>NC_081362.1:55330995-55951478 GCF_030684315.1 Stegostoma tigrinum
GAAGGGACAACCCTTTAGAAATGAGAATAGAAGGAATTTCTTCATCCAGAGGGTGGTTAATTTGTGGGACTCATTGCTGCTGAGGGCTGTGAAGGCCAAGCCATCAAGTGTTTTTAAGATAGAGATAGATAGGTTCTTGATTAACAAGGGGATCAAGGGTTTCAGGAGAAGGCAGGAGAATAGGGTTGAAAAACATGTGAGCCATGATTAAATGATGGAGCAAACCTGAAAGACCAAAAGTCCTAATTCTGCTCCTGTGTTTTTAGCATTTTATGGAATATGTTAAACCTCTCTAACCTCAAGCTGATCAAACAATTTAAACAATATTTATGTAATTGTTCTTGGGATATGGTCCTTGAGAGGTAGGCCAATATTTGTTGCATATCATTAATTGCCCTGAAAAGGTGATGGTGAGCAATGTTCTGCAAGTTTTATTTCAGTCTGTGCAGACCTCTGAGGTCCGATATGCCCTAGTGATTTATGAAGCAGAAAGTCAATGCTGCAAATGGTATTTGCACACTGATTCCTGTGTGTGTCTTCAGAGTAGCTGCATTACTGTGTGGGTTTTCTTTTGGCTAGCACCCTGTCTGTGTGCAGTCTCTGAGGCATAGGAGTTCTACCTATTATAACAGGCCAATTTGACTTTTCAAAGAGAAATGAAATTCAGACCCGCCTGCTATTATGTTGATTCAGTTGGATTTTCAAGATCCCAAGGCATGGCACCCACTGCAAAGCAAAAGGTCTGTCAGAGATCCAGCTAATCTTTCTCACTAAATCAATCCCAGCAGAAAAAAATTCAGTGGTCATTCATATCATTGCTTGCTCACTGGCTGTTACGTTCTGAATAGTCTTTATTAATAAGTTGTCTTTAATCAATCTGTTCAGACATATAATGACACACCTCCAGGGCTGGTGGGACTTGAAACTAGACTTTCCGGCCCAGCTGTAGAGACACTCCCTTCGCATTACAAAACTCCGTAGTCTTTGTTATGTCAAACCAATTATGAGTTTAATTCAAAATTATTCATCGTATGAGATTATTTGAATTTTTTCAAAATAATAGTGCACAATTGATGTCTAAGCATTAGTAACAAATAGCGTAAAGTGTCTAAAAGTATACTGTTAAGAGGTTGACAGTTAATGCCTCGTGGTCTCATCAGTCGCATTTCTAAGGAACAATCTGCTGGCCTTGGAGTGATCCAGAGAGGTTTGCAAGAATGACCCTGGGAATGAAGGACTTGCCACATAAGACGTGGTTGAATACTCTGGGTCTGTTTTTGATAGAATTTAGAAGGATGAAGGGGAATCTGATTAAATCTTACAGAATGCTGAGAGGCAGGATAGAGTGGAGTTGCAAAATGATCGAATTTCATGAGCCATGCCAATTCACTGATAATTCATCAACAAGATTTTGTACTTTGTTTCATCCAATTCTGCTATTTTCTTAATGTTACACTGTTTTCCAGATTCCTGGATGGGCTGGGGCCTGCTTCTACCAATTTCACTCTTGATCTGTAAATCTTCAGGAGAATAAAGGAAATGTGGTTTTAATATATCATTATTGGAAATCTAGTCCTTCAGTCCTGTACTTTGCCTCTTGCTGTGGTCAGAAAAGCTTTCTGCCAGCTTCACGCATGACAAGGTTCATGTCTTCTGCAATGCCACTGTTTCTGTGGCAGTAATCACAGGGACAGCAACATAATCTCACTTATGCTAAAGCACTACCATTATGGGCAACAGGATTTAATGGAAAAGGATCATGATTATTATACTTAATCTTCTGTAATTTTGTCAGTAGCCATCTGTTAGTTTTCACAGAATCGTATAATGGTTACAGTGCAGAAGATTATGTGGTCTGTGTTGGTTGTCTGGAAAAGTAACTCGCCTTGTCCCACTCCCCTTCTTTCTGTGTAGAGCCTTGCAAATATTTTATCTTCAAATAATAATAATTGTCTTTTGAAAGCCTTGATTAAAATACAAATACTCTTCCGTCACGCTCAGGCACTGTAATCTAATCCTAATTACTCACTGCATTTTCCTCATATCATCACTGTTTTCTTTCGATCACCTTAAAATTCAACCTTTCATTCTCAACCCAGCTACCAAAAGGAATAGTTTTCATCCATGATAATAAAATGTGAGGCTGGATGAACACAGCAGGCCAAGCAGCATCTCAGGAGCACAAAAGCTGACGTTTCGGGCCTAGACCCTTCATCAGATGAAGGGTCTAGGCCCGAAACGTCAGCTTTTGTGCTCCTGAGATGCTGCTTGGCCTGCTGTGTTCATCCAGCCTCACATTTTATTATCTTGGAATCTCCAGCATCTGCAGTTCCCATTATCTCTGATACAGTTTTCATCCATGCCCTATTTTAAAAGCTTGGGATCCTATGTGCTTTTTTAATGTGCAAATTTTCCAATTTACTCATATTCAAAGTTCTGTCTGGTACTGCACCCTGCCTTTAGGACATAGGCATTAGCATATATCGTGCCTCTCTGCATTCTACCTTTCAAAATGAATCACTTCACAGCTCTCTGCATGAAGTTTCAGCACCAGTTATCCCTCATTCCACCAGCCTGCCTGTGCCCTCTTGAAGGTTATCATTAACCTCCTTGTAGTTCACAGAATTTACAACATTTAGCTGAATAGATCTCCCCACCTGCATTTCTTTTGCATTGACATCTTGTGACAATTTATCACTTTTTTCTTCTTTCTTCCGTCTCTACAAAGGCATGTCAAAAATTACTTTTTCCATTATTAATCTGTTTAGCATACTAGGATTAGAAAAGTCTAACTTCTAGGATACCTCCATGATTTATACAGGTCTACATCACTTTATAGTCACTAATGCAGTTGGCAGTCATTCAGATCAGATACCTTGGAATAACTATAATTTCCTTTTAACAACTTAATCAGCTTTTTTCAAATTATTGTTTTATTACAATTATGCAGTCATAAAGATTATCTCAAATCCCCTCCTGTATTGAAATTAAAATGGAAACTCACCTTTGTTTGAAATACTAGATCAGTTTTCTCATGCCCTTAACAATGTGCTGAGGGTATGAAGGATGCAGTTCTAAAATTTACGGAACATAATCATGTGGAGTTATTGTAACATTTGTATTTGAATCTGAAAGTTTTTTTTAACCAGATAGAGTACATTGGAAGTCAACATCGTCATAACAGATTACAGTAATAAAACTGAGATACCAAGGTGCAGAGCTGGATGAACACAGCAGGCCAAGCAGCATCAGAGGAACAGGAAAGCTGACATTTCGGGCCTAGACCCTTCTTCAGAAATGGGGGAGGGGCAGGGTTTCTGAAATAAATAGAGAGAGAGGGGGAGGCGGATAGAAGATGGACAGAGGAGAAGATAAGTGGAGAGGAGACAGACAAGTCAAAGAGGCGGGGATGGAAACGGTAAAGGTGAGAATAGGTGGAGTTTAGGGAGGAGGTAGGTCAGTCCAGGGAGGACGGACAGGTCAAGGGGGTGGGATGAGGTTAGTTGGTAAGAGATGGGGGTGGGGCTTGAGGTGGGAGGAGAGGATAGGTGGGAGGAAGGAGAGTTTAGGGAGGCTGGGACAGGCTGGGCTGGTTTTGGGATGCAGTGGGGGAGGGGAGATTTTGAAACTTGTGAAGTCCACATTGATGCCATTGGGCTGCAGGGTTCCCGAGTGGAATATGAGTTGCTGTTCTTGCCACCTTCGGGTAGCATCGTTGTGGCACTGCAGGAGGCCCATGATGGACATGTCGAATGAGGAATGGGAGGGGGAGTTAAAATGGTTCACGACTGGGAGATGCAGTTGTTTAGTGCAAACCGAGCGCAGGTGTTCTGCAAAGTGGTCCCCGATGTAGAGGAGGCCACAATGGGAACAGCGGATGCAGTGTACCACATTAACAGATGTGCAGGTCAACATCTGCTTGATGTGGAAAGTCTTCTTGGGGACTGGGATGGGGCTGAGGGGAGCGATGTAGGGACAGGCATTAGCACTTCCTGCGGTTGCAGGGAAACGTGCCAGGGGTGGTGGGGCTGGAGGGGAATGTGGAGCCGACAAGGGAGTCCTGCAAAGAGTGGTCCCTCTGGAAAGCAGATAAGGGTGGGGAGGGAAAAATGTCTTTGGTGGTGGGGTCGGATTGCAGATGGCGGAAGTGTCAGAGGATGATGCGTTTGATCATGAGGTTGGTGGGGTGGTACATGTGGACGAGGGGGATTCTGTTTTGATTGTTATTGCGGGGAGGGAGTGTGAGGGATGAGTTGCGGGAAATGCGGGAGACATGGTCGAGGGCGTTCTCGACCACTTGGGGGGAATGTCGCAGTCCTTGAAAAATGAGGACATCTGAGATGTACCGGAGTGGAATGCCTCACCTTGGAGCAGATGCGGTGGAAGCGAAGGAATTGGGAATAGAGAATGGCATTTTTGCAGGAAGGTAGGTGGGAGGAGGTGTATTCTAGGTAGCTGTGGGAGTTGGTGGGCTTGAAATGGATATCGGTTTCCAGGTGGTTGTCAGAGATGTAAACAGAGACGTCCAGGAAGGAGAGAGAGAGATATCAGAGATAGCCCTGGTGAATTTAAGGTTAGGGTGGAAAGTGTTGGTGAATTGGCTGAACTGTTCGAGCTCCTTGTGGGAGCACGAGGTGGCGCAGATACAGTCATCAATGTAATGGAGGAATAGGTGGGGTTTAGGGCCAGTGTAGCTATGGAAGAGGGATTGCTCCACATAACCTACCTAGACTTCTGAGGGAGGTGGCTGAGGAAATAGCGGGGGCTTTGGTCGTGATCTTTCAAAAGTCACTGGAGTCAGGGAAAGTCCCAGATGATTGGAAATTTGCAGTTGTAACTCCCTTGTTTAAGAAAGGATCAAGGCAAAAGATGGAAAATTATAGGCCGATTAGCCTAACCTCGGTAGTTGGTAAAATTCTAGAATCCATTGTCAAGGATGAGATTTCTGAATTCCTGGAAGTGCAGGGTCAGGTTAGAACAAGTCAGCATGGATTTAGTAAGGGGACGTCATGCCTGACAAACCTGTGAGAATTCTTTGAAGAGGTAATAAGTATGTTAGACCAGGAAAACCCAATAGATGTTATCTATCTAGACTTCCAAAAGGCCTTTGATACAGTGCCTCACGGGAAGGTGCTGAGCAAGGTGAGGGTCCATGGTGTTCGAGGTGAGCTACTGGCTTGGATTGAGGATTGGCTGTCTGACAGAAGGCAGAGAGTTGGGATAAAAGGCTCTTTCTCAGAATGGCAACCGGTGATGAGTGGTGTCCCGCAGGGTTCAGTGTTGGGGCCACAGCTGTTCACCTTGTATATTAATGATCTGGATGAAGGGACTGGGGGCATTCTGGCGAAGTTTGCCGATGGTACGAAGATAGGTGGACAGGCAGGTAGTACTGAGGAGGTGGGGAAGCTGCAGAAAGATTTAGACAGTTTAGGAGAGTGGTCCAGGAAATTGCTGATGAAATTCAATGTGAGTAAATGTGAAGTTTTGCACTTTGGAAAAAAGAATACAGGCATGGACTATTTTCTAAACGGTGAGAAAATTCGCAAATCAGAAGTGCAAAGGGATCTGGGAGTGTTGGTCCAGGATTCTGTAAAGGTTAACGTGTAGGTAGAGTCTGTAATTAAGAAAGCGAATGTAATGTTGTCGTTTATCTCAGGAGGGTTGGAATATAAAAGCAGCGATGTGCTTCTGAGGCTTTATGAGGCTCTAGTTAGGCCCCATTTAGAATACTGTGTCCAATTTTGGGCCCCACACCTCAGGAAGGACATACTAGCCCTGGAGCATGTCCAGCGGAGATTCACATGGATGATCCCTGGAATGGTAGGTTTAGTGTATGATGAACAGCTAAGGATCCTGGGATTGTACTCATTAGAGTTTAGAAGGTTGGGGAGAGATCTAATAGAAACTTACAAGATAATGTATGGTTTAGAAGGGGTGGTCGCTAGGACGTTGTTTCCGTTAGGCGGGGAGACTAGGACCCGTGGGCACAGCCTTAAAATTAGAGGGGGTAAATTTAAAACTAAAATGAGACAACATTTCTTCAGCCAGAGAGTGGTGGGCTTGTGGAATTCATTGCCGCAGAGTGCAGTGGAGGTCGGGACTTTGGATGCCTTCAAGGCAGAGATTGACAAATTCTTGATCTCGAAAGGAATCAAGGGCTACGGGGAGAGTGCAGGGAAGTGGTGTTGAAATGCCCATCAGCCATGATTTAAATGGCAGAGTGGGCTTGATGGGCCAAATGACCTTACTTCCACTCCTATGTCTTATGGTCTAAAGAGGCAGGCATAGCTTGGTCCCATGCAGGTACCCATGGCCACCCCCTTTGTCTGTAGGAAGTGGGAGGAATTGAAAGAGAAGTTGCTGAGGGTGAGGACGAGTTCAGCTAAGTGGATAAGGGCGTCAGTGGAGCGGGATTGGTCGGGCCTGCGAGAGAGGAAGAAGCAGAGGGCCTTTAGGTCATCTATATGAGGTATGCAGGTGTATAGGGACTGGACGTCCATGGTAAAGATGAGGTGTTGGGGACCGGGGAATTGGAAGTTTTGGAGGACGTGGAGGGCGTGGGTGGTGTCATGGATGTAGCTAGGGAGTTCCTGGACCAAGGGGGAGAAAATGGAGTCGAGATAGGTGGAGATAAATTCAGTGGAGCAGGCGCAGATGGAGACAATGGGTCGATTAGGCCAGTCAGGTTTGTGGATATTGGGAAGGAGATAGCAACATTTGGTGTGGGGTTGGGCAATGATGAGGTTGGAGGCTGTGGGTGGGAGGTCACCTGAAGTGATGCAGTTGTGGATGGTTTGGGAGATGATGTTTGGTGGTCAGAGTGGGATAATGATCAAGGAGGTGTGGTAGGAGGAGGTGTCGGAGAGTTGGTGCCTGGCCTCAAGAAGACTTTCCACGTGAAGCAAATGTTCACCTGCACATCTGCTAATGTGGTCTACTGTATCCACTGTTCCCATTGTGGCCTCCTCCACAGTGGGGAAACCAAGCGGAGGCTTAGGGACCGCTTTGTAGGACACCTACGCTCGGTTCGCACTAAACAACTGCACTTCCCAGTTGTGAACCATTTCAACCCCCCCTCCCATTCCTCAGACAACATGTCCATCCTGGGCCTCCTGCAGTGCCACAATGATGCTACCAGAAGGTAGCAGGAACAGCAAGAATAGATATTCGGTTTGGGAACCCTGCTGCCCAAGCGTATCAATGTGGACTTCACAAGCTTCAAAATCTCCCCTCCCCCCGCTGCATCCCAAAACCAGCCCAGCTCGTCCCCGCCTCCCTAATCTGTCCTTCCTCCCATCTCAAGCTCCACCCCCATCTCCTACATACTAACCTCATCCCGTCCCCTTCACCTGTCCATCCTCCCTGGATTGACCTATCTCCTCCCTAACCCCCACCTATGCTCACCTTTACTGTCTCCATCCCCGCCTCTTTGACCTGTCTGTCTCCTCTCCACCTATCTTCTCCTCTGTCCATCATCTATCCACCACCCCCTCTTTTCCTATTTATTTCAGAATCCGCTTCCCCTCCCTCATTTCTGAAGAAAGATCTAGGCCCGAAACGTCAACTTTCCTGCTCCTCTGATGATGCTTGGCCTGCTGTGTTCATCCAGCTCTACACCTTGGTGTCTCAGATTCTCCAGCATCTGCAGTTCCTACTACCTCTGAAACAGTAATAAAACTAGCAGATTTTAAGTGGCATTGCTGGCAGTGGATGGAACATTTGCACACAGAGGATTTTAGTGGGTGCAGGGAGGGAAACATGTCGGCGACATCAAATTAGGCTTTGGACTGTGGGAAATTTTGAAGGTAAATGAAGTTGTAGGTTGAGGTATTTAAATATTCTAATTAACAATTAGTTCTATTTTATCCAAGGAATCTGAGCTAACAAGGAACAGACCTATTCCAGATCTGTCTGAAACTCTTCAGAGACAAAGGGAAGGCTTCATCAGTGAAACTGACAGGCTGGGAAACATTTGATTGGAGAAACTAAAATGGTTCGCAACTCCCCAGAGATGCTGTGAAGTTGAAGTGCTGCGACCAGGATCAGGTGAGAGATTGCTGCTCATTTGCTTCTTCTGAGAACCTTATTTCATTGTTCATCTTGGATATCTTTTCACTGTCTTGCACTTCTGTCACCTTCAGCTGCACTCCCTTTCAGCCAGCCTTCACAGCAGTATGGGTGCAGTGTTTATATCTTCAGTTCTTCTGAAGGAGAGTCATAATGGACTCAAAGTGTTAACTGTGAGACCTGCTGATTGTCTCCAGCACTTTGTGTTTCTTTTCCAGATCTCTAGCATCCACAATACTTTTCTTCGGGGATAATGGTCAAACTACCTTAGCAGGACAGAGACTTATGAACAATCAATGTAATAAGAACATATAGCATTTAACAATTGAAATAGATAGAATAGAGAATTTGTTTTTGCAAATAGCATGTACTGGAATTATATGATTGTTCTTTCTTTGCTTCCCATGAAAGACTAACTTTTCCCTATGATTTGTGACTGTGCTTGAGGGCCTGTGAATCATATATGCTTGTGTAAGCACCCCACCTCCTCAAAAACTGAGGGTGATGGTGAGCTGACGGTCAGAGTGGAAGTGCTCTGTATGGGCTCACTAACCATGCTTATCCCACACCAGCAAAATTTCCCAGAAACAGGAATGGGGTCAGCAATCGTGGAACTCAGTTCGGTTAAAATTTTTGAAGAGCTCTCGATTCAGCCCAACTCCTCCCAAATCTGGGCCACAATCACTTAGCATTGAAGAAATTAAGCATTGTTGTATAATACCAATGTATTATAACATGTAACACATAATGTAATCTGCTAATGTGTCACTATGTATTCATCAAAAAAAATCCTGAACCTGCATTGCAGAACACAAAGTTCACTTAATATTAAACTTCACACTTCATTTTCCATGAACTCTGGACACTTAACATACTTTCTTGGGAAATCACAGAAGTGACTCCTATGATTAGGTGACTGAAACAAGCTGTGGTTAGATGTCAAGGCTATAAAGTCATATGTTTGTTAGGATAAACTTCTTGTTAATAAGAGATTACATGCTGTTTGAGTCAAGTTTGTAAAGTACCTGCACAGAAGCATTATCTCGTCACTAAGTTACCCTTTATTTACATGGGCTGTGACCAGCCAGATCAAAGCTAGTCTCTAGATTGAGCAGACCTTCTGAATCTCCTGTTTATATCTGGCAGCTAGGGCTCCCAGATTGGCCCAGGTAAACAACGCCAATCAAGGATCTCATAGTCAATGAGACCCACCTGGCCAGGGTTCCAATCACTACAGTTTGCAAACTGGAGGAAACATGCAAATAGTATTGACAATGATCTTTCATTTTAACACTGTGCACTTGACTATTTTTTGAAGCAGGGCTGTATAAAATGTTCAGTGTCCAAGCATTGTCATTTGACCCAAGCTTTCCTCCACCTCTCCATCTAACCCTAGCAGCATAACCTGGATTTGGGGTGGCATGATGGCTTAGTGGTTAGCACTGCTGCATCCCAACCAGGGATACGGATTCAATTCTACCCTCGAGTGATTGTCTGTGTTGGGTTTGCACGTTCTCCCCATGTTTGTATGGGTTTCCTTTGGGAGCTCCGGTTTCCTCCTACATTCTAAATATGTGCAGGGTAGGTGGATTGGCCATGCTAAATTTCCCATAGAGCCTGGGGATGTTTAGGTTAGGTGGGTTAGACATGGGGAATGCAGGGGTCGGGGAATCGGTCTGGGTGGGATGCTCTTCGGAGGGGTGGTGTGGACTTGTTGGGCCACACTGAAGGGATTCTATGCTTTAATGAACCTTGTGTTCCATTATCTCTCATCTTTATCTAGCTTCACCTAATCGCATGATTTTTATTTATACGATATGTGTATAATGGCAAGGCCACCCATACTTGTTCTTAAGAAGGCGATGATGACTGAACCCAAATAATGAAAGCACTCCCACAGTAATCCGAAATAGGAAGTTTCAGAATTTTGGTTCTGTTACAATGAAGAGTGGTGGATGACTTGGGGAGGAATTTGGAGGAGAAGGTGTTCCCAAGATTGTTCTGCTTTTGATCAGCTAGGAGTCGAAAGTCGCATGTTTGGGCAATTAAGCCCTGGTGACTCACTGCAATATATCCTGTGAATGGTACAGACTGCATGGTCTATTGATGGGGGAGGGAATGGATGATTAAGTCAGTGATTAGTGTTTTATCCAGGATATTTTTAGGTTTTGGTACAGCTGCTCCAATCCAGGCAAGCATAGAGTATTCCATATCATTTCCAACTTCTGCCTTGTAGAAGCTTTGAATGTTTGTGAGCCGATTGTCACAGAGTATCCAGACTCTGATCTGCTTTTGAAGCTATGGCAGTTTTGTTTCTTTCTCAGTTGATCTTTTCTTGATCAATGGTAACCTCCAAGATGTCAATGGAAAATTTGACAATGGTAATGTTGTTGATTGTCAAGGGGAATTGGTTACATTATTATTGTTGTTGAAAATAGAATCATGGAATACCTGCAGCATGAAAAAAGGCTATTCAACCCATTGAGTCCATACCAACCCTCTGAACCGCCTCTCACTCCGCCCCAGCTCCCCATCTTGATATCACCAAATTTCCCACGGTTAATCCACCTGACTTGCACATCTCTGAGCACTGTAGGTTAATTTACAAGTCTAATCCACCAACCCACACATCTTTGGACTGTGGGAGGAAACTGAAGCATGCATAGGAAATTCACACAGACTCAGGGAGAACATACAAATTCCCTGCAGTCACCCAAGGCAGAATCGAACCTCAGTCCCCGGTGCTGTGAGGCAGCAATGCTAACTACTGAGCCATTATGTTGCCATGGTCATTGGTTGGCACTTGTGGAGTTAACATTATTTGCCACTATCAGTCCAGGCTTGGATATTGTCCAGCTCTTGCTGCATGATCATAGATTGCTTCAGTATCAGAGGAATGACAAATGGAGCTGAATAATACACAATCGTCAGTGAACATACTGATTTCTAACCTTCTGATAGAAAGAAGGTCATTGATGAAGCAGCTAAAGATAGTTGGTACTTAGCCAAGTTGCCTTTGCCCTGATTTTAGTGGAAAGGATGCAATTGGCAATGTTCCACGTTGTCTGATAGATGCTAGTAATGTAGCTGCACTAGAAAAGAATAGACAGGTGTAGCAGGTTTCAAAGTGTACGTCCTCAGTACTGCAGCCAGAATGTTGTCAGAACATACGGCCTTTGATGTGTACTCTGAATTCATCTGTTTCTTTACATCACATTGAGTGAATCAGATTGGCATGTGTCATGGTAGTAAAACCAAGAGGAGACCTAGAAGGTTCAGCCACTAGGCAGCTTCAGTCTTTGTCGTCCACTATCATTCACTGGACATGGCTCAATTGCAGAGCCTTGCTTTTATCCATTGATTATTGGATTGTTTAATTGTGAGTTTTGCATCCTGCTTAGCATGCACCTGGATGTGTATTGTAGCTTCACCACATTGGCATTTCATTTTTCGGGTACCACCTTGAGCTACTGCTCCTGCCATGTTTTCTACACTATTTAATTATGTGACCTGATTAGATAGTGATGCAAGAGTGAGGATATGCCAGACTATAACATTATAAATTGGGGTAGAATACAATTCTGATGCTTCTTTCAACCCGCAACAACTCATGGATGCCCAGTTTTGAGCTCATAAATTTCTTCTTAAATTATCCCAATAAGCATATTCAAGGACACAATCAAGTGAGAAGGGAACTTGGGTTCTAGAAGAAATGTGCAGTGGTCACTCCTACTAATACTTTCATTGTTAGACACTTGAGTCATTTTTAGATTGGTGAGGATGAGATTGGTTCTTTCACCACGTTTTGCAAACCTAGTCTGGTAGCTGTGTCCACCAGGCCCCCTCCAACTCAGTCAGTATGGTATTTCTATATGTTGTGTGCCATGCTATTCTAAGTGCTTCCTTAAGTGATAATGAATTGAAAGATCCTTTTCCCATTTTTGTTCTGAAGCCATGAAACTTCCTGGGATTTGGGATCAACATTAAGAGCCACTCCTATTTTACTGTACATCACTGCCTTCCCGCCTCAGTGAGTTTGATGTGCCACTGATGCAGGACATAACCAAGAACGGGTTTGCACTGTTGACTATTAGGGATGATTCTGTAAGTATAATATGTCAAATGGTATTGAGCCAATGTGTGAGACAGTGTTCCTAACTTTAGTGCCTACTCCCAGATGTTAGTGAAGTACTCTTTCAGGGTTGAGTGGGCCCAATTCTATATTAATTTGATGCCTATTCACTTCTAAAGCGTCTCCTCTGAAGTAGATTCCTTAATTCTGATTTTAACTCTTCCTTTTTGCCCAATATATGCTGCTTGGAGGTTCAAATTGTGGTAGTGGCTTTACCTTCACTTTCATGCTACACCTTCTTGCTGGCTACAATTTCTTTTACACTTTTGTTTGGGAAGTTCCTTGTCCTTCATTTTAGGTAGTAAAATCCTCAGGAATAATTAAAAGCTGGGATTCAGAAATGTCATCAGGCCTTTTTGATATTATTTTAACTCTGGCTGTGTGAGCTGTTTGCAATGCTGACCATACTAGGGTGAGCTGCTGCCAATTGTATCCTGAGAAGACACCCGCATAAGCAAGAGTTTATGGTAATTTTAGATTTCCCTGTCACATGGGGGCAGGAATGTTTTTCTTTGCACCATGGTGATGCTTGTTATTACACAATTTCATGCTCCCACACACAGCATTTGGCAAGATTCTGATGTGAGAAATCAACATGCGGTCCAGATATTAAAATGGACCATGCACTCTTGCTGGTGTGAAGGTGATCAAGACTGCACACTATATTTTCGGTGTGGTCTCACCGAGGCCCTGTATAACTGCAACAACACACCCGTGCTCCTGTACTCGAAACCTCTCGCAATGAAGGCCATTATACCATTTGCCTTCTTCACTGCCTGCTGCACCTGCATGCTTACCTTCAGCCTCTCTCTCAATTTACAGCCATTCAGCTAGTAATCTGCCTTCTTGTTTTTGCTTCTGAAGTGAATAACCTCACATTTATCCAAATTATTCTGCCTGTGCCATTGATTTGCCTACTTATCCAACCTGTCCAGATCATACCAGAGCATCTCTGCATCCTCGTCACAGCTCACCCTCCCACCCAAGATGGTATCATCTGCAAACTTTGATCTGTTACATTTTGTTCCATCATCCAAATCATTACTATGTATTGTGAATAGCTGGGGCCGCAGTTCTGATCCCTGTGGCATCCCAATAGTTACTGCCGGCCAATTTGAAAAGGGCCCATTAATTTCCTACTCTTTGTTTCCTCTCTGCCAACCAGTTTTTTGTCCATCCCAATATACTTCCCCCAATCTCATGTGCTTTAATCTTGCACAATAATTTCTTATGTGGGGCTTTGTCAAACTCTTTCTGAAAGTCCAAATATACCATATCAACTGGTTACCCCTTATCAACTCTACTAATTCCTTCTTCATAGAATTCCAACAGATTTGTGCAGTTTTGGCCTCCATTTCTGAGGAAGAATGTTTGTGATCTCGGGGTATGCAGTGAATGTTTATTAGACTGATTCCAGGGATGCGAGATTGACCTATGAGGAAAGATTAACACAGTCAGGATTGTTTTCACTGGAGTTCAGACAATTCAGGAGGACCTCATAGAGCTTTATAAAATACATACAGGGCTAGACAGGGTAGATGAAAGGAGAATGTTTCCAGTAGTGGGTGTTTCAGAACCAGGGGTCACAGTCTGAGGTTTTGGGTAGACCATTTAGGACAGAGATGAGGTGACATTTCTTTACCCAAAGAGTGGTGAGCCTGTGGAATTCATTACCACAGGAAGTAGTTGATGTCAAAACATTGACTATGTTAAAGAGGCAGCCAGATTTAGCACTTGGGGTGAATGGGATCAAAGTTTATGAAGAGACAGCAGGATTATGCTGTTGAGTTGGATGATCAGCCATGATTGTGATGAATGGCAGAGCAGGCTCCTCCTGTTCCTGTTCCTGTTCTTCAATGTTTCTACATTTCATCTGATCTTCCAGTTCACAACAAGGGCCATCACATTACTCAGACCTCGACTTGAATTTAGGTATCCACTGTCTATCTACATTGTACACTAGGACCATTAAGTAGGGTGGCCACTAACTGGAGGATAAGAATGCTGGTCTGGACAGTTGTGGGAGTGGGCTACATTAACATCACGGCATGTGGAAATGATGCCTTTGGGCACATAGATCTATCATGTTTTGAGATGGTGGTGGCACAATGGAAGCTATACTGAGGATGTTTAGGGCCCTGCTGCTTTCATTGTGGTCAGTGTACAAATGCACAGAATACTGGGCATAAAGCCATGCATTACCAGACAGTGGCCAGGCCAGCTACAAACCAAATTCTCCAGTTGAAACGTCATCCCACTATCAAACTATCTTATCTATTGTCTACAGCAAGATGCCATTCAGTTTTCTTCCTTGCGTGTTAGACCTTGAGGCCCCTATTTTCTTGAAATATCCTAGATACCTCAGTCATAAACACATCAAATCTTTCCTTCTTCTACCTGCTCCAACTATGTGCCTGACACTTACGTGCATGCCCCAACAAGACTCGCAAATAGCACTGATTGAAGATGTTCTGATTTTTGACTTTGAAAACTTGTAAAATTTGACAACTCAGGAACCGCCCTAGTATACAAGTAAGTAGTTACATAGGTATGTGAATTAAGCTCTTGGCAATATTCCTTCCTGTGTACTTGAGGAGGCAAAATAATTAAAGCCTGAAGGGTATAGCCAGAGTTAAAGACAGAAGGTTGGATGGAAGACTGGTGGTAGTGTTCTTTGAAAATCACCGCAGAGAAAAAAGCTTATTTAATATTAAAAACTACATTCAAACTCCTGTTTACAAAGTCCACCAATTGACACTCCTGAGTCATTTGGGCGGTCTTCTCCCTCCAACCCTCACCACCTTCTTTCCAAATTGGTACTTGCTTCTTCAATTTCATTTGAACGAGTACATCTTCCATTTTCACAATTAAATCAATACTCTTCTCTCAACTCCAGCAACTCCTGCCAAAGCCACAATACTATTCTTCTCCACCTCACAGTTCAAATTGCAACTTTCCCTCTGATATAATGCTATTATTTTCCCTCCTCTTCTTTTCCATACAACCAAAAGCGCCTTTCAATATCTGCCTTTTTCTCTACCTGGCCCATTGTAATGAGTCATTTTTCCCTTCTACTCGCTGCCCACTCTTGGTGATTCAGTTCCATTATTTCTTCACTACAAATGTTACTTGTTGGATTTTTGATGCTTTCCCTTCATGAGATTGAGTTTTTTAAAAATATTTTTAGAATGAAGTG
Source organism: Stegostoma tigrinum (assembly GCF_030684315.1). NCBI lineage: Eukaryota > Metazoa > Chordata > Chondrichthyes > Orectolobiformes > Stegostomatidae > Stegostoma > Stegostoma tigrinum. The sequence continues at coordinate 55,346,391 of NC_081362.1, forward strand.
AATTTCTGCACTTGTTTGTAAAGGGCCCACCTGATAAAATGTAGGCATTGAGGATTTGTATGAAAACTAAATGGGCTGCTTTCAGGAATGTCAGAGTTCACAGTCTGTTTCCATCTAACAGCATAGGAATCTATCAACTCAGGCTCATCACTGAAGACACACTACAAAAGTCAATGTTACTACCTTGTCTCAGATGCCCAATTGTAACCATTGCACTGAGGCTGATTCTAATTAAACACACGATGCTTCCATTCACGATATCATATCAGTAAGAAAAAGAAAGGAAAACCTATGAGATAGTCAGGTTCTAAGAAGAAACTTTAAGGCTTCAGTCCAGTGCCTTAAGCAGGAAACAAAACTGCAGGTCATTTTTAACATTTGGAAAGTGTGTAGACATGAAGGTAATGCCAACTAAAAAACAAGTAAATCTGCTTGTGAAAGGTTTACTGTTCTTTACCTATTTTTCAAGGAAAGATGTGAGGTTGTATGAAATTGGCTTAGATCGTTGCTGCAGATTATTGATGAAATAAAGCTGTTTAATGATTTGCAACTGGCCTCACCTCTAAAAGGATTTCGTAGACTTCTTTGAAGCACTGCTTGTGAGGAGTACTTGAAATTATCCCAAAGGTGGATTTCAGTGGGGTTCGCCTGATATTTCATTATAACCGTGGCGAAAAGGAACGCAGATATTATGGTCAGAGATGATGGGAACTGCAGATGCCGGAGAATCCAAGATAACAAAGTGTGAAGCTGGATGAACACAGCAGGCCAAGCAGCATCTCAGGAGCACAAAAGCTGACGTTTTGGGCCTAGACCCTTCACCAGAGAGGTGGATGGGGAGATGGTTCTGAAATAAATAGGGAGAGGGGAGAGGCGGACCAAAGATGGATAGAGGAGAAGATAGGTGGAGAGGAGAGTATAGGTGGGGAGGTAGGGAGAGGGTAAGTCAGCCCGGGGAGGATGGACAGGTCAAGGAGGCGGGATGAGATTGGTAGGTGGGAAATGGAGGTGCGGCTTGAGGTGGGAGGAGGGGATAGGTGAGAAGAAGAGCAGGTTAGGGAGGCGGGGACGAGCTGGGCTGGTTTTGGGATGCAGTGGGGGAAGGGGACTTTATCAATGTGGGCTTCACAAGCTTCAAAATCTCCCCTTCCCCCACTGCATCCCAAAACCAGCCCAGCTCGTTCCCCCCCCACTGCATCCCAAAACCAGCCCAGCTCGTCCTCGCCTCCCTAACCTGTTCTTCCTCTCACCTATCCCCTCCTCCCACCTCAAGCCACACCTCCATTTCCCACCTACTAACCTCATCCCGCCTCCTTGACATGTCTGTCTTCCCTGGACTGACCTATCCCCTCCCTACCTTCCCATCTATACTCTCCTCTCCACATATCTTCTCCTCTATCCATCTTCGGTCCGCCTCCCCCTCTCTCCCTATTTATTTCAGGAAGCCTCTCCCCATCCCCCTCTCTGATGAAGGGTCTAGGCCCGAAACGTCAGCAAATATTATGGTGTCGATCACTTTTCCCTCTGCATTTTTGCAGCTGTTTTAACAATATTACAGGAAACAGTGCCCAACAAAGTCACCCCCAAGATGCCTTGTTAAGATTAAAGGGCAGTCCTCTGGGTAATTGTCCCATTGATACTATCACTTAGTTAGACAGTGGATAGTATGGATATACTCTTGAATTCACTATTAGGAATGAGATACTAAGTAGTGTTGAAAAAAGGAATGATTGGTGCTGGGACTGAATACTGTGAAAACAAGGGAAATATCTCAAAAATAAGTTTTCTCCACTTTCTCCAGCAATCTTTTCTGTTTCTCCCTCTTATCACTTTCCATTTGCCACCCTTCACTGATATCCATTCTCATCCTTTCAAGATCATCTGTCCTGTTTTGTTGCTGTGTTAGAAAAGAAACAAAGAGCTCAATATTTAAATTGTCTATAAACTTGATAAAGGGTAAAGACACCATTGTTCTAGAAGACCATAGGGCTGTTCTCTTATTATGAGAAATAACTGGTGGTGTTTTAACCTGAGAGTTACCACGCCTAGGGTGAGGGAAGGAGTTGAGAAGGTGAGACATTCATGGTAACCTCAGCTGGTGTCACACACCAGCTGGCCAGTCCCACATTTGATCCCAAGTGTGGTAGTCAATTAGCCACTTTCTGATTGTAGTCACAACTATAGTCGACACAAATTCCAATTTTCTAAAGGCCTATTACATACATGTGTTGCAAATTGAAAAATATGATCAACAAACCAATCCTATTTGATCAGTGATAGTAAGAACTGCCAATGCTGGAGTCAGAGGTAACATAGTGTGGAGCTGGAGGAACATAGCAGGGCAGGCAGCATCAGAGGAGTAGGAAATTTGATATTTCGGGTTGAGACCCTTCTTCAGAAAATCTTCTGAACCTTCTGAAGAAGGGTCCTGGCCCAATTCTTCAACTTTCCTGCTCCTCTGATGCTGCCTGATCTGTGTTCCTCCAGCTCCACACTGTGTTACCTCTGTTTGATCAGCATTGTTTTTGCTAAGAAGTAATGTCATAATTTACTGACTGTAGACTATTTTGTAATTTACTGCATGCAAGTTATCTATAGTATGAAACATATTGCTAGTCCACATCTTCACTGTGATCTAGTATCCTGGATGTAGAAAATGTAGAAAAATTGAAATGGCCATGCATTATTTAAAACAAATGTGATTTCAAGACTGAACACTATGTCACGTGCAGGTAACATTCCAAGCTGTTAAAGCTAGAAGGTTTAGTACATTGTCTAACCCATTAACCTTAATTTTATCCTGTTATTGTCTTGAATAACAAGAGACTGTTAGATAAGGAAGAAGCCAATGGAATTGGGGACAAATTACTGACATGGATGGAAAATTGTTCGGGAGGCAGGACACTGGTAGGACATGATTAGTGATGTCCTTCAGGGAATTGTGTTGGGCCCTCAATTATTCACAATATTCATTAATGATTTGAATCATGGAATAAAAAGTCAAAATCCAGATTTGCTGATGACACAAAATTAGGTAGCATTGTAGACGGTGTTGATGACAGCACAAAATTACAGCATCATATTGATAGATTAGGTGACTGGGCAAAGCTGTGGCAGATGGATTTTAACATAGGTAAGTGTGAGGTTATCCATTTCAGACCAAAAAAGATAGGTCACGGTATTTTTTGGAAGGCACAAATTTAAATACAGTGAATGTCTAACAAATTTGTGGAGTTCAGGTGCTTAGCTTTTAAATTGCCATGAACAGGTGCAGAAAATAGTCAGGAAGGCTAATGGAATGCTGGCCGTTATATCTGCGTATGCGCACATTACATTGCAGTTATACAAAACATTAGTTAGCCCCACTTACAGTACTGTGAGCAGAACCAAGTACCACATCTTCTGTTTTGGTTGTGGAGGGAGTTCTACACAGGTTTACACAGATAATGCCTGGACTTCAGGGGTTAAATTAAGAGATGAGATTATACAAATAAGGTCTTTGTTCTCTAAAATTTACATTTACAGGGTGATCTAATGTAGGTCTTCAGGATATTACCAGGGAAAGAAGGATCGCTAAAGATAAACTAAGATAAATATAATCCAGGGCTTACTTATAGAAAAAGAGAAATAGCAATGGTGAATCCAAACCATTAGCTTTCTTTCATAACAGTTTCGGCTTACAGATGTAGGTAGCCAGCATTTGGTTCATCACATGGGAGTTGAGACTGTAAGGTTTGGAGAGGCTACAGTAGATGTAAAAGCTAACTATTATTGTTTTATGCTGACAAAAAATTTTGGTATCTGGACAGCGTGTCAGCATTTTCTGATAAAATTCAACACAGAATGATTCACTTGCCTTGTAGACAAATTCTTGTCTGAGGCAGTCTGCGATTACACTGGACTAGACTCCTCTCCCTCCCAGCAGCTTCTGGGGAAGGTGTAGGTCTTATTTGGATGCTAAGTTTTGTTACATTTTTGGTGGACTCATTTAGGACATGATCCATCACATAGGATGGAATCTTGTTGATGCAGTGGGGTCATCATCAGTTGGTCAGACAGCCAGTGGAACACAGCACTGCCAATCCTAGGGAAGGCCCACCACACTACATATAATGAGGCAGTGGTGAGGCTCATCAGAGGCTGGCAGATCTTGCATTCAGCAGTGCCCTGGAGGAGACACTGCTACCACAGGAAGGACATTGGCCTCTCCTCTCCCGAAACCCCTTGGTCCCAGAGTGCCAGGTTTGTTTATAGGTTTTGTATGGCATGATTTTTTACACAGAGGGAACACAGTGCCAGAGAAGGAATTTGAAGCAGATACAGTGGCAATGTTTAAGAGGCACTTAGACAGAGACATGAACAGGCAGGGAATAGAGGGATACAGAAAATGTGAAGACAGATGAGATTACATTAGAGTGGCATTGTGAGTCGAATGGCATGATCCTATGCTGTAATGTCCTATGTTTCTGTGCTTCACCCAGAGGAGAGTTCAGTGATGTGGTGGAGATGTGTTTCTCACTTTTCAAGGAGACAGGTTCAGAGGGGTTGTATGGGTTTTGTTATGGCACCCCCCATACACAACCCCTTGTGTGATGTTCAGGCACAGACTGTCTTTGATCGGGGTTCCCTGTCTCGTTCCTGAAGCTGAATTAATCCCAGCAGCAGCAGGTTGGGGCCTATCAGTGGTCCTTAGTTGCCCACTTAAGGGCTTCAATTGCCAGTGGAGAAGAAAAATCAACCACGGGCCTTCCACTCTAGAAATTAGTGCTGGCAGAGACAGGAATGTGACAGAAATGGGTATCTACCACCCTGTCCAATTAATTGCCCTTTCCACGTCCAAGCCTGACATCTCCATGAGCAGAGGTTTTGACCTTCGTCAAACTTCAGAGACTGTCACTTCCATTGCTTCCATTTATCATGCAGATCCATTCATTCCATCTTAAGTCCTTGAAACTGTCAGTATTACTTTGTTTACGTATAGCAGGGATGAAAAGGGGTACCGTATTTAGTATGATCCTGAAAGGTAGACAGGATAGTGAAGAAGGCATCGGTACGGTTGCCTTTATTGCTCAGTGCTTTGAGTATAGGAGCTGGGAGTTCATATTGCTGCTGTACAGGACACTGGTTAGGTCACTCTTGGAATACTGCATTCAATTCTGGTCGCCCTGCTATAGAAAGGATGTTGTGTAACTTGAAAGGGTGCAGAAAAGATTTACAAGGATGTTGACAGGGATGGGTGGCTTGAGCTATAGGGTGATGCTGGGGTTACTTTCCCTGGAGTGTTGAAGGTTGAGGGGTGACCTTATAGAAGTTAAAAAATTATGAGAGGCATGGATAGGGTGAATAGCCAAATTCTTTTCCACAGGGTAGGAGAGTCCAAAACTAGAGGGCATAGGTTTAAGATGAAATAAGAAAGATGTAAAAGGAACAAATTTTTCACACAGAGGGTGGTGAGCGTATGGAATGAGCTGCCAGAGGAAGTGATGGAGGCTGGTGCAATTACAACATTTAAAAGGCATCTGGATTAGTATATGAATAGGAAGGGTTTAGAGAGATATGGGCCAAATGCTGGCAAATGGGACTAGATTAATTTAGGATATCTGGCCAGCATGGACGTGTTCCATGTCATACATCTCTATGACTGCAGCTCTCTGCTCTCCTTCCAAAAAGAAATATTTTTGGACAAGATTCAAAAGTGGACAGATTTCTTTCAAATTTATGGTTTAACATTTCCATAATAAATTCTACTTGTATGACAAAGAGAATGGAGCTTAAGATGAAAATACAAAATAAATTATTAGTAAAGATAATCTGCAATCAAAAATCAGCTACAAATATAAGCAGATGAAAATCACTTGTTAAAAAGTGAAATGCCAGATGCTAAAATTGGTTTAGTCAATTTTGGATATGACCCCTTAAGAGATTTAAAGATATAAATCCATAAAATATACAGGGTTGATGTGGCGTATTGCAGCAATGTGAATTAACATATACATTTCATACACCTTAGCAGTTTTCCTTTCGTAGTTCAGTACCTGACACAGTTGTTAATGTTCAGTAAAGCAAGTTTGTCTTCTGACAGGGTTTTGAACATTACTGTTTTTAAAAAGCTTAAGAATGAAATGGTGGGTATGGGTACAGCACAATTACTTGGACTTAATGAAGGGAGTATGATTAATATGGATGTTGCCAGGACTGAAATATTTTGGCTATAAGGACAGATTAGATTGGAGTTGCTTTCTTTGAAACAGGGGAGATCAAGGGGAGATTGCATTGTGATGTACAAGGTTAGGAGGGGCTGAGATAGAGTGAATAGGAAAGGACCCATTTCCTTTAGCAAGGACGTGAATAGCCAGGGGCAGAGATAAAATAATTGGTAAGAGGATCAGAAGAGAAATGTTTACAGCTGCAGGTTGATGAGGGTCCGGAAAATGTGGCCTGACTAGATGGTAGAGAAACCCTTGCCCCACTTTATTCATAGACATGTACCTTAAACATAAAGGACAATGAAACATTGGCTGGAAAGTGGAGTTCATTTGGCTAGCTCTTTTTCAACTGATACAGACACTCTGGGATTAATAGCGTCTTTCTTTTTCATAAATAAACGTATAAATCCTTGTATTCAGATGAATTTTATGGCCCTTCCAGTGTAATTGAAGGGTGACCTGCCCACCACCAACTGGACTCCTATATGACGGTATGTGGAGCAGGGTGGAGGGGAGGTGTCAGCCAGCCTGACTATTCTTGATCCTATTGAGACACATAAGTGGTTAATTAATGGCCTTATTCTGCCTCCACCAGTTATATCATGTTCAAGAAGGGTTGCAATACCTCAAGGCAGATTGCCAGTTGAAGACGCCCCAAAGATTGTACACCTGTCTTTAAGCTTCCCCTCTGGCTTCCAGGCTGGGAAAGCAAGAAGTTAAAAAGTTTATGTACAACCCAGATCAAACACCACAACCATAGCAAACAGAAACTTTGAGGCAAGGTGACAGAAGAGGGCAACAAGATAAATGTTTATTTGTGATCACAGTGTGGGTATCGCAAAGCCAATAGTTAAAGTGATTACAATGTGCTGATTAAGAGTCATGACATGATCAGGCATGGTCTAATGTGGAAAGAAAGGAGGTAGGAGATCCTTCATAAGTGCTGTTAAAAAGGCAGGAATCATTTATATACACTACAAGGAGCAGAAATCATTTAGTAAAACTATGATTAAAGCAGATATCATTCATTAAATCTGCAGCAGTAGGATTCGTACTACAAGGCTGTGAAAAAGGCAGCAATCCTCCATTTTAATCATGAAAAACATGGATCCCACATTTTAGGTAAAAGAAAGAAAGGAATCCTATATACACCATAAAACCCTATAGCTAAAGCTTCAGGTAAGACAGCAGTGGAGCAGCCTCCTCACTCCTTCCCTCATGTCTCCCCTCAATTTTCACAGTTCCAAATAAACATGGCAATTCAATCATTCTAACCCAGCTGCAGTCCTTTTAATTGTAAAACCTTCTTTTGATGGATTCACCATATGAACTCACCCATCTCAAGAATCTAGATAACATTCTGGCTGGGTTAAAGGGCTTTTGAAAAGCCCACTTCTTCATTTAGATGCCAGACCTACTGCTGTTTCCACTGTTCTGGTAGGAGCTAACAGTCGAAAATTCCATCCATAAAACAAGACAAGTCCCAGGTTTAATTTCATACTTAAAAGAGAAATCCCATACCCTGTTTAGATTTGGTTAAACATAGCCAGATCACTAATAAGTACGTTACAATAGGAAATCCATGGGCCAAGATTTGAACAACAATACAGGGGTTTTCTCCATTGATTGCTACTCATTAACTTTATTGCTGCCGTGCTTAGGTAAGATCCTCACTGAAGATAGGAGCAGGTTTGGCTGCCCATCTCCTCCAATAGTTAAAGGGGCTACAGAAACACACTGGCTTATACATAAATGATAGTTCTTCAGCCAAGGTAGCAAGAGTTACCAGTTACTATGACATAACGCAGGGGATGCAAATCCAACTTCTCAGTGTGCATGCCAGACACACACACAAGGAAGTGGAAGGATGTAATTTTACTTCTAATTTAATTTATAAGATGTAGTTAACAGCAAAGCAATGTACAGACAGAAACTGCAGTTATAAATGATTAAATTCCATAAATCATTAAAAGAAGAAAAAGGAATATTTGCAATTTTTGGAGACCTTTGAAATGTTATTAAGGTTCATGACATGATCCAAGCTACATTCTGCAATAGATTGATCATGCAAATACCATAACCAAGACAAATATTTTGACTGTCCTAAAAATAAATGTGACACTCTTGGCAGTCAGTGATAATTTTTCCACAAACAGGAGCCTTCATCCCTTTTGGTAGAAAATGAGAAGGTTTCAAATTTAATTTTTAAAATTTTTAAAGTTTTAAAACTACAGGACATGGGAAGGCCAAAAGATCAGTCTCTGTCTTAGGAGTGTAGGAACAAATATTTGAAACTTTAAACCAAACTGAGAGTGCATTTTGCTTGCAGCTACAAAATAAAATTATTGATTTTATTTTAAACTGATTAGTTTTGGCTTTTAGAGCCCATGACTTCAGAACTGTGTGAAGAGCAAAATGTTCAGCTTCAACAATCAAAATTGCAAAATAACTGGATGTATCTGTATACGGAGCAAATCTGTTGAAGATTATTGCAGCTTTTTAAATGAATTACATTAAAGAACAAGAAAATGTTTGTTGTAGTTCCCATTTAAAATGAGCTTTCAAGGGATTAGTTGCCTGACTACAGATTATCTGACCACATAACCCAACTAAGAACACATCATGCACTTGGCAAACAGATAGGAATGTTCACCTTTGGCAGACCTTGAGACCATCACTGCACACATTGTCATAACTGGACACTTTGGGCAAAATAGTTTATAAACTTTCGATGTAGAGAGTGGGAATGTGTAGGCACTGAAGAAATTATAGAATATCAGGATAAAATTAATTATAACAGTGATATTTTATCTACAAGGCAAACAAACAGATTTCAATGTTAAAATTAAGTAATCTGAATGTAGAGACAAGGGTCAAATGTGCAATATAATGAGTTACCATTTGATTTCAAATATACTTTAACAAACTAGAATTAGAAATTCACCTTTTTTTGAGGACTGCGAAGTCTGACACAGACATAAGTTTCATGATTTAACTTGGTTTATAGTCAAACTCTAAAACCTTTGGACTAGTACCATTGGGATCATCTCATTCACCAAAGATCAGAAAGTAAACATCAGAACTTTAAGATCTAAGTGTTTTTTTTGTGGTGTGCTAGCCAGTGTGTTAATCCAATAAGCCAACAAAATAATATCCAAATGTTTCTAATGCAAGTTTCTTTGTTTAATATTGTTCCTTTACTGCATTCAAATTAATTATCAATCAGGATAAATGATCCACCGCACTCTCTTCATTGCTAGGCAAAGCTGAACCGTCACACTACTACATTTGAAAATTTCATACTCTAAAATATATGAGATGAGCCAGGGGCATTTAACTATCAAAGGATTTTGATTATTCAGTGTTAACATAATAATTTATAGGATAATAGAATTATGAGTCTCATAAAATCATATTTTCAGAATTTTAAAATACCTTTTCAAAAAATTTCGATGCCATTGGCTGGGCCGGCATGTTGGCTGACCCCTAATTGTTCTTGAGATGACTGTGGTCAGTTACTGCCTTGATTCACTGCAATCCATTTGGTATAAAAACACCCATATTGCTGTTAGGAGTAGAGTTGTTGCATTATGACCCAGCAACACTGAATGAACGGCGATGTAGCTCCCAGTCAGGATGATGTGTGACTTGAAGGGTAGCTTGCAGGGTCTGGTGATCGCAATGCATCTGCTTCCCTCTCCTTCTGTGCAGTAGAAGTTTTGGGTTTGGAATGTGTTTTCAAAGTAATCTTGATGATTTGTTGCGGTGCATCTTGTAAATGATAAACCCTGCTGCTATTGCACATTGATATTGAGAAGAGTGAATGTTTAATGCAGTGAATGGAGTGCCAATCAAGCAGGCTCCTTTGATCTGGATGATGTAGAGCTTCTTGAGTGTTGTTAGAACTTCACTTATCCAGGGAAATGGAGAGTATTCCATCACTCTCTTGACTTGTGGATAGGCATTAGGTCGTGGACAGACTTTTGGGAATCTGGAAATGAATTACTCACTGCATACTTCCTAACTTCTGACTTACTCTTGTAGCCACATACATGACTGACCCACGGTAGTTCCTGTCAGTGGTAAGCCCCAGGTCGTTAACAGGAGGGAGTTCAGTAAAAGGGGCCAGTTAGAATCTTTCTTGTTAGTGATGGACATTGACCACTATTTGTATGTTGCAAGTATTAATAGCCAGTTATCAGCACAGGCTTGAATGTTGTCCAGATTTTGCTGCACATAGGTAAAGGCTGCCTCAGACTCAGAGTTCTAAATCATGCTACCAGTAGTGAACATCACCAGTTCTGGCCTTCTGATGAAGGGAAGGTCAATGATAAGTCACCTGAAGGAGGTGTCCTGAGGAATCTCCTGCAGAGATATTCTGTGTCTGAGATGATTAACCACCAGCAACCACAATATTTTTGTTTGTGCTAAGTGCAACTCCAAGCAGTGGAGTTTTCCTGATCCTCGTTGACTTCAGATTTGCTCGGGCTCCTTGATGCCTCTCTGAGCTAAATACTGTCTCTATATCAAGGACAGGCACTTTCACCTCACCTTGAGTTCAGTTATTTTGTTCGTATTTGAACTGTGGCTGTATTAATATCGGGAGCCCTCTTGGAGAATCAGTAACATCTGAGTAATTATCACTGGATAAACATTTTTTTTACTTTGCTGATAATTGAGCACAAATTGATGGGGTAATAATTGTTTGGTTTTTATTTTGCTTTTAATGGACAAGACATTGTTGGGTACCCATTATACAAATGACTGTTATCATGCTTTGGAAGTTCATTATTCTTGTTAGTCTTTGCATAAGCATTACAACAAAAAAACACAAAGAACAGTACAGCACAGGAACAGGCCCTTCAGCCACCAAGACTGCGGTGACACATGATACCTTTCTAAACTAAAAACCTATTGCTTATACCTGTTCTGTATACCTCTGCGCCCTGCTTATTCATATTATCTGTCTTGATGCTTCTTAAACATTATTATTGTATCTGCTTCTACCACTTCCTCTGGCAGCATATTCCAGACGCTTACCACCTTTTTTGTAAAAAAAACTCTGCCTCTCAGAGCTTCTTTAAACTTTCCCTCTTTTAGCTTAAACCTCTGGCCCCTGGTAACGGACATTTCTACTGTGGGAAAAAAGAATTCTTTCCATTCTATCCATGCTGCTCATAATTTTGTAAACTTCCATCAGATCACTCCTCAGCCTCCAACATTCAAGTGAAAACAAACCAAGTTTGTCTAATTCCTCCTCGTAACTAATACTTTCCAAACCAGGCAACATCCTGAAAAACCTTTTCTATGTTCACTCCAAAGCTTCCAAATCCTTCTGGTAATGCGGCAACCAGAACTGTATGCAATATTCCAAATGCATCCTCATTGAAGTTCTATACAGCTGCAAGAAGACATGCCAATTTTTGTACATTATGCTCCGACCAAGGGATGTAAGCATGCCATACGTCTTCTTGACTATCTTATCCACTTATGTTGCCTCTTTCAGTGAACTGAAGGTTAGTATGGAGATGATATATGGTGTTAAAATTTCCCAATCCTTTATAAAATGGATAAATTCTTAACTGAGTTATAAGGGTTCTGCCTCTTATATTAGAGCCTTCCAAAATACAATCACCTTGCAGTTGTCCAGATGAAATTCCATCCGCCATTTCTCAGCCCAAGTATCTAGCCTATCTATATCTTACTTTAACCCCTGGCAATCTTCCTCACGATCCACAGCTCCCCCAATCTTGGGGTCATCTGCAAACTTAATAATCAGACCATTTACATTCTCCTCCAAATCATTCAGATATATTACAAACAACAGAGGTTCCAGCACTGATCCCTGCCATTACACACAAGTCTTTAACTCATTTGGGTTCCTTAATGGTACCTGTGCATGGTAACGTTTATTTGGGTGATATTCCTTTGCTGCAGAGCATCATTCCAGTGTCATTTGTTGTTTCATTTCTGAAGTTTGAGTGCTGTACATCTCTGGGTCTGTTGATTGATATTGTGGCCTATTCAAAGCAAAAGGGGTTGCATCTTCTTGATTGGCTGCCTGCATTTGAGGAACAGCTCCTGCAGTTGGGTGTATGTGGCTGCAGATACAATGGATTATTCGGTGGTTCACTTCCACTACATTTCATTGAGGTGACAACTGTTCTATGCAGGTCTCAAATTACCAGTTGGGCTTCCTGTCTTTGAGAGCGCTAAATGTCTGTACCCTGACTGGCTATCCGATGCTCTATGGTTTGCAGTCTTGTCAAAATGAAAAATGGTTTTCTGCTATTCCACCGTGAGTCTGTTCCTATCTCTAGCTTCAGTAATGTATTGCTATTGGAAGAGTAGTTTGGGTGTAGTGCGATCTTAGTCTTTGGACAGAACCATTTTCTATGCATCCATGGTATGCTTCTCCACTCAAGCTTTGCATTTTATACATCTGTGCTGGGGTTTCTTGATTCTTTTATGATTCCTTCAGCAATTTTCACTGTCACTTCAGACTTTCCTCTGAACTGGGGTTAGTGTGGAGATGATATATTGTGTTAAAATTTCCCAATCCTTTATAAAATGGATAAATTCTTAATTTGTGAGCTGAGGGGCATTATCACTCATCACATTGTTGGAAATACTGTAACAGGCACTCAACAATCTCAGCAGTGGTCACTGAGGTCAGCTGGTCCACCTCCCACTAGTCTGAATAGCAGTCCATGGTGACAAGATAATCAATTCCTGCATGTGTGAAGAGATCTACTTACATCCATAGTCTGACTGGCAGGTCATTGGCATCTCCCTAGTTTGCTTAGATTTGTACTTAATACAAGGTTTCACTAGATAATATGATCCTTGATTTTATTTCTTATGCTTGGCCAGTAGAACACATCTCTTACCTTCCTCAGACTTAACTTGGTGACTTCCACAGACCACTTTAACTCCTCCTTGATAATGACTACAGATGCTTCGTACAACTCATCTGTGCATGCCCAATACATTCTTATGGTAAAATATAGTCCTGGATGTTTTCAGGCCACACCTTCATCACTACCTCTTGCAACAGTTGGAGATTTGCATTTTGCTGGATAGTTCATTTGATTTGAGAAAGGCACTTGTCTATTAGATTAAATGTCTCTGCTGGATTGGCGTCTTCCAAAACATACCAAACTGCTGCTTCATGTTGGATCTGAAATATTTCATACTCTCTTTTCTTGATTCAGTGTGAAGCTCATGACAGTTTGTCAACAATGTACAACCTTATAGAGGTTTATAAAATCATGAGGGGCATGGATAGGGTAAATAGGCAAGGTCTTTTCTATGTGTGAGCCCAAAACTAGAGGGCATTGGTTTAAAGTGAGAGGGGAAAGATATAAAAGGGACCTAAGGAGCAACTTTTTCGTGCAGATGGCGGTGTGCGAATGGAATGAGCTGTCAGAGGAAATAGTGGAGGTTGATACAATTACAACATTTAACAGGCATCTAGACGGGTGAATGAATAGGAAGGGTTTATTGGCAAATGGGACTAGATTTATATAGGATATCTGGTTGGCATGGGTAAGTTGGACCGAAAGGTTCATTTTCATGCTATACAACTTTATGACTCTATCTCCTTCCCTTGTTTATATTTCACTGCCAGATGGCAACTCTGTAACCAAAGTAGTTGTGGTTTGAATGAATATTTGATCAGATGGTGGTGGCTTGAGGAAAATGTTTTGAAAAAAGCTTGAGGTTGGAATAGGCTGTCATTTTGCCTCTTCCAAGTAGGTATTGATGAAAATGTTTGCAACCAAATTCAATGGTCAAGCACAATTTCTCAATCTGAACATAGAATTGGTTTGTGTGACTACCTTGGATGCAAATGAAACCAGTTGTCTTTGCTACATTAGGGCTGTTCCAAAATATTCTCGTTGACGTTAAAGGATGACTTAATCACTCATGTCATAATAATTCAGCACAGGCATTACGTCACTAGTTTAAGTAAACAATACTTGTTGTTCATGTCCCAATTCATTCAGCCTTTCACCATGAGTTAAAATAATGGTTCACACCCTGATGACATTTAGGGCAAAAATTTTGCTAAATAGTTACCACATCAATGCAATAGCTCTTACATTTCTGGGGTCAGGGCAAAGTCTTTTTGGTGACAGGTACCTAACTTTGGGCATCATTAATTGCAACTTTTTCTGGTTCAGGTTCACATGGCAAGCTCTGTCTTGCAAATGATTTTTTTTAATCAGGGTGAGCAATGGTTTTCCTTCCATTGTGTCTCCACATCAATAAACTATAAGATAATCCACTATAGCTTTCATTCTTTGAACATGACTAACTATCTCATGTTGACATCTTCAAGATGACGGTGGCAGCAGGGTAGAAAGTGCTCAGGCACTGTGCCTACATGCTCCTGCTCTCACTCGCCTGGCCAGCTGCATTCTTCTTTGTTCCTTTATTTTGGTTTTCTCTCTCATTTCTTTCATTTCATTTTTTTAATGAAAGTTAACCTTATCTTCTTTTCTGCGGCTGTGGTGGTAGCATGGTGGGTCCAGATGTCTGTTCCTTGTGGTCGTAGTGACTGTGGCTTTATTGAAGACTTCATCATCAATGGGCCTCGTTTGTTCCACCATGGCGGCAGTGCAACGGTTTTAATGATGGCTGCAGCATTGGTGGCATGGTGATTCTGGTTAGTTCCTTGTTGCTATGACGGCAATATGGCAGCTTCGGGCAGTGACTGAAGTGGTGATGGCTTGAGTGATGACTTCGGCATCAGCAACTTGGTGAGTCTGATCTGTCCCACCTTGCGGTGTTGACAATGCGGCGACTTCAGTGTTAGCTTTGGCAGCGGCTGCATGGTGCATCCAGTCTGGAAATTCCTGATTTGGCAGCCTCAATTATTATTATTAGTCTCAATTATCTCCTTTTATAATTTCTGTAGTTAAAATGGCACCATATTGTGACGACTTACACACATATCACTGTATTTTCATAAATACAAGTGGCAAAAAATTGCTATTCTATTCTATTGTTTGTGTTGATACTTCTCTGGAGCCATGGAAGTGCCAAATAGCATGCGTCCAGAATGTAATTATAAAGCTGCCGATTTCATCCAGCTTCACTTACCAGTAACCATCCTTTGCATCTAAGACAGTGAAAATATTTGCCTTTCAAGTTGTTGCAAAGTTACAAATATTACAGTGTCCTACACAGAGTTTCAGCTGTGGTCTTATCTTTGTCTTTTTTTCAATTGCTTGTAGCAATTTTAACAGCTGAACTTTCACGTGCCTCTCCAGTTGTATCTGTACTTTTTAACAATCTCACCTGCACTTCTGACACCATGGTTCAAGATCTCAACACAACAGTCTTGCCTGTGCTGTGGCTTTACTGCCTGATAGAAATCCTTAATCAGTACCTCATGGTGCAGGTCACATGGCAATGTCAGGCCAAAGACACATTGGTACAGATTGCATTCCTATCCCAAACAGAGTGTAGTGGTTGATAAGTGTAAGAGGTGACTGTTCTTCTCTGTAGCTTAAATTATAAGTTGCCTACAAAAAGAAAATAGAGTTTAGTTGATAGTTTTTCATAATTGTTACAGTAACAATTTGAAAATATAAAATTTTGACATGATATCCTTTCAACTATCAACTGGAAGTATAAGTCTCTTTTTAAATAATATCAGTTTCTACAGAGCTCATGACAAGGATGATTCATGGAAGCGAAAATACTATTTTAGATTTAATAACCTGAATGGCCTATTTTAGGCTGTTACATTCCAAGATTATAATGATCATCGTCATGGCACAGTGTTAGAACATCCTTAAGAGATCAAAGAAATGAAATCAGCCCATCAATACCGAGCTCTCTGTGGGTGTTTACTTGTCATTTCAATTTTCTTAGCCTTTCTCTTGCAGCAGATAAGCACACGGTTGGTATAGATGAAGAGAGGTCAGCTGCACTCTAGCACTTGATGCAAGTGTTTGGTTCATGTTTGCGTATACATTATTTGGGTTATTAGAATTTAACTGCTGTGGAGTGGAGGGGAATATCAGGGATTGAAAAGATCCTGTCAGCTCCTTGCCACATGAATTATGCTAAAATTATCTGCACTGTAAAGGCCAGCCTATCAGACCGTAACTTAACCAAAATTATTGAAATATTATTATTGTATAGTATATCATTATTATTGAAATACTAAATTTTAACTTCCCTAACTCAAGATTGTTTTTCCACTTACTCTGAAATGTCACAGCGAGCATTGTGGATAATTTTATTTTTCTCCTTTGGAATCAAACTTGTTTGTTCCTGATTCCAATAAAATCAGGACTTTGCTTGCCTTTAATTACTTGGTTTTCTGTGAGCTTTCATGCATTTGGTTACTATCATTAATTGCACTTTAAACCTTGGAGCAGGTTACGATCAAAAAGAAACATTCTTTCAACATTGAAAAGCATGAAATGAGAAAATTCCGTGCACTAATCCTTAAGGTCATATGAACAAGATGCTGCTTCATTGCAAAACTCAGAAATGGAATTAACAGTTTGGAGTATAAAGACAGATTTTATAAGGGCAAAGATAAGGAAATGTGTTGATGTATAACAGACTAAGTTTAACATAGACAAGTGAGATGTGAGCCATACTGCTTGGCGAAATAAAGCAAAGTAATATCAGCAAAATAGTACAAATGTAATGGGGTTGCAGAAACTCAGAGTTGGGTGTGTACGTCCACAATTTTTGAAAGTGGCAGAACAAGTTGAGAACGTTATTATAAAGAAAAGCACGTGAGAGACAGAGGCATGTACAAAATAAAGAAGGATCTGCTAAACCTTCATAAATCAATAATTAAGTCTCAGCTGCAGCAGATCAACCAACAGGCCGTCAGGTGGCTGGAACATATTTACTATTCATTTGTATGCAATGAATACTCATTAGCTAGGATGTCATCAACAGTATACCATTCCCAAAATTGAGATTGAAACTACACCACTTCACTTTTATCCTCTTGTTGCCTTTTCTCCATGTGATTATAATTAGAATTCGTGGTGGTAGTGGTGTATACGTAGAATGCATTTGATTTAGTGGTGGAGGGAGCTTTTTCACTTTTGAAATCCACCTTCAGCTGATAATGATATATCTACATTGTTTTAACTTGCATTATCATACTTTATTGAGACCAGCTCTGTCGTACCTAAATGTACTGCTATGTGCCACACACATTGGTGGCTCCAGGGGAAGTAGGAACATTTTCTTTATCGTGGCTGAAACCGTGTTGTGATTTTCTGTTTACTTTTTGTTGAATGCTTGTGCTAGTGTTTATTGTTGTACTCTCCATTCGGTGGGACATGACCCAACTCGAAGGCTCAACTGGCCCTCCTTCCTAAAGAATGTAAGGGTGTTTTCTAACCACCCTGTTCAGAAATGTCATTGTACAGCTCTGGAGCAGGTGGGACTTGAGCCTGTGAAAGACATTGTCCTGGATCGCTATCAGTTGAGATCGCTGAAATGTTGAGATATGGGGAATGAAGTTAGGGTTTTGGTAAGGGGTAACTTAGGAGGAATGTGAAGGGAGTCAGGCACCAGCCTATAGTTTAGGATATATTGTTGAGAGGCAGTTACACCATACGAGCTCCTTGCAAATGATCCTGTGGATCTATAGCAGGTCAACAGTCAGGGAAGGGTCCTTGAGTTTGAAGTAGGGGATGTTCAGCTACAGAGGGAGAAGGCTAATGGTCTATGAGTGAGAGTAGAGGGATAATGAAGGTTCGTGAATGATGTTGGAAGATGACTCCAGAATACCAAGAGAAGGGTGGAAGGTGAAGTTTGGAATGTCAAGGGTGAGGGATGTAAGGATGAGGTTCACTGGCTCTGGGTCAAGGAAAATGGTTGAGTTATCCAGGATGGGTAGAGATAGAAGCAGGCTGATGTCGGGTGTGTGAGGGGTGTTGGGAAGAACTTGAGAGTGATAGAGGGAGGTTGGAGCTAGATGGGCTGCGGCCACAAGCCCACAGTAGGTGTGTCAATCAACATGGCTAAGAAACTCCTATAAAATAGGAAGAGTGTCTGCAAATCTGGAAGCTAGCTGCATGTAACCAACTTCAGCATTTAATTTGACCACTGGACAAAAAAACGAAGAACTGAACATGCTGGAAATCTGAAATGAAAACAGAAATTGCTGGGTTCTGATGAAGGGTCAATGTATTTAAAACATTGACTCTACTTTCTCTCCTTTGATGCTTCCAGGCCAGCTGAGTTTCTCCAGCAATTTCTGATTTTGTTACAACTTCAACAACCCCTTAGAAGAAGTCAGTTGCTAATTATTGTATGTTTAATTGCTCAAGTTTAATGCTTGTGACAACAAAGTGTGGAACTGGATGTACACAGCAGGCCAAGCAGCATCTCAGGAGCACAAAAGCAGACGTTTCGGGCCTAGACCCTTCATCAGACCCTCTGATGAAGGGTCTAGGCCTGAAACGTCAGCTTTTGTGCTCCCGAGATGCTGCTTGGCCTGCTGTGTTCATCCAGCTCCACACTTTGTTATCTCGGATTCTCCAGCATCTGCAGTTCCCATTATCTATAATGCTTGTGACATATACTTTGAAGTTAGCATTGAGTTCACAGATTTCCAGGGCTTCCAGAGTGAAAGTATGAGAACTACGCAGCAGCAACAGAGGGGGCTGAATTAATTTCAGCAAAATATGACCATAAGTATTTAGGACTCATAGATGCTTTATCATCTTCTAGTAAGAAAGAGATTGTTGAAAGTACTTCTGCTGAGATGCTACTTTGTATGGTACAGCATTACATTTTCACACTTTGAGAATTACTCTCAACACCTCAGAATGAACAATGCAATACGTAAGATCATACTGTATTGGCAAATAAACTGACTAAATATTAGAATCACATCCACATCATACACTTCAAATGGAGTAATTGTAATCCTTGTAAAAAAAAATTAAAATTAGCTTATTTCAGCTAATCTGGTTAATCAACTTCCATTGCTTTATCCATTGCAGGAACTGCTGAGCTAGTTTGCTTGGCCTTCTAACTTTTGTTTTTAATTTTAAGAACAGGGCTATCTTTGTCTAAATTCTATGCTGTAAGGTTATGAAGGATGCTAAGTGAGCATATCTATTTTTGTTTTCCCAAAAATTTCATAAACTTAAAACATATCTTTTCAAAATATGTTTTCTTCTCATGTATGTGATACCAGTGCATCAGTCACCTTTTGAATATATCACCCAGGAGACAGACTCCTGTGTTAGGTCTAGAGAAATGTGTTTTATTATACAATAATTATACAGTTATAAACAAATACTCCCAAATGCAAAAGATAAGGATGAAACATTTGCAGCAATCAGCCTTTTCCAGTAGTTCCAGTATCACAGATGCCAATCTTCAGCCAATTTGATTCACTCCTTGTGATATTAAGAAATACTTGGAGGCATTGGATACTGCAAAGGCTAAGGGCCCTGCCAACATTCTTGCAACAGTGCTGACAACTTGTATTTCAGATCCTGCCACTCCCCTGGACAAACTGTCCCTTAAACATTTAATGGTGTTACCATCACTGAATCCTCCCACTGGCAACATGTTGGACGTTATCATTAGCCAGAGTCTCAACTGGACTCATCATATTAATGCAGTAACTACGACAGCAGGTCTGGGCCGAGGAATAATGCGGCGAGTAACTCACCTCCTGACTTCACAATCATCTACAAGGCACAAGTCAAGAGTGTGATGCAATATTCCCCAACTGCCTGAATGCAAAACCTGGATGCAAATCCAAAAACACTCAAGAAGCTTGACACCATCCAGGACAAAATAACCCATTTGATAGGCACCACATCCATGAGCATCCATTCCCTCCACCACTGACATTCAGTAGCAGCAGTGTTTACTATTGACAAAACACACCACAGAAATTCACAAAAGCTTCTTAGAAAGCACCCTCCAAACACACAACCATTTCCAGCTCAAAGTGCAAGGGCAGCAGATCGATGGGAACACCACCACCTGCGAGATCACCCCCACCCCCACCCCCGCTCCAAGCCACTCACCATACTGACTTGGGAATATATCACCATTCCTTCACCGTCGCTGAGTCAAAATCCTGGAATTCCCTTCCTCAGAGCATGTGGGTCTACCTACAGTTTATGGACTGCAGCAGTTCAAGAAGGAAGCTCACCACCACCCTCTCGAGGGGAATTGGGGACAGGTATTACAGGGTGGCCAGCCAGTGATTTCCACATCCCACAAGTGAATTAAAAAAAGACACCATGACAGTCCCAAATAACTTGCATTGTAAAATATATCAGAAGCACTCTGAAATACATACAAATCATGATCTGTGGTGAAACTTCAACGTACTAAGTCTTAATAAACCTCAGTGTATTTTGTCTTTCAACATAGAAGATATTAGTTACTATTTGATGACTGGCTTGTAAGATTCTGTAATAAAAGTTGAATCTCCCTGATAAGGAAAAGGATAGTCTGTATCAATTGCAAGAATCTCAAAGACAATACCACTGTTGTACACAGGTCTTGGAGCTCATAAAAGATATAAATTATTATAATTTGTAAAAAATATGGAGTCTGTCCCTGGATTTTGAATTGTCCTGCGACATTACAATATTGCTCATTCTGATCCACAGGACTTGAAAATCTCTCTCGCCACAAATTTTTCTGATCCTTGACATCCACCTCCTCTGTGACCGAAATCTTTGCAGGCAACTGGCATCCACATACACATGAGACACCAGTTCCTCCCAGTCCAGAGACTGCAGACTCTCCAAGTCCATAGGTTTGACTCACTCATGATTGCAGTCTCTATAAATCCATGGGGTTTCAATCCGCTGTGACCACTATCTGTGCTGATCTGCGTGTTTGAATCTCACCACCACAACCCCTGTGGTGGCTATAAACCTCCAACACACATTGTTCATAAAGATATAAGGTTATTATTTTACTTTCTTCTGTAAGCACAGATATCAATGAAATGTCCTTCATAGCAGAGGCTATTCTGGACTTAAAAAAACATAACAATCTTTTTGATAAATACTCCAAGCATAATCTATTCCATCATCAGCACTTTCCAAAATAATGACACAATTGTACACCGTTCTTCAAAACATGTGCATTTAATTTATCACAACAGATGAGGTTATTCCTGAGTTTTAATAAACTTTAGTTTGTTGCTCGGTTTGCTGCTGTTAATGGAACTATGTCCCAGCCTAGTTCACTGCCATTAAGAAAGGAAGGAAGCAAAAAGATTAGCAAATCAAAGAAAGCCACACTTCATCCTGGGATGCAGCAACAAGTGATCTGAGAAAGGGTCACCAAACCTGAAACAGTTTTATCTTCACAGACGCTGCCAGATCTGCTGAGCTTTTCCGGCAGCTCCTGTTATTGTACCAGCCATTGCTGATTTGATTTGACCTTCCCATTCCCTGGGACTTGACTCCCCTCAAGACCATAGTCATTGCCAGTTCTTTGGAAGAGAATGCTAAGTTTGTGAATTCCAGGAACAAAATGAAAGAAAGTAGTGTCTTACTTTGTGCAATCTGGTGTTACAACCCCCCTGTAGAGTCCAAAGACTTGCAAAACTATATTTGCATTTCCAGTGACTGACTGGATTCATAGTTTTAAAACTTTAAAATAAAGCAAAAACACTTTGTATAAATGCTATTCAGCAGGCAATAAATGCTCTAAATTACAGAAGTGATCCCAGTGTTAGTTTTTAAAACAATCAAAAATTCCCCTCTACATTTACCCTTTACTGCGTCATTTTAAAGTTAACCACTTTTGGCTGCGTCATCAATAACCTTGCCTCCATCATAAGGTCCTAAGTGGGGACGTTTGTTCACGATTGTTCAATGTTCAGCACCGGTTGTGACTCCTCATGTGCTGATGCAGTCCATGTTAATTTGCAACAAGACTTGGACAATGTCCAGGCTTGAGCTGACCTTTTGCTAATATTTGTGCCACACATGTGCCCAAAGAATGACCACCTCCAATAGGAGTGAATTGAACTATTGTCCCCTAATTGTCCATTGGGTAACCATTGATGCATGCCTCCCTATCAACAATCTGGGGCTTACCATTGGCAAGAAACTAGACTGAACAAGCATATGAATACTGTGGCCACAAGAACAGATTAGGGGCTGGGGTTTCTGTAGTGAGTGACTCACCTCCCCTCTTCTATCTTCAAGGCATAAGACAGGAAAGCAATTGAATACTCTCCACTTGCCTGAATGAGTGTGGTTCCAAGAAAACACAGGATGTTTGACGCCATCTAGGACAAAGCAGTCCATATGAGTGGCATTCCATCCACTACCTTCAACATTCACTCTCTTCACCATATGACGGGTAGTGATAGAGGCATATGCCATCTACAAGATTCATTGTAATAACTTACTAGTTTCTCCAAACAGCACCTACCCCACCAGTGACCTCTATGACCTAGAAATACACAATTAGCCAATGCTGGTGTTACTTGCATACTGTTACTCTGTCAAAATCTAAGAAATCCATTCCAAACAGCATTGTGGGTGTCCCATAGCACATGGGCTGGCGTAGCTTACCACCATCTTTTCCAAAGCAATCAGAGATGGGCAAAAACCAGCAACATTCACAACCCATGGAGGAATATAAAAACAGTGTATGTTATTTTTCAGTAACCAGTTCAAAACTGTTCTCAGTTTGCTCTATTTCCCATTTCCAGCTGGATAACTTCTAATCCACAAACTGAATTAACAGTGTGGGTTAACCTAGAGATTCGTCCCTCTAGCCAATGACATGTTTAAATCATCACAAGCTTAGTGTCTTCATTCCAAGCCCCTATTCACATTCCGTGAGATGAGTATCTCTCTGACTCTACTAATCTGTTCCTGTCAGGTTCCACAATATTGTGGAAAATCCTGTAAACCAACATTACAGCAGTTTCCTATAGACTCACAAAATCCATCTCTGTAACAGTGTGAATCACGTGGTCCTTGTCTCTGTGTTGAAATGCTAATTAGCTCTCCTCTAGATCCCCAACTTTATTCTCTTTTAGGAATATGTTGACAATTTAAAGCATAACTTTTGCGAAACCTGACGTTCCTAATACCTCCCTGTGAGACTTGGAGGTTAGCAGTCTACCTAAAGCCAGCACAGAAGCTCCTGTCATTGTTAACAGGTGGGAATATCTTGCACCTTCTTCCAAAATAACTTGCTCCTCCTCCCAGTGCAGTACTCAAGTTTGCTGTCAGACAGGGCACATGGCCTCTTCATTCCTCCACTTTACCCAAAAGAAACAGTCCCAAAACATAACAATCTTATAAACTAGCTAAAATTACGTATTGGCATGACTATTTTAAAAGTAAGGATGTTTGCAAAAATAGGTCAGCTGGAGCCGGTTTCTTTGTGTCCTATTTCACCGTTGTATTTATATAGCTCATTGGTGTATTTATATACTTTACCTCTTGCTTTAAAATAAAAGGCTTTTTGTCTTTCATTCATCAGGACATTCACTAGAATGCCAAATTTTAAATGGTCACAACAGGTCAAACTACAAAAGAAAAGAATGCTGATTGTTTGGTAAAGCAACTCTTGTCTGAAACATCAGTGAGGCAATGGCGCAGCAGTATTTCCGCTGGACTTTAATCCAGCAACCTAGATAATTAATATCCTGGAGACACAGGATTAAGTCCGACCATGATGGAATTTGAATTGAGTAAAAATCTGGAATTGAGAGTCTAATGATGACCATGAATCCAATGTTGATTTTCATAAAGACCCACCTGGATCACTAATGCCTTTTAGGCAAAGAAACTGCTATCCTTAGCTGGTCTTGAATACATGTGACTCTAGACCCATAGCAGAGTGGTTGATTCCCAACCTACCCAGCATTGTCTTCAACCTGTGAAAGAAATTTTAAGAACATCATCATGCAGCTAGCAACAGGTACTATAGGCACCCCAAGATTGAGGTTAATTCAAAAAAGGAACAATATTCCATGTCCCTTGATATGTCACTTCTAACAAGCATAAATAAGACTCAGTGTACAATCAGCTGATTATCTTAAATTGATTGTTGGCGTATTCACATATAAGGCATATTCAGGATTGTTCAGCAAGTGCTATCAAGTCAGAGGACTGTTGCTTGGAAGCACGGAAACATCAAATTAAATGTTGAGAGATAGTAAGAACTGCCGATGCTGGAGTCTGAGATAACACAGTATGGAGCTGGAGGCACACAGCAGGCCAGGCAGGATCAGGAAAGCTGACGTTTCAGGCCGGGGCCCTTCTTCAGAAGTGGGGGAGGGGAAGGGGCCTCTGATATAAATAGAGAGGAGGGGGACTGAGCTGGGAAAGGTAGGTGGGGTGGTGATAGCAGGTAGGTAGTGATGAGGATTGGTCAGTGAGGTGGGAGGGGCAGATAGATGGGAGAGAAGACAGACAGGTCAAGGAGGCGGGGATGAGAGGGAGTGTTGGTCTTGTGATGAGGCCAGGGTTGGGGAGATTTTGAAGCTAGTAACTGCTGAAACTGAAGAAACAGCACCTCATATACCGCCTTGGAAGCATACAACCCACTGGCCTCAATGTGGCTTCAAAATCTCCTCAAATTAAATGCTCACCTGTCAAAAGTTTTTTGACCTCCTACCTCAAAAGCCGCCTCAATGGGCTGATAAGATTTCATTCGTAGTGTGTATTTGGTAGTCTGGCTACCTTTAAAATTCAGTGCTACTACACAATCAACAAATTCATGTGCATGCTCACCAGCACTTCAAACATTGGATTTGCATGAGAATACCGTAACCTTACACCTTAGCTCTATCCACTTTTTAGATTAACTTATTTTAGACTCATGCCATCAGGTAGGTAAAGGACAATTTCAATATATGTCCTATTTTGAAATTGTAACATGCATTGAACTCAAAGAAAATTGTACAAAATTAGCACTGACACACTAGTGCAACATGTAAGGAAGTGCTAACTTTCATGTGCTATGTAAAATTAAAACCTCTTCTGCCAGTACATGTAGAAAGTCACAAGATATTATTTTGAAGGAGTCCGAGGAGGCATATAAGCATCCTGGTTTATTCTTCAAGCAACATCACAAAAAAAAAATTGACCTGGCCATTTTATATTGGTGTTTGAAAGGGTTTGCTGAGCTGAAATTATCTACTATGCTTTTCGTTTTCTTCTTCCACACTCCTTTCTTTACTCTCCTCATTCCTTCCTCCTTCCATGCAACCTTCCTTTCTATTAATTGAATGATCTATGCATTAAAATTTGAGCTAAAACATTTTTTTTAGTTTTTAATTTTTGATCCACTTTTTGTCATGAGTGTTGCAATCTTAACCTTCAGTAAACAGCATGGTGCTGCTTCTTCATTTTACTGATTGTAAGGTTGGTTTGCACAGGGCTTGAATGGCATCTTTCTGATGGAGAGCAGCTTGTGCTGACACCAACCAGAGCATGCAGTCACCCATTGCTCTCAAAGAAAGTCCGTGCCTCTTAAAACAGGAGCTCCACTCAGTGAAAGGGAGCGCAATCTGCAGTCTGCCTGTTCTGGCACACACTGTGCGAAGGAGAATCACAAATGTAATCAGGAATAAAGTGCTTCATCGCTGTGTCACCGGAGATCCTAGTGGTGGAAATTAACAGAACAAAAGAGGAGATGTTTCTGCCTAGGAACCAAGAATCCCTCGAGAAAAACATTCAGAAGGGATTGGATGCAACTAGTCAATACCTGGATCCTGGCCTGGAGGACCTGGGAGCAGTAATTTGAGAAATTCCCCAGCTTAATGTGGGTGGTCAAAGTCAATGGATGCAGCTTCAAATATTAGCTGTCAATTCTACTACCAGTCCCTCACGTTGGTCAATGCTCATTTGATCAAACAATCACTCATCCATTAGGAGATAATAGGAACTGCCGATGCTGGAGAATCTGAGATAACAAGGTGTACAGCTGGATGAACACAGCAGGCCAAGCAGCATCATAGGAGCAGGAAAGCTGACATTTTGGGCCTAGACCCTTCTTCAGAAATGGGGGAGTGGAAGTGGGTTCTGAAATAAATAGGGAGAGAGGGGGAGGCGGATAGAAGATGGATAGAGGAGAGGATGGGTGGAGAGGAGATAGACTGGTCAAAGAAGTGGGGATGGAACCAGTAAAGGTGAGTGTAGGTGGGAAGTTAGGGTGGTGGTTGGTCAGCCAAGGGAAGACTGACAGGTCAAGGAGATGGGGATGTTGCGAACCAAGCGTAGGTGTTCCACAAAGTGGTCTTCAAGCCTCCGCTTGGTGTCCCCAATGCAGAGAGGCTTGGAGACCGCTTTGTGGAAGCAATAGGGTTAGGGTTACCCTCGGTTCACAACAAACAACTGCACCTCCCAGTTGCAAACCACTTCAACTCCCCTTTCCACTCCTTGGTAGACATGTCCATCCTGGGCCTCCTGCAGTGCCACAATGATGCCACCCGAAGGTTGCAGGAACAACACCTCGTATTTCGCTTGGGAGCCCTGTAGCCCAATGGTATCATTGTGGACTTCACAAGCTTCAAAATCTCCCCTCCCCCAGCTGCGTACCAAAACCTGCCCAGCTCATCCCTGCCTCCCTAGCCTGCCCATCCTTTCTCCCACCTATCCCCTCCTCCCACCTCAACCCCCACCCCCATCTCCTACCTCCGAGCCTCATCCCCACCTCCTTGACCTGTCCATCTTCCCTTGACTAACCAATCCCCACCCTAACTCCCCACCTACACTCACCTTTACTGGCTCCATCCCTGCCTCCCTAGCCTGCCCATCCTTTCTCCCACCTATCCCCTCCTCCCACCTCAACCCCCACCCCCATCTCCTACCTCCGAGCCTCATCCCCACCTCCTTGACCTGTCCATCTTCCCTTGACTAACCAATCCCCACCCTAACTCCCCACCTACACTCACCTTTACTGGCTCCATCCCTGCCTCCTTGGCCTGTCCGTTTCTTCTCCACCTATCTGCTCCTTTATCCATTTTCCATCCACCTCCCCCTCTCTCTCTATTTATTTCAGAAACCCCTTCCCTTCCCCCATTTCCGAAGAAAGGTCCAGACCTGAAACATCAGCTTTCATGCTGCTCTGATGCTGCTTGGCCTGCTGTGTTCATCCAGCTCTACACCTTGTTAACTCATCCATTTGTAGTGCCTGACATTCAGGGCTCACACCTAACATCTGATATTCCACCTCACATACACAGATACTGCTGCTTCTAAATCCCTCGAGTTACTCATCAGTGACTGGCATATCAACCAGACACTGTGCAACACAAGTCATTAGCATTCTTTCCTGTCTTGTCATACAAAGTCTGAGTAGCAATGGTACGATGGACACATCCTCTCTCAGAACGACAGCATTCATGTTCCTGCCACTCTGTCAGTGCCCTTGCTGTTGCCCATCAGCCAGCTAGTACAGAATGCTGCCACCAAAGTGGCACAGTCCCAGGCCTAAAGCTGGCCAAAGGTGTCCTGCAAGACTAGTGACATTCAAAACCCTTTTAACAGGCATGTTGCAACCACTGAGGTAATATTGTTTCAAAGGACCAGGGCAGACAAGTTCAACAGTAAGACAGACATTAAGATAATGTGTTTATTTATGCTTGTATGATTGGATATGTTATTTATGAAAAAATCATGGCAAAGTTGTTTTGTTGGCATGAAGAGAATGCTGTGATAGTTTGCTGCAGATAAACAGGGATGCTGTCCTAACTGGGAATCCAAGTCTGTATAAATGCTTTCAGGCAGTCTGTCCAAAGTTAAACGTGGCCTAGTTGTTTTCTCCTGGCCTTTTCTCTTTCTCCTTTCATGCAGAGGTTCATCACACTGTAGTCTCTGCTCAATATCTCCATCTACCTAAATGTCAGGCCTTTAAATAGCCATAGTGGGAGGTGCCTCTTGTAGTAGCACACATTTCTTTAGTAAGTGACAAGTGAATATGTCAATGAGTTAGTGAGGTCCCAGCTGGGAATATCTGCGTAAACAGAATGGTTATTTGAAGTCACAACATGGCCAGTACCTTCCCAGCAAGGGGCATTATTTGGGCCTCACAGAAAGAGGTCAGGCAGTGTTGCACGTTCCACTTGGAGAACCTCCAGCTTTGGAGCCACTTTCTAGCCTCTTGTGTATTTCAGGATAAGGCAAAAATGCTGAATTCCACGTAGATCTTATATGTTTATGCTTAGGAAGTAGGAGAAATAGCTATTATATCTCAGCCTTGATTAAATGATATGATCATGATAGTGTTGATTATGATAGCCTGCAAATGAATTAAAAACCACTTGGAAGCATATTGTTGTATACTGAAGTTCAGATATCCTTATAACGGATATTTTTCAATTTGGTTGCAGATTGTGTAGTTTTAATATCTCCAATACCTGCTGTCTAAATTTTTGTTCATTATCTTCCCCCTTTTCCACTTAACAATGTTTCTCCCCAGTGAATTCTGGCTTGGAGTAACTTACCTGTTAGGATTTTAAATTATTTATTATTTACCTCAGAGCAGGAGAGATTCGTGATCAGCCATGTGATAGAAAGAAATTGGAGCCTCTACCATCACTGTCTATTGTTCCAGGTTATGACATGTATATAGAGGTGTATGTTTGCCAAAGCAATTCAGACTCCTTGGCAGTGTGATGCTGGTTGGCTCAGTTGGATAGTTGGCTGGATTGAGGATTCATTCCTGTTTTGACTGGGATAGATTTGGGCTTGTTTCCTTGCCTTAGCCATGGTGGAGATTATGGTGCGGTGGGTCAGACCTGCCTTTGGGCAAAGAACATATCATAAGAAGATTATTTATTTCACTGTGAGGAATCATTTTGCCACGTTAAACAAAATCCTTAGATATCAAACACAGCTGCAGAGCACCATGTATACTATCTGATTGTGTTATCAAATCTGACTTCATTGTCTGTTATAATGAAATTTATAATGTGAATACTGAGTTACTAAAATTATTTTGAGATGTGGTTGTGTCAGGCATGGCCGGCATCAAGAGCCCATCCCTAATTGCCCTTGAAAAGGGGTGGTGACCTGCCTCTTGAATCATGGCAGTTCATCCATTTCAACTTTTCAGTTCAATTTTTCTGAAGCTGACTTTGGCATTTTAAGGAAAATATTAGAGGTTTTCGTGACCTCGTTAATGCTGAAGTCTGAGTTTCTACTTTCAGAACAGGAAAGGAAACTTTCACAATAATTTGTGCATCCAAAAATGCTGCATTTTCATTGCAAACAGGTACTTTTATTTTCACTAAAATGAAATCCCAACTATGCGGTTCCCTTCTAATATGAAGGCTGTATTATCTTTTGCTGTCAGGGTTTCAATTGTAGAGCTTCATTGACACTATTTGGTTTGACTGAAGGTTGAGTTTCTCTAAGACCCAAATGAGGAAGTAAAAGAATAATTTGTAAATATACAACTGTGATTCCATTAATGAATCACCTTCCTGCCTTGTACAGAGACTAAAACTTGGTTCAGTTTGATAGAATTGCTACATGAGAACATTTTTTTAAAAATCCAGTGAACTAGACAATCTATAATTACCATATGAATCAAAAATGGAATTTACTACTTTTTTTCATTAAAACAGCATGTACATTATGTATTTGAGAGAACTTCTGAAGTTAGCAGTTAAACAAGCATTGCCATCTCACTATAACCTATTCTTGCTTGATTTATGTACAGTTTACTATTTTCACCAGTAAGCAGAGTGAAAGTAGATGGTGACAATTCCCGACATGAAAGTCTGATTAGATGGCTAGTGATTGCAGCTCATCGGTGTCTTCTCCAAGCTTCCATCTTGTTCAGAGTTCCCCATCATCTCAGGATATGCTCCATGGGTATCAAGTGCCTGCATCCTTTGTCCACAAAAGTTGGAATCAGATAAGCACCAGCCTTATCACATTACTAAGGCACATTTCCAACACACTTTTGCTACATTCCACCACTTCAGGACTGCATTTTGTGTGTCATCAATACTTTACATTGCAATACTGCTGCCAGGCTACTTTGAACACAGCGACAGGCACCCATATTACGCATCAGAGAAGGTATGTCTCAGTGTTCTTACTTTGCTCTCTTAGTGCCCACTCACTTTGAATCAATTTACTTGCTCACCATATCTCTGCCTTGCTTTGTATTGCCTTTTTGCACATTGGTACCTAATTCAGAATTTACAATTACACAGTACTTCCCACTGTGTCATTGAGTCATAGGGCATAGAAAGTGGCCTTTCAGCCTGCCATATCTATGCCAAACAACAAACGCCAAACCACACTAATCCCATTTATCTATGCTTCACCCATAGCTTACAATGCCCTGGCATTTTAAATACTCTTCCAAATGCTTCTTAAATGTTGCAAGAATACCTACATCCACCACCCTGTCAGGCAGTACCTTCAATACTTCTACCATCCTCTGGGTGAAAGAACCTTTCCTCCGATCTCTGCTAAACCACTTACTCCTCATCTTAAACTTATGCCATCTGGCCTTAGATGGGGAAGACACTCTTGTCTATGCTCATAATTTTGCATTCCTCAATCAGAACACCTCAGCCTCCTCTGCTCCAGGGAAAACAAACTCAGCCTGTTCAGTCTTCTCATAACTAAGACTGTTAATCCCAGGCAATATCCTGGTGCAAGTCCTCTGCCCCCTCTCCGGTGCCATCATGTCCTTTTAATCGTGTGGTGACCACAATTGCACACAGCATTCTAGCTGTGGCCTAACTACTGTTTTATAGTGTTAACAAGACTTCCTTGCTCTATATTCTATGCCCTGCCTAATGAAGGTAATCTTCCTGCCTACCTCCCCACCTACTCTCACCTTCACTGGCTCCATCCCCACCTCTTTGACTGGCCTGTCTCCTCTCCGCCTATCTTTTCCTCTATCCATCTTCTATCCGCCTCCCCCTCTCTCCCTATTTATTTCAGAACCCTCTTCCCCTCCCCCATTTTTGAAGGGTCAAGGCCCGAAACATCAGCTTTCCTGCTCCTCTGATGCTGCTTGACCTGCTGTATTCATCCAGCTCTACACCTTGTTTTCTCAGATTCTCCAGCATCTGCAGTTCCTACTATCTCTAAGCATCCTGTATGCCTTCTTCACCGCCTATCTACCTGTGCTGACACCTTCAGGGATCTATGGTTTTGTGCACCAATGTGTTTTTGTTCCTCCATACTCTCTAGGGACCTACCATTCATTGTGTATCTCTTTCCTTTACTGGACATCACAAAAATGAATCATCTTGCACTTATCGAGATTAAATTTCACCTGCCATTGCTCTGCCCAAATTACCAACTGATCAATAACAGACTGTAGCCTGAGACCACCCTCCTCACTATCAACGAAACCATCAATTTTTATGTCATCTGCAAAATTACTGATTATATCTGCTACTTTCACATCCAAGTCATTAACATACATTGCAAACAGCAAGGGTCCCAGCTCCAGTCCCTGGAGTACATTGCTAGTCACAAAATCATTCCTCTACCATCACCCTTGACTTCTATTTGTTCGTCAACTTTGGATCAAATTTGCCAATTTGCCTTGGGTCCCCTGGGTTCATACTTTTGGGCCAGCCTTCCACATGTGACCTTGTCAAAGGCCTTACTAAAGTCCATGTAAGCCACATCAACTGTACTACTCTCATCAAAATATTGAATCACCTTTTCAAAAACTCAATTAAATTTGACAGACAGGACTTCCCTTTACCAAATCCATACTGACTATCCACAATATACCACTGCCTTTCTAAATATTCATTAACCCTGTCCCTGAGAATTTTTTCCAATAATTTCCTTACTGACATCAGGCGAACTGATTTGTAATTACCTGGCTTATTTCTGCTGTCCTCCTTGAACAAAAAAAAACAAGTTAACTATCACTGGTCATCTGTGAACAATTAAGTATCTCTGCAAGGGCCCCAGAAATATCCTCCCTTGCCTCCCATAGTCTGGGATACATTTCATCAGGCCCTGGGAATTTATTCACTTTTATGCCTGCGAGAACATCTAATACCTCCTCCTTATTAAACTTAGCACGTTCTAGAACCTCACCATCCCAACTGAAATCGTCAGCTACAATTTCTTTCTCCTCTTTGTACACAGAAGAGAAGGATTCATTTAAGATTTCATCCATATCCTCAGGTTCTAGGCACAATTGCCATTTTGGTCTCTAATAGTTATCACTCTTTCTCAGGTAATCCTTTTAATGTACTTGTAAAAAGTCTTAGGGGTTTTCTTTCATCCTATCTGCCCAAAATATTTTGTGGCCCCTCTTTGCTCTTCAAACATCTATTTTTTAAGCAAACCCCACGCTCTCTATAATTTTGAAATGTCTTGCTTATTTTTAATGCACTGTACCTGACACTTGCATTTTCATTAATCAAACTCACCATATCCCTTAACATTTGGGGTTCCCTGAGCTTGCTGCCCTTGCTCTTCACTCTTAGAGGAACATACTGGACCTGAATTCTCATTATATTACTTTTCAATAATTCCCACTTTCTAAATGTAGACTTACCTACAAGTAGCTGCTCCCAATCTATATTTGCCAGATCCTGTTAAATGATATTGAAATTGGCCTTCCCCCAGGGATTACAGCCTTAGTAACCTTCTTCTCTTGACTATTACCTGACTCTCGAAATCCCTGTTGCAGGACCTCATTCTTTTTAACCCATGTTGTTGGTACCAACATATAGCACAACTGTCAGCTGTTCATCCTCCCCTTTCAGAATGCCTAGCAGCCACTCTATTACATCTCTGACTCTGGTATCAGGGAGACAACACACCATTCAAGTGTCTTACTCACTGCCACAGAACCACCTGTCAGTTCCCCAGCAAAAAAGTCCACTATCACTGGAGCTATCCCAGTCTTTTTCCTCCCCTGCTGTACAGCAGAGTCAACCATGGTACCACCAACTTACCTGTTGCTGATTTCCCCTGGCAGGCCATCAGAATCCAATATGGTATATCTGTTTGTGAACGGGATGGCCACAGGGGACTCCTGCACTATCTGCCCATGCTTACCAATCTTCCTTATGGTCACACAATATTTTTTTAAGTATGTAGCACTTACTTGTAGCATAGCCAGCTCACTAAATGCACTATCCATGATATCCTCAGAATCATGGATGCACCACAGTGAGTCCATCCGTAGCTCCAGCCAATCCATGCGGTCAATCAGGAACTGCAACTGAACACACTTTCAGCATACATGGTCACAATGGACACAGGAGGACACATGTGATTGAGTTCTGTTGCCATTGTGAATCTTACCAACTACAAGCAATAAAGGAGGAAGCAATTACTCAACCTTACCCATTGTTCTCCAAATCAGTTTTCCTTCTCTCATTCTCTATTCCTAACAAACTATAAGCCACAAAAATAAGATCTTTATGCTCTTTCTCCGTTCTGGCACTTCTCACTCAGTCTCTAAAGTTGGCACCTGAGCAGCCAATCATCTTGCCTGTGTCACATTTTGAACCCTGATGTCACCTCCGGAGTTCCACCTCTGGATTCAGCGAAGGTTCACTTCGAGTGAGTTTGAGCTGGGCTGTGCTAAACAGATTTTTATCTGATCTGTCTTACAAGACCATTTAGCACAGACACAAAGAAAGGCAGCATGTCATGTTTGCCTGCAACAATCAGTTAAGGGGAAAGTTATGTTGTTGTACAGCACTGTGTTTTGTCAATGTCACACTTCTAACATGTGCCAGCAGCTTACGCAGCAAACATGCTGCATGTTCTACAACAGAGTGGCCATTGTCCAGAAATCAAGGAAGTAGTCCTCAGTCAAGTCTAGGAGGGCTATTATCAGTTGTAGTACAATCTGTCAAGGGCATGATCAGATTGGAGACAGCATGCTGTGAGGAAGATGGGATTATAAATAGAATGGCAGCTCAATAGTACAGAAACAGAGGGCAGCGATGCTACAGGAGGGAGGGTCACCAACAGTCCACCAACCTGGCTTTGAGGAGGGCAGTGTATAACTGTTGTTGGCATAAGCTGTATGCCTGGGGGTCAGGTCGTAAAGTGGGCTTGAAGAGTTAAATAAAAGAGTTGTGTGGGAATGTGGAAATGATCAAAGCTGATCTCATTGACAGGAGGGTATGGTAAAAAGATACAGTGGCTCAATGGTTAGCACTGCTGCCTCACAGCACCAGGAACCCCGGTTGGATTACACCCTCAGGTCCCTGTCTGTGTGGAGTTTGCACATTCTCCCCATGTCTGCGTGGGTTTCCTCCAGCTGCTCCAGTTTCCTCCAACACTCCAAAAATGTGGGCGGTTTGGTGGATTGGCCATGCTAAATTACCTGTAGTGTTCAGGGATGTGTAGAATAGGTGGGTTTTAGAGGAATGGGTCTGGGTGGGATGCTCTGAGGGTTGGTGTGGACTTGTTGGGCCAAAGGGTCTGTTTCCACACTGTAGGGATTCTATGATTCTATGAAGATTTGTGGGGTCTCCTAGATTGACAGGCTGATTATACAACTCACTTTCTGAAGTGCTACCTGAAGCAGCACTCATCTGAATTGCAAATGAGCAATCAAAATTAATGTTGTTTGCAACTGCACCCACAGCAGATAGAATGTATTTTAAAAACAGGCTGTACTTGTGAACCATTCTGGATATGAGCCTCATGCATCAACCACCTATTACATTGACTAAAAACCTGGCCGTGTGCCATTTTGACCATTTTATTGAACATTACAAGTTAATCTATTAATAACTGTTAAGAAGTAATGTCAGATGAGCAGTATTTTTCACCAAAAGTCCATAGTTCACAAACACATCCCAGGTCTTACAGCCTGCACAAGGTCCAGGAGCTGCACATTTTACGTCCTGGACTATAAAACGTGCAGACAGTTATCCTAGTTGCAATGCTGCCATTCTTGGGTAGTGTGGGAGGTTAGGGCGGGGGAGAAGTCTCATTCTTTCTACCACACTTACAATCTCCTATCGTCAATAACATGTGTAGCACATATCTGAATCAAGTCAACAATGTAAAAGATCCAAGTAGAGGCATCACATTGCCCTCCATGTTGGAGGCTTCCATGTCCTGATGTTTTGAGGATGCCATTTTAATGTCACTTGTGCATACTGCAACTTCTGAATGATGACATTATTGAAGAGCTATTTTGTTTCTGATGTGCCCATGTAGTCTCATTTGAACCATCCCAACCTTATATCTACTCTGTCTCCACTGCACTAACAGCATGCACAGAAATGAATGAAGATGAAAAGCCCAGGACTAGCATCAAACTCCAGCCTCCTATTATGGAGTTTCTAGCCAAAGGTACACTCCTGAAATGGCAAACGTGCAATCGACACATAGTGGTTTGTTTCCCATGTAATGCCTTGCACTGAGCACTACTCTGTGTAAAGCTAGTGGTTCAAATATCATGTTATGTTATTCAGCATATAGGCAATGCAACACTTTCTTACATTGAGGTCAATCAGGGCAACAAGATGTCTCATCAACATCAATTTCCCATATTTAACAAGTCTGGGAGTTAGTTTCAGTAACACTGTGGATAGAGGACTCTGCTTAATCCTCTGAGCCTTTAGTCTGGACAACTAGAGGACACAACAACGGGAATGGGATAGATGTGATAGATTTTAAACAGATCTAGAAACTCAAGACTTGACATCCATGAGGTTCTGTTGGTCATTAGCAGCAGAATTAAGATCATAAGAAAATAAGAAATAGGAATAGGAGTAGGACATTTCGTCCCTCAAACTTGCTCTGCCATTCAACAGGATCATAGCTGATCCAACAAGCCTCACATCCTCTTTAAGATAACAAAGTGTGGGGCTGGATGAACGCAGCAGGCCAAGCAGCCTCTTAGGATCACAAAAGCTGACGTTTCGGGCCTAGACCCTTCATCAGAAAAGGGGGATGGGAGAGGATTCTGAAATAAATAGGGAGAGAGGGGGGAGAGGAGAAGATAGTTGCAGAGGAGAGTATGGGTGGGGAGGAAGGGTGGGGATAGGTCAGTCCGGGGAGGACAGACAGGTCAAGGGGGCGGGATGGGTTTAGTAGGTAGGAAGTGGAGGTGCGGTTTGAGTTGGGAGGAGGGGATATCTGAGAGGAAGAACAGGTTAGGCAGGCAGGGACGAGCTGGGCTGGTTTTGGGATGCAGTGCGGGGAGGGGAGATTTTGAAGCTGGTGAAATCCACATTGATACCATTGGGCTGCAGGGTTCCCAAGCGGAATATGAGTTGCTGTTCCTGCAACCTTCGGGCGGCATCATTGTGGCACTGCAGGAGGCCCAGAATGGACATGTTGTCTAAGGAATGGGAGGGGGAGTTGAAATGGTTTGTGAATGGGAGGTGCAGTTGTTTGCTGCGAACGGAGCGTAGGTGTTCTACAAAGCGGTCTCCAAGCCTCCGCTTAGTTTCCCCATGCAAATCTTGATTCCTCAACTGACCAAGAATCTAACTCAACCTTAAATAGGCACAAGGACTTTGCCCTCACAGCTGACTGTGGCAAGGAATTCCTGAGACTAACAACCCTCTGCAAGAAGAAATTCCTCCTTGTCTTAGACTTAAATTGACATGAGACGATGCCTTCTGGTTTAAGGGTAAATTCCTCTCAGCATTTACCCCGTCAAGTCCTCTTAGGAATCCTACATGTTCCAACGAGTATGAATCGTATTCAATAATAAGCTGGAACCTCATGACCGACATAACCCCCATTCTACCATTACTACGAAACTGAGAGATCAATCCTGGTGTACTGAAAAGCACAACTGGCATGCCAGGAGCCACACCAGGCATAATCAAACATTAGTTGTTAACTTGGTGAGGCTACCAAACAGAGCTATTTTTGCGCCACACAGCTTAAGTGCAAGTGATAGATAGACCTAGGTGATTCCACAAAGAACGGATCAGATCTAAGCTTCATAGTAGTGTGACATTCAGTCGTGAATGGTGGTGGATAATTAAAGAACTAACTAGTAGAGGAGGCTTAACAAGTATCCCCATCCTCAACCAGAAATGCCAAGTGGATGATCCATCTTGGCTGCTTCTGCAGATGCTAGTCTTTATCCAATTTGATTCACTCCATGGCCAGAGGCATTGGAAACTGCAAAGGCTGTGGACCCTGACAATGTTCCAGCAAAAGTACTGAAGATATGTGCTGCAGAACGTGCTGTAACCCTATCCAAGCTGTTCCAATACAGCTAAAACACTGGGTTTTACCCAACAATGTTAAAAACTGCCCAGATATGTCCCATACATGAAAAGAAGGACAAATCCAACACAACTAATTACTGCTCCATCAATCTACTCTCAATTATCCATAAAGTGATGCAAGGCCTCATCAATAGTGCTACCCAATAGGGCCTGTTCAGCAATGGCTTGCTCATTGGCCCTGGCGGAACCCACCTGGGTGTCATTCAGTTCCTGGCCTCTTTATAGCCTAGTTTCAAACATGGATAAAAAGCTGAACCTCAGCAGCAAGAGTGACTGCTTTTGAAATTCAGACCAGATTTGACTAAGCATGGCTTCAAGCTGCCCTAGCAATTCTGGAGTCAATGGCAAATAGTGAAAGTTCCATTAGTTGATATCATACCTGGCACAAAGGATGATGGTCGTGATTGTTGGGGGTCAGTTATCTCAACTGGAGGACATCACTGAAGTAGTCCCTCATGATGGCATCCTAGACCCAACCATTTTCAGCTGCTTTATCAATGACCGTCCTTCCATTATAAGGTCAGACGTTGGGATGTTCACCGATGATTGTCCCATGTTCGGCACTATTTGCAACTCTTCCACTATTGAAGTAGTCCATGTCTAAATACACCAAGACCTGGACAAATCCAGGTTTGGGTTGAAAAAAAGCAAGTAACATTTGTGATATACAAATGCTAAACAATGACTATCACCAACAATAGAAAATCCATTGCTCCTTGATATTCAATGGTACCATTGCTGATATTCAACTGTTGCTGATTCTGTGCTCTGCAGCATCAAAACATTCACAGTCCATGAAAAATTATTTCATGCTACTCAGTTCAATTGAAAGTAGTTGACAAAGAGGTCCTGCCTATCCTAGGTTGCTTTGGTCAATGGCACTGTACTGTAAGATGGTGGAAGTGATTTTCCTTGTGATGAACATTGCGTTTTCTTACCTGGTGCAATGCTGCAACTCTCATGAATCCTCATCATCCATGATGTTAATTGTGCCATACAACACAGTGGAGGGTAGTCTTAAAACAAAGATTTGATTGTCTTCATAAGGACTGTGCAGTGGTCGTTCCTATTAATACAGTCATGGTCACATGCACCTGTGACAGGCAGTTTGGTGAGGATTAAGTTACATATGTTTTTCTTTCTTGTTGGTACCTTCACTACCTACTGCGGACTCAGTCTATCAGCTATGTCCATTAGGACTCAACCACTTTGATCAATAGTCGTGCTGCTTGTCCACTATCAGTAACAAATATTGAAGTCCCCCACCCCAATCTGGGCTTTTGCCAAACTTGTTGCTTTCTCCAAGTGATGTTCAACAGGTCTGGGAATTGGTTTTGATACAGTATAGACAGACAGCATTATTTAGTCCTTCAAGGCTTTGGTCCAGATAACTGGTGAACTTTTAATTCCAGATTTTATTGAATTTGAATTCCACCATCTGACATGTCTCCAGAACATTGCATGGGTCTCCACATTAGTGATTCAGTGACCGTACCACTATGTCATCACCTCCCCTTCACTTGCTCCTCCAGTCCAATTCTCGGAGTGTTTGATGTGGTGGTGTTGAAGTTATTGGTGAAGTGGGTATAAAAGCCTGGGTATATTAAAAATATACTCATAGTGGTGATCATGGGAAAGCAACTGAGCAACATTGACAGTGAATCCTGTTTGGTTACTGGGATAGGGACATCCAAACAATACTGCATGAATGGTTTCTATACTCTCCCACAGGCTCAAGAGGATTCTCCAGCATCTGCAGTTCCAATTATCTCTGATCCTTTCTTCATATTAGTTTATCATGTTCTGACTTTTTAAGCACTATTATGGGACATTACCTCCTGCAATGAGATAAAAGGGGGAATTGAGTAAGATAAATGATGTTATTAGTTTTGGCTTAATGGAGAAAATGTGGTGACTGTTCAAAGTGAATGAATTGGAAACTAGGAAGCACAAGAGAGATGATGATGGCACTTACCTTTGTGAAGCAAAGAATGTGATGAATCAGCTTCTTGCACTGCTGAGTGTTCCTCAGGGACATGGATACTGCATTGAGCTAGGTGGCAATCTCAGACCAGAATTGCATGGGTCTGGTGGCGTAGCTTGCTTTGAAAGTCTGCAGGAAAAATGTTGGCTATGACATCTAGGATCCTATAGTAAATCAAGGTGACAACCTGCCTATGTCAGCCATGTCAGGGGTATTTCTTCCCAGCCTGCATCTGTGGAGGGCTTTTTCTGGCTTGCAACATTTGAACTAGTGCACATTTGGGATTTAAACATGACACCAGTGATAGGAAACACGGTTAATCCTGGAAGCGGCAAGCAGTTCCACAGCTGATGAGCGTAAGATATCACAAGAGTGGTGCCATTAGATCATGGTACATAATTAATAAGCTGAACAATGATGAACTGCATGAGATAACCATTCAACCTCATGGGGGAAAATCCTCCATGAAACCCCCTCAAATTAATACATAGTGATTTTTGATGTAATTCAGTTCTTAAGCAATACTAGGTCTGCCTTGCATGAAGTCAATTCAAGATTCCAGTTTCCTAAGAGAATATAATTTATGTACAACTGAAATTTTCTCAGGGATTTCAGAAACTCAATTTTGGGATTGAATGGGATTTCCAAGTTTGCATTGCTGGCAGCGAGGCCAAGAAACAATTTTTTTTTAGGAAGCAGTTTCTTAATTGGCTGACTGAAATTTCTGTTGCATCAATAATACTGGGCAACCCTTCAATGCTGACAGCCAATCAAATATCAGGCAACTTTGTAGCCTGGGAAGCTCTAATTCTGAAAACAGATAATGTGCAGTCAGGTCAGATATCTAGAGGAAGCCTTGGAATGAGGGTGTCCTTGCTGGCTTGTGCAGGAATACTGCAGTAATCAACTAAAAAAAGAAGATTCAGGCTTGGAACTGCTTATGGAAGGAGGGAAATTGCTCAATTGGATTTGTTGTTCATTGTATCTTATTTTTAATATATTTTAATTCAATTATTTGTTACACAAATATTTCTTTACTACATATTTCTATTTTATCACTTTACAAATCTAAACTATAATCCAATGCAAATAGTTTTATGGGATAATAAAACAGATTTTACATTCATTTCAGATGAATGATTTTTGGTTTGCCTACTAAGAGACTATGAGTTACAATTTAACAACCATTTTAATGGATACTGTAGATTAAAAAATTACTTATGGAAGAGATAATGTATGGTAAAATTGAATAATAGATTCAAACCAGTGCCTATTTACCTCATGAGGTGTGATGACAATTCTGGGAACTCCAGGCATCCTAACACAAGAAGGGAAATATCAAGTGTACATTGAACCACCAAACAGCCAAAAACCAAGCAAAGTAGCCAAATGCTTGGGAGCATGATGAACACATACTTTTCAACAGAATGTTTATGTTACATATTAATATCTTTTTATTACAGTTTATTAAAATATTCTGGAATCAGAGGAGGCACTTCCTGGTACTTATCCCGGTAGTTAACATCTGGAACATTCATAGGAATAATCACAATTGCATAGACATCTCAGTCTCATCATACTCAGGGGAATAGGGCACTGACTCCCCACAGATAATACAAAATGTGGATACTGATCCAATCTAGCCCACCTATCTGCCACAAAGGACCCCTGCAACAAACTGCATAAGTCAATAAGAAAAAAAATGGGGTCTGGGGCTGTCTTTGCAAATAAGCTTTGCATGCTCGTGAAGGAGAGGTCACATCCAGAGTGATACACAGTCCAAGTGAGCATACAGTTTGGGAATTTAGAGGCAATGTGGGAATTCTGTGCAGAGGGGAGGAAGTGCATATTGCTTGCTTTTTTTTAGCTCATAGCTTGTAAGGCTTTTTAATGAAATAATTTGAAGTCCAGGATCAGGGGCTGAGCACAAAAGAGTGACTTCACAGGCAAAACGTAAGTTCATTGACTGGTGATAGTGAATATTTGGCTATCTGTTAAAGGTACCTTGAGATTTCAAACTTTCAGATTGAAGGTAAATAGGGGAAATCTTACAGTCTACAATAAAAGACCAGTACAAACTTTTTATAAATAAAAATAAGAACTAAGTATTTAAAATAGAGATGCCAGGCCAGGCAATGTGTTGCAACTGCATGATTTGGAAACTGGTGGATGCAATATTGGTTCATTGTGACCACATCTGTAGCAAGTGTTGGTTGCTTGAGGAATGCCGGCTTAGCGTTGATGAGCTGGAGTCTGGGCTTCAAACATAACAACACATCAGGTAGGGGGAGAGTTAACTCCCTCAGGAGGCAGTCACACCATTTAGATTAAATACCTCCAAATCAGTCAGTGGTCAGGGACAAGTCAGTGTGACTATGAGCAGGGCAGGTAGAGGGATCCAAGAGGTACTGCAGAAGGAACCTCGTCCCTCTGAGCTTGTTTAACAGGTTTGAAATTCTTGTTTCTTGTGTGAATGAGAGTGGGGGATAGAGGGAGGATGAGTAAATGGACCACAGCACCATGGTAAAGGAAGTCAATCAAGAGAGACGAGAAAAGAGAAAAGTAGTTATAATCAGAATAGCATAGTCAGGGGAGCACATACCATTCTCTGTCACCAGAATTGAGATTCCCGAAAGCTGGGTTGTCTGCCTGGTGCCTGGGTTCAGTATTTCTCATCTGGATTGCAGAGAAACTTTATGTGGGTGGGGCAAGATCCAGTTGTGCTCCAAATAGTTACCAAGGATATAGATTAAAAAAAAGAGGTTCTGCTGAGGGGATATGAGCAGCTAAGAACTAAATTAAGAAGCAAAACAAAAAAAATGTAATAATCTATGGATTACTACCTGAGCCTTGAGAAGATTGGTGCCAAGATTTAAGAAGTAAATGTGTGGCTGAAAGATTTGTGTGGGAGAAATCGGTTCAAATTCGTGGGACATTGGCACCATACCGGGGAAGGAGGGAGCTATTCTGTTGCGATGGGCTCCATTTAAATCATGCTGGAGCCAGAGTCCTGGTGAATTGCATAACTCAGATTGTGGGTACAACTTTAATATATGTGAGGGTTGGTGTTGGTTCAGTAGCATGTAAATTTATGGAAAAACGTAAAACAGGAGAGGGCTTAGCAAATGTTATTAAAGTGTTCAGAATACAGAATAAGATAGAGGGTATGGAAAGGGTCAGGAATCTAACTTCATGCACAGCAGATAATGGGAATAGAATGAGAAGGGGGGGACAGTCAATGCAGGGCTAAAGGTGTTGTACTTAAATGCGTGTCATATACAAAAGAGCAAGCTTGTAGCACAGTTTGAAATTGTAGCACAGTTTGAAATTGCAGCTACAATATTGTGCATATATAATACAGATGAGGCTGCAAGGGCATCAGAGCTGGGAACTAAATATCCAATGATACATGTCCTACTGAAAGGACAGGCAGATGGGCAATGAGGGAAGAATTGACTTGTTCGTAAGAAAAGAAATTAAATTGATGGCAAGAAGTGACAAAGTGTTGTAAAGTGTAGAATCTGAGTGGATAGAATTGCGGAACTGCAAAGACAAAAAAAGTCCTGATGGGAGTGGTGGGCAGGCCTCATAACAGTAGTCAGAATGTTGGGAAGAAAATAAATTAGAAGATAGAAAAGACATGTATGAAAGGCACTATTACAATAATCATGGGGGATTTGAATATGTAGGTGGACTGGGAAAACAGGTTGGTAGACATTGAGTAATGTCTCCAGGATGTTTTTTGGAGCAGCATGTGAGACCCAATTAGGGAACAGGTAATTTTGGATCTGGTGATAAACGAAGGCAGACTTGATTAGGAAACTTAATAT
Source organism: Stegostoma tigrinum (assembly GCF_030684315.1). Classification (NCBI taxonomy): domain Eukaryota; kingdom Metazoa; phylum Chordata; class Chondrichthyes; order Orectolobiformes; family Stegostomatidae; genus Stegostoma; species Stegostoma tigrinum. The sequence goes on from NC_081362.1 coordinate 55,389,597, forward strand.
AAAGGAACCCCTAGGGGGCAGTGACCATAACATGATAGAATTCACCCTGCAATTTGAAGAGGAGAAGCTGGAAATAGCTGTAACGGTAGTACAATTGAGTAAAGTAACTAAAAAGACATGAGAGAGGAGCTGGCCACAGTTGATTGGAAGGGGAATTGAGCAGGAATGACAGTGGAGCAGCAATGACAAATCTGTTAGAATTCTTTGAGGAGGTAATGAGCAAGTTGAACAAAGGAGAGACAGTGACATGATCAATTTGGGATTCTAAAAGGCCTTTGAAAGATGCTGGGCAGGAGGCCGCTCAATAAGAGGCCATGATATTAGGGCCAAGATACTGACACGGATAGAGGATTTGCTGATTGGCAGAAGGCAAAGAATAGGGATAAAGGGATCATTTTCAGAACGGCAGCCGGTGCCTAGTGGAGTTCTGCAGTGTCAGTGTTGCAACCACAACAATTCATGTTATACACTATTGATCTGACAAAGAAACTTAGGGCATTGTTGCTAGGTTTGCAAATAACACAACAATAGGTGAGGAACAGGCATTGTTGAGGAAGCAAGGAGGCTGCAGAAGGATTTAGACTGGCTAGGAGACTGGCAAAAAAGTGGCAGATGGAATACAGGTGAGAAAGGTGTAAGATTGCGCACCTTGGTAGGAAGAATAGAGGCATGGACTATTTTCTAAATAGGGAAGGCTTCAGAAATCTGGATGCACAAAGGGACTTGAGTCCTAATTTAGGATTGACATTGTGGATCAACCCACTGCACTGGACTGCAGCAGTTCAAGAAGGCAACTCAACACCAACTTCTCAAGGGATAGGCCATTAATGCTGACCCAGCCAGCAATGTCCCCATTCCACAAAACAAATACATTTTAAAAATTCTCTTAAGGTTAACATGCAAGTTCAGTTGGCAATTAGGAAGGCAAATGCAATATTAACATTCATCTCCAGAGGAGTTCCCAATGATCTGTCCATGAGGGTGAATAGCTGTTAATGGAGACTGTTAGTGGCTAGCAATATGTAGTGTGTAAAGGCAGATTATGTGATAACAAGGCCTGGTGCGTAGGGTAGGTGTCTTGGACATGGGAGAGTTCAGGCCCTAAACTTATTGAACTCAATATTGAGTCCAAAGGACTGCAAGATCCCCAACTGGAAAATGAGTTGTTGTTCTTCCAGATTGTGCTGAGCTTCACTGGAACACTGCAGAAAACCTGTGACAGAGATGTTGGTCAGGGAACAGGGCAGTGTGTTAAAGTGGCAGGTAATTGGAAGCTCAGGGTCAGTAAAGCGGTCACCCAATCTGTGTTTTGTTTCCCCAGTTTAGAGGAGACCACATTATGAGCAGCAAATACAAGTAGACTGGATTGTGGCAAACGCAGCAGGTAAAGAGCTGTTTCACCTGGAAGGTATGTTTGGGCCCTTGGAGACTGGGGAGGGAGAAGTAAATGGGCAGGTGTTCCACCTTCAGCAATTGCAGGGGAAGGTACCATGAGGGGGTTGGAAGTGAAGGAAGAGTAGACCACAGTGTCCTGGAGGAAATGGTCCCTGCTGAAAATGGACAAGAGAGGGAAGGGGAATATGTGTCTAGTGGTAGCATCTTGGTGGAGGTGGTGGAAATGGCGGCTGATGATCTTCTGCATATAGATGCTGATGGGATGGTAGGTGAGGACAAGGAGAATTCTATCATTGTTGTGGGATGAAAGACAGGGGGTGAGGGCAGAAGTGCGGAAGACAGGTTAGACCTGGTTGAGGACCCTGTTGACCATGGTGCTGGGAAATCTTTGGCTGAGGAAGAAGGTGGATATTTCGGAGGCTCCCTTGTCAAAGTTGGCCTCATTGGAAGATATACGATGGAGACGGAGGAACTGAGAGAATGGAATTGAGTATTTACAGGTAGCAGGGTGTGATGATATATGATCTAGGCAGACGTGGCAGTTAGTAGCTCTATAGTGGATATTAGTGGCCAGTCCATCCCCAGAAATGGCAGAGATGTCAAGGAAGGGAAGGGGGGAGTCAGAGATAGACCAGATAAAAGGGAGGGCAGGACAAAAATTGAAAGCAAAATCAATGAACTTTTCCAATTCCATACAAGAGAGGGAAGCAGTTCCAATAATAATTGATATATCAAAGAAAAAGTTGTGGTTGGGGGCTGGCATAAGACTGGAACAGGGGATGTTCCCATACCTCACAAAGAGAGAGGCATAACTGGGGTCATGCAGGTACCAATGGCCAACCCCCTGACCTGAAGAAAATTGAGAGGAATTTAAAAAATTGTTAAGAGTCCAATTTCCATCTTAAAACTTAAAATCTTACACAGTTAAATTCAGTTTTAATAACACTATGTATGTCCAAGTAGGTGGTGCACCATAAGACTTATCCATGTCCAGTGCTTGCTAACATTTTTGTTGTTTTTCACAAGTAACTTGTTTCGATTGAATGATCCCCAGCCTCGTATACATGGATGTTTCCAATACTTAGCTGACCTGTTTTGAATCTTTGAATCTGCACTCATTTGTGATGATTTTCTGACACAGGTTAATGCACTCCACCCCATGCTCAAATTCACTTTTGAGATGTAGCAATCTTAATGTGCTCCCTTGTCTTAACATGCTAATTGAGAAATCTACTAATAAATTCTCTACTCCTGTCTACTGCAAGCCTACCCTCATCAGTCAATGCATATGAAAGATTTGCCTAGCTCTGTGTGTTATAAGTGCACATCTGCAATGCTGTGAATAGGGACGTAGCCATTTGCTAACCTTGCAAACTTAATGTAGGAGAGAGAGATAATGGGAACTGCAGATGCTGGAGAATTCCAAGATAATAAAATGTGAGGCTGGATGAACACAGCAGGCCAAGCAGCATCTCAGGAGCACAAAAGCTGACGTTTCGGGCCTAGACCCTTCATCAGAGAGGGGGATGGGGAGAGGGAACTGGAATAAATAGGGAGAGAGGGGGAGGCGGACTGAAGATGGAGAGTAAAGAAGATAGGTGGAGAGAGTGTAGGTGGGGAGGTAGGGAGGGGAAGTGGGAGGTCTCCCACTTCTACAGACTAAGGGGGTGGCCATGGGCACCCGCATGGGCCCCAGCTATGCCTGCCTCTTTGTCGGTTACGAGGAACAGTCCCTCTTCCACACCTACACAGGCCCCAAACCCCACCTCTTCCTCTGGTACATTGATGACTGTATCAGCACCGCCTCTTGCTCCCCAGAGGAGCTCGAACAGTTCATCCACTTCACCAACACCTTCCACACCAACCTTCAGTTCACCTGGGCCATCTCCAGCACATCCCTCACCTTCCTGGACCTCTCAGTCTCCATCTCAGGCAACCAGCTTGTAACTGATGTCCATTTCAAGCCCACCGACTCCCACAGCTACCTAGAATACACCTCCTCCCACCCACCCTCCTGCAAAAATTCCATCCCCTATTCCCAATTCCTCCGCCTCCGCCGCATCTGCTCCCACGATAAGACATTCCACTCCCGCACATCCCAGATGTCCAAGTTCTTTAAGGACCGCAACTTTCCCCCCAGTGATCGAGAACGCCCTTGACCGCGTCTCCCGTATTTCCCGCAACACATCCCTCACACCCCGCCCCCGCCACAACCGCCCCAAGAGGATCCCCCTCGTTCTCACACGCCACCCTACCAACCTCCGGATACAACGCATCATCCTCCGACACTTCCGCCATTTACAATCCAACCCCACCACCCAAGACATTTTTCCATCCCCTCCCCTGTCAGCTTTCCGGAGAGACCACTCTCTCCGTGACTCCCTTGTTCGCTCCACACTGCCCTCCAACCCCACCACACCCGGCACCTTCCCCTGCAACCGCAGGAAATGCTACACTTGTCCCCACACCTCCTCCCTCACCCCCATCCCAGGCCCCAAGATGACATTCCACATTAAGCAGAGGTTCACCTGCACATCTGCCAATGTGGTATACTGCATCCACTGTATCCGGTGCGGCTTCCTCTACATTGGGGAAACCAAGCGGAGGCTTGGAGACCGCTTTGCAGAACACCTCCGCTCAGTTCGCAACAAACAACTGCACCTCCCAGTCGCAAACCATTTGCACTCCCCCTCCCATTCTCTAGATGACATGTCCATCATGGGCCTCCTGCACTGCCACAATGATGCCACCCGAAGGTTGCAGAAACAGCAACTCATATTCCACCTGGGAACCCTGCAGCCATATGGTATCAATGTGGACTTCACCAGTTTCAAAATCTCCCCTTCCCCTACTGCATCCCTAAACCAGCCCAGTTCGTCCCCTCCCCCCACTGCACCACACAACCAGCCCAGCTCTTCCCCCCCACCCACTGCATCCCAAAACCAGTCCAACCTGTCTCTGCCTCCCTAACCGGTTCTTCCTCTCACCCATCCCTTCCTCCCACCCCAAGCCGCACCCCCAGCTACCTACTAACCTCATCCCACCTCCTTGACCTGTCCGTCTTCCCTGCACTGACCTATCCCCTCCCTACCTCCCCACCTACACTCTCTCCACCTATCTTCTTTACTCTCCATCTTCGGTCCGCCTCCCCCTCTCTCCCTATTTATTCCAGTTCCCTCTCCCCATCCCCCTCTCTGATGAAGGGTCTAAGCCCGAAACGTCAGCTTTTGTGCTCCTGAGATGCTGCTTGGCCTGCTGTGTTCATCCAGCCTCACATTTTATTATCATTAAACTTAATGTAGGTATCCCCTAGGATTGTAAAAACAAAATACTGCTGATTCAGAAAACAAGGAGTGTTGGAAAAACTCAGCGGATCTGGCAGCAACACTGATGAGAGTTAATATTTCAAGAAAAGTATCTATGGGAAGGTCCGCTGTTTTAAGTAGTACAAGATGTACACAGAGGTCGGAGGTGTCGTTGACAGTATAGAGGGCTGTTGTAGGCTGCAGCGGGACATCGACAGGATGCAGAGATGGGCTGAGAGGTGGCAGATGGAGTTCAACCTGGATAAATGCGAGGTGATGCATTTTGGAAGGTCGAATTTGAAAGCCGAGTACAGGATTAAGGATAGGATTCTTGGCAGTGTGAAGGAACAGAGGGATCTTGGTGTGCAGATACATAGATCCCTTAAAATGGCCACCCAAGTGGACAGGGTTGTTAAGAAAGCATATGGTGTTTTGGCTTTCATTAACAGGGGGATTGAGTTCAAGAGTCGTGAGATCTTGTTGCAGCTCTATAAAACTTTGGTTAGACCGCACTTGGAATACTGCGTCCAGTTCTGGTTGCCCTATTATAGGAATGATGTGGATGTTTTGGAGAGGGTTCAGAGGAGGTTTACCAGGATGCTGCCTGGACTGGAGGGCTTATCTTTATGAAGGGAGGTTGACTGAGCTCGGTCTCTTTTCATTGGAGAAAAGGAGGAGGAGAGGGGACCTAATTGAGGTATACAAGATAATGAGAGGCATAGATAGAGTTGATAGCCAGAGACTATTTCCCAGGGCAGAAATGGCTAGCACGAGGGGTCATAGTTTTAAGCTGGTTGGTGGAAAGTATAGAGGGGATGTCAGAGGCGGGTTCTTTACACAGAGAGTTGTGAGAGCATGGAATGCGTTGCCAGCAGCAGTTGTGGAAGCAAGGTCATTGGGGTCATTTAAGAGACTGCTGGACATGCATATGGTCACAGAAATTTGAGGGTGCATACATGAGGATCAATGGTCGGCACAACATTGTGGGCTGAAGGGCCTGTTCTGTGCTGTACTGTTCTATGTTCCATGTTCTATGTTCTAAGATGTGGCATAGATTCCCAAAAAGGGGCTGGGGGAGGGAATTTCACTGGCCGTCTAGCCAGCAGCCAAGCCAACAAATCCACAAGGTTCTGCAGGTAGGAATCGCATACACTTGTACTGTCATCACTGTAGACCTCACGCCTTGCTGTATCAGTTTTCATATTCTTCCAGTGACTGTGGGCTTGCACTCTAATTAGGGGCTCTCTCCTGCAAAAATACGAACGTTAATCTATTTCCCACAGTAGGCATGTGATATGATATGGTGTTCTATTTGGGTTCATTTCTTTATAAATAGCAACAATTGTTCACCCTGAACTTGTCTGCCTTCACATTCTCCTGACAGCAGGGTATTCATATTTGATGAGTCATAGGCACCCCGAATATAAGAGTAAGATATGTGTAATGTAGTAATAAATGATTCAATAATACCTTTATTACCGATTCCGGTACCTACATATATTTCAATCACAGGCTCTCGTGTGTCTGTGTTCAAGCTGGGCAATTCTGACGTAAACTGTGGTACAATTCTATCAGTTTGTCATGCTGCAATAAGATTTAGCAAGATGGAGACTGAAATATTCATATTGTCAAGTCACATGCCATGATACAGTGATGACATCTTGAGCATAACCCTTAAAAGGTATATTGCATATTGCTGTGAGACATTATAGCTTGTTTCTGATCACAAAAGAGACTGGCTTCTGTTTCATGCCTCCACAGCAAAGTTTAGCCTGAGCTAGCTGAGATAATAAAGGAATCTAATACAGAGCTACTGATTGCTTATTTCCTCTGGTGGGGGATTTCAAAATAACATGGCATGAACTTAAAATTAGAACTTGATCATTTAGAGGCCACAGCTCAGAATATTTTCCATTCACTGTATGAAATGAGATCTTGGCCCCTTCCCGGTCTCCTACCCACCTTCTCTTTTGATGGTTCACATTGCCAATAATGGGCTTTGCCTGTAAATATCTAATTGGCTGTGTGCTTGATTATTGGTGGTATTTGCCAATTAAAACCAAAAAACAAAGTCATAGTGATTTGTTGGTGCAGAAGTCATTTGGTTGTTTGTGATGACACTTCCAGATATAAAGTAAAATGACAACTCAGGCCTCTTGTGGCACTGTGGTAGCATCCCTACCTTTGGGCCAGGAGACACAGTGTTGAAGCCCCACCTGTTCCAGAGGTGTGTCGTTTAATCTCTGAGCAGGTTGATTAGGAAAATATGTAAAATGGGCACTTGCAGGAAAAAAATGAGAACTCTGGGTGCTTGTGGCACAGTGGCAGAGTCCCTGCTTCTGGGCTAGAAGACCCAGGTTTAAGTCCTACCTATCCTGGAAATGACTCACATGTCTGAGCGGATTAATTCAAAATATTTAAAATGAGAACTTGATGGCTCATAGATGGACAAAATACCATGGCGATTTGGTGATGTAGGAACAGACATGTTCAGTTGTGTGTAAGAGCATTTCTGGGTGTAAGAGAAACAAATGAGAACTCGGGGTAAGGGGAAAGACTAAAATGAGAAGTCTGGAAGGCTCTTGTTGTAATGCGCTAAGGTCCCTACTCCTAAATCAGGAGGTATGGGTTCATGGACCCACCTGCTCCAGAAATGTGAAATAAAATCTCTGAATAAATTGAAATTTTTTGAGAAGATTTGTAGCTTGGGTTGTGGATGATGTTGTAGACTTGCTCGCCAAACCGCAGTGTTTGATTGCAGACATTTTTGCACCCTGCTAGGTAACATCGTCAGTGCGCCTCCAATGAAGGCTTCACCAGAGGTGCATTGACAATGTTATCAAGCAGGATGACAAACTGTTTGCAACCAAACACACTAGCTCAGCAAGCGAGTCTACAACCTCTGAATATGTTGATTAGAAAAATAAAGAAAATGAGAATCCTCCTTCCAACTCCATTTTGACTTAGCTTCCTCCCCCCTCCCTACCTGCATTACCCTTAATGATTTTGCATGTAAATTAGTCAATCAGAAAATACTGATGATTTACTGATGGTGGTTAATAGATGTATAAACACTACAGGATGATTTGGTGATGGGGGAAAATGTTCAGCTGTGTGTAAGAGCACTCCTGGATAAAAATAAGAACTTTCTTTCCAACTCCATTTTCATTCAGCTCATTCTCTCTTTCTCTACCTCTTCCTCACCTTTGACGGTCTGCATTGCCCTTAATGGGCTCTGCATGTAAATTTAATCAATTGGAAAACATAGATAATTTGCTGGAGCTGGTTAAGGGATGCTTCTTCCTGTCCCGCAGGCCCGACCAGTCCCCCTCATTTGCTTAGCTGAACTCGTCCTCTCCCTTAACAACTTCTCTTTCATATCTTCCCAACTCCAACAAAGGGAGTGGCCATGGGTACCTGCATGGGCCCAAGCTATGCCTGCCTCTTTGTACGTTATGTGGAACAATCCCTCTTCGTACCTATACTGGCCCTAAACCCCACCTCTTCCTCTGTTACATCGATGACTGTATCGGCGCCTCCTTGTAATCCCACGAGGAGCTCAAACAGTTCATCCACTTCACCCACACCTTCCACCCTAACCTTAAGTTCACCTGGACCATCTCTTATACCTCGGTCTCCTTCCTCGACCTCTCTGTTTCCATCTTCGGCAACCACCTGGAAACCGATATCCATTTCAAGCCCACCTCCTCCCACACATCTTCCTGCAAAAATGCCATCCCCTATTCCCAATTCCTTCACCTCCGTCGCATCTCCTCCCAGGATGAAACATTCCACTCCCAAACGTCTCAGGTCTCTTTGTTTTTCAATGACCACAACTCCCCCCCTCAGTGGTTGAGAACGTCCTCGACCGTGTCTCCTGCATTTCCCGCAACTCATCCGTCACAGCCCATCCCCACAACAACACCCAAAACAGAATCCCCCTCATCCTCACGTACCACCCCATCAACCTCTGGATCCAACACATCATCTTCTGACATTTCTACCATCTGTAATCCGACCCCACCACCAGACATTTTTCCCTCCCCTCCCTTATCTGCTTTCCAGAGGGACCACTCTCTCCATGACTCCATTGTCTGTTCCACACTCCCCTCCAGCCCCACCACACCCGGCACTTTTCCCTGCAACCGCAGGAAGTGCTATGCCTGTCCCTACACCTCCCCCCTCACCCCCAACCCAGGCCCCAAGAAGACCTTCCACATCAACCAGATGTTCACCTGCACGTCCGCAAATGCGGTATATGTATCCGCTGTTCCTGTTATAGCCTCTTCTACATTGGGGAAACCAGCCAGAGTCTTGGGGACCGCTTTGCAGAACACCCATGCTCAGTTTGTACTATACAAGTGCACCTCCCAGTCGCGAACCATTTCAACTACCCCTCCCATTCCGCAGACGACATGTCCATCGTGGGCCTCCTGCAGTGCCACAACGATGCCACCCAAAGGTTGCAGGAACAGCACCTCATATTTCACTTGGGAACTCTGCAGCCCAATGGTATCAATGCGGACTTCACAAGCTTCAAAATCTCCCCTCCCCGACTGCATCCCAAAACCAGCCCATCTTGTCCCCTCCTCCCAAACCTGTCCTTCCTCCACCTATCCCCTCCTTCCACCTCAAGCCCTACCCCCATCTCCTACCTTCTAGCCTCATCCTCCCCCTTGCCCTATCCGTCCTCGCTGGACTGACTTATCCCCTCCGTAACTCCCCTCCTACACTCACCTTTACTGGCTCCATCCCCGCCTCTTTGAACGTCTCCTCTCCACCTATCTTCTCCTTTATCAATTTCCTATCCACCTCCCTACTCTCCCTATTTATTTCAGAATCCCCTTCTCCTCCCTCATTTCTGAAAAAGTGTCTAGGTCTGAAACGTCGACTTTCCTGCTCCTCTGATGCTGCTTGGCCTGCTGTGTTCATCCAGCTCTACACCTTCTTATCTCAGATTATCCAGCATCTGCAGTTCCTACTGTCTCCTAATGGATGAGTGAATGTTTGATCAAATGAGCATTGACTAACATGAGGGACTGGTGGTAGAATTGACAGCAAATCTAAAAAGACCACAAGTGATTTGGTGATGGAAAAAAAGTATTTGGTTGTTTGTAAGAGTATTTCTAGATATAATAAAAAAAAGCTAAATAAACCTCCATTTTGATTTGGCCCTCTCCACTCTCCTATCATTTCCCTCACCTTTAGTGATATTGCATTGCCCTTAATGGGCTCTGCATGTAAATTGAGCAAATGGAATTATGGGTGATTTAAAAGTGCTGGTTAATATGGGAAAATTGTTGTAGGTGATGTGGCAGTGGAAAAAGCTGCTTGGTTGTATGATAAGTGATAATGGGAACTGCAGATGCTGGAGAATCCAAGATAACAAAGTGTGGAGCTGGATGAACACAGCAGGCCAAGCAGCATCTCAGGAACACAAAAGCTGACATTTCGGGCCCAGACCCTTCATCAGATGATGAAGGGTCTGGCCCCGAAACGTCAGCTTTTGTGCTCCTGAGATGCTGCTTGGCCTGCTGTGTTCATCCAGCTCCACACTTTGTTATCTTGGTTATATGATAACACTTCTGAATATGAGAAAAAAAATGAGAACATCCTTTGTGATTTAATGGTTCACAGACTCCCAGCCCAACTGTTCATGTTATGGTGCTGTGAAGTCCATGTAACTTGTATATATTGGTGGTAGGCAGTTGGACACCCTTTTATAGTTTTACTTGAAAAATCTGTTGTTGTGCTTGCGTTTGCGCTTCAGCAGCATGCTCCTCATCTTTGGGCATCCAGTGTAGAGGGATGTGGGCAATCAGTGGACCTCTTCATGGATTAGCTCCTTGGCCTGGCCAAGTTGGCTATTAACAGGTCCAGGCAGCTGGCACAGGAAGGGCTCATAATTGCCCACTGCCCGCCTCTCTTCCACAGCTACTTTCATGTCTGGATGTCATTGGAGAGGGAGCACAAGTTATCCACTGATACCCTTGATGAAAGGTGGGCACAGCAAAGGTGGAGTGCTTTATCTCCCCCTTCAACTCCATTTTGATTTAATTCCCTCCCTCTACCTCACCTTTGATGTTATTGTATTGCCTTTAATGACTTTGCATATAAATTAATCAATTGGAATATGGGTGATTTTAGTGGTAGTGGTTAATAAGTGAAAAATAGCATGGGTGATTTGGTGGTGGGATCTGTGTGATAACACTTGTGACTATAAAGAAAGAGAGAATGCGGGCACGTATGGCTCGGTGATAGTATTCCCAGAAGATCCGGGTTCAGGACCCACCTGCCCCAAAGTTATGTCATGGCATGTCTGAGCAGGTTGGTTAAAATATCCAGGATACTGATTATTAATGTAATTGGATTCTGAACATTGACGTAACAGGACCCTCAGTAAAAGGAGGCAGTGGCCTAGCGATATTATTATCCAACTTTTAATCCAGAGACCGAGATAATATTCTGGGGACTGGGGTTCGAATCCTGCCATGACAGATGGTAGGATTTAAATTTAATAAGAAACTCTGGTCTAACAATGACCATGAAATGACTGTTGATTGGTTTTTATAACAATCTGGTTCACTGATGATCTTTAGCGAAAGAAACCTGTTGTCCTTACCTGGTTTGGCCTACATGTGACTCCAGGCACACAGCAGTGTGCTTAACTCTTTACTGCCCTCTGAGCAATTAGGAATGGGCAATAAATGCTGGCCTAGTCAGCGACACCCACCTTCCATGAATGAATAAAACGGAAACACAAAAGGGCTTTAATGGCACAGTGGGAGTGTCCCTACCATGAGGCTAGAAGGTTAGGGTTCAAGTCCCACCTGCCCCAGAGGTGTATAATAACAGATTCATGGAAAGATTTAGAACAAAAGTGGGTCAGTTAAATTTTTGTGCAGAGCACTATGAACCAAGTGGTTGTCAAAACCAAAGTTTCTGCTCTTATGACAACATGTTCAAATATAATTTTTAAAAGTTGTGTTGCTGCTGAATGTTGAAGGAGTTTGAGCGGAGCTTGTAAGGATGAACAGTGATAGTAGGAACTGCAGATGCTGGAGAATCTAAGATAACAAGCCGTAGGGCTGGATGAACACAGCAGGCCAAGCAGCAACAGAGGAGCAGGAAGGCTGATGTTTTGGCCCCAGACCCTTCTTCAGAAAATGTTCTGAATTTTCTGATGAAGGGTCTAGGCCCGAAACGTCAGCCAGACCTTGTTATCTTGGATTTTCCAGCATTTGCAGTTCCCATTGTCTCTAATCATAATTCTAATCTCACTGCGAAGCCTCTTCCAGGATGCATAACCTGAAGAAGTTACCCTCCTCCCTCTGGAGCTTTTATGCTCCTAAGATGCTGCTAGGCCTGCTGTGTTCATCCAGCCCCACACCTTGTTATCTTTGTGGTTTATTATGTTGCAAGCACTGAGCTGAGGAGAACTGGACGAGTTGATAGGTTATGCAAACATTTTGCATACAAGTCCTGACTTGAACTGTTCTTGCTCAATTATCCTATAATTCTGTGCAATCAGTTTGTGAGCCCTTACACTTCTGAACCTTGCAAAATTTTCAGAGATGTTTTCACAAGCAGTCTGGCTTTCTTCATTACAGCAGCCACAGTGGGAAAGGTGGTTAACCCTTAGAATGGGTGTGAGGATAACAGTAAGCAACTGACTGGTGCCCATTCTTCTGCTGCATTAAAATGAGTGCTGTCTGCCACTTTGCCACAACTGCACATATCAGCAGGAGGCTGAAAATTGCAAATGGCTAGTGCTACTTAAAGGCAGACATTATTTCTAACGGAGAGGTACATTGTGGCTGCAAGGAAGGATAAAAGTTATTTCAAATCTCTGACCAAAGTCAATCACTTTTACTTTCACTTTTTTCTATCCCTTTTCACATTTCTTTTTATTCTCCAAAACCCCTCTCTCCTGTTTCCAAGCCTCCCTTTTTCTCTTCCCTCTCAAATACTCTGCCCTTCCAAATTCCTTCAGTATTCATTGATCTTTCTACTATCCTACTGCTGCCCATTTCCGGAAGCATTTTAATTCAAGCTTTGAACGGAATGAAAAATAGTCATCACCAGTCAGGCCACTACCTTCAAATTGTCAAACAATTTACACTTAGCTCCAAAATGTAAGCAACTTCACCAGGAGCCAGAAGAAATGCAACAACTAGCCTTAAGATAGTTCATGGTTGTTTTATATAGCGTTGATGGGCATGACATGGTATACAGTTGACCATCCAGTTGGCTGGATGAAGATAACACTAGGTGTAGTCTGAAATATGGCGCTTGAAAATGGGAGCACAGTGGTCAAATATGCCTGCCGTTTGGTTATTAATTTCACATATTCAACCCTCTTTATCAAGATGACAACTGGTACACTTCCCTTTATAATCTCAAATGTTATTTTCTAGCAATAGGAAAACATATTGTCTCTAAGGAAATAGATGCTGCACAATCCAAGTTTTTTCCAAACTGTTAATAATAATAATTTTTGCTTATCAAATCAATGTTCTGTATTGGTTACTACAAAACAGTGTTCAGAATTTAAACTTTTGGTTCATAAATGGAATCATATTTTGCAGATAATCACTGTTCAGTGGAATGCAGAGGGAAGCAGCTCACAGCCCACACCCAGCACATGTAGAAGATAAATTTCAAAGACACATCCAGAACACCCAGTAAGCTCAGGATGTGAAATCAGTTTGAACAAACAATTGACGCCTTCTGGAACAGTACCAGCTGCCATCTGGATTTAGTGACAATCTAGCAAATCTTCCCTGTACTGCACTCAATGAAAGCATATCCTTTCTTTAATATGGAGACAAAAACTGCATAAATGGGATTGTGCTGTTACCAAAGTCCATTACAATTATAGCAAGGCTTCCTTATTCTTGCATTCCAATTCCTTGTAATACAGGCTAATAATTGATTTATCTTCCCAGTTGATTGTTATATCTGCAAGTTAAATTTTTCCTTGTGAGTGTATCTCTGACTTCAACCTTTTTAAAAATACTTCACTTTTCTGTTCTTATTACAAAAGTGAATAGCCTCACACTTACTCACATTTTACTCCATCTGCCACCTTAGTGTCCATTCATCTAACCTCTCTATATCTCTTCGCAGGCTCCTAGCATTTGCCTCACAGCTTACATTCTTACCTAAAGTGACACTGTGATGAGTTCAAACTCAGATGATATGAAATTCTGGTTATGTTGAAGTCGTCAACCACTTCCACATGAGAATAACAAATCCCATAGACTAATGCCTATGATAGACTGAAATTCTGCAATGTTTCTCCAGATTAGGTGAACTTGTTTAAACCTGTCATATAACCATGCTGGCCAAATATAACTGAGTTACAACACAAGAGCACAAAAGGCTTGGAAGCCACTCATGTAATTGCTCTGTTTTAATGCTTATTTTAGATGACCACTTAATTGAAAAATGAAGATATTATTATGAATACCTACAAATCATGGTAATCATAGATTGATATTGACAACTTTTACAATACAACTGGAATGCCTACCAGTACATTAAAAAGTCTTTGCGTCTCTCCAGAAATTCCCTCTTGGACAATGGCTCATCACATGCAAAATCTACCTTCAGTTAAGCAAAAATTACAATGTCTTCTTGACTCAAATGTGGACTCCCCATTACCATCCTTTACTGCTGCTGCTCACCTGTGATGTGTGAATGAGCAGGTGAGACCCAACAACCTACCTTGTTGGTCTCATTGAAATATCAGCAAATGTTTGATCTACACAAGTGTTGTAATTAACAAAAGGGCCTGACCACTTATCCTCCTGGACCATCTTCAATGGGGTGCTTTAATGTCCTGTACAAGTTTAAAGACAAAGTAGACCATCAAGATAAAAGCATGTGAACATTAACATCAATATGATTCACTGGTTGCTAACAGCAAACCAGTATGATCGAGTATTGTATGTCATGTGGCTATCCAATATTTAATTCATCACGGAGACCACTAATTCTACATGGCAAAGCATGCTACGATTCCACCGATGTCCAATGCTACCTCCTCTGCAGCTGTCAGTTGAAAGATGCGAGAAAACCTACTCTAGTTCTATGCCACCCACATTATTTGTGTTTTTCTCACTATTAATGGAAAAAAAACTTAAGAGTGAAAGAATGATACAATTCTACTGCTGATATGTAGTATTTGTTGAAGATCACTATGAGGAAGATGCATGGCATCACAATAACAGATCTTAGTGATGGATAGAGAGATGGGGAGAACACACGTAGGTAGAAAAGAATGAGCACATCTACAAGGTGTGCTGGTGTCAGGAATGATAATGATGAAGTAGGCTTTAAAGGGCAGAGTTGGGCTGCTCACTGCATTGGGATGTAGGTGAATGTGGAACTACACTCATCTTTCTTGTTTGCTTCTGTCTTAAAAACTGCTTCAGCATTAAATTCATAAGCATGGCACAAAGCTTCTGTTATTGACCTCATGAGTAAACTCTGGGTATCCACCTTTCAAATGCAAAAGAAAATGCAGGTGCTGGAAATCTCAAATAAAATGAAAATGCATGAAGTACTCAGCAATTTTGGGAGTATCTGTGGAGTTGCCAGTTTAAGGGCAATCTTACATCGAAAATTTGGGTTATTCAATTAAAGCAAGCATGGATTTCTTAAAAGAAGAGGATGAGGGTGGGAGGTGGGGCAGGTCAGGAATAAATAATTGGTGGAGATGAAATCCAGTTGGACAGACAAAAGAATGGATAAAAGTGAGCTTGGGAGAATCAATAGCTGCTAGTGGAGGACATTAGTGGCTTTTTGTGATAGTAGCTCATGTGATGACAAGTCCTAGTGTGTAGGGATTGGGGTAAGGGAGAAGTTGCTCAGACCTTAAAATTATTGAATTTGATATTGAGGCCTGAAGACTGTCGGGTCCTAAGCAGAAAATGAGGTTGCTGTTCTTCTAGCTTGCGCTGAGCTTCACTGGAGCAGGGCAGAAGCCTGAGAGAGAGAGAGAGAGAGAGAGAGAGAGAGAGAGAGAGAGATGCTGGCCAAGGAACATTGTGGTGTGTTGAAGTGGCAGGCAACAGGAAGCTCAGGGTAATTTTTGTGAATAGAACATAGGTGTCCTGCAAAGCAGTCAACCACTCTGTTTTTTCTCCCCACTGTAGAGCAGACCACTTTGTGAGCAACAAATACAGTAGACTAGATGAGTTGAACAGAGACTTGAGTAGATGTGCACAAATCTTTGAAAGTAGAAGGCAAGTTGAGAAATATTATAAAAGGTGTACTGGATTTTTAACTTTATAATTAGGAGTATGTGTACTTAAAACAATAAAATTATGCTAAAACTTTATACAGAGGAGATTTACTCGATTGGTAAACAATCACACATTTGACCCAACAACCCCACACAACCCAAGTGCCCACCCATCCAATGACTTAAATAAACCCAATGCCCACTTGATCTTCAGTTATGTTGAGAGACCAAGGAAGGTTAGGGAGAGAATTGACAGGCATTCAAAATCATGAATGGATACTTAGCAAGAAAATGTTAAGCAGGTTAATACCTGATTTAATACCATGATTAGTCAACGTTACAGATT
Source organism: Stegostoma tigrinum (assembly GCF_030684315.1). Lineage (NCBI taxonomy): Eukaryota > Metazoa > Chordata > Chondrichthyes > Orectolobiformes > Stegostomatidae > Stegostoma > Stegostoma tigrinum. Next base: position 55,405,894 of record NC_081362.1, read on the forward strand.
TGAACATCACAACTGACCATACTCAATCACCTCCTCTATCCTGACCTAACAAACCATACACCCTCTCCCACTCCCAGCAATCCAAGTCCAACAATCCAACCACCTCACCAACATGACTGCTTTATTTACCTAGATTAGAAAGTGTGGAGCTGGATAAACACAGCAGGCCAAGATGCTGCTTGGCCTGCTGTGTTCATCCAGCTGCACACTTTGTTATCTCGGATTCTCCAGCATGTGCTGTTCCCATTATCTCTGCTTTATTTACCTAATTACCCACCCAACCTGAACACACACCTAGCACAACTATCCAACCCGAGTACATACCAGCCAACTACCCACCCAACCTGACAACCCACCTGACTCAACCAATCAGACACTCGACCTGATTATTCCCTCAACCCAAATGCCCAATCGATCTACAAAATCCTCCTGACCTGACTGCCTCTGATCATCTGAACTACCTCCTCAACTCACTACCCCTTAACCAGCATAGATTTGACTCAATTGCCAACTCCACAATCCATCTATTCACTCTCTCATCCATTTATTAAAAGAATTGAAGCTTTTACCAATATACCTGAATATGGCAGTGAACTACCTAAAAAAGTATGTCTTCTTTTGTCATCAACTCTTCTGTACTTACTGGACCAGGAAAACTGCTTCAGCACGGATTAGAGGTTCTGTTCGAAAATTTGTAATTTCATCAAGGTGCAGCAAACTTTGTAGGTGGCAGTGGACTGGAAAATCTGGGTCATTGTTAATCGATGATAAAAGGCAAAAATGGAATGAAAACATTTGGAAAGCAATTAAATAGGACTCTTTTTACAATTGCAAATAACAGTATATTTTAGTTTGACAGTTTAACTTCAATCCGCCTTTTGTTACCCTCCTCCGTGGATAAGTGAATGCATTTGAGTATGTCATAAACAGTTTAGAAAATAGGAGTACTTACTTCTTTACTCACTTGGCAGAAGTGAAGGAGGCAGAAATAACTGCACAAAGGCTGGCATCCCATCACTAAATTACTCTTTCTTTACATGTGGAAAGTCCTTGACACTGATTTAGCTTCCCTAGAACCGGCTCTCGATATCTGGATGTCCAACACACCAGTTATTTTCTGATTGGACCAGATTAACAGCCCCAGTCAGGGAACTCATATTCTATGGATCCAGCTAGCTGACCTTGTTACAATCATTATACCCTTTGCCTTCTCAATCTGAGGATATAGGCCAGTTCATTTTCTTGTAGGTACTCCTGGGACACTAACCCTTGGTCAGGTTCCTCCGATTCTGACATGGGTACGGGCAGTGTGTAACACACAATAGTTACCTCTTGCATCCCGAGTGTCTCAGAAGAAATTCATCTTCTTCTTCAGGTGGCAACATCTACCATGTCCATCTCAGGTTCGAAGGTCTCTTCAACATTTGTCAGAGGGTGAGAAACCAGGGTTTCTGCCAGCTTTTCTTATTATTCTGACAAGATGGGTATGTTTTGGTCCTGCACTGTTTGCGTGTTTGCAGCTTTCATACGGTTCATGTGCTTGTTCAAAACTGTTTCACCTCCCCAGACCTTGTACGCTACTGGACCTGAACTCACGTTGACCACTTCTCTTACCATGCAGGAACATTCCCATGGTTCCTGCATAAAAGTACGTCCCTTATCACCCATGGTTAGTGGAGTCTTGTGTCTGGCATTGATGTTCCTGATGCCATTTCACTAACACCCCCCACCCACATTCAGAAAGATCAGATTTAACCTGATGTGGAGTCTTCATTTCATTAGCAACTCTGTTGGAGTTGCAATAAGGATGGTCCCATAATCAAATAGGAACCAGGACAGTTTGGTATCTAGTGAAGCTGTAGGCTGTTTCTTTAAGTCTGCCTTTAAAGTTTGGACTGCTCTTTCTGCCAGACCATTGGACGATGGATGCTATGAAGCTGTCCTTATATGTTGAATGTCATTTGACTATAGGAAACACTCAAATTCCCTGCTGGCAAAAATGGGTCATTTTCAATGGTTAACACTTCCAGGAGTCTGTATATTGCAAAAGGTGCATGCAGGTTTTGTATCGTCATCGCCTTGTTTGACAAATGAACTCTATGCATGTCCAATCACTTTGAGTGGGCACCTATGAGACATGAGCTCCAGTACAGACGTCGGAGCCAGGGCGCCTTTTAACACCCTCTGTTTATCTTCCAATGGGTGTGATCCAGTTTTGTCAACTCTAGCCCAAGTAGTTCACTTGAGATGCCTGGAACACAAATTTTCCCTTCTAAAGCATATGCCTGCCTGGGAGAAATGTCTAAGAACTGTGCCCAAGTTCTCTCAGTGCCCCTTAGAGTCGATAAATTACAACCTAGGGGAGACCTTGCAAATTGTTTCCATTGTCTGCTCAAAAATTGTACAGGCTGATGATAACCCAAATGGCAGTCTTGTATCAGAGATAATGGGAACTGCAGATGCTGGAGAATCCAAGATAACAAAGTGTGAAGCTGGATGAACACAGCAGGCCAAGCAGCATCTCAGGAGCACAAAAGCTGATGTTTCGGGCCTAGACCCTTCATCAGAGAGGGGGATGGGGAGAGGGTTCTGCCTCCCCCTCTCTCCCTGTTTATTCCAGACTGTCCCCGCCAGCTTTTCAAAGCGAATTTTGTTAAAGGCTGGTTCTGTGATTACTGAAACAGCCGTTACAGTACGAAATGCTATGGAAGCACTTGGAATGACTTGATCGCCTGGATCCTGAAGAAAATTTTAATCCTTTGGCTGAGGTTTGGCTTTGTTTTGGGGTTTTGCTGTGGGCTGACCTAAGTCCCTCTGTTCAGGATACATCCTGAGTTAGGTTATGCAATTGCCTTCACTCAAGTGGCATTCCCCAAGTTCAGTTGACCGGCTAGGGTGTCCACTTTTATTGGAATACCCTGCAACTCATATGCTCCTCTTGCCACATTTCCAATGTTGGAGCCACTTGTACTGCCTGTCTGAAGTTGCTTTAGTTAGCAGCCACTTTTGCATGGTTACAAAATTAATCCCACCTAACAAATGGCCATTCAGCATTCATTAGGGGTTAAACCAAAGTCACAAACCAAGTCTCCTATTCATTTCCATGGTTCCTTATAGCCACTAAACTAATACAGTTCCAAATCATGCTAACTCATATGCCCTACGACACTTATGGACCCATGTAGCCTCAATACCAACTTAGTAAAAACCCACACCCCCTCATCCACCTCCATGGCTCCTTACGTCTCCTAACAAAGGTAGTGCCAACTCAAGCCAACCCATCCCCCTGGTTCTTAATAGCCCATATGCCAACCTAGGAATCCAACATATTGGGATGAAATCAAATAAAGTTCAAAATATGGAGTACTTACTTCACCATGTAAAAAAATTTGCATCAATGGAAGACTGTCCAATGCATTTAATTCCCACCAACTTTCTAAATTGTTACAAAAAACCCAAACATTTGTATGTGTAACCCAAATCAAAGAAAGCTAATCCTTTAACTATTTCTTTTAGCTGTCAAAGCTGTAAATGTATAACTTTTCATTATTAAAATGGAGGTTTGTGAAAAGCAGTCAAGCATTGTTAATATTACTCTGATGGCACTTAGGACTATGTCAACAAACTGCTGAAGAAATGTTAGAACAGTATATTTGTACACTTGCCAGGCAGTTTCATTTGCATTTTTAAAGGGCTGAGGTTTGAACTCAGTGTCGTGTCTAAAAGCTCTGCTGAGTTCTGGATTGCCCCAGATATGAGTCATGTACCATCCTCTTTTTTCATTTCGTGGCAAAAATGATTTTAGCTGAATATGGAGTTTGGATTTCTGGATGTGAGATCCATCCACCATGTTAGATAGATATTCCTGCTATAATACGTTTCGTTAAAGTGAATTGGCTTTAGTACAATTAAGGAATAGTGAATGCTGTTTGGATAACATGAACTTTCTATTACACAGTATAGAGATTTCCTAATAGCGAATTCTCTTTAACGCGATTTTTTATGGTGATTTTCTACAGCCTAAGACCGCACAAGAATGCAACTATCATGTTACAGGACAACTACCTGTAGGCTACAGAGCTTCCATGAAGGGTTCAGTAAAGATTTACAAGGATGTTGACAGGATTGGAGAGTTTAGGCTAAAGGGAGAGGCTGAACTGAGTTTTTTTTTGCCCTGGAACTTTGCTGAGGGGTGACTTTACAGAGGTTTATAAAATCATGTGGGGCATAGATAGGATGAATGGCTAAGGTCTTTCTCCCAGGGTAGGGGAGTCCAAGGCTGCAGGTTTATGAGGAAAGGGGAAAGATTTAAAAGGGGCCTGAGGGGAACTTTTTCACACCGAGGGTCGTGTGTTAATGGAACGAGCTACCAGAGCAGGTGGTATAGGTCAGTACAATGACAACATTTAAAAGACATCTGGATGGGTTAATGAATAGGAAGGGTTTTGAGGGATATGGGCTAAATGCTGGCAAATGGGACTAGATCAGTTTAGGGTACCAGGTTGGCGCAGGTGCGTTGGAATAAAGGTCTGTTTCTGTGCTGTATAACTCTGACTCCAAAAAATCAAAGCTGTGAAGGAACATCTCTTTCATAGGTCTGTGAATTCTTGGCATTCTCGTCTCTTCGAAACACTCAGCTGATGATTATATTTAATATTATCTGTGCAACAGATTTTTGTGCGTAAGGTTTGGGATAGTTCAGCAATGTAAAGTTCATGTAAGTGTTCAGCTATTTTTGTATTAAACAGCAGTGTAGGTTTGACCATACGGGTCTACACACTTATTTCTTATATGCTTATGAAACCAAATACTGCATCTAATATATTGCAATATAGTAGGCTAATAATAGTCATAGGAAGAAAATATGAACATTTAGTCCCTCAATCATCTTGCCAAATAATTAGATCTCAATTTACAAATTCTGGTCATTTTCACTTCATGAGCAATCTATGTTGATTATTGATTTTCAATTTATCTGATCTCAAAGCTAAGAGAATGTGTTCCAGATTTCCAAAAAGAAGTGCTTCCTAACTTCGCCTAGATCTAATTGGACTATTTCAACTGAGGAACAATTTTCTATTTAGCCAACAAATCTTTTAATCACCTTAAACCTAATTTAGATCATCTTTTAATCTTCAATAGGCAAGGGAGCATGAGCCTAGATTTTACTGTCTTCATAATTTAACTCTTTCAGTGATTCTGGTGAATATGTGCTGTACCTCCTGCCCTTTCTCTCCAACACCCCTGTCCACTGTATTATCCTTCCTGAAACATCGTGCCTAAATTTATGTAGTGCAATCTAATGCTCTTGACATACGTAACTGACGTTTCTTTGCACTTCAGCCTCTTGGATACATTACACTGCCCATTATAGCTTTAGTGAGCTCTGTATATAGATTTCTGAATTTTTTTTGCTCTTCCACAAGTCCTGGGTTCTTACTGTTTAGCTTCCCTAGGTCTTTCATTGATAACCTTATATTTCCCCAGTGAATTCAGTTTTGTTTGTGCAGTTATTCAGGTCATGCCCCTTTGTAACTTTGTTTCCATTAATACTACTTGTTGTGCTATCCAGTGTAGAGTGTGTCATCAAACATGTGTACATGGCTCTTTATTCTGCTGTCCTTGTTGCAGAATTTTATTGAACCTGGTAGCAAGATGTATAGTTTAATTCAACAAAAGCAAAATATTGCAGATGCTGGAAATTTGAAACAGAGAAAAGTCATGCCAGACTTGGAGTGTTAATTCTATTTCTCTTCACGGACGCTGCCAGGCTTGTTGAGTTTATCCAACATTCTCTGTTTGGGTAGTTTTATTATTTGCTCAGAGTAAAAGGTAACAAGAAATAAGTGCAGTTTACTCCTAAAAGAGATCTACAGCATTGCAAAAACAGCGTGAGAAATTTCCTATTGAACTGGCATCATATCTAAACTGAATACTTATTGACTACCAGATCATTCCTCAGTGTGCCATTTTTAGCCATAAGACCTCGCATTAAAATCATGTTCCAGACTTTGTTCAACATTCGGCTTGCAATAAAAGCACAGGTATTTTGAATTTTAGTTATGCTTACATGATATATCTCAAACAAATGGTGGTTATTAATCATTTTTGCTATTGAGGGAGTCAAGGGGATATGAAATCACATGACAATAACAGCCATTTTGTGAAAATAGATGTCGACAGTTTGAAAAAGGCAAAACAAAAGACATTTAAAACATTTAAACGTGTCAATGTGGAACATGTCATGATAATTTTAACACACGCTGTTTATGGGGTATTTAAAATCCTGTGTAAGATATCTCGAAGTTTTTTCCCCAAACTAACCGTAGCGGAACAATGATGTCACATCAGCAGATTTTTCAATTGGCTTAACTGAAAGCCAAGACACGAGTTCCATTGTGCTTCTTATTTTTTCAGATCGGATTAAACTGAAGTTTTATTGAATTTTAATTCTCTAATTAGCAAGTGGATTTGTTCTTTGTCCTTGCTAATATTTTGATATTCTCAAAAAAATAAATTTTCTGTAGCGAAGATTGCGCATTTTCCACATCGATACGATGTCCGGTAGCCCATTGGTCGAATAGGTGTCAATCATCTTACGGTCCCGCCTTACCACTATATGCGATTGGTCGATTCCGTCACCGATATCGAGATCCGGTTGGTCAAGGAACGCCTTATTTGCATTGCCCTTCCTATTGTGGTAGACTATTGGTTATGTTCCACGTCAATCATGCGTGCCTCCCTGATACGAACCCCTACTGGACCAAAGCGACGTCAATTATCACCCCGCCTTCGTGGAATGCGTGAGGCGGCTTCATAAACCACTGCATCTCGGAGCTGCTCTCATTCGCTTAGGAAACATCTTCAATTAGGAATAATACGTGCTCCTATTTGCGAATTACAATCTTACTTTTTTCGAAGAAAATCGAACGTGTAACATATAAAAATATATTTTAGTTTTTCAGTGGGTTATAAAAACCATATATTTTGTGTATTAACAAAATAAAACAAAAGCTAACAATGGTGGATGCCGATGGAACTGTGTGCCCTGTCACAAAGGCAATTCCTACCGCCTGCGCTAGAGAAGTGGTTATAAACGGTCTTTCTGGCCATATAGATGGTGTTATGCAGGACGGAAAATGCATGAAAGGTGCTAGGTCCCCTGAGGAGAGGGAGGCTATGCTGACCGGCGATGTGAAGCCGATCCAGACACGCGTTTACTGGAACCGGTTCGTCATTCTGATCGTGTTCAGCCTGTACTCCATGGTGAACGCCTTTCAGTGGATCCAGTACAGCATTATCGCCAACATCTTCTGTTATTTTTACCAAGTCTCCTACGAGCAGATCGACTGGCTCTCGGTGGTCTATATGCTCGTCTACGTCCCCCTCATCTTCCCCGCCGCCTGGCTGCTCGATAAGAAAGGCTTGCGGACTGTGGCGCTACTGGGCTCCGGCCTCAACTGCATCGGAGCCTGGATTAAGATCGCCAGCGTGAGGCAGGACCTGTTCGGAGTGACCATGTTCGCCCAGACGGTCTGCTCCATCGCTCAGATTTTTATCCTTGGCCTGCCCTCTAGGGTAGCATCAGTATGGTTCGGGCCCAAGGAGGTGTCGACAGCGTGTGCTACCGCCGTCCTGGGCAATCAGGTAAGGAGCATCAAGTGTGGGGGTGGGGATCTGAAATTAGGCGGGGTGGGCTTGGGAATTTCCCCCGCTCCTGGACTCCAGAGGGGCGTGAGCGGGTGGGCGGACGAGCGGCAGCCGCTCCGTCTCCTTCGTCCTTTTCCCGCCGCTGCACCAATGTGTCCTGCACGTCGTGGCGTTGGGGCCGCTGGGCACGTTTCCGCTCCCTTTTCGTGCTCCGTTCCTTTACCACCCCGGGGGTTACCGTGTGTTGCAGAAACCGTGCTGCAGCCGAGCCGGCTATTGTTTGCGTTTCTTCTTCCTCCCCGTCCTGTAACCCGATCGTGGTTCAAGACCGACCAACTTGAATCCCCATCGAACAGTCCAACACGTAGATGTGGAGCTCCCGTTAATCGCCCGATTTATTCTCTTCCTCTCCCCCCACCCCCGAGGAAATTGGCGGCCTTGAGTTTATTTTTATTCGCAAATATTTGAACTTGTCTTTATCTTAGATTCCGCTGCGTTCTTTTTCGGCTAGGATGCCGGCTTATCCGACAGCGCTAGTTATAGGTAATTTATGAATTAAGCATATTTTTGCATTTTAAAATGCATATTTACTCCCTTCCGAGCTGGGACACGTTGCTCAGTCAAACGCATGCTTTACTTCATTTTATGTGGATTTCATCACGTAGTGATTCAGGCAGGAAACCTTCAAAAAATGGCAGTTATAGTTAAGAACTTGGCAGAAGAAAATGGTGTCCTGTCTTGCATGCACTTATACGTTTGTAACTGATATCTCATTCCATCGTTCGTTACACTTGACAAAGAAGTCACTGAAGACATCGGCAATGTTGCACAAGACAGCCCCTTTTTATCTTTTTTCTGAAAGCAAACTATCATTGTGGTGAACTGCAGCCTAACTCTTTGGCATCAAGGCAGTCTGAAATTGGCAGCTTTTGTGGCACACGTTGTGTATCCTTTCCATTTGGAAGAGTGGCTCCTGAAACTCTGGTCTTAATTTATTCAAGCCAGTTTGTTCAGTGAAAATTCTGCCCTGTTTCAATTGTTGATGATTTAAGTCTGCGTATTAACACTTGACTTGACCTTTTTTAATTTTTCATTGATTATTTCCAGATCTCCTCCTCTTATCTATACTTTGAGATTATGGCGTGGATTGGTTGACGTTATTTTTGAATGGGTAGCGAATTGGCAGAAGCTACCCCCCACCCCTTGCCATTGGGCAGTGGTAGCTTTGTCATCCTGCACTGCCCTCTATTTAGTGTTCTTGATAATGGAGACCATTTCAGTTCAGGCCTTTTATTTCCTGACTACCCCACACCTCACTTCTTACCCCCCAATATTACTTTTGGTATCTGGGGGTTTAATGTGTCACTAAGTATTTGGTGTCTGCTATTCATTTGAGCTGCCATTTTTGTTACTATATGTGTATGCTTTAACATGTCTTCTATTTTCTCTTAAATACTTTGAAAAATAAAAACTCTCTATGAAAGGACAATTCCAGAACATTTCTGTGCAGTTTTGCCGAACGTAAATACCCTTTTAAAACAAAAAAAAAGTCCTCAAGGAAAGGCAACAAGGATTTCCATCATTTTTCCAGCTGATACAGATGTTGATCAGGTCTTGGATTGAAGGAGAAAACGGATTCAGACGATTTGAGTTTTCTGATTACTTCAGGCGGGACTAACAAGTATGCCATTCTGTTTTTAATATTATAGTATCAGAAAAAGGTGAGGCAAACTGTATGAAACTTATGAGCAGACTTTGTGCTGAAGAAAAAACGTTTAGGCCAGGTAGACAAACTGAGTGAGGTAGTAGACATATATCTTCCTAATATTCATGAATTAGAACCTGCACGAGAATTCTAAAATGCAGTACCATCACGACATGCTGGGTATAGAGTGAACATTGGAAACTTCTGACTTGCAAACTTCAGGCATAGAACAAGCATGCCATTGTAATAACATCCATAAACAGCATGTCTCATGACAGTCTATGTAGAGTTCCCAGGAACAAAATAGCATCTTCAGATGATTCCAGTGGTAGTACACAAAGGATCCTTCCCTTTCAGAGGTAAAATCAGATTATTATGCGTTAACCAAAATGGTTTTGCAGTTTCCTGTCATTCTAAATCATGGGACAGTTTTGTAAGGAAGATGGAATCCCAAGACTTCAGAAGATGGTGTACTAAACAACACAGCCAGAGGGCGATAATCACTCCATCCAGACCCTAATGCTGCATAGGTGATGAATGTGATGCTGTCAAGTAATCTATCCAGATCATTGATGATTGAAATGAACGTGCTGAATATACCTAAGCAAGGAATGATAGACACCGGGGTAAGTGCAAGCTTACTCAACAAGCGTGCCTATAACAAATGAGCATTAGAATCTGATGGTGTCCAGCTTCAATTGAATGATACATCTCATGGCTATTGACAAACTGTTTGGAGCCACAGTTTTTGAAACTTGACCTCCTTGCAATACTTTTAAAATTAGCTCCCAAATCCAGGCAGCTGATCTTTTTTACAGAGTTTATGAACAATATAATAATGGAACTTCTTCAGCAGCATTTCAAATGCTATCCACCATACTTTATTTGCATACCTGATATCAGTGCTACATGCAGCTTGAGTGAGGTAAGAAGTCTATTGGGAATAGTTGAATGATTGTGCCAGATTTACACCTGATTTTGCCACAGTCACCCAGCCCATTGCAAGAATTAACAAGCAAAGATTTTAGTTCAAACTGGAAGCTGAATTTTTTTTTCCAGGTATCACAGAGCCAAATAGTGAGATGCACATTAATGACATACCTACTGCTGACAGCATGTTATCATAGAGGCAAATCTAGTCACATTACAAGCTGTTCATTTGTGTCCAAAGATGCCAATAGGCTATGGCTGGTGTGGTAGGTTATTCAGTCATTGATACCTTTTGAACAACGTTTATTTAAAAATAGAATACGAAGTACTGATCAGCACACAGAGCTCCCTAATACTACATAGCATTCAGGAACTTAACTGATAACTGGTCCCTGTCACTAGGTTTCAGCATGTAAATGTTCAATAGGAATGAGTCACAGTGATCAGAAGAGGATCTATTCAATTGTTTCAGTATCCTGGGCATGAGCTCTCTGAATTTAATTGTTGTGTGCCTCGCATTGCCTGTGCATGCATCATAGGGCTACTTGGTTTTTTAGCATTTCTGTTTCAATATTATATGTTTCAGTCATCCACTCCTACTGTATGATGATTTATATATTTGATGTTATAATTATCTTCAATTAAGTACAACAGATGATCTCTTTGTGCATTTATGCAATTGTTTTAACAAAATCTACTTAAATACTCCTTTTATGAGTGCCCTTGCATTTATTTGAGAGTTCTGCACAAGTGAGGTGAGATTGGATTTTCACATATAATGAAGTCTCAGAAGTGACCTCTGGATATCTGCAGAAAATTGAAGACATCCTTCTTTCACATCTATATCAAAACTCAAATAATCAGTAAAAACTAATTTTATTTTTAACTATTCAGTAGTTTGAGACAAAAGGATTTTGGAGTGGGGATTCAATACTAGGATTGGGTGTGCATTTGTCACTAGTCAAACTGCAATCCAATTGATTTAACACATTTGTTAGCGAGGGTTATTCTTAATTGGGTTACTCCTATCAGTTGACTTTATTCTGAAGATTTGCTTAACTGAGGTAGTGTATTGATACTATATACTTACCGCCACCACCTTGCCCAACTCTACAAAGTCGAGTGTATGTTCACTCCCACTCTTATCACGTCTCATTCTTGTGTGTTAGAAATTAAGCCCCACTATTTGTGGAGTCTTCGTAAAAGTTACAGGTGTTATTAAAGTATGTAAAATTTCCCTGTTTGTTATTTCTTTAGATACAGGTTGACAAAGTGCAGATTACCAATTACAATTAAGTAAACTATAGCTACAAATAAAATGATCCGTTGGCATAAATTCCACTTGTTAAAACTAACCACTCTCTAAACCTCCTCCTTATGAATGCAGCCCATACGCCCACAGAGATGGGGAAAAAGTCCCGGCAGAGGGATAATTTGGAAAAGCAGGTCAGTGGCCCCTGTTCACAGGACCTGCTGAGATGATTCTTGTGCTGATCAAAATGCTGCTTCTCGGTCCTGCTGATCTGCTTTCATTGGCTTGCAGTACATATGGGTGGCTGGTTGACACTTATAAAAGCTCTCTGACTTTATTGAAAATCACAGTGAACAGCACCTGCTGGAGGAAAAGTAAACTGGTTTTCTTACGGTAGCATTGACTGCAGAGAGCTCTTGAGCTTGTAACTTGTCTCTATTTTGTTCGTAGTACCAAGCTGTTCAGCTACTTGAGAACTGATCATAGTTGCCAAACGTAAGACCTTCATCGATAAATGGTGACTATTCCACAGATAATCAGTTGCTTACTGAATCTCCGTTTCTATGCACATGCTTCTGCACCAGCCCATCTGCAAGCTATACTTTAACTATTACTAGAACCAGCAGTGTCACATTATTGCTTCCAAAAACTGCAGTATCCTTAAGACTTTGATTTTTAAAACAGTTCTCATTTTAGTCCACAAACAGGAAATACAGAAAATATAAAGACACAATCTTTACATGCTCAGCTGTTCTCCTGGGTTGATGGGGCTTGCTCACTGACTGAGACTAAGCATGCTATGACATTGGTTTTAATTGGGAACGGGAAATGGGCTGCCTTGAGTAGAGATTTGACTTTGGGAGTATTAGCATTGTTCTTGCTACAGGCCGGATGTCTGGCCTCCTCTGTACAGAGAAAAACTGAGCTCGCATTTCAAGTTCAATGACTCCTCAACAGTACTGGTTGGATTCTGACAAAGGGTTGCTGGACTCCACGGTAACTTCCACAGAGAAAAGCAGAACTTGCTGAGTTTTTTTGAGATGCTTTGTATTTGTTCAGGCCACCTCATGTTATTACTTCCTATATTCTTCACTAAGTACCACCCCCAAGTTGTGCTCAAAATGGAGAAGTATTGAGGTATCAAAGGCTGAAGAGGTACCAAGAGTTTAGGATAATTAATGCCCATGATCAAGAATACCTTGGAAGCAGCACTGCTGACCCAAGTTTTGAAAGTCCTAGCTATTAGACTGGAAATGCAGCAGGTGGTTAGAATACTTTACCACCACCTCATCTGTATCCCTACTGCAGATGCATTTGCCCAGAGAGACCACTGCAGTGACCTTTTGGAAACTATGCTGCATCTGCACAATGAGACATCTTTTGTTGTGTTGTATTGCACTATTGCAAAGTGGGGAAAAATGTAGAATGCAGCTATTTGAAGCTGGACGTCTGAGATTCTGAGGGTAATCAGCAGAAAATCTCTCTTCTGCAGTCTGTAATCTTAGCTAAACATATCACTCAATCTTCCATTCTTATCAAGTCAGGAGGGCAAATGCAGTTCAATGAGGATATGCGAAGATCATGTCATGAGTGGAACCAGGCACACTGTACTCTATTACTGAAGTGCCTTTCTGAAGCACAAGACTGCATACTAAAGAGTCGCCTTAACTCTAAGATCGAATGCAAGAGAAACCATCCTGTCTCTGAACTTGTCAAGACGGAATTAGAGAACCTTTGAACTGCTTCCATTGCATTTACAGCAGTACCCCAGATGTAGCGTAGCCTAGCCAGTGCCTTGTATAACTGAAATGCAGTCTCCTACTGTTCGATTCAATTCTCACAAATGCTAACATCTGATTTTTTTTTCCCCCAATTACTTGCTATACCTGCATAGTACAGTTTTTACAAATCTTGGTCTTAAAATCCAGATCCTTCGAACTTGGAACTCGGTAATCTTCTCGCCATTGAGATAATATGCTGCTTTTTTTATCCTTGCTGCCAAAATGAAAAATTCACAATTTCCCATGTTTTAACTCCGAGTTGCCACATCTCTACCTTCTCTTTATCCTTTCCCCAACTTATTTTCCTCATTATCTTTGCCATCGGTAAATTTGGCTGACATACCTTTGGTTCCCATATCCCATTTATACAAAATGTCAGAAGTTGAGGCCGTGACGCTGACCACTGTAGTGCATCACTTGTACGTTTTGTCAACCTGAAAATGACCAGTTTATGCCTATGCTGATCATTGGCTGGCCAACAATCATCTGTTCACACCACTACATTACCCTTTACACTGTAAACATTGTTGCAAATACCTTTGTGTATCTTATCAAATGTCTTCTAGAAATCTTTAAGCCAGTTCATCATGCAGGTCAAGTATGCTCTAATTGCATGTCTGCAAACCCAAAATTATCTGAGATCATTAATGCACCCTCCTGTCAATTTGAGTGAGAAACCTGCAATCTAAACACATAAGAGGCACATCAAGTGGCTCTGGCCTGTTTTTGTTGGCCGTTTTGCTTCAAATAGAACATATATCTATACCAATAACATCAGAAGTATACAGGTAAATGTACAGATTATTATACCTTTGAATGTATAAATATAATCCCATTTGAATTAGATGTTCTTGTGAATTCAATATAAACGAATGTACTTCATTCCAGAGTGTTTTTTTAACCCACTTACAATCATGCAAACTTGTCAATGCACTTTTTCTTTTAAAAGTCCAATTTTTTTGGGATTGATGTGGAAGGGATCAACACACAGTTGTCAGACTTTGTAAAAACTCTGGGAAACAATAATGTGGCCTTTTAAAATATTTTTGTTTATAAAATGAAGCTCCAATTACACATTAAAGAAGAAATAGTCAAGTTACATTCACTCAAGGGGTATTGCCTGAACAAATGTTCCAGAAGAATTAACTTCTTCCAGAAAAGGAAAAAAATAATTCCCTATTTTTTGCCCCAAGCTGAGGGGACTAAATATAAGATCAACTTGAACAGCGGTGCAGATAAAATGAGCATAGATGTGAAGAGAGGGTGGTAGAGAAGGATTGCCATTTATCTAGTGCAAATTAGAGATAAAATGCAGCCCAGGAGCAATGTGGACGTGTCATTGCCAGATGTGCATTTCCCCCTTTTCTCCAAAAACAATTTACAAGTTTGTGGGCTCTGAGCTGCAGGTAGGAGAGGAGACCTCACTGCAAATGACAGACCAAAATATGACCTAACTTGATTATCCTCTAACCACTGGAATTTTGACAACCTGGATCTTTTCTTCCAAAGGTTGCCAGAAGATTATTTTCAATGTTGGTATGGTGCAGTACCCAGCCACTGCCACTACCTACTCAGCGGTGAGAACTTTTGTGCCCAGGCTTATATGCCATTTATAGACTTTTCCACTGCTGCTGTAATCACTGGCTATTTCAACTGAGCTTTTTAGCAGAAACCTCTCAATAGATCTTGTCACTTCCAGATGAAGTTTTCCCAATCCTGTTTTTTTCTTTGCTTTTTAGGGCACTTAAAGGTAAATCTCTCTTCTCCATTTTGAATTCTACTCTATTTGCAGTTACCGAAGGACTTAATAGGTTTCTCTCCTCTTTCTTGAGTGCCAATAGAGGTTGCCATTAAGGGCTAACTGTTGTGGCACATTACACCCCATAACGAAGGTATGCAACTTGGTGCTTGTAGGTTAGCTGTGAAGTTAGTTAACAGCCAACCTAAGTATGAATCCACAAATACCAGTTTCTTTCTGGTATCCTGCTGAAGCCATCTTTCAGTAGACCTTTAAGTTATTTGTCAATAGATAGCTCAACTGAGAGCAGTTTGATTTAATGGGTTAGTACTGACATCCTTGCAGCTTTCGTCACTTGTTCAGAAATGTGACGACTGTACTATGATCTAGAGGATCACAATACCTTTGAGTCTGGGGCACAAGCTGCAAAAAATGGAAATTAAATGCCTTGATCTGTGCTCAATTATTTTAAACATTTGCACGTTAGATCTTGCTATGTTTGTCTTCAAATTTATCCGTGCCACAATTTCCTTCCAATTCTTGCTCGTGTGGCAGCCTTTTGAAATACGTCACTGCAGAGTAATGGGACTCTTGGTATTACCCAGTTACTTGAATTTTCATTTGTAATACGCATCTGCAAAGGGCTGCTAATATTTAAGCTACTTGGAGAAAGTGAGATCTTCAAGTTTATTTGTGTTAATGACCACTAAGGAAATGACTGAATATGAAATATTACTAAATATTAGCTCTGGCCTCGCTGATTAGGGTGTGTTGAATGGATACTTGAGTACAGGTGCAACACCGAGCGATCAAAGGCTACAGATTTAGCAAAGCTAAGCCTCACATGGATCTTGGGCTATGTTATTGTTATTGCGCCTTTATAATTGCTGTCCTGTCAGTCATTGATTTTGTTTTCAAGTGAAGCTTAGTAATTCAAACCCAGGCTATCATAAATCTCATAATGCTGCAATATCTCCCACCCTCCCAGTGGAACATATTTGTGGGCATAGAGTGCGAAGTATATTTGTAGATGGAAATACATTCAGCTGCAGGTCTAATTGATTGTCATAAAAGTTAAAAAGAAAGGAAAAATAAATGTCATAGTTGTGCTATTAGCCCTTTCACGACCAAAACACCCCATCTTTAAAGCTGAATGATTAATTTGCACCTAGATTATAGTTTATCTAGGTTGGAGAGCAGACAGAACTCCATGGCGATGTATACTTCAGTCTTCACCTGCCAACCTCCAGTAGAACCTTCAGAACTTTTTCATTTCCTCAATCCCCGAGAGGCAAGCATTTCCTCTTAGAGAAAGATTTATTGTGATAGGTGGGAATATATGATTTGAAGCCACTATCAGCTCAAATATCATCTCATTAAATGGTAGTTCAGGCTAGAGGGAGTGACTGACATATTCCTGCTTCCAAGTCTTACATTTGTACATAACTCAAAAGAGTTTGGAGCTTTGAAATACTGTTGAATGATTATGATTATTAATATAAATTGCAGTTATTTCAATAAAGCAAATATCTTGTTTTCATATTCGAATTGTTTCTTTATTTCACAGTTGGGTGTGGCTTTTGGATTTCTTTTACCTCCAATTTTGGTGCCTAATACTAGAGACGATCTTAACGTTATGGCAAAAAATATAAGTATATTGTTCTATGGGACAGCAGCAATAGCCACAGTGCTCTTCTTCATGGTTGTAGCAGGTAAGTTTATTTTTTTTGTAAGAAATGTGAATTCAGTTTGTTTTCATGGCTAGTATGTGAAGGCATGCATCAATAGGCTTTTGCATATAAATAAAATGCATCAGAGAGTAGGAACACTTAATTTCTTTACAGTAGAAAACAAACATTAGGGTCAGCACCTAAAATGCTTTAGTTAATAGACTTTTCTTGGCATAATGCTCACTTTGGTTCAGCAAGCTTGACTTGGCAAAATACAAGATACCCATTACAACAGGTCACTTAGGACAGCATTTGGTAAACTTTCAAAAGTACTGTGGATGTGATACCAGAACTACAAAACATAATGCTTTGTTTCTAGAGTGATACGAGATGTTTTAAGGTCATTTGGCTACATTAAAATGAAGTGGATTTGCAGTGAAGCTAAACTCTATCATACTTCTTTGTGGAATCCTTGCCTAAATGAGCGAGTTAGTACATAGCGTAGCTTATTTAGTTTAGGTTGACTAGGCCAGGCTGTTGTAGAATAGATTGAATTCATGTCTCACAAGAAACAAAGAAATTATCCCAGATGCAACTGTCATATAATAGGGGATAATTAGCGAATAAATGGCCACTTTCCAAAGCATGGGGAGTTTAAAACAAAAGTAAGTTTCCCTTTTTTAAAAAAAAAATCAATTTGTAAATGGCCATCAAGCTGAAGTATCGTAGCCTGATCAGAATTTATTTGAAATGGGCTCTGTGTGGTATGGCTCTCTTGCATTGTGCTTGTACTCTTGAATCTGTACTCTCATTTGGAAACTATGTGAATCTTAACTACTGGGCAGTCAGTTGAACTAATAAATACATCCATTTTACCTAATTCATGCCTTTTGTTGGCTTTCTACCATGTACATTAACCATAAGGATTAAAAGATTCTTTAGTTATAGAGTATAGAGTCATGCAAGATGAGAAGAGGCCATTTGGCCCATCATGCTAATGTCGGATCTGAAGAAGCTATGCAGGTAATTTCACTCAAGCACACTTTGCTGGTAGGTCTGCAAGTTTTACTTTTCAGTAGTTATCCAATCCCCTTTAGCCTGAATAAAAATATTGATGAAAAGATAGGTATTAATCCTTCTAATCAGGATTTTAATTTATAATTTGAACTGGTATCATTGTTAGAATTGTGATCCTGGACTGTTAAGTTAGGTTTGGATCCAATGTCAGGCAAGTTTATCCGTGCCTAGCAATAGGCGGATATCTGTAACTGGTTTTGTAATGAGAAATCCAAACAATTAGTTAGGGGGAAAAATGGATTATTGAAAAGGCCCCACAGTATGCGGAAGGTAACTGCCCATACCCTGGCCTGCATACATGGTATATTTTACTTTTCTAATTAGGCTAAATTATTAATAAACCTTAACAACAAGTAGTTTCTGGTTTAGATTGTTTTGGTCCTGCCTCTACTTGAACCATCTCTGTCTCTTTTCCTTTCCCTCTTGACCTCCCCATGTGTTGGATAGATTCTGAAGATTGGATTATAAATGGAGAACGTCTTGCATTGATGGAAGTTTAAGAAAATACATAGCAGTGCTGTGCTGCAAGAGATTAGAAGTTTGACACTCCAGAATTAAGATGGGGTTTTATTCCCCCTAGTAACATCTTGCTTTTTTTGCTTTAAATAGTATTCAAGGAAAAGCCTCCACTTCCTCCAAGTCAGTCTCAAGCTGTGCTTCTAGACACTCCTAATGACTATTCTTACAAACAATCAATTGTAAACTTGTTCAAGAATGTTCCATTTGTGCTACTACTACTAAGTTATGGTGAGTAAGTCAATAACTCTAATTTGTATTTTCGGTTTGAGATACTATACATTTATTTCTTTTCATTCCCATGCTTTGTTTAGTACTTGACCTTAAATTTGGTGAATGTTCTTCAAAACTTGTCAGAGTGAATGTCTAGGATTTTCTCTAGGTTTACAGGTTTGAGTTTTTAAATTATATATTGACAGTAGCTTTCTATGCAAATTCAAAATTAATTGACACAAAAAATACTGAAGTGCTGTAGTACAACCATGAGCCTATAGTAAAATCCTCCTGATTAACTAACTGATTAATGTTTCGTTTTGCTATCATACCGACAACTCAGTCCTGAGTTCAAACTTCTGTCCCATTTTTGCTCTGTCAACTTGTCATCAGCAGTTGATTTGTTTGGCCAAGTATCTCCCATATCATACATAGAACGTGGGGCAGCACAGTGGTTATCACTGCTGCCTTTCAGCACCAGGGGCTAGGGTTCGATTCCACCTCTGGCCCACTGTCTGTGTGGAGCTTGCACATTCTCCCTGTGTCTGCGTGGGTTTCCTCCGGGTGCTCCAGTTTCCTCCCACAGCCCAAAGATGTGCAGGCTAGGTGGATTGGCCAAGCTAAATTGCTGTTTGTATTCAGGGATGTATACATTAAGTGGATTATAGGGGGGTGCGTCTGGGTGGGGTGCTGTAAGGGTGATTGTGTAATTGTTGGACCAAAGGGCCAGTTTCCACACTGGAGGGATTCTATGAGAACAAACTTCCATTTTCGATGGTTTTACCTTAATTTGATTTTTTGGACTTGTTTGAAATCTTTGAATCAGGATGAACCTATTTCCCTTCAATCTCCACTCTGGTTTACTGTAAATCTTGGAGTAGAATTTGATGGGTTTTTTTCAGTCTGCTGGCACCTTGCCATTATTATGAAAGCCAATACCACATAACATTGGTAGCTCCAAGCAATAGTGAATTGTTTTGTAGCTGACCCTGATTCTGATTTGCATAATATATTTGAGTACTACTCAGGATCACCTCAGTGGCAAGCAGAAATTGAAGTTTAAGATTGTTTAGATTAGGGTTTGCATTGATTTTGCTTTAATTCAATTCAGAGACAGTTCATGAAACTTCTGGTTGGAATTGTTTAGTTAATGGCATACTCTGGCAAATTTGAGGTTTTGCTTATAGTTTGATTCTGAATTGTACTGTACAGTTTTGATTATATAGTTTAGCATTTTTTGACTATCACTGTGTTAAGTGGACACAATAAGCGTTGGATTAATCTAAGACTTTTAGATAGGTTTCACCTTTGGCCTAAGAACATAAACAGGCAAGGTAGGTCTACTGTAGAATAAAACTTTGAATAAAATGGTTATAAAGAAATGTATTGCTGTCAGCTGAGCTAAGCTATTAAAAGTTTTTAATCTCTTCTAGGTATTCTGACAGGCTCCTATTACTCTGTAGGAACACTATTAAATCAGATGATCATTACTTACTATGAGGTAAGTTCGTAGTTGTCAAGCAAAAAAAAACATATATAAAGTACAATCTCCAATTCATCCGAACTTAACAGTTTTACTTGTAAAATATTATCTGTTTTCACCTGTGTTTCAGTAAAATGCATGATTACTTGACCAAAATTCATTGTCTACTTTCCTTAATATTTTATCTTTAAAAATGATGTATTTGTAGGGATTTGAATGCATTTTTAATTATATTAGTATTTTAGTACCTTTTCATATTTTAAAATTGCATCGGCATAAAGTTGTTAAGGCAGCTACCCACTAAATAACACGTAAACTTGGTTCTATCCAGTCATGCATAGTTTTTAGGGTTTTTTGTGCTTGCTGACAGTGGAATCCATTGATAAAATTTTGCATATAGTCATTTAATTGTAATGTAGTTGCCTTCTGTTCCTGCACTGTTGCTGTTCATTGACTCTTATAGTAAAACAAATCCATGCAGATTTATTTTCAGGGCTGTATTGATTCTTCATGATTTGTTGTTGCACATTAATGTTATTTCTCCAACATTCACTCTACTTTAACACGTTAATTTGTATTTGTCTTGTGTATAGTGTCATTTTTCTACCACCTATATTGTATGTTTTCACAAGTGTAAAACTAAAAATGAAAATTGGCTTACTTCATATTGGATTGTTTCTAATTTTATGTCTGATAATTGCTAGCAGAGCACCATGGAATGTTTGTCAGCATTCTGTTAGACAGGAGGGCAACATTTTGTATTTCAATTTGAATTTTGCTTTTGCAAGGGTGAAGAATTAAATGCTGGCAGAATTGGACTGACGTTAGTGGTATCAGGGATGGTAGGTTCCATCATCTCTGGTTGCTGGGTGGACCGTACAAAGACATACAAGTGAGTATAACCATTTTCAGCACTCAGTGCAGTCAGTGTAACTGCAAGAAGAATCCAAATTTGCTTATTACTTTCTGCTTGTTTGCTGTAGGATAGCTCTGTAAAATATTGAATATGATGATTCTAGAAATCATACTAATTCTGATAACAACTTAGCCTGTTTTTGAAAGTTCTTGATTTAAGTCCCACTTTTCAGGCTTGACTTTGTTTGCTTCTACCAGTCTGAACATAGTTTGCTTGTGCTTATTGAAGGAAACGGTGTTGTGCCACTAGGTCTAAGAAGGGCTGTGGCTAGCATTAGTACCTAAATTCCTCACTAAGCCAACTATGTTGAGGCATGCTACCCAAACATATCTATATCTATATATGAAGGCTTGAGTTAATGAGGTTTCCTGTTCACAATGTAATTTCATAATGTAATGTATAAACATCTCAAGAAAATAGCAAAGTTCTGCTTGCATTTCTGTTTGTGGTAATATATGCATGTATTTTAGAATGTAAATATATTTCCCTGTAATGTGTTTCTTTCTCCTTTTCTCTCTACACACTTCAGTACTTTTGCAGTAATGGATTGGGGGAAAAGAAACCTTATCATCCAACCTTTATGGTTCGATGTCTATAGTTATTTACTGTTTCTTTTTCCTGCTTTTTTTTCTTTTGCAAAAGCTGATTTTAGTTCTTTGCTTAAATTATTCTCCAAGACATCTTTTGGGTGTTCTAGATATCTGTAACAATGTAAATTTTTTTGTTGAATAGGCAACTGGACAGCCTGCTGTTTGACCTGAATTTCAATAACCAATTCCTCAGTTATCCAACTATTCTGCAGTATAATGCCTGATGTTCCAAAAGGATTGCTTAACTAGAATATGAGAATAATGAGAAATGACAATAGTAAACAAAGGTCAACTGGCATCCAAATGTAAAAGATTCTGGAAATGCAAGAAAAATGACAGGATTTGTTTCTAGAATTTTTGTATTAAATCCTTGATGTTGATGTGCTTGACCAATGACCTTTATACCTCACGTCTAAATTCTTAATGTTGTCTTGTAGCAATCTGAATATTTGTGCTCAACTCCAAAATCCAAATTCGCTCTAACCTACTGAATGAATAATTGGCTATTAATTGCAGTTCTAATTGTTAACTGGTATCCAAAAGCCCCTTTTCTAAAACCTGAATATATTTTGCAAGTGTTTTAAGGTTCGGTTAAAACTGACATTAGTTCACCTATTAATTTGGTAAGTTACATCAAATCAAATGTTTGATATGAGCTTGTACTGTAACATCTAGCTGTGAAATAGCTTTCGGGTGGCTACAGACTAGATCCCATGAATGTCCACGGTTTTTGATGAGAGACAGGTCTCTTATAGTATGTGTCATTCATTTTCTTAAGGCAGGTCTGATGTTCTGTAAGATTGTGGCTGATTTATCTTGTCACCATTGGGCCATATTCTTTGAAGCCATACAAAAATCTCTGAATTAATCTAGAAGCAGAATACAGTCCAAACTGGAAATTTTAAGCACACCAGAAGTGCTCATCATTGGAAATTGACTGCAGACATTAACCCTCTTTCTGTTTGCACTGATTTATTTGCTGAATTTTCCAACCTTTTCCTAATTCTAAACTATATTCATTTTTGTTTAAAATTTCAATTGTTTCAGCATCGATAGGTTTTTTTTGTTAAAATTCCCATGTTTTTACTCCTCGCTGTTTGGGGAAAGTATTTCACCTTGAAAGGCTTTGCTAAATTTTAAGATGATGACCCATTGTTTTCTACTTCTCCCACTGGTAGAAGTTGAGTTATATAATTTAAGACACCACTATCAACCATCCCTCCCAGCTACATAAACCCAAGTGAATGTAAATCAAGATTATGTTGCATGTTTTTTTAGTTTAAACAGTGCTGTCCATCTGATCTGTCAGCACAATATATATATCCTAGTAACAAGGTGTGGAGCTAGAGGAACACAGCATGCCAAGCAGTATCTTAGGTGCAGGAGAGCTGACGTTTTGGGCCTAGAACCCTTCATTAAGGGTCTAGACCCAAAACATCAGCTCTCCTGCTCCTAAGACGCTGCTTGGCCTGCTGTGTTCATCCAGCTCCACACCTTGTTATCTCGGATTCTCCAGCATCTACAGCTCCTATTATGTCTGATTTCTAAAATTAAACCTGGTACTGTAGGTCCTTTTCAAAGTGCGTTTAAGTGAAGCATCCACACTTCATTTCCAAGAATAACAATTCATGCATCTTATTGATTTGCTTTTAAGTAGGTCTTGTTGTATTGCAATTACATTTGGACCTTCTGGTTGGACAAATCATTCGTGTTAGTAACGGACCACAAATAATTAGTTGCACTTTATAATTTGGGAAAGGATGAATGTTGGCTAGGAATCTGGATATTTCTCACAAATTAGTGTGTAGATGTATAAATCTTTACTTCACTGGAGAGCTCTGGGGTAAAATGTTGAGCTTAAAACAGCTTGAACAAGTTATTGCACACTTGATCACTTTAGCAAAAATGAGTTAACCTTGTTTCGGTAGCCCAAACTCTGTTTTTATTACATCTGTAGGCTTTAAATTTATTTTACAAAATGGGGAACTTTGTAACCCTTTTTGCCTGTGCTTTGTGACAGTGGGCAGCAGTGTCTGTTCTATTGTCTGCTAACATCAGTCACTGAAGACTATTACTCACTGACGTCAATTAGTGGGCAATAGTGAAAACGTTCTGATATGAAACAACTCTTCAGCCAGTTGTGTTTAGCATTTCAGTGGAAGGTATGGAATTTTTAAAAACACTTATTGTATCAACCCTAATAGAAATCTGTCTGCTTATATGTACCTAATTTGGCATGAACCAGTGGCCCAGAATTTGCTGGGAAAATCTGTGCATTTTAAGGTGCATGCCATTATTAGTTTGTAAATTGTCCTGTACTCCCGATGAGAATTGCAGCTTGCCACAAACGTCTTCCAAGAGTTTCCGGAAAATCCTGCATTTACACATTAATCACCAGTTTACTCTCACCACAAAGTTGGAGATGGTACTTTCCAGATGCTAGGATATCTATGACTACTACATTTAATGATGCTGCATTGCCACTAAATCTCTGTGACCCAGATGAGGAACAATTGTGATAATGAAAACTGATTCCTGTAGGCAGTTTTTTTATTCACAAGTTTTTTTTCTGGGGAAACCCCCACTTTACCCTTTCTCTCAAATCTAATTTTTCTTCCCTTTTATTTCCCTTCCTGTGTCTAATCTACCTTACTTCCTGCTGTCATTCTTGTTTCGTTTTCTGTCCTTAAATCACATTGGTTAAGTACATAAACTGTTGGTCCCATCGTTGACCAGGATTCCAGCTTTCCTGTTATCAGCTTGAACTTAAGCAATTTCCAACACAGATTTTTTTGAGTTGGAGGCAAGGAAAATGTATTAACTATCAGGGCACGCTCCAGCAAATTCTGAGCCAGTGTCTTATTTCAAAATCCACTAGAAGAATTCTGAATTTTTCTAGAAATTTGTTTTTAGCAACCCTGTATCTTCATTTGTTAAATATATGCATGTCTTTCCCAGTAGCCAGAACTAATGTGTTAATATAAATATTAAATGGGAATTCTACCTTTTGTAATTCTTGTCCTTGGTTTCTCGCTTGCAGGCAGACTACTCTCGCAGTCTACATTATCTCATTTATTGGAATGCTCGTTTTCACCTTCACATTAAATCTTGGTTACATCCAAATTGTCTTTGTCACAGCAGGAGCCTTGGGGTAAGAGACCATTTTATACCTCAACTGAATAGATAAAGGAATCCGTTAATGAGTTTTGTCTGTTATCTATGCTGTTGCAGAGAAATTGGAGTTTTTTTGAATCAATGTATAATTCAGATTAAGTTAATTCCTAAATGGTGTTAGTTTCGCAGCTGGATTAATTTAAACTTTTAAAATGCAGTATTTAATCACATTAAAATTCGTAAAACTTTCTTGGTAATTTTTTTCTTTGTCAACATTCCTCCCTCCTCTGGTTAATGGCTCCTTGCTAAGGCATAGTTTCAACCTGATAATCAGTATCAAGGTTTGCACGTCATCAAGGTATTCTTCAGCGGATATCACATTTCAGTCCTGCCTGTTCTGACATGTTATCTGCACACTGGATAGAAGTTAGAATTGGGAATTCAGCCTTATTTTTCACCCCCTTCCATGCCACAGTAGTAGGTTCCATCCCATTGTCTGTATCTCTATTAACTAACATGACACAGACTGAAGATCAAAACACAGGAACTTCGTGGTCTGTTTAAACAAATCACTAAATAAACCGCTGAGTCATCAGGGGAGTCTGATGTCTCTGACTTGACATTAATTTATTACTGAATGGTATTTCTATTGAATGAGTAAGTGTTGACAATTAGGTGACTTTTACAACTTGCATTCCTTTAAATATTGAAAGCTCAAGTTGCTAAGTTTTGGAAGGTGCAAATATATTTTGGGAATGGAATAATTTATCTTTGAACTCCTGATTGAGAGTCTCAGCAAGTGCAGTCTCAAAACTGCCAGCAACTGTTCTTTCTCTGCATGTTCTTGAGTGATTATTATGTCTTGACTAAAAGCCTTTAAAACACTTAATTGGGATATTAGAATAAAATGGAGTTTGGAATCGTGATTAGAAATTTTCTATACCTTTTTAAGTAGCATATTATAGTTCTGCATTTAGTAATTATTTGCAACTCCTGTTGTGATCCTCAACAATTTAAATTTTCGGTGTAATTGACACAGTCACACAGTGTCCCAATGCGTATAATATTTTGGGTTTTTTGTGTGACATACAGACCATCTTTTTTTTACATTGTATTCAGGCTGAAAACTAGAAACGTTTCAGGATTAGTCTTAAATGCTTGTCAGTGAGTTTAGTTTCATGTATTCAAGTTAATCAGTCCAGGCAATAAAATGCAATAAATGAGCTTGTCCATTGAACCCTCCATTGAGATGTAATGGAATCTTTATCAAGTTTATTTGTGACAATGTATCCGCTTTTTATTGTTCTTTAATACTTGTTAGGGACATAATGTTTTTTAAAATGTTTGTAGGTGGCCCAGTGGTGTACTAACATGTTGCGCCACAGAGTAATGGACATGGGTTCACCGCGCGATTCCTTGTATGGTGAGTTCTTGATCTCAACCAGTTAGTCTAGGGGAGATACTTCCCCAGAGCAAGGGAGGGAAGTCAACTGCACACCTCCAAAGAGCTGGTTCAAGAGCACTATTAACAAAAGCTTGGGAAGAGGTGGTCACCCACCTTTCGTTAAGGAAAATCTATGCCATACAGGTTGAAAGATAAATCTCAGAGCTGAGTGGAATAATTCCTACCCTAGCTTTGAACTTTTGAGAAGGTTTGACCTTCTCATTCTGAGGTGAGCATACCAAATATACTGAATTGTGGCCATAGCGCACATATATTGAAAGCTGCGTGCACTGGAGCAGTTGAACTCTTCCAGACAGCTGTAAGGGTTTTCGCTCAAGCTCCAGGACACTGTAATAAAAAAAAATCTGTTTGAAATGGTGGATGTTCTATTAACATGTTTATAAATTTTGTTCTTTTTTACTTCAGAATTTAAATACAAGTTATAGTTGCAGATATAGTAGTGTCTTTGCTAGTCTGTGTTCACATTTAAAATGAATAAGGTGCTCACTCAATTGCCTCTATTCCCTCTACTGTGGCTTGCCATGATTATTTTGTTTATCTCTTTTTGATTGCTAAGTCACTAAACTTACTAACGTTACTGACTATTCAGTGAAATGTAGATTGAATAGATTTGTTTTGCACTCACTTTAGTGTAATCTATATTAAATATGACATGTCTAAAATACCATATGATGTACAATTAGTTAATTGCACTGTTGAATTATGAACTGACTATCAGTTTTCCAACCTTTTCCTTCATGTGGTGCCCAATTTTTAGTGGTGAACAACAGCTGAATAAGCACACAGTTTGGTCGTCTCGATGACTATAAACCCGCAAGTGAAAAAGATGATTCACTGGAAGCTGTCACTTCAGTACGTGCCCAAAAATCGAAGGGGGTCAGAGATCACTTCTTCTTTTAAAGCCAGTTTGTTTATTAGTTCAACTGTCCTGAACCATTTTGTGACCCCTGTGTTACAGTTCTGACAGAATCTGTAGTGCATAACATGATTCATGTGTGCATTAACTAGCACATGTGCAGTTTATTAAAATAACCACTACTTTTTCTAGTAGAACTTGGGGGACTCTTGTAGAGTACGCCAGTAAAAGTCTTGACATTGAGAACTTCAGATTTGTGCTTAATATACCATTGTACCCACAAAAAGTTGGAGTTGTATATGCATGAATTTAGTAGTATCAACAACATAATAAATAATATAGATTTTAGTATTTAGAAGTTTTATTTTATCAGTGTCAAATCCATTACCTTTGCTCCAATTTAGCATGCCCCTTCCCAAGTAATTTAAATTTTCTTTGTAGCAGTGTCATTGCTACAAATGTTATGTACTTTTTTTTTACACTCTGCAGAGCAGTATTGATGTTTCTGTTGGTTGTCGCAATTGAAGAGTTTAACACCTGTGTAGCTGACTTACGTTGCACCTTTATTCATCCAAATATTAATTCTAATGGCATTAATGCTTGAAACTAGTGTAGGATAGCCAGGGTAAATTGATCTGACCCAAACTTCAGTTTCAAACATGAGAAAGTAACTCAACTGATGCCATTAACTAGGGATGCACCCCAGGAAATGTTGATGGTACAGTTGATACATTAATAAGGTTGAAATGCAGTTACCCCAGCCCAACACCCCCCTCCCCCCGCCCCATTCAGTTCAGTGTCGTTCTTCAATCCTCATCCTTACTTAGCTAGGTTTGCGATTAAATCCAAGTTAGCTCCTTTGTTTATAGCTTTGCCCAAAATAGAAAGGCATTTTGACTGTACCATTTCAGTTATTGATGCCTGCTTATCATTGACTTAATTTGAGAACTATTTTAGAAACTCTTGAAGCATTTGGTGATGAGGGGAGGAATGATTTGTGGGTATTTGTTTATTTAATGAGGCTTTCCTCATTAACTACCAGTTAAATTTGGCTGCCTGTTGTACTGCAGATGTGAAGTGCAGTGTTGGAAGATAAATTTTCAATTTTCAAATCTTACTCAAGGGAAAAGTATGATTACATGTCATTCGATAGTGCAAAATTTAAGTATTTCTGAGAAAATGCACATTACAAAGAACAAAGAAGATTTCAGCTCAGGAACAGGTCCTTCAGCTGTCCAAGCCTGCGCCACTCGAGATCCTTGGTCTAAACCTGTCATCTATTTTCTAAGGGTCTGTATCCCTTTGCTCCCTGCCCATCATGTACCCGTCCCCACACGTCTTAAAAGACGCTATCCTGTCTGCGTCTACCACCTCCGCTGGCAACACGCTCCAGGCACACCCCACCCTCTGCGTAAAGAACTTTCCACGCATATCTCCCATAAACTTACCTCCTCTCACTTCGAACTCATTACCCCTAGTAATTGAGACCCCCACTCTGGGGGAAAAAGCTTCTTGCTATCCACCTTGTCTATACCCTTCATGATTTTGTAGACCTCAATCAGGTTCCCCTTCAATCTCCATCTTTCTAATGAATATAATCCTAATCTACTCAACCTCTCTTTGTAGCTAGCGCCCTCCATTCCAGGCAACATCCTGGTGAACCTACTCTGCACCCTCTCCAAAGCGTCCATATCCTTTTGGTAATGTGGCAACCATAACTGTACGCAGTACTCTAAATGTGGTGGAACAAAAGTCTTATACAAGTGTAACATGACCTGCCAACTCTTGTGCTCAGTACCCTGTCTGATGAAGGAAAGCATGCCGTATACCTTCTTGACCACTCTATTGACCTGCGTTGCCACCTTCAGGGAACAATGGACCTGAACACCCAGATCTCTCAGCATCAATTTTCCAGAGGACGTTCCCCATATTCTGCTGTAATTAGTAGAAGTGTTTCATCTAGTACTTAGTTGAGTTGTGTGATGAAAATCTTTGACTATATTTTTCAGCAATACCCAAAATTACCTTTTTTATATTTGTTAAATAATGTGTGGAAGAAGTTTAGTACAGACAATCCAGAGGAATGCTAACAATTTATTGCAAACAACTAAAGTTTAACTATAGTAAATATTTGCCACATAAACATGAGGGAAGGCATGTAGTTTGAATGTGTAGTAAAAATTGTTTGTCATTTCTAGTTTTGAAGCAAAATCTAAGATAAGTACGTTATGCTTCCATTTTAAAGAATGGTTTCCACATGTTTGTATTAAGATCTTTAGTCCACAAGTTATCGTGGGCTTGAGTTTCTAGATGAACATGGATAACATGTATACTTGTAGTTCTAACAGCTAAAGTGATCTGGCAATCTATATATAGTACAGATGCAATACTTGGGGGTTAATTTGAATAACCTGGGAAAGTAGCTTAGTATTTTCAATGCCAGATCTAGCTTTTTAATTCTCTAAAATTTCTTTCAATGAAAGAACTTGCATTTGCTAAGTATTGAAGTCAAAATAAATATTTTCATTACCATTAGACTATTGTAAGTATCTGAATCTTTTTAAAATGTTTGGAAGTATTTTTGTACATGAATAAAATGATTTGTATTTACTCAGTGTTTCACAGCTGAAATTAGAACTGGACTGTTTGAAAGTTCAGTCACCAAAGGATTCAAAAATACTTTTTGCAGTTGGTTATTTACTGCGTTTTTTATGCAAAGTGACTAAATACGTTTTTATATTTTCAGTTTTTTCATGACTGGTTATCTTCCATTGGGATTTGAGTTTGGTGTAGAAATAACTTACCCAGAACCAGAGGGGACATCATCTGGACTCCTCAATGCATCTGCACAGGTAAGAGATTGGATGGTAGTTTATGATTTGGAGGAGCAGAGATCAATAATATCAATATTTCTTAAGTTAGTTAGGAACATTTTGTCATTTTGATAATGAAGATGATGAATGTATAATCAACTATGCCTTCTCATCATTTGTTTATTTAAATACGGAGTGTTGATCTGACACTAACCCTTAAAATAAATTTCTTTCATCAAGTAAAAGTATACTAGACCTAAATTTTAATTATGCAAATTTAAGCAGTTTGCTCTGTCTTGATCATAAAACCTTAAGAGCAGAATTAGGCAATTCGGCTCATTGAGTTTGCTTCATGATTTGATTATTACTGGTCTGTTTCTCAACCTCATGCTCCTGCCTTTTCCCATAACTCTTGATCCTTTAGTAATCAAGAGTCTTATCTATCTCTTCCTTAAATACACTCAGTGACTTAATCTCTGCTACTGCAATGAGTTCCACAGATTAACCAGCCTCAGGCTGTAAAATACCTCACATCTGATCTAAAGGGTAATCTCTCTGAGGTTGCACCCTCAGGCCTTAGCCTCTCCTGCATCTTCCCATGCTTATTCTATTCACGCCTCTGAATCCCCTTTAATGCCAGCACATCCTTCCTTAAATAGTGAACCCAAAGCTGCATATAGTATCCCAAATGTGGTCTGACCAGAGCCGTCTACAGTTCCAGCAGTACACTTCTGCTCTTGAATTTTAGCCCTCTTGAAATGAATGCTGACACTGCATTCGCATTCCTAACTGCTGACCGAACCTTAAGAGAATCTTGAACTAGTACCCCCAAGTCCCTTTTTATTTCAGATTTCCGAACCCTTTCCTCGTTTAGAAAACACTTTATACCTATTCTTCCTACCACAGTGCATAACTTCACTTTCTCACGTTATATTCCCATCTGTAATTTCTTTACCAACTTTTCTAGTCCGTCCAAGTTCTTCTGCAGCCTCCCTGTTACCTCAGTGCTACCTGTTCTTCCTCCTATCTGTGTGATATGGGCAGACTTAGCAGCAACACCCTCAGTTCCTTCATACAGATCCCAACCCTAACTCCTGTGGACATTCACAAGTCACTGGCTGCCGTCCTGTAAAACATCCTTTTATCCCTGCTGTCTGCCTTCTGTCAATCAACCAATCCTGTATCCATGCCAGTACCTTGTCCCTAGTACCAAGGGCTCTTACCGTGTTGAGCTGTCTCTTGTGTGGCACCTTAAGAAAAACCTTTAGGAAATCCAGATAGATCATGTCCATTCGCCCTCCATTATCTAACTTGCTTGTTACTGGCCAACAAATACTTAGTCAGCCCGATTTTTACCAGGCACTTGCAGTACTCTGCAATCTCATCCTTAATAATGAACTCTCAAATCTTACAAATGAGCAAGGTCAGCCTAACCAGCCTATAGTTTATATTCTTCCTGCTGCACCTGTTATACAGTGGTGTTTCGTTAGTCATTTTTCAGCCCTGTAGGACCCTCTCTGACTGCATTGATTTCTGGAAGATCACTGCCAATGCTTGCACAGTCTCCTCAGTTAACTCCTTCAGAAGCCTGGTGTGTAGTCCATCTAGGCTAGGATTTAACCACCTGTCAGACCTTCTAACTTCCTTTTCTCCTTAGCAATGGCCACTGCACTCCCCTCTGCTCCCTGACTCCCTTTAAATTCTGGTCTGCCACTGGTGTCTTCCCCCATGAAGATTGATGCAAAATACCTATTCGTCCACTATTTCTTTATACCCCCTTGGTATTTCTCCACCCTCATTTTCTAGTGGCACAGTATTCACTCTTGCCTCTATCTTACTTTAACTTCCCTTGTCAGCCATGGTTACCTCATCCTCTTCTTATTGTGTTGTTTTGTCTTAGGATGAATTTCTACTATGGCTCCCTAATCACTCTCAGAAACGTATGCAATTGCTGCTCCACTGTCCAGTCTACTCTGACCTCATGTCTTTTGTAGCTACCATTATTGAATTGTAATAACGTTACAACTGATTCCAGTTTCTCCCTCTCAAACTGTATGGACTAATATTTCATGCTTAATGGCATAGATCCATAATTTGCAATGGCTGCCGTTAGCTAGATTTACCAATGCCAGGTTAACAGCATCGATCTTTCGCGCTACAAGTTGTTGGAAGTATTGAGATGAAAATGTCTTGGCAAGATAAAACCAGAGTTCTGGGACCTAAGTGATGTAATCAACTGTGCCCTTAACCAGTCTGACTGAAGGATTGTGAAATTAGCAGCACAGGGGCTGAGAAGGATGTATATAGTGTATACAATAGAATGGGTATTTTAAATGGTTAATCCATTATAAAGGAAAATGCAATTAAAAGGGGTGAAAAAATGAGCTTTATGTTAGATTTTGGATTTTTTTGTATCAAACTATTTAAAACCTTATTAAGCTCCACACTTGTAACAGATCATTTTCAGTGCCCAGCATTTGACAATGATAATTAATTAAAAACGATGACCCAAAATATTGGCTAGCATGTTGTTTGTCCGTAGAGAATTGACATGAATTTAGTAGGAAGCTATTTAATCTGGATGAATTCTTTCCCATTGTTTAAATATATTTTGTAGTTTCTGATAGAAATCTTTGGTATGACTATTTGTTAAGTTGTTGAATTATGGATGACTGAAGGCACCACATTTGGTGTTTGAGCTCCTGGTTGCTGTATGGCAATATTGGCTGATACTCCACATAGGCTGATTTCCTGTGGAGAGAATTGTTTTCTGGCTTTCAAATATCTTGCCAGCATTTAGCACACTCATAATGATCACTTGGTGAGGTATTGTCGAGCTCTATGCAAACTTGTTCATTCCTTCAAGCGGAATCGTGGTCAGCTACTTCATTAAAGTTTTGTTTTAATTTTATTGCAGCTATTTGGAATTGTGTTCACTCTGGCCCAAGGAAAGTTGAAAGCTGATTACGGCACATTAGCTGGAAATCTTTTTCTTTGTTCTTGGATCTTTGTGGGAATCCTTCTTACAGGTAAATAACTGCTTTTACTATTTGACAATTGTTGTGTAATAAATTTCTGTCTGAGGGAAGCAGCACTTTAATCTTCTATATACATAAAATGCAATGTGGAACAAGGAAAAAAAGGCTATTCAGACCATCAAGGCCATTCCCTCCACAGATCTTGTACGTTCTTTCCTATTCAGGACTACACTCAGCCCTATCAATCTTAAGAAGGAGGCAGCCAATGACTGATAAAACCCAAGATGATAAAGCTCTGAAATTTTACCCAAACCCACTTCTATTCTTCCTTTATTTTTTCTCTTTCCATCACTTCCAGCCCTTCCACCTGATGAGTCATGAAGTAAAACCTCTGGATTAATCCAACCATGTAATATGCGCCTCTGAATGCTGACTGTTCCACTTGTGTCTTTGTTGCACTTGGAACCTTCACGTTGGTTCTTTAAATATTTGTCCAGCTTTTTCAAGATTTCGTTGACATTGCATTGACTGCTTTTGAATATGGAGAAGAGAGAGAAAGATACTTTCTTTCAATCTTTTACTCAGCTTTCAGCGTTACTAAGTTTTCCCTTACTGTTTGTGATCAGTCCATGTTCAGAAATATTTGCGGTTCTCTTTGCAACTTAAGGCCCCAAGTCTCCAGTTATCTTGCTCTGCGAACATTCTACAATGCATTGATATCCTTTGTTTAAAATCATGTAGGGTGTTCCCAGTGAGATCAAATCGTAAGTTACACTGGGCTCTGATAACCTAATTCAATTTTGTTATTTGAGCTACTTTCCAGAAGTTTGATGTAGTAGCAGCTTTGCATTAACTGAATCCTTTTAGTGAAAAGTTGTTCTTCACCTAAATTGCTTTCCATCACTCGGTGCATATTCCTTTTGTATGCAAGCATGTGTTTACTGTTCTAATTTTCCATCTGGTTTTTCTTCTGCAATCACTTTGAACTCACTTAGATTTTTGGAATGCTTTCCATTTCCTTTACACTACTGATCTGCCTATTACCTGGCATTATCAACAGAATTTTAAATCATTTGCAACATTCTGCGTTCAGATCATTTTTAAATTACAGGGAAGTCAAAACAGCTGGTTCAATGTCTCCGCTGATGCCTCTCATCATCTCCGACTCCTGTTCTTAGCCAATTTATGTTCATTTAGAGCAATCAGACTCCTCTCCTGTTTAACTTTATTAGATGGCATTTGAAGATCCAAATAAGCTTGACTGGACATTACTTCTGTTAATGTTAACTGCATCTCCACCTAATTCCATTCTTATGGGACATAACCTATTGCTTTTAAAAAAACACAATTACAGCTTAATATACCATTTATAATGTTCATGGAGCTGCTGGATGACTAGATACGTCAGTTAGCATCTTGTGGCTTGATTTTTGGTCATTCTAAAGTTTTTTTTTAATACCTTCAGTTTGTTAATTACTCTACTTTAATTCCAATTTTTTTTTAATCAATTTGATTGCACTTAGAATCTGTTTAGTACTTCCTTAAATGAAGACTGATGTGAAATATCAATATTGACATCATTTCTTAACCTGTCTGCTAAACTTCTTCATTTAAAAAAAACCGATTGATTTCTTAACAATTGAGAGAGAACTTCTGAATTTTCTTTGCGCCTATCTCCAGTCGTCTTTTTCATCTTGTGGAAGAAGAGTTTTTATTTCATTTGTTTCTCCTTTCTCTTAAAAATATTATCATTTTTAGCACTCCCTGTTTACAGCAGGGGTTCCAGTATGTTTCATAGGAATAATCTTTGCACTAAGTTTCATTTTTAACTTGCCCTCCTTACTCCATTTTGTAAGTGTTTTAATCTAACTTTGAATCTATGCAGTTGTTCTTGTCAAAAGCTTAATTTGAGTATCAAATCTACCTATTTAGGGGCCACCGTAAAACCAGTCTTTAATTCCTTTCTAGGCTATTAGGCATTTCTGATGGATTTCTGAATGCTACACATTTTATAGACCAGCTGTAGTGCTTCTATTGTATTAAATAATACATTTTTTCCCTGTTAAACTGTTCACTCCATCCTTTTTTAATTTTTCCTGGTTTGTACTCGTTGCTTCAGGGTGCCCAACTTTCTTAAGTTGACTCTTCTATTTACCTAAGCATTTAAACATTCTTGACTACTTTCTACTCATAAGTTTTTTTTTCCCCCAATTATTCTGCTTTTGTTAATTTCGACTACATTTATTTTATCTATCAGTTGTTATTCATTCTTAGCTGTTTTATCATTGAGCAGAAGCAATAGTTTCCTGCCTAACTGCCATTTGGAAATCTTCCATTAGAGTAGCTTTATCTCTTGCTAATTCTGTTTAGATTGTGATTTCATATATTGCATTTATATTAGCTGCATTTCTAACCTCCTACTTTGATTTTGGTTTGCTAATGCACGTTTGTTTTCCCTATCTGATTTGTGGTTATCAGTTATTTTTCTCTCAAAAGCTAGATACATTCAATGCATAATTCAGTGATTTATTTGTTACATGGTATCCTGCTTGTTTATACCCTGGATATAGATACAACACAATTTGTACCTCCTCACTTTTCTAATATTTCTAACTATTTATTTGTCCTGGACTTTCAAGAGACATTTGGGTCACCCACATTGCCTTTATTGGAACATCCGCCTATCTTCCTATGTCCTTTACCATTGCTCCTGGAAAATGAGGTGCTGCACTTTATATTCTCTCTCAATTCACTTCTTTTAGGCTTACCTCCACCCTGCATTCCTGATGAGAATGGCAATAATCACCAGTGCCATTATATCGTCTGCACCATTTTGTTTAGAAATGCTGCTATTGATTTCATAATGAGGATACATGCACTGTCTTTTGGCACATTCACCTGAGGAATTCGGTAGTTTCTACCTGCTGGATAACTGCAGAAAATTCTTTTGAGGCTGTAATTATGTGACCTTGAGTAACTTGCAGTTCTTTCATCATTTTACTTGTAGATTTCATTCGTGTGTAATTTTTTTAAATGTCTTTTTTCAAAACACAATCTTACACCTAGTATGCTTCTTGCTTTTATTTACTTTTTGTCACCTTTTTGACCAATAGGTTCTCCTTAAGAATACTGTGTTTCATCCACTGTTGATTCTCTGGTATCCCTGGGGGTTCTATATTCAGCTGCATTTTATTTTTGGATTTCTTAAGTTCCAGTGTTGTCTGTCAGCAACTTCATTTTGAGAATCCTTGCTGCTCTCATTAGGCTTTTACTCTCACTGGAGAAAAAGCTGCAGCAAATCTTGAACTTTACAAACTCAAATCTTGTATACCTTCAAAGTTTGTTGATTTAAAAAAAAAATTCAACTGACTGTAACTGTAAACATTATGCACACTCTCCACCCAAAGTATTGTATATTCTTAACCAATTTACCCAGTTTTTTTCCTAATAAATCGCAGAGCTCCTTTTACCAGCTGCTCCTCTCTCCAGCACAGGAAGTATATAGCCAGTTCAACAAACTACAGGTACTAAGTTTTGATTGTATGTTGAGTACTGTAAATACATATAGTAAATTACAGTAGGATTTCACAGCATTTATGCAAAGAAAATCAGCTAGGTAAATCAGTTAATTAGAAAGTTGTATGCAAGTTATTGGTAGTGCATAATTAGAGAATTTTGAGATGTGAGTTTTAGCTTTTGTTAGATTCCCAAGATAGCGAAAGGGCAGTTTTATTTTTGAGGAATAATGTTAGATCCTTCTCTTGAAGTACATGGCTGAAGATTGAAATCCAGAAAACATGTTTAGAAAACTTCACTCCATTATACCTTTAAATCCTGGTGGAATAAATCACTGAAGAATTTTTGACAAAATTGGAAAGAGACCAACTTCCTTGTAGGGGTATGAATGAGTTTCAACCCAACATGCTCTTCTGGTTATCCAGATGCAGCTCTGGGTGGTTAAAACTACCTCGCCTCATTCTTGAGATTTAGACAAGGGGAAGCAAGGGGGCCCCGTGCGATTGGTTGAGGTTCCGTAATGATGAATTGCTCTCCTGTGGGAGGCTGCTACTAATAGTCTCAAAACCTGAAGTTGTGCACAAATTCTCAACTAAGTACAGTGACTCCATCAGAGCTCCTTGAATGTATTGCAGCTTTCTAACAGATTTCCAGTATCTCTTCTCTATACAGTGCGTGAATATTAAAATGCTGATCACTTCTGTCACTTGAAATAAAGGCATATGGCAAAACATGGTGGCTATGCAAGTGGCGGTAAGGAAAGAAAAAAGCAGTGGTAAGGGCAGACGTTCACTTGATGAATAAATGTGAATGGAAAGCTCAATGAAAGGGAGATAAAGTAATGTAAATTATAAAGACAGATGGAGCACTTTTCAAAAACATAACACCTTTTCAGAGTCAGTGTGATGCTCATGAACTATTAAGCCTTCATTCTTCAAGTTTGACATCCTGTGAACTCTTGTGTGTTCTGCAACATTGTGGGCACACCCCGCTCTTGTTTGGTTTACTGACATGTTTGTATTAACAAGTCAATTGTGAAGCTAGTCTGTTTAGGTTTTAGGAAAGAAATATAACCAGTCTTCATGAACGAACCAAGATTGTGACTGTCCGTGGAAAATCGTGTAAGGGTAAGGCGGCATTATGCTGCTGCTGCTAGTAACAGAAACCATCGTGTAACCAGAAAGAATTCTGATGGGGATTTGATGGTGCTGTGGATTGGAACACTGTCCTCTCATGGGACGTGTGTTGAAATAAAGCTGAATGTATGGAAGGAAAACCTCCTTTTAATTTGTTTAAAAAGACTTGGCATGAATTGAGTCCAGTAATCTCAAAATCTTTTCTTTAATTCACTTAGTTCCAACACACAGGGCTTCCTGTATGTTTGACACCAGGTGGCAATCTGTTTCTTGAAGCTATGAAAATAGCTGATGAGGAAATATCACACTGGTGTTCTGAGGTTGCTGTTAAGATACTTTGTTGGGGCAGTTTAAAGGGAGTTTTACTCTGCATCTGACCATTACCTGACCATGTCAGGAGTACTTGATGCTGGCTGGGGCTGTCAAAAATAAATTTCTAACTCTTAAGCACAAAGAAACCCTGATCAACTGACCTGCTATAACCACTATTCTGTACACGTCAAGATAGTGTCAGTTTATTTTTTGTTTCTCCAGCAGAAGGTTCATACTCTAGTCTGTCCACCATCTGATGTGGAAAAGTGACAATTTTTTTCCTCCAGCCACTAGACATGGTATGCAACTGTTGTTGTTACAGGTAATGAATCTGTGTAGGGGTATGACTTAATAGTGAAATGTCTTTTTATTAAATCCTTTTCATGTTAAATATGCACACTTGAACCTTGTGAATTCTTCATTGGGCGTTAAGGGCAGGTTGCATATGTTATATCTCTTATGAGATGCTTCTAACACAACTATTAAATCCAGTGGGTAACATTAACTGCATGAACCATCTTTTGATTAAACTTCAGTTTAAAGCATAAACTTGAAAAGAATGGAGCCACTGCACAACTGTCATAACCTAAATCTGCACACACTACTTATCAGGTATGCAGGTATAAAATGGTGAATTAGCTTCTGTACTTGAGCTTTGTTGTAGCTTTAATGCAACAACACTGGAGCAGAAAGAATAGCCGGGAGTGATTTGAGGCCTTTTTATTTGGAACTCTGTACAAATTACAATATAAAGCTCACGGCCTTTTAAAATAATATAACAATTAGTGTTGTGAAATACATGTGACTTCTCAACCAGCACTCTGCAATGTTTTATATCTCTCATGGGCGTCTGTGAACATGACTTGTGCCATATGTAACTGATGATAAATAATGCAGGTTGCTGTTGAGGTAAATTTTAACAGAAACCTTACTTCTATTGCAGTTGCACTAAATTGGGATACCATGTAGAGTTTCCACAGATAGTTCTCCCATCTGACGTTCTTTACAACTTTTGCTCCAAGCCCGAGACTTCAGACTGACCTGCACAATAATAACATATTTAATGTCCAAAAATGAAAACACATGTAAATATTTTAAATATTTGAATTATTTAAGTTTGTCACTTGAGGGCCTCAAGTTTGAAGAAGATAATCTCAATAATCACAAGCAATTAAAATCACACTGTGCCTCTAAAACATGTTTTTGTGGCAGTTATCAAAATTACTTTACTTTGATAAACCATCAGTTCTACCTTCATGTCCTCTTTATATATAGCCTTGAAATCACTCCCTTCTATTGGTGACTTCTAATATATGCTGGACATTTTTATTTCTAAATTGGTTAGTGTTACTATTTTCAGCCATTGTTCTGTCTGGAAGCTGTGTGAGGTAAGGACTCTGCAAAAATGTAACTCAATACTTTTTGTTTGTGTATGGTGCTGCTATTCAAGTAAATTTAAATATTTTCATTGTCAGTGATTTTTTTTTAAAAACGACAGGTTGACAGCTGATATGTAAATTTTGTCCCTTGCTGGCTTCAATGATAAACAGACATATGTATAACATTCTCAAAGTTGTTAAAGCAAATGTAATTGATTACAATGGAATTGTCATTATTTTTAAAAAAAATTGTTAAATAATATAAATGAGATGTGTTTAAGTAATACTTTCTAATGTTTTTATAACTAGAAATGTATTTGTAATACTTTAGTTTGAATGATGGAAACTGTGTATCTGAAAGCCTTCATTTTATGTTATGCATTTTTGAAAGCCTCATTTTTCATGATTTAAAAAGATGCTGAATAAAGTTTGCTGTACAGACATTATAATTTTTTAATGGTTTAATTGGCTATGTAAGTAAACTAATCAATCTTCTTTGGAAGGTTGTTAAGTGTTCACTTTCATAGGTTCCATTGTTGATTAAATGTGTGTGCAACAGAAAATAAATAGTTTCATAATTTCTATTTTCTTTACAGTTTTCATAAAATCAGACCTAAGAAGACAACAAGCAAACGTAGCTGTAAGTGCGCAGGTAAGTTGATTATTTATCTTTTCCTGTTGCGGAAAAGGATTCTGTAGTAATTCATTTGAGATAAAGCAGGTTCAAAGGGTGCAATTCTAGGACTTCAGATTCCAGTTTCTTTACAAATACATACAGTTCTTTTAGAAGATAATAAACAGGATAGATAAAGGGGAGCCAGAAACTATTGTATATTTGGATTCTGAAAAGGCATTCAATAAGGTACCTACTGAAGTTACTTAAGATAAGAGCCTATGGTTGCCACGTTTAAAGTTACTAGTTAAATAGCTGGTAAGGTGAGTGGAAGGGGTGTTGCGGCTGGGTCATTAACTGTATTCAAGGCTGAGATGGACAGATCTTTAATCATTCAGTAATCAAGATTTGTTGGGGAAAAGTGAGAATCTAGAGTTGAGGACCATCAAATGAGCTCATTGAATGGCTGAGTGGACATAATAGGCCCAATGACCTTCCTCTACTCCATTGCCTTATTGCAGCAAGGTTTGCTCAATGTTGAAGGAAAGATTGAGCTCTGATTCTTGGCCCAGAAGCTGAATGTGATAGACTTCAGGATTTGTATAAAATTCACATCGAAATTTGGTTTTCTCATCATGACACACTGATGTAAACTTCAAAACTGACCCTTTTAGATGTCTGCTGAAACTCTAATTGAGTTTAGTGCATAGTTGACACTGCTGTCAACAGGTGTCTTTATCTCACAATTTAAATAATTCAAGAGTCATGGTGTAATCTCCTCCTGCGATAGTGAGTCTTATGTACTGAACTTCTCATAAGTGACTCCATTCTTCCAAACCAGTTGCCTTTGTCAGTTTGCTTCCAATGGACATGTCTGTTTTCCAGTCAGGAGATTAGACTTTAGCAGTGCTATTACAAAACCCTCAAAATCGTTGTAAAGTAGTTGTTCCTATTCCAAAAAACATGATCAGTTGCAGATTGTTTTCCATTGCCAAATCTCTCTTTCTTTACTTAACATACAACTGTTGAAATTTGGACATGTTTTGAGTAAATTTCCATGTTGCGCAGCATCTGGGCTTGGAAATCTATTGCCACTTCTTTAGTGCTATAAAGTCAAAATGTGGAATTCATTCCCTAACAGTATTGTAGATATATTTACACTGCATG
Source organism: Stegostoma tigrinum (assembly GCF_030684315.1). Classification (NCBI taxonomy): domain Eukaryota; kingdom Metazoa; phylum Chordata; class Chondrichthyes; order Orectolobiformes; family Stegostomatidae; genus Stegostoma; species Stegostoma tigrinum. The sequence continues at coordinate 55,446,764 of NC_081362.1, forward strand.
AATTGCAGTGATTCAAGAAAGTGGCTTAATGCTAGTGTTTTTGAACGTAGTTAGGGATGAGTTTAAATGCTGACCTTAAGATTAATGCTTACATTGCATAAGAATTTTATTTTTGAAAGCACCATTGCTCTTTGTGGTTGAGACAGATAGGGTAAGGTGCCTGTTGATGCCACCATTGTCCTGTAAGACAGAGTTGGAGGCACCATGGGAACTACAGTAGAACACAGGACAAACTGTCTTATTTTACAGCAAACAAAATCCAAGCTACAGTAAGTAGAAATTTATGGCCTAACCTATACCAATATCTCGCGATTCAGTATAGGTAGTTTTATCCAGCAAAGTGCAGTGATTGGGGCATTGTTATATACATAGGATCCAGGATCCATCTTGATCATATACTGCAGCGATTTGATGGGGAATGGACTAGTCAACCTCATTCTGGATAAGTCTGTGTGCAGCCAGAACAAGATAGTGATCATCTATGCAGCTTGTTGACCAGCAATGAAAAACATCTACAAACATTTAAATGTTACAGCCTAGTTACAAAAGTACTTGCAAGGGCAGTATCTAGAAAAGAAAGTACTAAACCAGATTTATAACGACTCTTTAGTGGTGACTGTACGTTAGTTATGCAGTATTTTTATTTATTTTTCTCTCTCTCCAGCTTGCTGCTTGTGATTCACTAGAAAAAGTTTCCACGTCGCAAAATGAGCTCCGTGCACCAGCAGAAACCGCAATCTAATTAAAATGGGAGAATAGCTAGCAGTGGTATAACGCACAACTAGTACATAGCACTGAAAAAAATATGAACAGCTGCTAAGGGTGCAATGGTTAGAAAACTGTGATAATTTATTAACGGTGACCAATATTTATTAGAAGTTCTTGATAATTGACTCATTTGAACAGGTTTCAAGAGCATTACATTGTTGTATCCCAGTAGCCTGAGTACTTCTACAAAACAACATGGAATGATCAAATTTCCATCTTTTAAAGTAAAAATGCATAAAGTCTGCTAATGTGCAACATTATCATTCTTAGTCTTCTGTCTGTCGCTCATGTTTTCAATAATGTTCCAGATTTAAGCACACTGAATTTATTCTGGTGAAAATGCCCTTTTTTTAAAAAACATGATAATTTTGGTTATTGCTCTTGGAAATGTTGGATGAGTATCAAGAACTGGTCAGTGTTCTGTAAAGTGAAGGAGCAGCGAGCCCTTCAAAAACTAAACTTTCTAGCCTCCTTAACATTCTAAGAGACATTTTAATTTTTTTAAGTTAAATTGTGTATAAGTAGCTCTTGCACAATTTGTAACATCTGTAAAAGCAATTTGAGTGGAAATGCACTTGATTCTTGTTAAATAGTCAAAACTGTAATGTGCTTAGCAGGTAGCTTGCACAGATTTGATAGGTTTTTTATATATATCTGCAAAGAGTTACAATTTTTTTGATCTGGAGTGAAATTCTACAGATGTCTGTGTATGTAAAGATGTTAGAGGGCAGAAAATATTCGCATAACATAATTTGCACTTAAACCTGTTTAATTCACAGGAATGAATAAGTAGGTTTAAGTTTCACAAATTATATTCTCTTGAACTTCATATGAAGCTAGAGAGTGATAATTGTATAGTTGTCCAGTGCAGTTTATGTACTGTAAACCCCCAGTGGGTGGGGGGGAACAAATATCTGTTCATCAAAATAGATGTGCCTTTAATATTGATAACGAGAAGATGCAACAGATTTCAATTATGTAGATATATTGAATTCCAAGAACTTATGGTCCAAATGATCAAACTCATGCAAGATCATTAGTTCCTAGAAGATGAATGGTACTGTGTATATATATTGACAATGTAGAACCAAAGCTGTTTTTTTTTCTTTTCCTTGCATCAATGCTAACTTAGCAATTCTGCATTTTCATTCATTTGCAAAGACTTCCAGTTCGTCGTTTAGTTGCCAGGTGACGTTGTCAATTTATAAATCAGTCACTATGGAAGTGCATATTGCTGTAGTTATTTTGGTTCAAGTTTCACATATCTGTATATAATTGTATCATTTTCTTCCAAGTGATTTTAATACACAATGAAATTTTTATTTTGTATACAATGATTTGTTGTGGTTTTTTTTTCCAACCCCTCTTTCCCCAGATAGCTTGGCTGATATCAGGAATTGATTGTGTAGAGAATTATGTCTATAGCTCACCATTCTGCAGTTCAATTTATGATTGCACTTGTGTCTGCTGAAGCTTTGTTGGATGGGTGGGGTCCTACACTTATAAAAAATTGTTCTTTATGTTAGTGGCATTGCAATGAAAAATGAACTGTATGTTGGATTACTGTAGTTTGACCCAACTATTTTAGAAGGTTGGTATTTTGTAGTTGTTTTATACTAATGTCTCCTAAATTCCTATCTTAGGGGAGAAAATGTCATCTAGGTTGAAATTGCAGTCAAAAAGAAAAACAATTGATAAAATGCATTTTAACACCATTTTTGTTCATACAACTGGTAGCTATGAGTTTCTTTTAAATATGAGTTCTGTAATCTCACGAGCAGGAGCTATTTTGGTATAAGTCCTTTCACCTCTGGTATCTGGATTCCAGTTTTTCCCAAACTAAAGGAGTGAAAGTCTCATGAATGGCAGTTTGAAGGATCCCAAATTAAATAAAGTAGTTGTTTATTCGAGGGTTTAGGTCAGGCCATCAAAGCCAAATTACTAGTATAAATTGGAAATCTGGTTGGACATTGTAGAAAATGGAACAGAGAGTCTAAAGGATGTCCTTATGTGATAGAATTAAGGTGAATCTGAGAGCTGTATTCTGACTTTATCAAACCTGATCCTGAAGTATTTTAGTTTAAAAGTACCCCAAGTGTCCCTTTCACACCTCAAAACTTCACCAAACCTAATGCAGAATGTGAGTATAGAATTTGGGACATTACAAGTGTACTCAGTTGCCAGGTATACTTCAGCTTGTGATCTGGGAACACTTTTAAATCAGCAGGTCAGATAATGACTGAACTGTAGTAAGTGTCCTTGATACAGGTGGTTAGCATAAGACCACGTTGCAGTCTGATGACTTTTTTTAATAATATCTAGTGTCAAAAATTGTACTACTTTTAAAAAAAATCCTTTGTGAGTAACTAATCTGCACTTCATTTTTGATAGTTCCCTGAGCCTTCCAAAGTGATCCACAATATTGAGTAGGTGTATGGGAAGTAATAACTCTCCCTCAGCCACATTGAATCAAAGGGCCATACGGAATGGAAACAGACCACTCGGTCCAACTTATCTACCAGACATTCCAATCTGACCTAGTCCCACAACTCAAATCCTCCAGTCCCAGCAACCTCCTTGCAAATCTTTTCTGAACCCTCTCAAGTTTAACAAAGTTTTTCATATCAAAGAGTGACTAGAACTGTATATGTATTTTGGAAATTGTTGATGATTATGCTGTTGATTTTCAGAATATCATAAAAATGTATTCATTTCCATAGGGGAAGAAACACACTCATCCATATCTAACCTGGCCTGTACGTGACCCCAGATCCACAACAACTATTTGACTCCAAATTGCTTTCCGAAATGCCCTAGCAAACCAGTAAGTTGTCTCAAGGGCAGATAGAGATGGGCATTAAATTTTGGCCTTGTCAACAAAGGCTAGATTGCATTGTTGAATATTTTGAAAGTTAGTTACAAAGGTTCCCTTGAAACAGCCTTTTTTTAATGCTGTTTTCTTGAAAGTGTACATTATTTTATGGTACAGTGCACTTTGGTGAACTGTTTGGTCTCAGGTTTATGATATTGAATGGTGAAAGTCTTTGAACTTGAATCTGGCAACGTTTTTAATGGAATATTCTTTCATGGGTGCTATTTACATACCCAGCTGGCCACTGTTCATTAAATAAAGATAGTGAGATTGATTTATTGATCCATCTCAGGGATTAACACAATTGAACCACATGTGCTCGAGCAGGTCCAGTGAGATTGGTAGGACCCCTTATCCACTAGTATCTTGACCGAGGATGGCTAATTTGAAGAATTCTGGTATTTAATAACTGTGACTTTACTAACCAGTGTGGTTCGTGAGGAAATTTGTCTTAACACTTTCTATTTGTGAAATTGATATAGAAATAGCGCAGGATGGTGGTGTGTAGATAGAAAATTAACCATGATCTTATTGAGTGATAGAGCAGGTTCCAGTGACTTATCTCTGCTGCTATTGCTGCATGTTTATGAATTCTGGCAGGCATCCAAGAGAAATAGACAGCAAGTGTCCAACATTAATACAGGTGGAACACTATCAGTTGAGTTGATACCATGCTGATTTAACAGCACTCTGCTATGCCAGGACTAGTATTCTAAGCCACATTGGTTTGCGATATAGTATACATTTGTCTGAGCATAACCTCAAGCTTATTTGTGTAGACACATCTGGATCTCTATTCAGGCACCTGCATGCATTTTTAGCATGATGTGATTGAATATCTTGGTAATAATAAGGAGTAATAAAAAGACTACCAACAAATTTTGACCTAACCCTGACTGCATTGGATCAGCACACCTGTTTTAAACCATATCTGAATTGAATTTGCATAAGTGCAAAGCAGAATATGAAATGGACAGCTGATCCAGTCCAGTAAATTTTCTGTCAGGTTGAATTCTTCCTAATAGCCACAGTTATTAAATGATAATCCACTTCCAGAAGGATCATTACATTCTACAAAAGCTGCATAACCTATCTCTAATCGCCAAGGGGCAGTAAGCATGTATGTAACTAGTAAACATTCTCTGTCAACTTGAGAAATATGTCCTAATTGAAGGTACTATAACAAGATCATTGGCAAAAAAAAGAGTCATTTGTTAATCTATCCAGAAGTTCAGTTTGAAATGAAAATTGCTGCACTCTCCCTGCAAATGGAAACATCTAGCTTGCAGGTAATTTTAACAGCCTGATCCAACAAAGACAAAATCAAACTTCCATCTATTTAAATTTGTACTAATCTGAAAGCTAAATGACATTGCAATCATTTTTGAAAGGAAGCCAATCTGAGAAAATCAAGTAAAGAATGATTATTTGTATACTAACCTTTGTTTGTATTTTAAATTACCTTACCATTTGAGTATTTTCCATTTTCGCTCAAATAAATGATTTCTCAGATGACTTCTAGTAGCAGTCCTGTTAAATGTATTTAATGTGATGATTGAAGATGTTTCCAGAAATTCAGAGTTGTGCTACTTACTTGAATGGCAGGTCCAATGCATGATTAGACAAAATTCTGTCAATGTTTTAATTGTAGTTTGAGTTTAACATATTGGTCTAACTAAAGTGAGTGTAATATGACTAGACAAAATTTTTTCTACGTTGGTTGAAGTCTGTACTTGAATAGATTTTGCTGCTGAATATGTTGGAGTTGTCACAGTTCTTCAATTTTTTTTTAACTTTTCTCTTCTAGAATTTTATTTGACTATTGTCCATGAGCTCAACTACATCATTGTTTGATTCCAATTTTTAACCAAAAATACAGTATATTTAAATTTGATATTTTCAATTACCTTGTCCCTACTTTCAATTCATAAAATCTTTCAATTTGTTCATTTGAGCCCATTGCTAGTGTTTTTTCCATATTCTCTAGCTTTACTTCTTTTCAAGTATTACCCATTCACTTGTTGAAAAGTGAAGTTTGAATACACAGCCATCACTCTTCCAAGCAATGGATTTCAGACCAGAACTACTCCCTTTGTTTTTTTTTTCTAATAATCTTTAACTTGTGTCTGCTAACTATTTACCAACTCATCAGTGAAATTAGTTTTCTCTATTTACTTTATTCTGTCTCCAGTAAATATTTTCCAAATCCACACTAAGGAGGGCAGTTACAATGCTGCCTCATGACAAGAAAAAAAAATTTTAGGAAAATTTATATTTGCTTTCTACGGTCAATTGTTAAATGTCTACATTTATTCAACTTGTGTTTTGACAGTTTTGTGTTATAAATTATCTACAAATATTGTTATTTTGCCTTTAATTGGACGGGTAGGAGTGATCTGGCAGTGATCTTTATGAAAAGTGTAAAATTAGTGCAAGCTGTGAGTTTTTTGTAGAGTGATGTGCAATGACAGAGAGGATCCAAATTAGTGGTTATATTTTCTCAACTCTGCCACTGTTTTAAAAATACCTGCACTTCCTGATTTCAGCTGTGCTATTGAAGAACAATCTGACATGTTCTTTTGTTTTCCTCCTTACCCCCTTCCCTTCCAAACAAGTCCCATTTTTTCCCCCTTCAGTACTTTGACTGGACCTGAATTGACACAAAAATTTTTACTAATCGACTCCTACACCAAGAAAATGTGTGGAAAGGCAAATATACTGAAAAGCCAATTTGAATCTCATTTGTTAGTCGCATTCCAGTTAATTTTATATGCGAGGAAAAAGGGCTTCACTTCATAGAACAAAAGTATGCTTGGATTTTTGGTAGTAAACCAATTATAGGAAAACGAAACTAAAATTTATCATTTTTGTGCCCCCTGCAACTCTGTGTTGAGCTGTGCCCTTTTGAGCCTGTACATTCAAAAAATTGAGCTTTCACAACTGTAAACAATGCAATTGTGCAAAATGTGTAGTACATATGTATAATTTCTGCATACAATGTCCAATTGAATTGGGTGTTCTTGTATGTCCTGATGGAAGAAATGCTGTAACAATTTTTTTGTAGCCGTGCAGTTGAAAAAATTGACATCAGTACATGATGGCTACATGGAATTTTTAAAAAATGAAATTGAAATCTGATGTAATATGAATTCAGAAACTGCTGTATTGTAGGCGGAAAAAAGATCATGGCTGTAAGACTTCCATTTAAATAGATGCTGTCACTATTGCTGTCTGTTCAGGGACGTTCCTCTCATTAGTGAATAAGTACAACTGTATTCTAAATGAATTAAATTTAATATGCATGTTTCCTGAAGTATTTTGTTCACTCAGCAGTCCCCACCATAACAGTTCTTGGGAGGGTCATAATTCAGATTTATTCAGTGGCTTTGAAGTATTAAAAGTTGTTATTTTACTGCTTTTTAACTGTGTTTCCCCACACCACCCCAGTCAAACCGCAGACTGGAGTGAGTAATTCAGAACAGATTCTAGATTTATTCTTGTGGCTATTTATATCATGTTCTTCTATAAAGTGTTGCCCCTTCAATTGTGTTGAATTTACTTTTCACTATTAAACTGTACTTGTTTTATAGCTGTACATCCAAATGCAATAAATTTGTTCCTCATGATTTTTGCTTTTCAGTTAGCTGACCCACTTTGGTTTCTTAAGGTTTTGATTTATTTTGACATTATCTTTACAACAATTCTATAGTTCTCAAATTTCTAAAATCTGTCTGGTAGAATTTTTTTTAGAAGTGTGAAACAGTAAATATTAATATAGTTTAAAGAGCAAAATACCTGTGTTGCTCACGTAAGTCATCCATTGAACAGATAAAGTGCCGTGTGACTATCAGTAGGACTGTCGTATCCTCATTGTAGTATATGTTGGCTAGGAGAGAGTAATTTAAAAAGTCAAATATGCCTTATTTAGGTTATGTAACTAAGCTATTCAATGTTGTGCTTCTATGTGTACCAAATGTGATCTTTAAATATTTATTCTGCTCTTGTCTGTCTGAATTAAATTGTAAGTAACACCTTGTGCTGGAAACACTGGATGATTGATTTAAAATGGATTTTGCATGTGTTCTACAAGCTATATAAGAATTTCAAGATCAAAATAATTGCTCTTTTATTGTATTTGGTAAAACCATATAATGGCTTTGGCAAAAAATAACTTAAAAACTTCTATAAGTGTTTACTAATATTTTTAATTTGCTTAACCAGTAGTACGTTTAGTGCTTCATACACCTCCCTTATGCCCCTTTCAAAGGCTTTAATTCATTTGTTTTGGTCAAATCATTTTCAAAAATGGACAAGTACATTGTTTTTACTGAATTATATTTGAGGTAGTTGCAGATGGTGCAGAAGTTTGACCAGCACTGATGGAAGCCAAGGAGCAAATTGTCTCAATTTGCTTGTGCTAACAGCAGTGTATGATGTCAGGAAACCAATTCATATTCAAACATGCTTTGAAATAGATAAAACTTCTTATTCACTAGATTAAATTGTTTATTTCCTGGAATTGCATATTTGCAAGTGAACCCGCTGTTTTGGTTTGCATAAAGTTGGCAAGTTCTGTTGAAGATTAGCAAAATCAAGTAATTTTCCTGGTTCTTGTGCCACTTTATGCCCTGTAGTAATGTAGCATGACAATGGTTCCTTTCATTTTTCTTCCAAGCAGGGAGCTTCCATTCGATTTTTGTTTAGCATTTCCTTACACAGCCATGAAGAGAGAACTCACTAAAGGAATGTATTTGGTGCTTTCACTGGCTTTGTTTTTAAACTAAAATCCTCTTTATTTCTAAGTAGATGTTGAAACCCAGCATTCGCTGACATCTTTTAATGGGTTCATGAAAACTGAACATAACTTTTATGAAACTTTAAAAATATGTTCAGTAAGATTTAGAAGGTAATTGTCAATTTTTATTTGTTTTCGTTGAAAGCCCATAGAGGAGTAGTTGATGGGGCATTTTCTTGCTTTTTAAACATTTGTCCTCTGAGTTTGTAGGAACTTTCCGTCAAAGCTATACTGGCTTGAGAACTGGAGTTCCAGTGTAAGTGTTTAAGTTACTTGGTTGCCATTGCCTTCCATTAGGTTTTGATTAAAACGTTATGCAGTGCAGTCAATAAAACTGCCTTATTGTATGTCATTCTATTCTTATCTAGCTCCAAGAAGTTATATTGCTTAATCCATCTAAATATTGATTGCATAGTGGTTTGAATGGGTGTATCATTCACTTCTACTGAAGAAGCATCAATCAACTAACCATCGTTATAAGATGACCAAGATTTTATTGTTTTTGTATCAAATGTACTATGTAAATTAATTGGTTGTTTTCTTAAAGTTTGTATGGTTCTCTGCATTCTAGAAAAAAAAATGCTCTGCAAACTACAGAGCAGAATAGCATATTCCAATATTTAAATTTTTAAGAATGGCTAGATACCAGTGACACAAGGGCAAACCCGCTCATTAGCGTGTGCCTCATTCTGTTTTAATGAGGTCTGTTCCCTCTAGAGCCCTAACAAGTTTAAACTGATAAATAAATCTGCAATGTTAAATTACTTTCAGTCTTCTGGGACTCAATTTTAGCGGAGATTAAAGCTCCACTTGAAAATTACTTGTGTTTTACACCAGAAAAACTGGAAAGCCATTTTGGGTATAGCAGTTTTGTGCATGTAACTAAAAGCATTAGGAAAGTATGAGCAGCAGTAAATGACTTGTGCCAAAGCATACTTTACAGAGGTTCTGTAATGCTTGGACAATGCAAAGGTAGAGGGTGCAGCAATTTTTAATCCATCTTTTTATTGCTTTTTTTGTTTGTAGCTCTTCTACTGTGTTCTTTCCTAGAACCTTGGTTAAGGAGAGTTTATTTATCGTCTACATTAGATTTGAATCATTTAACTGCATTTAACAGCATTTAACACTGTATAATAATTGTATATTTAATGTTTTGCTTCTTGAAAGCCAAATGTAATTATGTCAGGTTGTACACCTAATGTATTACCTCTTGTTTTTCTTGAAATGTTTAAAATAAAATACTCAAAATTAAAATCCATGGCTCCAGTCAAATTTGTTTCCAAAAGCACAGTTTTACTTGGATCAGGGAAAGCTTTTAAAATTATCTGAACCAGTGTACTCCCAAGCCCTGCATTTAAACCCAAATTTCCTCCACACAGTACGAATTGACCCCTTTAAGTTACAACATTGACAGGAGATGTAAATAGCAGAAAATAATAAAAATGTGATTGTGCATCCTACACAATACCGATTCTAAACCCAAGTTTAAACACTGCAGTGGTTTTTTTAGCCATTTCCTTCACTGAAATTTGAGTTGACATCTGTTGCTTCTGAGTAAGATCATTGTAAATCTAACCCCTGAGGAAAGCCTTTAGTTCATTATTTGGGTAATGCTTCAGTTCTGTGCATATTTCAGTTTACAAATGCTATAACTAAAGTGAGCTGCTAAACTTCAGCTCTTATTATCATTCACGTTTCTCCTCAACATCTTAGCTTTGTCAGGAATATAGGTTCTATCAATCATCTATGAACAAGACAGGAATAAGCTGTTCTGTCTCAAACTCACCACCATTTAAGAGTGGCTGATCTGATTTGTAAGCTTGGATTCACATTTCTGCCCAAACTCTACTTCAATTGCCTTTTCAAGACAAGTTCCAAAGATTGTTGATGCTGAATTTTTTTCTCACTGTTAAGACCCTCTCTACCTTGTCAAGACTTTTAGGTTCTCCTACATTTCAATCAAATAACGTCTCACTGTTCTGAATTCCAGTAGATACAAGCATAGCCACTCAACATTTCCTTGCGAGACGACCTACCAATTCTAGGTAATAACCTGGTAAATATCTGAACTGTTTCTAATGAATTCACATCCATCCTTGAGGTGAACAATGCCAAATGTAATAAAACAATGGTCTCACTAGCGCCAGTCCACCTAAAGCCCAACTTACTTTGGATTCGGAGTTCAATTAATGAGTTTCAAAACAAAATACTGCTAATGTAGGGAAACTGAAATATTTAGATCAGACAGCATCTGTGGAAAGAAAGAGTAGATATTTCAGTTTGACAGCTTTTCATTTATAGCATGATGAGAGGTGATTGACCTGAATGGTAAAATCTTTCTTTCCTTGCAGATTCTGCTAGATGTTTTGGAGTATTTTCAGCATCTGTAAAGAGAAATCAGAGTTGACGTTTTGGGTGCAGTAACCCTGAGATCTTTGGGTCACTGGTCCCAAACCGTTAACTCTGATTTCTCTTCACAAATGTTGCCAGACCTGCTGAACTTTTCTAGCAATTTCTGTTTTGCTTCTGATTTACAGCATCTGCAGGTCCTTTGATTTTTATGGAGTATTTTCAGTATGTTCTGCTGTAGTAAAAGCTGAAACCTGCATCTTTATTCTCTACCTCATATGGGTTAGGATCCCCTGGTTTAGTAATTTACCATTAATTATAGTCTTCACAAAAATGTGGGATACTATTGTTGTGGCACATAGACAGCCAAATCAGATTAGCCTCCTTATCACTGTATTTGCAACGCAGTAAAGTTAAAATATTCAATGACACTCAAATTTGTCTCAATAATTCCTCACCAGACTTTTTTCAATAACTAGTACCAGACACCAAGTATGTAGCTTTAACAAAGGAATTAACAATCTTTTTCAAGCCTACTGACTCCTACAACCACCTGGAATACACCACCTCTCACCCACCTTCCTGCAAAAATGCCATCCCCTATTCCCAATTCTTTCGCCTCTGCCACATCTGCTCCCAGGATGAGGCATTCCACTCCCGGACATCCCAGATGTCCTTGTATTTCAAGGACTGCAACTTCACCTCCACAGTGGTCGAAAACGCCCTCGACCGTGTCTCTTGCATTTTCCATAATTCATCCCTCACACCTCCTCCCCACAATAACAAACCAAAACAGAATCCCCCTCGTCCCTCACGTACCACCCCACCAACCTCCGGATCCAACGCATCATCCTCTGGCACTTCCGCCATCTGCAATCTGACCCAAAGACATTTTTCCCTCCACACCCTTATCTGCTTTCTGGAGGGACCATTCTCTTAGTGACTCGTTTGTCTGTTCCACACACCCCACCACACCTGTCACTTTTCCCTGCAACCGCAGGAAGTGCAACACCTGTCCCTACACCTCCCCCGACACCCCCATCCCAGGCCCCAAGAAAACCTACCACAACAAACATTTGTTTACCTGCACATCTGCTAATGTGGTATTCTGTATCTGCTTTTCCAGATGTGGCCTCCTCTACATCAGGGAAGCCAAGTGGAGGCTTGGAGACCGCTTTGCAGAACACCTACGCTCGGTTTGCAACAAACAACTGCACCTCCCAGTCACAAACCATTTCAACTACCCCCCCCCCCCTCCCCACCCATTCCTCAGACGACATGTCCATCCTGGGCCTCCTGCAGTGCCACAACGATGCCATCTGAAGGTTGCAGGAACAGCGCCTCATATTCTGCAGGGGAACCCTGTAGCCCAACGGTAGCAATGTGGACTTCACCAGCTTCAAAATCTCCCCTCCGCCGACCACATCCCAAAACCAGCCCAACTCATCCCTGCATCCCTAACCTGTCCGTCCTTTCTCCCACCTATTCCCTCCTCCCACCTCAAACCCCACACCCACCTCCTTGACCTGTCCATCTTCCCTGGATGGACCTATCCCCACCCACTCTCACCTTTTACTGGCTCCATCACCGCCTCTTTGATCTGTCTGTCTCCTCTCCACCTATCTGCTCCTTTATCGATCTTCCATCCACCTCACCCCCCCCCCCACCTCTTTATTTCAGAATCCCCTTCCCCTCCCCCATTTCTGAAGAAGGGTCCAGACCCAAAACATCAGCCTTCCTGCTCCTCTGATGCTGCTTGGCCTGCTGTGTTCATCCAGCTCTACACCTTGTAATCTCAACAATATATTACAGTAGGTTTAGCAGAGCAATGTTAAGTGGCAAGGTAATTTAGAGTAATACAGCATGAAAATAGGCCCTTCTGCCCAAACTGGTCCATCCTGACCATGGTGCTCACTCAGCTAGTTCCAATTGCCTACATTTGGTCCGTATCCCTCTAAAACCCTGCCCATCCATGTACCCAGCCAAATCTTTTTCGAAATGTTGCCATTGTACTTACCTCAACCACTTTTTCTGGCAGCCCATTCCATACATGCATCACTCTGCATGAAGAGGTTGCCTGTCAGGACCTTCTTAAATCTTTCCCCTCTCACCTTAACAAATTACTGTCTGATTAAAATCCAAATTTCTTCGATTCTAGCCCCCACCGTCTCAAACGAAGACACCCGTTAAGGGATGCTCTGAAAGATTATTAAAAAAACTGCCCAGTTCACTTAAGCAATCTCCAGCTCTGTAACATCTATAATGTTGTATCTTGCTTGGTTTCTGAAGAAATTGATATCTATATACAAATAGCTTTCAGTAGGGTCTGAGAAGTATTCACTTAATGCTTAACTAAGATTCTATTTTCTAAGCTTTTAGTAAGTTGCTAATGGATGGATACCCCAGCAGCAATCAAATCTGTGACCTCTAGCTTTCGCAGCCACAATCTGATTTAAAACTATTCATAGAACATAGAACAGTGCAGCACACTACAGGCCCCTCAGCTCACAATATTGTGCTGAACTTTTACCCTAAACCTAAGGTCTATCTAAACCCCTACCTTATGTTATCATCCATACCCCATCTAATAGCCGCTTAAATGCCCCTAATGAGGCCAACTCCAGTATCCTCTCCGACAATGCATTCCGCACCCCAACCACTCTCTGAGTGAAGAACCTACCTCTGACGTTTTCCCAACATGTACCTCCACTCACTTTAAAGCTATGTCCTCTCGTAATAGTTACCTCCACCCTAGGAAAAAATTCTCTGGCTATCCTCGCTATCTATACCTCTGATCATTTCGTACGCCTCCATAAAGTCATCTCTCATCCTACGTCGTTCTAAACAGAAAAGCCCTAGCGCTCTCAACCTTTCCTCGCATGACCTTCCCTCCATTCCAGACAACATCCTGGTAAATCTCCTCTGTGTCTTTTTCCACATCTTTCCTGTAATGAGGTCACCAGAACAGGACACAGTCCTCCAGATGTGGCCGAACCAGGCTTTTGTGTAGCTGGAGCATAACTTCACGGTTCTTGAACTCAATCCCTCTATTAATGAAAGCTAACACACCATACACCTTCTTAACAAGTCTATTTATCTGGGTGGCAGCTTTCAGGGAACTGTGGACATGAACCCCAAGATCCCACTGCTCCTCCACACTGCCGAGAATCTTTTCATTAACCCTGTATTCTGCTTACAAGTTTGTCTTCAAAATGAATCACCTCATATTTTTCAGGGTTAAACTCCATCTGCCACTTCTCAGTCCAGCTCTGCATCCTATCAATGTCCCTTTGTAACCGAGAACAGCCCTCCGCACTGTCCACAGTTCGAACCACCATTGTGTCGTCCGCAAACATACTAATTCACCCATCCATTCCTTCATCCAAATCATTTACAAAAATCACAAATAGAACAGATCCTTGTGGTACATCACTCATAACTGAGCACCATGTTGAATAATTTCCGTCCACTACCACTCTTTGTCTTCTAAGGGTCAGCCAGTTCTGAATCCAATCTGCCATGTTTTCCCCCTATCCCATTCCTCCTTACCTTCTGCATGAGCCAACCATGGGGAACCTTATCAAACACCTTACTTATATCCATGTACACCACACCCACTGCTCTACCTTCATCCACCAGTTCAAACTTTAGCTTCTATTTGTTTAATTGGTTATTTTCCTGCAAGACCCCAATTAACATTCAAACATATGTCATCTGAGCATATGTGAGCATAATGTATCTCCAGAACATCTAGAGCATATTTTGAACAAGAATAAACCTGCAATTAACTTCCAGGCCCAGCCTTATAAGGAAATAAGAGTTTGTTTGCTGTCTGTTTTTGAAAAAGCAAGCTGCTGCTTGAAATAATTCCATTCAGGCTGGTACTCCATCACCAAGTCACCCTTTACTTACATGTGGCCTTGATCCAGCTTTCTCAGAGCCTGCTGTTAGAGAGAACAGAACTTCTGACACTCCTGTTTATTTTTTTTTTACAATTGGTATTCAGAATGCGATCATGCTCTTGAGAAACAGCAGGTTTGTTTAAACACAAATGAAAGAGTCCTAATACACAACCAGGTGAATACAGTGGTGTTTGAATGTTGTGGATGTGACTGACAAGGGCGAGGTGATGGCCTAGTGGTATTATTGCTAGAGGCTGTTAATCCAGAGACCCAGATAACATTCTGGGGACCTGGTCTGAATCCCACCACGGCAGATGGTGGAATTTGAATTCAATAAAATATCTGGAATTAAGAATCTAATCATGACTACAGCCAATTGTTGGAAAGACCCATCTGGTTCACAAACATCATGTAGGGAAGAAAATACTGCCATCCTTACCTGGTCTGGCCTACACATGACTCCAGACCCACAGTAATGTGGTTCACTCTCAACTGTTCTCTGGGCAATTAGGTATGGGTAATAAATGCTACCTAGCCAGCAACACCCTCATCCTGTGAATGAATAAAGAAAAACAAAAAACTAGTCCAACATTGAAAGCAGGCATGCTGAAAATAAGAAATATCTTGGGAATCATAGCAGATTGTGACAGGGATTACAAATGTTTTCCCCATTGGCTTTCTAAATATGTTGAAGAGGCAAATATATTCAGAACAGTTTCCTAGAACATCAGGCTACAGATCCAACCGGGGATCCAGCTAGTTTGGATCTGGTAATGTGTAATGAGGCAGGTTTTGTAAGTGATCTCCAGAAAAAGGTCCACAAGAAAACAATGAACATAACACGGTAGAATTTAGTATTCAGTTTGAGACACTCCTGTTTATGTCTGTTAGCTCCCTGATTGGACCAGATTAGCAGCCCCAACCAGGGAGCTCATTCTATAATGTCCACCTGGTTGACCTCATTATAATCACTGACACCTACCCCCACTGAGTTTGAGGACATGGACATGGATGTGAGTTTGCTCGCTGAGCTGGAAGGTTCGTTTTCAGACGTTTTGTCACCATTCCAAGTAACATCATCAGTGAGCCTCCAGTGAAGCACTGGTGTTATGTCCCGCTTTCTATTTATCTGTTTAGGTTTCCTTGGGTTGGTGATGTCATTTTCTGTTCGTTTTGTCAGAGGATGGTAAATGGGCTCCAAATCAATGTGTTTGTTGATGGAGTTCCGGTTGGAATGCCATGCTTCTAGGAATTCTCGTGCATGTCTCTGTTTGGCTTGTCCTAGGATGGATGTGTTGTCCCAATCAAAGTGGTGTCCTTCTTCATCTGTATGTAAGGATACGAGTGATAGTGGGTCATGTCGTTTTGTGGCTAGTTGATGTTCATGTATCCTGGTGGCTAGCTTTCTGCCAGTTTGTCCAATGTAGTGTTTGTCACAGTTCTTGCAAGGTATTTTGTAGATGACGTTCGTTTTCTTTGTTGTCTGTATAGGGTCTTTTAAGTTCATTAGCTGCTGTTTTAGTATGTTGGTGTGTTTGTGGGCTACCCTGATGCCAAGAGGTCCGAGTAGTCTGGCAGTCATTCCGGAAATGTCTTTGATGTAGAGGAGAGTGTTTATGGTTTCTGACCCCGTTTTGTCTGTTTGTTTGGGTTTGTTGCTGAGAACTTGGTGGACTGTGTTCATAGGGTACATATTCTTTTTGAATACGCTGCTTAGGTGATTTTCCTCTGCTCTTCGTAGTTCCTCTGTGCTGCGGTGTGTGGTGGCTCGTTGGAATAATGTTCTAATGCAGCTTCGTTTGTGGGTGTTGGGATGGTTGCTCCTGTAGTTCAGTATTTGGTCCGTATGTGTTGTTTTCCTGTAGACTCTGGTTTGAAGTTCCCCCTTGGCTGTTCGCTCTACTGTGACATCTAGGAATGGCAGTTTGTTGTGGTTTTCCTCCTCTTTTGTGAATGTTATGCCAGTAAAGGGTATTATTGATGGTCTTGAAGGTTACCTCCAATTTGTTTTGTTTAGTGATGACAAAGGTGTCATCCACATAGCGGACCCAAAGTTTGGGTTGGATGATTGGCAGAGCTGTTTGTTCGAGTCTCTGCATTACTGCCTCTGCTAAGAGCCCTGATATCGGAGATCCCATGGGTGTACCGTTGGTTTGTCTGTAGGTTTTGTTATTGAAAGTGAAGTGGGTGGTAAGGCATAGGTCCACTAGCTTGATGATGTTGTCCTTGCTGATGAGGTTGGTGGTGTCTGGTGTATGTGTCAGGAAATGACATCACCAACCCAAGGAAACCTAAACAGATAAATAGAAAGTGGGACATAACACCAGCGCTTCACCGGAGGCTCACTGATGATGTTACCTAGAATGGTGACGAAATGTATGAAAACGAACCTTCCAGCTCAGCGAGCAAACTCACATCCAGAACCTCAACCTGAGCTACAAATCTTCTTAAAACTCGCTGACATGGACATCTCAGGTTGCAAGGTACCATCAATGCTCAACAGAGAGAGAAAACCCATGGGTTCCTTAAAGGCAGTTGAGGAGCCAGGCACGTTTTGCTCCCATACTGTTTGCGAGTTTGCAGCTTTCATCTGGCCCACATGTTTGTTCAGGATTGTCACACCTACCCGAATTTTACATGCACTGGACCTGACCTCACGTTGACAATGCCTCTCACCCATGTAGTACCATTCCCATTGTTCCTTTACAAAGCTTCGTCCCAAGAAGTAAACTGTCTCGCTCGCTTAGCAGAGTCTTATGTCTGGCATTGGCGTTCCTAATGCCATTTCACCCTCCCACTTTACCCACGTACCCACCCCAACCCCCAAGGTCTGGGAGATCAGAATTAACCTGGTGCAGAGTCTTCTCCTCATTAGCTGGAGCTTTCTCTGAAGTGGCACGAGGGGTGGTACTGTAATCAAGTAGGACTGGGCCAGTTTGTATCTAATGAAGCTGGAAGCTGTTTATTTAAGCATGCCTTCAAAGTTTGGACTGCTCTTTCAGCCAGTCCATTTGACAGTGGATGGCAGGGACCTGTCCTTATATAATGAATACCATTCAACTTTAGGAAATATTCAAATTCCCTGCTGGTAAACAATGGCCCATTATCTGCGACCAACACTACCAGCAGTCCGTTTATTACAAAATGTGCAAAGTCTTTCTCTTGTCATCCCTGTGTTTGACATATGAACACTGTTCATGACCAACCACTCTGAGTGGGTGTGCAAGATGACTAAGAAGATTGAGTCCATAAAAAGACTAGACTAGTCACTGTGCAAACAAGTTCAGGCCTGAGCCATTCCCATGAATGTTGGGGAGCTGCTGGCAATAATTTTTGCCCTTGTTGGCACTCTGGGCACTGGCCCACCAATGCAGCTATATCTGCATCCAATCCTGGCCACCAGACATAACTTCTCGCCAATATCTTCAGTTTGAAAACTCTTGGATGACTCTGGTGGAGTTCAGCCAGTATCTGGCAGCAATCTTTGCTCGGGACAAGTACATAAAAATATACCATCCACTTATGTCATCTGATCTCTCCGGGTCCAAAGAAGTTTGATTTCTGGTTATGGCAGCCGTTTGATATCCCCCCATCACCACCAGATGTTTCCGTTTTGCCAGGGCCGGATCTTTCTTGCATCCAAAATCTGATATTGTCAGCTGTATCTGGAAGTGCTTCCAGAAAATTTAAAACCATTACAGATCCTTCCAGTGGCAGCATCACTCTGGTGTTGTATCTGCCAGTGGGAGGTGGCACAATAAATCTCTCTTCAGGACAGAGTTTCAACTTGTAATTATGCACACTTCGTATTAAAGCCAACCTCTGAACTCAGCCTGAAGCCTTGGGTGGTACTAACTTGGTCTCTGTAAGTTGACCTAGCACAGGATTGTTGCCTGTTTTATTATAAATTTATGCCCACGAAGGTATTGGTGGAATTTCCTGCACCAAATATGATTGCCGAACCTTCCTTCTCTACCTGGATATGTTTACACTCTGCATTTGTCCCGGATGCATATGCTATTAGATGTTCCTCTCCTTTATGGCCAACTATGAAGCAATATTACCCCTATGCTGTACAGGGAGGCATCGCATGTCAATAGTAATGTCATAGTGTGCCAACACTTTAGAGAAGGATTGTCGTTTTTCTCTTCCCTGAAAGCTATGGCTTGGCTATGAGATCATTTTCATGGTTGAGCCTTTTTAAGGATTTGATACAAGAGTGCTGGGATGGAGGCCAGGTTATGCATAAACTTTCTGTAGTAATTCACCAGCTTAAGGAAACACCTAAGCTCTGGTACAGATGTGGGAGCTGGGCACTTTTGTTCTCCCTCATTTTATCTTCCAACAGGTGTAACCTGGGTTTGTTGACTCTGTAGCCCAAGTAGGTCACTTAGGTGCCTGGAAGACACACTTTTCCCTTCTAAGATGTATGCTCACCTTGGAAGAATGTTAAAGGGCTATGCCCAGGTTCTGAATATGCTCCTTATTGGTCTTCCCTGTTATTAGCACATCATCCAGAAGGGTATTAATTGTAGTATACTTCTGGAAATCCAAACGTAACCGCAATTGCAAGTATACACGGCTCATAACCAGCTTTGTGAAGGACAACACAGTTCAGAGCTCCAGACCAAAAAATGATTTTGAAAAAAAAGCATAATGAGGGTCTTAACATTGGATTTATTCAAGATGTACATAATGATGCTAATTATATGTATGCAATCTAATCTATTTTCTTAAATTTATTGGCAAGATAATATATAGAAACAATAAGACACAAATGCAGCCAGCAACTAGATTTACACAATTTTATAAATATATTTGACTCAAAAATAAGAGGTGTCTTCAACTCCGCTTCTTAGAAACAGCTTCAGAGTTTGAAATTTTATGCAACGGATCTGCAAGAAATGATTCTTCAACAGATATAACCCTCAAGACTTTGTTGGGATAAAGATGTCCTTTGAAGATCAAATAATTTACTGAGAAAGTTGAGAGATCACCAGTAGAAAAGATATGAGTTGAGGTTTTTGATTGATCATCTGTTTTGATACCTGCCAGCAATTGGAAAAAATCTGCCCCTTTTCAGAAGAAACAGTGATACAACAAAATAGTGATGCAAGAAAATTCTCTGGTTGGAATTTTCATCCCCCCGGAGGTGGGAAGAAGAGTGAATTTCTCTGGCAAGGCCGCCACTTGTTTTTTCATTCATTAAATCCTGGATGACAACATACATGGGTGACCTTTACACAGTCAATTAACAACCTCAATGATTGCCACCTCCTGATTATTTACTTTCCCAGTGGGTGAGGAACATGGTTAGTTTCTTGACTAGGTAACCCCAGCCACTTGCTTGCTGGATTGCAACTGGGACTCCAATTTCCCCACTTTGGGGAAAACCGGTTGCACAGATGGATGTCAAAGGGATGGATGCTGAAAGTGTTACCTCTGACCTCTCTGGCCTTGTCTCCCTGCAAAACCCAATCCAGTCAGAAGAGTTAGATCCTCCTGAGGCATAGATATTGAGCAGCAGTTGGGGGGGAGAGCTGCAATAAACTGAGAATATCTTCTTCACACTATCGGTCAGCTCTTCATAAACTGATTGGTGCATGGATGGTTGAGCTTTCTTGATGAGGTTGTGGTGCCACCTGTTTCTAAACACAAACAGACAAACACACACACACACACACACACACACACACACACACACAATACACACCTTATTGTAAACACAAAATAAGGAAAATTGCATCCCTCGTTTTTGGAAGACTTATAATCTGCTTAAACAGTGGTGAACTTTGAATCAGAAATTTGCCATTGTAACGACTATAGTTTGCTGAAGTTGTACTTAGACTCCATTTAATTAACCATTTTATATTTAAATCTTTGTGTCTGTGTTCTATTTCTCTAAGTCCTCCTTTGTGACATGTTTTTGGTTGGTCATTTTTCCCCCATCATTTTTGTTGAAACCTGTTGTATTCTCTGCTTGATTTCATGATGTGACAGAAGATATAATAAAATGTTACAAGTCTGGCTTTGCAATTTATTTATTTTCATTTGAGATGCGGACATTCCTGGCCAGATCAGCCTTTATTGCCTACCCCTCAATATCCTTTAAGAAGCTGGTAGTGAGCTGCCTTCTTGAATTGCTGTACTTTGGGGTTTTGGTCTACTCACACTGCAGTTAGCGAGGGATTTCCGCAGGATTTTTACCCAGTGTCAGGCAAGGAACAGCAACATAGCTCTAGGTCTGGGTGGTGTGGGGCGGGGAGGCCAACTTGCAGAGGGTATAGTTCCCATACATCTGCTGTCTGTGTTCTTCTACATTGTAGAGAGCATGAGTTTGGGAGCTACTGCAATGCAACTTGTAAATGGCACTTTGCTGCCCCTGTTTGTTGGTGGTGAAGGGAGTAAATGTTGAAGGTGATGGGTCAGCTGTCAAGCAAAGAGGCTGCTTTGTCCCCTGGTTATTGGCAAGCTTCCTGAGTCTTTTTGGAGCTGCAATCATCTAGGCTAATGAGAAGAGTTCCATCATGTTCCTGACTCCTTCTTTGTAGATGACTGATGAACACTGGTGAGATGGAAGGATGTTTACCAGTCACAGAACTCCTTACACATGACCTGTTCTTGTAACCATATTGTTTGTGTGGCTGGTCCTGTCTAGTTTCTGGTTAATCGTAACTCCCAGGGTGCGCATAGGGGATTCAGCGATGATCATGTCATTGGATGTCAAGAGCAGATAATTGGATATTCTATTCTGAAAGACGATTATTTTCTGTTATTTGAGTGGCACAATAGTAAATGTATCTGCATATCACTTCTATTTTTGTTGAACTTTTAATTGTAGTTTCTGACATTATTTCCTTTACAAAAAGAAACAGAAATTTCTGGAGAAACTCAGCAGGTCTGGCAGCATCTGTGAAAAGCAAACAGAATTAACGTTTCGAGTCTAGTGACCCTTCTTAAGAATCATTCTGGAGTTTTCAAGGGCCCATTTACCCTTCACCACTCTTTTTCTTAACATATTTGCAAAGTTCAGCAAGTCTGGCAGCATCCGTGGAGGAGAAAACTGAGTTAACGTTTCGGGTCCGGTGACCCTTCCTCAGAACGGGTCACTGGAGCTGGAACATTAACTCTGTTTTCTCCTCCACAGATGCTGCCAGACCTGCTGAGCTTTTCCAGCAACATTGCTTTTGTTCCTGAAATTTACAGCATCCGCAGTTCTTTGGGTTCTTATATTTGTAAAGTTGTTTGATGTGCTTTCTTGTTTCTTTTCTTACATTGCCTTTTGCAGCTTTGTTTCTTACCTTCTTGCTGGGGTGGGACAGTGGCTCAGTGCTGAGCCCTGCTGCTCTCACAGCACCAGGACCCAGGTTCAAATACAACCTTAGGTGTCTCTCTGTGTAGAATTTGCATGTTCTCTGCATGGGGGTGCTCTGGTTTCCTTCCAAAGGTGAGTAGGTTAGGTGGATTGGCCATGCTTAAATTGTTGAGGGATGTACAACTAGGTGGATCAGCCATGGGAAATGTAGGGTTACCAGGTTAGGTCTGGGTGGGATGTTCTTTGGTGGGTCTGCACCAAGCCTCTTTCCATGCTGTGTGGGCTATTTATTTCTGAGAATCACAGCCTCCAAAGGACAGTTAAGAGTGAACCACATTGCTGTGGTTCTGGAGTCACATATAGCCAAAGTGAGGACAATGGATTTTCTTCACTGAATAAACTGAGTGTTTTTTTTTAAAAAATGGATAGTTATATGGTAACCATTGAGATATTTTATTAATTTTCTTTATTAATTGAACTTGACATGCCACTCTGGAATTCCTACCATGGTGGGATTTGAACCCATATCCCCAGGGCCAATATCAGTGAACACCATGCCACTGTCTCTCCATAATGACTCAGGTTTTTCTACTAATTATTTAGTCCACAAATCCCACTTTGCACAAAGTGAATTGTTAACTTTAAAACTGTCAAGTTTTACTTCTTTTGCATTTTTTTTCCATTTGAGTTCCAACCTTTATTTCCCTGTCTTCTACAGGTTAATCTAACTTTTATTTCTTGGCCATGTTATTTAAAAGGAAGCAGCATGACTGCACAACAATAGGTGTAAGAGCAGGAAGGAGTGTGTGTGATTAGTACGTTGCTGTGAGTAATCTTAAGGTGTGGACCCACAGGAGGCAGCTACTATTGAAGTAACTATATTTATATCTCCCCAACAGAACAGAGACTGCAGAGAAGACAGCTCTTATGATCTACTATACAAAAATAGTGCAAGTCTAATATTGGGGAAATGGAGGAGAGCAATATTTTTGTACTTCATTTGTTATCAAATCTGTCTGCTCTAATTCTTCCTTCTCGGACTTGATCTGTTTATCTTACAATTCTTTAATGTCATTGGTTAAGGAACCAAGGTGCCTATACCTTGCCATTATTGGCTTGCATAGCCAGCATTGAGCTTGCAACATAAAGGGGTGAAAGTTTTCAGGGATTGGCAGGGATGTAGCGTTATCAGACCAGCCGTGAGCCTATAGAATGGAAGAGAATTTAGAAAGGCTGAGTGGCCTGTTGCTGATCTGATTTCACTTGTTTGTACATGCAAATGATAAGAAGAAAGGGAAGGTGTGAGTCTAGCTGAGTTATAGGAGCAAAGGGATCTTGGAGTAGACCAATTGGTGCCAAAACAAAACTGTGGCAAATGAAATTCAATGTGAGGAAGTTGTGTTTAGTCACTTTAGACCTAAGTAAAACACGTTAGATTTGTTCCACATGAGGAAAACTTAGCAGTTGTGCAGGACGATTTAGCTATGTTATACACAATGAACTTAAATCCTGTTGATGATATGGGGTTGCCTCTGCAACTTTACCTGATCCAGCAATATGTATGTTTTCGTTCATAAGATAAGAAACTAAGCATGGATAATGTGGTGTTGAAAGATCCAATACACGTTTATTACAGCTAGCCATTTGTTACAAATAATATAGTCATGGGCACATCTGTGTTTGGGCTAAGGTTAAGCTATACAGTTTTACGGAATGCCATAGTTTCATTAGCCTGTCATGCTTCAAGTAATCCAAAGTAAAATGGCACCTGAGATATTTCTACCCTCAGGTCACATGTCAGGCCCCATACAGTGATGATATCAATAGCATGTCTCTTAAAGATACACTGCCTGTGAGACTTAACACACAGTAAAAGGTACAAAAATGAATTTTGAAAGTTTAGTGGAATATTAGCTTTCATTTCAAAGAGGCTGGAATACAAATGAGTAGGAGCTGTACTGCAGTGTTTGAAGCTTTGGATAGAATATTGGTCATTGTTCAGGGCATTGCTCCTCAGGAAGGGTATAGTGATCTTAGAGAAAGTGCAGTACAAAATCATCACTGAGTGACTAAAAACTTTAAATAATGAGGAGAGGTTCTTAGACAGTGCTCGTATTAATGTAGACGATCGAGAAGTGATCAATTCGGCGTCTTTAAAATGATTACAGGATCGGGTTGAACAGATGCAAATTATTTCCTCTAGTGAGGGAGTCCAGATCAAGGTCATAAGTTTAAAACTGATAGCTGGGCTGTTCAAGGAGCAGCTCTTCACTCAAATGGTAGTGGAATTCTCAAATTGTCCAAAACATTTTTCCATACAGGCATGGGTACCAAGGGTCATGGAGCCATTAAAGTAGAATAATTGAGTTAAAATACAGCTCAAGTTGATGCTGAAAGAGGCCTTCCTATCTTCAGAAACCAGTGTTGACGTTGTATTCTCTACAACTCTCAGAATTTATTTTCTGTTTGCCACCCAGATCTAACTAC
Source organism: Stegostoma tigrinum (assembly GCF_030684315.1). Lineage (NCBI taxonomy): Eukaryota > Metazoa > Chordata > Chondrichthyes > Orectolobiformes > Stegostomatidae > Stegostoma > Stegostoma tigrinum. The sequence goes on from NC_081362.1 coordinate 55,471,252, forward strand.
TTGGATTTGGTTTCGAAAACGTTGGCCCGTCTTATCCCACATCAAATGGAAGGATACTGAAACTGAGCAGAACTATAATTAGCAGCAATGAAAATGATCAGCTTTTGTATAAAAACAAACCAAACAAGGAAAGTCTTTCAACTTTTTCTCAGCTAAATTTTACAGAAAGACCTACTTACAGTGTTCATAATTTGTTTAGCAAATGCTGGGTACCATAAGCATAGAATATTAAATTAAAGTTTTGAAATGTTGCCATTGTAATGTTTGTTTATATGTTGCAATATGATCCAATACAATTCTGTTTCTTGTATTTATGGATATCTGAAAGAACAGTCAAAAATAACCAGCTGGAAAAAGAAGATTCAAAGGAGCAGCACATTTTAAAGCCAACCTGTGCTGGAGTCTTGTTGGAGGTTTAAAATGAATGTCCTAAAGTTCAGCACCCTTATTCAAACTAAATAGAAAGGCTAACTGCTGGCACTAAAAATATGAAATACATAAAAGAAAATGCTCAGAATACACAACAGTTCAGTTAGTATTTGTGTGGAGAAAATATTGGTTATTCTCCCAATTGGAAACTTCACCACAACTGACAATGAGAGATGAGTAAACATTCTAATAAAGCTAGAAGAATAGTAAGAAATAAGAAGGAGCGAGAGGGGAGATAAACAACACAACCAAATATGCAGAGAGTAGAGCTTATCTGCTAAATATCCTACAAGATGCTGAATAGGAAATGTGATATCAGTGGCATAATGCAGATGCATAAAAACAGTATGCATAAAATGGAAATGAAATGAGAATATTCACAGGCAATGGCAATTAAGCAAGAATGAAGGAAAGCAAGCTGACGTTAAAGAGGAAAATCCAAGTAATTTTACAAAGCTTCCTCCACTCAGAATTAAAGAAAAACAAAGCATTGGCGCAAGCTGGAAAGATTTTTCTCACCAGCACATGGGCTGAACGGTCTACTTAAAGGCTGTAAATTTCTCTGATTTCTGATTTATGCAATTCCATTTATAAGTCACTGTAGATTTCATTTCCAACACTCTTACAGATGGTGTATCTCATGAGCTTATATTTCATAGAGATCTAGTGCTTTCACGACAAATGCTAACCTGTTTTTGTTCCTCCAGTTGGCTCTACCCCCATGTCTCAATATCCACACCAGTGAAGACGTTAGAGAGTGTAGCTGAAGGTTGATGTTACTAACATAGTACATGTTCAAACGAGGGATCAGAAAATAAATAAGTTACTGTTCTTGGAATTCTATTTGAACTTCACTAGAACAATGGAGGAGACCTAAGACAATGATTAGCATAAGGTTAGGGGAAGGAAGTTCAACTGCTGACTTGTAGTGAAGTAGAGTCATGCTTGAGGATATTGTGGAATGCCCATTAGCCCAGGTGGGGTATGGCAAAAGCCATATTGTCACATGTCATTTTCTATAGTTTCATGGGAAAACAGAAGGGCAGCTGAAAAGTGGAAAAACACGAGAATGGACAACAGTGTTGCAAAGCAGGGGAGGATTGATAAAATGTTTAGCTGTGGGGTTTTGCAATGCCAAACATCCCAGTTCAGCTGTCACATGTAGCCCCTGATGAAATGAGACTTGAAAACAAAAGGGAGCTTTTTCACATGATACGTTTGGAGAGGAAAGAAGAATGGGGTGGTTATTATTATGAATACACTAACAACCTTGACAACTTAACATCTGCTATACCTGGAGGAACATTGACTGTAAAAAGAAGACACTTTAGAAGCATTGGTGTGAATAATGAGTTTCAGAGCAAACATGGTAGAGAAACTTGCGAATGAGATTGAGTTCTTCAGGGAGCCTGGTTGATAGATGTATAATTAAAATAATCTGGGGAATAACCAGCCATCTAATAACTGTCAGAGTTCATTGCTGGAAGTGGGGTGGGTTCCAGGAAACTGACATCAGGGAAGAAAGACTAGAGTGGCTTGGTTGGACCAGAGAAACTTTCACTGTTCTCTTTAGATCAGGAAGATTTGGAGAAAATTTGATAAATATGTTCAATTTCATGATGGCATTTGACAGAGTAAATATGGATAAATGGTCTCCAGTGACACAAGGGCAGGTCACCAGATTTGAGATAATGTTAATATCGGACCTGGGATACACCGAGTAAAGAGTGTTGGAAATGCAATTTACAGTGATTTATAAAATGGAATTGAATAAATCAGAAATCAGAGAAATTTACGGCTTGAAGTAGACCATTCAGCCCATTGGCTAGTGAGGAAAAGTTTTCTAGCTCTTTGTTGCTTACAGCATTTCAAACGAATGTAAAGTCCTTTTTTAAATTCAGTGAGCATTTGTGCCTTTATCTCCGTTTCAGGCAACGAACTTTAGAAAACCTTCACACGATGTATGAAGCAGTTCTCCTCAACTCCTACTCATACTTCAGCAAGCTGTTGAATATATACCCCTGTTTATTAATAGCTCCACTAAGGGTAATACATCCTGCATATCCTCTCTACCTGGAATCACAGCATAGTTCCTGTTGAGAAGGTCACTTGGTCTATTGTGTTTATGGCAGTTCTCTTTGAGAACGATTCAGCTTGTCCCATTGCTTCCATTTCTTCTGAAGACCTCTTCAGATAATTATCTAATTCCCTTTGAAAGACATGATTGAAGTTAGAACATAAGAGCTAAGACTAGGAGAAGGCTAATTAGGACCTTGAACATGCTCCATTATTTAACAAGATCAGGGCTGATCTCATCTCAGCCTCAACTCTGCTTTCCTGCCCACTCCCCAAAATCCTTTAACCCATCACTAATTAAAAATTTATCTGTCTCATCCTCAAACTTATTCAGTGTCCTGGCATACACTGTACTCTGAGATAATTAAATCCATAGATTCATGACCCTTTGAGAGAAGTAATTCCTCCTCATCACTGTTATAAATCTGTTGCCCGAAACCTAAAACCATGACATCTCATTTCAGATTGCCCCACAGGGCAAACATCTACATGTGCTTTGTCGAACCCCTTTAGCATCTTTTGTACCTCAATTTAGATCTACTCTCATTCTTTTAAACTCTAGCAAATATAGACCTAAACTGCTCAATCTCTCCTTATGACACAAGACATTCATTTCTGGAATTAACCTAATAAATTTTCTCTGATATGCTTGTAATACAATTACATTCTTCCTCAAGAAGCTGTATGCAGCACTCCTGTTGTGATCTCACCAATGCTTTTTCCAATTCCAACACAAGTTCCCTATTTTTATTCTCCGTTCCTTTAGCAATAAATGCCAAAATTCTGTTTGCCCTGTTATTATATGCTATACCTGCATACTAGCTTTCTCTGATTAATGAATGAGGAGTCCCAGCTCAACCCTACACCAAAGCATTTTGAGTTTCTCTCCATTTAGATATTAAGTTGCCTATCGATTCTTGAGACCTAAATAGGTAACTTCATAGCTACCAATGCTGAGTTCTATCTGCAAAATATTGGCCCATTTACCTAACCTATCCATATGTATTGGTGCATTTCTTACTTCTTCATTGTGTTTTATTTTCACAACTATTTTAGTGTCATCTGTAAATTTAGCTGCAATAGATTCTATTCTTGAACCTAAGTTACTAATATAGAAAATAAGTTGTCAGAGCCAAGGACCAAATCCTATGGCAAACTACTAGTTACAGTTGGGCAACCAGAAAAAGACCCATTTATGCTGACTCTCTGCTTTCTGTTAGATAGCCTATCTACTAAACAAGAAAACCCCAAATCCACGTGACCTTACCTTGCGTATTAACTTTTTTATGTGGCACTTTATCAAATATCTTCTTGAAATCCAGATAAGCTACATCTATAGTGAAAATGGGAACTGCAGATGCTGGAGAATCCAAGGTAACAAAGTGTGGAGCTGGATGAACACAGCAGGCCAAGCAGCATCTCAGGAGCACAAAAGCTGACATTTCAGGCCTAGACCCTTCAGAGATGTTGCTTGGCCTGCTGTATTCATCCAGCTGCACACTTCGTTAAGCTACATCTATAGCAGCCTCATTATACACCTTGCTTCTTATGTCTTCAAAGTACTCTTAACAAATTAGTTGAACATGATTCACTCTCATAAAACCATACTGATTCTGATGGATTGCATTTTGATGTTTCAAATGTCCCATTACTCCTTCCTAAATAATGGATTCTAATAATTTGGGATGACAGACATTAAACTGACTGGTCCAAAGTTTCCTACTTCCTGCTTCCCTTTTGAATAAAGGGATTACATTAACATTTTTTTTCTAATCCACTGGAACATTTTCAAAATCCAGGGAGTTTTGGAATATTATAGCCAATACATCCACTACCTCTGTTGCCATTTCTTCTAAGACCCTATGATGTGGCTATTAGGGAACTTGGCTACTTTAATGCCTATAGTTTGTGCAGTACTTTTTCCCTAATGATGGCAATTTTTTGAAGTTCCTCATTTTCAATAAAATCTGCATTACCTGTTACTACTGGGATTATTTCAGTGTCCTCCATCATGAAAACTGAAGCAAAATATTGATTTAGTGTCTCTGTCAGTTGTGTGTGCCCATTAGTAATTCCCCAGTCTTGTCCTCTAAAGGACCAATATTCACTTTAGCTACTCCCTTCTTTTTTATATACTTTTCGACACGTTTGCTATCCATTTTTATATTTTGTACTAGTTTTCTTTCATAATTAACCTTTGCTCTTTTTATCGCTTTCTTTGGTAACCATTTGTTGACCTTTAAAATTTTCTCAGTCTTTTAGCCTTTTACTGCTCTTTGTGGTATGGTCTGCTTTAGTTTTTGCCTTTATGTTATCTTAACTTCTTTGCTTAGAGATGAATGGTTTAACCCCTTTACAATCTTTCTTCCTCTTTGGAATTTATTTTAATTGGGATGAATTGAATATATCCTAAATGTCTGCCACTGCTCAAGAATTGTCCTTCCTGAATTTGAAATTCTAGCAATAAAGCTTTGATCACTCTTCTCTAGAGGACCCTTTACAATGAGATCATTAATTAATCCCATCTCATTATTTAACAATGTGCCTTCACTACACTCTCAGGCATAACACTCCAGATCCTAATAACTTGCTGTGTAAGAAAGGCTTAACCTCATGTCAATTGTGAGCCTTTGGCCAATCACATTAACTCAGTGTTGTCTAGTTCTCAAATCTTTCACAATGGGAACAATTTCTCCCTATCTGCAGTGTCTAAACCCCTCTTAATTGTGACCACCTCTATCAAACCTTGACTTCTCTAAGGAGAACAGCTCCATTTAGCTACTTAATTGAAGTTCCACATTTTTGAAAATATTACCTTAAATGTTAAATGGATTTACATTCTTTCTAAAATGTGATGCGCAGCTTTGAGTACATTATTCTGGTTGAAGCAGAACCAGAGATGTATAAAGATATTTCATATTTAAAGGTGTGAAGTTGAACCAATGATTTATGAAGTTTCCTTAGGAGTAGTTAATATTCCAGAGCTCAGAGCCTAGGCAACAGAAAGCAGGACCAAAAATGTTGGTGAGATTAAAATCAGAGGGCTGTAGATACCAGATCTACAGGAGCATGGGTATTTTGGAGGCTGAGGAGCTGGAAGAACTTACAGGAATGGGGTTGGAGTTGTTAGGCCATGAAAGTATCAATGAACATTTCAAACTCAAGATATTGTGTGACCAGGGGCCATTGTAGATCAGTAAGTTTTGGGATAATGGCTGAATTTCACTTTGTGCAAGGTAAATCATTGGCAGTAAAGTTTTGGATGACTTCAGGTTTTATGGAGTGTAAATCATAGGACCAGTCAGAAGGCATTGGAATTGTCAAGTCCAAAAATAATCAGGGTATGAATGAGGATCTCTGTGTAGTGGATGATCTGAGAAAGGGGTGAACCAGTTGAAAATAGACAGTCTTTGTAATGAGGCAAATATGAAGACAGAAGCTCATCTCAGTGTCAAGTACGACGTCAGATTTTGCGCAGAATATTTTAATTTTGGTGTATTTCCAGGGAACAGCAAGAGAATCAGTAGCCAGGGAGCTAATTTTTGAGAGTGGACTGCATGAAATAATTTCAGTCCTCCCTGTCTAAAGAAATCTCTGCTCAGTCAGAGCTGGATGTCAGGGAAGCAGCTGACAATTTAGTGATAATGGAGTCCAGAGGGATGGTGGGAAGGTAGAGCTGAGTGTCATCAGTGTACATGTGAAAACTAACACTGTGCTTTTGGAGACAATAGGAACGGCCGATGCTGGAGAATCTGAGATACAGTTGACAAGTCTGGGCCCTTCTCTAGACCCAAAATGTCAGCCTTCCTGCTCCTCTGATGCTGCTTGCCCTGCTGTGTTCATCCAGCTCTACACGTTGTCGTCACTGTGCTTTTGGATGCTGATTTTGAGAGGCAGCATGTAGAACTGGAGGGGGGGGGGGGTGGGTTAAAAATAGATCTTTGGCTATAATTTAGGTAGATATGATTGTGAAAGCAGTTGCTTACAATTGGGTGGAGGGATATTGGAGGAGAATGGTATGGTTAACTGTATCAAAGGTTGCAGATAGGTCAAGATACATGAACAGGGACAGTTTGGCTTAGTGACAGTCACAGATGTAACTTAATCAATACTTCCAATTTTGGTGACAAAGAAGTTAACAGTGCCTCACATTTGTGTGTTACCGGTCATTTATTGTGCATTCTTTTGCCTTGTTTGCCATGCCTCAAATGAAAAAACTCACACTTGTCTAGATTGAATTTTAGTTGCCATTCTTCTGTTCCTGTCAGGTTCAATGGTATATTGCTGCAGTCTAGGGTGTTCTTCCTCACTAAAGTATGGGCCAAATTTTGTATCATCAGCAAATGTTTTAACCATGACCCCGACATGTAAATCTAAATTACTAATGCATGCAACGAAAACCAATAAATAGTTGAAGGGGAAGTCTCCCATGCATGAGAAACAGCAGGGTTATAGAATGATAGAACAGTTTTTGCAAAGAGTTGAGTATAGGTTGATGGATATTCTTATGTGCTGTATCATGACATTTCAAAGCTACTACACAATTAATTAAAGAGGGGAATATGCGAAATAGTTCAATCGCTTCCGAAACTAAAAGGGTTTGCTCAAAACAGATGTGACTACGTTGCCTATTTGTTGCCCTACGTTCTTGGTCCCCTCCAACCACTGTGTTCAGATTAATTTTTACGTGGAATTTGTACCAGAAAAATAACTTTAGTTGCAGGGGTTATGAAGTCAATTCCTCAACCCATTTAATTAGCACGTCAATGCATTTTAACGTATTCCTCAAATGATTTTTGTCCTATCCATTCATCCTCCGTGTTCACTCGGACAGGCTGCTCACAGATGTGTCAGTACATTTTCTAATTGACAAATAAGTTAACTGACTTGAAGATCCTTCAGTAAAGAGCTATGCATCGTGTCATATTGAAACCCAAGGGAACATACAATTTTCCACATGCACAAAATTAGAAATTATTTCTTCCATTAAAGAGGAAGCCAGCGGGTGGCAGTAGCGCAGACCCACTGCGAAGAATACGGAGCGACCCTCAATATGTTACAGATGACTTGCGCTCCCGTTTACTATGCAACGCAAGGTCACAATTGGGGTTTGAGACTGAGCTCAATACGTTTGGCTTTATTCGTGCTTAGCTCCGCCCTACAATCTGGTCTCAGCCAATAGAATCGTGGCGAATGTTATTACTGCCGCTATATTCTAGGGTAGGAACCAATGAGATGGCATAAATGACCCATGGCTCCGCCCACCACTCGCGGTCTCAGCCAATAAGGACGAGCGAAACTTACCGACTGCTGGGTAACGGAGTAACAAAATGAAGCTGCTGTCAGCAGGCAGGAGAGAGTCGGACCGAGAACATGGGGATGGCTGTGGCAGCAATTTCAGGGAAACTGGAAATAATCAATTAGAATAATATCGCTGCGATGAATCCGACGTAGATGACCTCAGCATTTAAAAGGGCAGTGAAAGGGAATCCGGGGACAGGATCCAACAGCATGACAGGCGTCAGTGGTAAGAGCGTTGGTGTTAAAGTAGGCAAGCAAACCAGATCAAAGGCTGCTAACACTACAGGTGCAAACCCGGTAACAGCCTCGGGTAATAATGCCAGCAAATCTTCCGGAGAAGAAGACGAGAAAGATGGTGGAGTGCTTTTCTATGTGAATAAAAGTGGTTTCCCGATTGATGAGCGCACTTGGCAAAGAATGTGGACGCATGTGGCTAAAATACACCCGGGTGGGAAGGAGATGGAGGAGAGTATAAGACAAGCCGCATTTATACCCCGGGTAAGTGATTACCTGCACAGCTTTTATACGTGGTTTTATACTGCTATTATTGAGTGTTTCGCATTTTTTTTCAGTGTGAGAATACGCATGCGATTTGGACACATTGATTTCTACTGCATACATCTTTGGTGATGAGAATCAAATTTGTTTAGTCCACATTACTAAATTCCTGACCAGAAATTCGTCACTTGAGTTAACATTAATAAATTGTCGTTGATTAGTTTGTAGATTAGAGAAACACAGCAAATGTGCATGTAGGTTCTTGATATCTCATCTGTTTTCCTCTCGTTTTAATCTAGCAAACACAAGCCTTTTTATGGCTATTTTTAAAATCACTTGGATAAAGTTAGAACAAAGTATGATATTTTGAGACAATTTAAAACTCTGTCCATGAACTTTGCCTTAAGTGGCTAGTCTAAAAGTGTGACAATGTGTTTAAGAAACATTCCACATTTACTTGAGTGGGAGCATACATTACACTCAAATGGACCAAACAAGGTTTAATTTGTGTTACAAATCCAGTTGGTTACGTCCATGTATAGTTTAATTTGCTTCCCTGTTCTGCTGAATAGCCACAACTGTTATTAATGCATAGTTAAGCAATTGCCTATTTTCTCTGGTCTGAATTGTGAGCCACAAAAATAGATGTTCTGAAATGTTTGTTTCAAATATACAGTGTTTACAGTAAGGAACTGAAGTGAAGCTTGGAATTAAAATTTTGCATTGCTACTGTATTAATACATTGAGTCTTGTTGGTGTTGAATGTATGTATATCTGAAGCTGAACACTTAATCTTTGCTTTGTTCTTAATTCAACTTGATGAAAAATTTTAGAAAGTAACTTGAGATTGGAAGGGAGTGATATGTAAGAAATATTGAATTTAGACCATTTGTATCAACAGAATCATCCACTATAATAGCTTCTCTTTAACACTGTTTTTTATCTCTGGAGTTTGTCCCTCTGTGACCTCATTCTGTCCTTTGCTTACCCACTTCAGCCCTATAACTCCTCAAGATCTCTGCAACTCCAAATCTAGCTTCTTGAACAGCCCCAATTTTTCATTGCTCCATCATTGGTTATGCCTATATCCTAAGCTCTGAAATTTCCTCCTTAAACTTCCACACAGATTTAGGTTGGCCCTTTAAAACCTAACCCTTCAGCCAAGGTTTTGGTTATTTTTCCTAATATTCCAACAAGGTTCAGTGTAAAATTTCATCTGATAATGCTCCATTGAAGCCATAGAGTCTTGGACATTCAGCACTGAAACAGATCCTTCAATCCATTTCATCTACGAAAGCAGGTTTCCGAGGCAAAAGAAACTACTTCAGCTTGTGTTTGGCCCATATTCCTCTAAATCTTTCCTATCCATGTACCTGTGCAAATGTCTCTTAAATGTTGTAATCATACTCTCCTCTTCCACTTCCTCTGGAAGTTCATCCCTCTGTGTGTGGAAAAAGTTGCTCCTCAGCTTGCTTTTAAATCTTTCCCTTCTCACCTTACACCTGGTAACATCCTTTGTAAATATTTTCTGCACCCAGAATGACTGGAACTGTATACAGTACTCACTGATGTCTTGTCTTGTGCAGCTACAGCATGATGTCCCAACTCCTATATTCAATGCCCTGACCAATATAGGCAAGTATGCCAAATGCTGTCTTCACTCTGTCCAGCTGCGATGCCACTTTCAAGGAACCATGCACCTGAACTCTTAAGTCTCTCTGCTTGACAACACTGTCTAGAGCTATTAAATTAACAGTGCAAGTCCTGCCCTGGTTTGACTTACCAAACCACAACACCTTGCATTTATCTGAATTAAACTCCAACTGCCAGTCCTCTGCCCACTGGCCCAGCTGATCAAGATCCCATTGTGCCCCTAGTTAACCTTCTTTACTGTCCACTTTACCTCCAATTTTTTGGTGTCATCCACAAAGTTACTAACAACACTTCCTATATTCCACTGTAATGTTTTCATTACATTAAAGCCTCTCTAACTACAAAATTGTTGCTGAATCTCCTTGAATTCATCTTTGGTCCATGCTATATCATACCTACATGCTGCTCCTGGACAAAATCATCTGAAAATTCAATGCCAGGTTTTGTGTATATACAGTTAACACCCAACACTACTATACCACCAGAATAAAACACAGAAATGTGGATGCTGAAGACTTGTAAGAAGAGCAAAAATTGCTGGAGAAACCCAGCACATCTGCTAGTGTTTGTGGAGAGAAAGAAGGATTACTGGACTTTAAATGTTAACTCTGCTTTCTCTCTGCCAATGCTGTCAGACCTGCTGAATTTCTCCAGCAATTTTGTTTTTGTTTCTATCACATTGTTACCTTTCTTGATCCTCCCTCTATTGCACATCCAACACTCAGTCAAAAACCAAAAGTAACTCTAATTAAACAGTGGGAAGTAGATTGTCTTTGGTTCCTGTTACATATCATATTCCCTAACTAATAATTAAATCGTTCTCCTTGGTTACTGTCTCAGGCTGAACCAGATCGCTCACAGCACTGGCATCCTCCTTGACTTGAGTTGAGCTTCCAGCTGGATTTTCAGCCCATCACTGCACTGCCTATTTACACTGGATAATATCGTCTGACTCTATCCATATGCTACTACAAAACACATCATTTTAAAATTTTTTTTATTTACCACCACATTTCCTATGCATCTTTGACTGGTTCCTTACTTTCACCCTCTAAAACTCAGCTTCTCCATAACTTCAGTTGCTCCTGTATTTAATCTCTACACTCAGTCCAAGATCACAAATAGCTCCATTTTAAAATTCTCACCCTCAGTCACGTTCCTGCACTGTCTTATCCATTTCTATCTCCTCCAACCTGACAACCTTCCAGAAAGTATGCTGCTTTACAGGTGGCCTTGTGCGCAACCCCTTGCGTCTTTGGCCGCGCGTTTGAAGTTTTCACAGTTTGTATGACTGAGAGACATAGGAATGAGACTTGCAGTAATTATGTGTGCGTGTAGTATTTGAATGATGGGTATGAGTTCTGATTATTTGAGATTGTTGGAATGTGAACGATGGACTGTAGGTTGAATTGAGGAGTGCCTAATGTTAGTAGTGCCCTTGGTAGGATATGGCATTGGGGGTGCAATCATTGACCCCTCCCACTCATGTGTGATCATTGACTTTCTTATGACAATGCATCTAGGCTGTTGGTGCTTGACACAGGCATGATCCTTCATAGTTTTATGCTCCCATTGCGAGCTTGGTGCCCATTTGCAAGACCTCCTGGCCCCTGAAGGAGAAGGACCTCTCCTTCTGCTCTAAGCTGCTGATGTCAAGACCTTGGAGTCCACTCTCTTTCACCATTGTTTATTATTTCCAAAGTTAGAATTACATCCTAAATGACCACCCAAGTGTGCTGTATTGCATCTCTCCTTTTAAGTGCAAGCTTACTATTAAGAGGTGTTAGTCACTTATTGTGTTGGGCTCCCACTGAGCCCAATTGGCCACAGCAATCATTGAACCAACGAAGCAGTACAATGTTGGTATGCTGTGTACATCAAAATATATGGGCAATTAATCACACATTACAATGCTTGGGATAACAAGCTGGATGAACACAGCAGGCCGAGCAGGAAAGCTGACATTTTGGGTCTGGATGCTTCTTCAGAAATGGGGGAGGGGAAGGGGATTCTGAAATAGAGAGGGGGAGGCGAATGGATGATGGATAAAGGAGCAGATAGGTGGAGAGGAGACGGACAGGTCAAGGAGGCGGGGATGGGGCTGGTAGGTAGGAGGTGGTGGTGGGATTTGAAGTGAGGGGAGCAGATAGGTGGGAGAAAAGACGGACAGATGAAGGAGGCAGGCATGAACTGGACTGGTTTTGGGATGAGGTCGTGGGTGGGGAGATATTGCAGCTTGTGAAGTCCACATTGATACCATTGGGCTGCAGGGTTCCCAAGCAAAATATGAAGTGCTGTTCCTGCAACTATTGGATGGCATTGTTGTGGCATTGGAGGAGGAGATGTTGTCCAAGGACTGGGAGGGTGTGTTGAAGTAGTTTGCGACAACCTCAATGCTTGGGTCTGCTTTCAGGAGGTTTTGATTTTATCCACCCAATGTGGTTAGTGTTCCACTGAAGTAGTCAAATCTGGCATATGTCATTGGCACATTATGTTTACAAGGACATATACATGCTGAGTACTCAGAACTTTCAAAGATGTCCAAAGGATTTAAAATCTTAGGTTAGCATAGGGTAGAAAAATAAGCGGTTTCTCTGTATAGAACAAGACTATGAAGAGGAACCTAGTTTATATTTATAGAGTTGAAAGGAAACAATTAATGTGCACTTTCATTTAACATTAATTGTTATGTCTAGGATATGACGAGACCTTTAGGGTACCTCTTGTAAGCCCCAGATATCAAGGTTTATTCATTCTGTAGTAGGTCTATGTAGTTGCCTCTGTCAACAAGGTCGACCTGTTGAGGAGCATCAAAATTTTAAGGTGCAAGAGAAATTTCAGTAATTCTCTTTGCCCTTTACTTCCTTCTCTTTTTATGTCTCTTTGATTATATGTGCGATAGTTTTGGGACATGTTCTTAGCTAAAGGTGTTATGAATGCAAATTTCTGGAATTAATGTGCCATATCTCAGATCCATACTGTTACAGCAATAAGAAATTCTATAATGACAACAACTTATTGGTGTAGCACCTTCATTGCCTGACCATTGCAGGTGAGGATGATTGGAAAATATCCGCTTTCCTGCTCCTATGATGTTGCTTGGCCTGCTGTGTTCATCCAGCTCTACACCTTGTTATCCCAAGCATTGTGATGTGTGATTAATTGCCCATATATTTTGAGGATGATTACAAAGCTGTCTTGGGACATATAGGCTTTATGGCATCTAGGGGTATTTGTTGGTATGTGAGGTTCCTGGTCATGTATTACTGGTTTGGGTCACGGTTTGTTCTTTTTGCTGCTCTCTCTCTGGCATCATTGATTTTTAAAATGCTGGAGTCCTTCCCACAGACTACCTCCATCTGGTCCAATCCAGGGCAATGGTTTCTAGGATCTGATGTCACTGTTGGATTTCTTTATTTTGGCTTTCAGCACTTGCTTGAAATAGTTCTTCTGTCTACCCCTGGACTTTGCACAATGCAACACCTCACACTTACCCATATTAAACTCCATCTGCCTGTACAGCTTGTACATTCTCATCCAAATCATTGATATAGATAACAAACAGCAATGGGCCCAGCACCGACCCCTGAGGCAGACCACTAGTCACAGGCCTCCAATCAGACAAGCATCCTCCCAGTATTACCCTCTACTTCCTACCATCTAGCCAATTGTGTATCTAATACGCCGACTCCACATAGATTCCATGTGATCTAATTTTCCAGAGCAGCCTACCATGTGAAACCCTATCAGACCTTACTGAAATCAGTATAGACTACTTACTGCTGCCATCCCTCATCAATCTTTCTGGTCACTTCATCAGAGAACTCTAACAAATTTGTGAGGCATGATCTCCCAAGCACAAAGCCATGCTGACGACTCATAATCAAACTCTGTCTTTCTAAATGCATGTATACCTTATCGCTTGAAATCTTCTCAAGCAAATTACCTATCACAGATGTTAAGCTACTAGTCTATAACTCCCAGGTTTTTCTTTGCAGCCCTTCGAGTAAGGGCACAACATTTGCTACCCTCCAGTCTTCCAGGACTTCACCTATAGCTAACGATCATGCAAATGTATCAGCCAGGGCCCCCATAAATTCTTCCCTAGCCTCTTGCAGGGCTCTTGGATATATCTGGTCAGGACCAGGAGGTTTATCCATCTTTGTACATTCCAACACTTCCAACACCACCTCTGCTGTGATATGGACAAGATATCACCACTAACTCCCAAGTCTTCCTGTCTTTCTCCACGGAAAACACAGAAGTATTTATTGAGGACTTCGCTTATCTCTTGTGGTTCCACGCAACATTTTTGCTTTGGTCCTTGAGGGGGTGCCTATTCTCTCACTAGTTATTATTTTCCTCTTAACATAATTAAAGAATCTATTTGGATTCAGCCAAAGCTATCTCATGCTCCCATTTTGCCCCCCCGATTTCCTTCTTCAGTAAGTTCTTGTATCTCCTATATACCTCCTGGGATTCCCTTAATCCCAGCTGCTTCCTTCTGAGCCATGCCTCCTCCTCCTCCTTCTTCTGGTCTAAGCCTCAATATTTCGTGTCATCCAGGGTCCCCTACTCCTGCCAAACCTGCCCTTCTCCCTCACAGCAGCATAAAGATCTTGAACTCTAGCTATCACACTTTTAAAGGTCTCCTCCCACTTGCCAGAGGACCACTTGTCTGCAAACAAACTACTCCAAGCAACCCCTGCAAGCTCCTGTCGAATTCCATCAAAATTCACCTTGCCCCAGTTTAGAACTTGAACCTGTGGACCAGTTTTGTCTTTTTCCATAATATTTTAAAATTAATAGAACCATGGTCACTGGTCCCAAAGTGCTCCCCCACTGTCACCTCACTCACCTGTCCTGCCCTATTCCCAAATGTCAGCCAAGTTTTGCCCCTTCCCAAGTAGGACCCTTGAAATACTGCTTAAGAAAGCTTTCCTGAACACCTCTAACAAATTCCACCCCATCTTAAACCCTTAACACTATAGCAGTCCCAGTTTATGTTAGGAAGATTAAAATCCCCCCCACTATGACAAGCCCATTGCCCCTGTTAGTCTTCCCAGTCTCCCTGCATATTTGTTTCTCTAATTCTTGTTGACTATCTGGGGACTTGTAGCACAACCCCAATAATATCACCATCCCCTTCTTATTTCTTAGTTCGACCCACAAAGTCTCACTGGATGATCCCTCAGTAAATTCATCTGACTACTGCTGTGATACTTTCCTTAATCACAAATGCAACTTCCCCTTCGCTCTTTCCCCTACCTCTGACCTCCCTAAAGCACCTGTACCCTGGCACATTAAGGTGCAGGAAGAGAACCCCAGCTTTTAGATGTAACAGTGAGAGGAATAACAGCTTCCACAGCTAGTTTCCAAGACTCAAGCAATTGCTACTGCAGATTAAAACTAAAAGAATCCTGGTTCTGTGGAGCTTGACCCCACCCATCCAGGCTGCTTCTATTGTTCCAACTTAAAAACGACCCAAGGCCTGACGATCTGTTTACTCTTATTGGCTTTTGAGCAGTTTGCTTGATACCTCTGTGTCAACCTTCATTAAAAAAGCCAGGACAAAATATACCTCTTAAAACCATAGCATCTTCACACTTCCTTATTCCAACTGACTCCAGTTTTACTTAGGATTTTTTTTGACACATTTGGCCAAATGCTATCTTGATGTCATGTACAGCCCCTCTCAACACCCCTCCCTGAATCCACCTCTTTTATTCACCTCTAGATAAAGTCTGTAATGGGTTTGAAACCAAATGGTCCTGGCAGAAACCAAACTGAGCATTGGTGGGAAGTATTTTGTTCATGTCCCCTTCCATCGCTGATGCCTAAGAGTAGACTCACTGGGTAAGAGTTGCCTGGGCTGGATTTGCCCTTGTTTATTTGTGGACAGGTCACACGTGGCCAATTTTCTACTTTATAGTGTGGATGTCCATTGTATCTGTACTGGAACGGTTTGTTTAGGTCTGGAATTCCATTACTTAACATTGCAGCCATGTTCTTATTGAACTCCTTGTACAATGTTAATGGCTGGACACTCTGAATCATAGAGACATACAGCATGGAAACATACCCTCTGATTTGATTCATTCATGCCGACCAGATGTTCTACATTGATCTGGTCTCATTTGTCAGCATTTGGCCCAGATCCCTCTAAACCCTTCCTTTTCATATACCCATACAGATGCCTTTTAAACCAGCCTTCACCACCTCCTTTGGCAGCTCATTCTATTCTCTGCATCAAAATGTTGCTCCTTAGGTCCCTTTTAAATCTTTCCCCTCAACAAGGGGAAAACACCTTGACAATCACCCTGTCGATGCCCTTGATGATTTTGTAAAGTTCTGAAAGGTCACCCCTCAGCCTCTACTCCAGGGAAAGTAGCCCCAGCCTATTCAGCCTCTCCCTATAGCTCAAACCCCCCAACCCTGGCAACTTCCTGTAAATCTTTTCTGAACCCTTTCAAGTTTCTCAATCTTTTCAAAGTAGTATTCCAAAAGTGGCTAATCAGTGTCCTGTACAGTTGCAAATATGACCTCCCAACTCCTATACTCAATTCACTTTTTGTGTTTTTGTGACTCATTTGGGAAATGCTGTGTTGAATCTTATCAAATATCTACTCTACGTTCAGCATTCAAACACTCCTTTATTCAGTATGCTAGTTTACCTCTGCAAAACATTCATCTAGATTAGTTACAGACAGGACTAATCGTCCTCAGTAATTGCTGACTCTGATCAACTGATACCATTGTCTAATAAACTCAGACTATCTTTTTTGGATACCAGTCGTTTGTAAAACAGTGCCTTATTAAATAAAGTATCTTTTAAAAGCAGTTTTCAAAATTCTAAGAAGAAATGAACATAGCTGAAGTAATTATATTAGATGAAAGCATTCTCTATCTGTTTACAACATGATAGACGGCAGATCCTCTCAGCTCTGCTGCGTGCTTTTGATCTGCAAGCTGACAGTTTATCTTATCTGATTATCCTTGACAAGGCATTCATTTGGAATGCAAGACCTAGATGATATGTGAATCTACATTCATTAAAGCTGGTAATGGGAACATGGCAGTGGAATGTATATTTGATACTGACTTTGATTTAGAAATACTGGAGCCAGACTGAAGATATATTTGTTAGTCTCTAGAGGTTGCCTCTAGCTCGGAGTTAATCTGCAAGCCCACATCACTGGCACAAGGAGGAACGTCATGGAGGATCAAGAATGTTCTATGTAAAATGCTCAGAAGCTCCGTGTCATCTTTGTTTTGGTCTGAATTTTCCTTCAAGAAATATTACTTGCTCTTGGGGCCATGTAGAACCTGTCTGAGAGTGGCATGGAAAGGGTTTTGGGTGAAACTTTTTACTAAAAAAGCTCCCATTAGCTGTGGCCTTGAACCTTACTGGTGGTACTCTCTCCTTTGCTCCTGGTTTTGTAATGGCCCTCATTAATCTTTGTGTTCTGTCTATTTTAATACATTCCAATTTGATTTTCCTTAGTGTTATCAGCTTTAGACTTGTCACACATCCACCCTCTCTTCTTTGTGTCTTGTTTTGAATTATTTATTTTTAAGCAATTTTTACCATTCAAGCAATTCTAACCTTTGCTGTACCTTCTCTTTTACTTGTGGGAATGATTCTAGTATGTATCCTGAGCATGCCCTATTTGAACAATTCCACTATCAGTGGAATCATTTTTTGTTAGGTAGGTGTCTCACATGCTTCTTGCAAATCATCAGTGTACCTTTGTTCACTTGTCAGGAGTTCTGCAGGATCTTGTGTCCGTCAGATCCTTTCAGGCACTTCTTGGACACCAGTGGGTCTTCTTGCTCACTGAGAACCCTGGGGTAGGATATTCCTGCTGCTTGGAGCTGCTTGTAGTCCCACAACTCCCCATCCAGCAAGGAGCGGGGGGCGGGTGCGCAGTAACACTTGATAATGAACATACTGATCGGTACAAGAAGAGTGAGACCAATATATGCTATTCTTAAGTCTTTGATTTTCCCTTCTGGACAAAATGATGAAGGAAGCTGTAGCTGCTGCTGGTGCTGTGTCCCTTGGACTCCCAGGAGCAGCAACTAAATACAAAGGTGGATTGTGCTGGCACTGGAGGGAGGTAGGGTGGGAAGGATGTCACAAGTTAGGATGAGGAGGGGCACTTTTTGTCCAATGTCCATGCTGTCAATCATGCATACATTAGTGCACATAAAGGGACTGCCCCATGTCCAACTGATATGTGGCTTGCATTCTTTCAATCTTTGTTATCCTACATGAGCTGAGAAACTGCAACCCAGGAGGAGGTGGGCTCCAAACAATCCTTGAGTAGCTGTTAATTCACTACTTGTGGGTTGGAATTGGAGGTGGAATACTGGGAAGGTTGCTTTCAAGCCTTTCCTGCCCAGAACTTACTTGGGCAGAAACAGAAAGGTATTGGGTAGCCATCTGTCTCAATGACCACCCACCTAACTTTCCTTGTCTACTGGTAACCTAGGCTGACTTCACCCTCTGCATGCATTTAATAAGCAGCCAATTTCTTTTCCTCCTTTGGCTTATTTAAGTAAGTTACCTAGTTAGACTAATCAGCTGTTTTATCTGATTGAAGTTTTATTTTGTTTACAACGAAACATAAGTTGACTGAAAAATTAGGTCTTTTTGCCAAAAGTGTAAATAGAAGCAAGATTATGTATGACTGTGAACCTTGGACACTTTTTTTTATCAAGCATTCTACTGATCAGGGATATATTTTTGCTGCAGCAGCAAAGTGGAAAGAGATTGGGTCAGCATTGTGCAAAGTGTAGCAAAATTGATCAGCAATGCTTGATTGCATTTTTGGATTATGGAGCTGCTCATTACAATCCAATTGAGAAATAATTCAGTGATTTCTGGATGTGAAACCCACATTTACTATGAGATGTGGGCATGTTTTTTTGGGGGTTACCAGGAATCAGTCATTTACAAAGGATTTTGTGGGGGGGAAAGGCCAAGTGATATGTTACACATACAATGTACATCCTCTGAATACCACAAACATAATTTCAAGATCTGTAACCATCCAGTAAAGAATCATCATTTAAGAAGCATTCTCAGCTTTCCTATGGTTCAAATATTATTGTGGAACACTCTATGTAACAAGCAGTACCAAACAAACAAATTGGGTAGTTCAACTGTGTTGAGTGACTGTGGAACATGATTTGTTTTTACTTAAGCTCCTGCCTGACAATCATCCTCAGAGAAATGAGTTTCAATCCTTTGAACAAATTCAAAATGAGAAGAAAAGCAATCCTGAAACACTGGCAGAGTTTAATCAAGAGATGAGGAATATTACAATACCAAGTGTTTACAGAGTAACATGACAGTTATTGTTTGTACAGGTATTATACAGTGGAATGTACTGATGCATTGACAATACATCTTTATGCAGCTAAAATAAGTTACAAACATTAAAGTTGCAAATTTGGCTCTGTACAGCTAGTAGTTTTGGTGTGGTGAGTACAGAGAAAAATGCCATCTGTGCTGCTGCTATCCCCTTCCAGCAGAGCCCACACTTTTTGCATCACTCAGGGTTAAGGGCATTAGAGTGGTGGCTTACTCCTGCACTTGTTTTCTGTGTTCCAAGCCTATATTGGAAATTTGCAATGTAGGCAAGATCATGGCATTAGTCAGCACCTGACCTGAACTGACTCACCATTGCCATTTTCAACTTGCTTAACACCATTTCTTATACATGCAGAGCTACATATATTCAGCAATATGGGGAATCCTGATAATTGATGCAAGTTAAAGGCATCCTTATTCAATTTGGTTTATGACTTTCTAACAATTCTTGTTCAGATGTTGTTATTAGTGTGTAATTGGAGGAGTTTGTAACTGTTTGGCAAAGTCTAGAAGACATGCTGCTGGCTGGGACAGTACTGTTTGCTACAACGAGAATCATCACATTGCACTAAAAGCTTACTGTTTTTCTCTGCACAGATGCTGCCAGATCTGCTGGGTTTCTCCAGCATCCTCTTGTGTTTGGTCCAAGAGGAAGTTTATTGTTTTCCCTCCAAATTGAATGCACATACGGTTTTGCCAAGATAGCATGATACCTCCTGCAATGCAGAATTTTATCAATTGCGCACACACAATAAATCGTACAAAACTAAAGCAGTAATCCCAGTTTGTCTTTGGTGTTTGCCTTGCAGGTGTACTCATTGGGGAAACACTCTGTTGGAGCACTAGAGTAGGCAAAGGCAACAGCAGGGCAGCTGGTTCTCAGGTGGCATTGACTGCTATGGGCATCTGCTCCCACTACTTGCTCATTGCTTCGCTTTGTTCTTGGGAGCTCCTGGACCGTGTGGTATGTTCCCTGACATATTTGTGCTTTTTCTGTTTTGCTCCCTACAGTCTTCCTCTTGATTTCTATTTGCTCATTCAGCCAGAATGCACTTGCCTTTAAGAGGATTTTTCTTACATGAAGTAATGTAGTGCTAACTAGTTTTAAATGGTGCTAGGCTGAGCCCCTATTGAGCTATGTAGCCACTCCAAATCGGATTTGATGCTGGGCTGCAGGTAGCATAAAGTTTGTGTGTTGCCTGTGTCACTTTATGCGATTGACTAGTGCCTGTGCATTACCATCTCCACACTCTGGTTTTGGGAACTATCCAATTTTGCTCCTGGTACTTTCTTCCTCTTCCCCCAATTCCAACCTTTATATCCAGTTTTATCTGAATGATAACTGCTGTTACACAGACACGAGTTCCTATCAAGCTAATCGACTGTGGCAACATTGTAATCACACAGGATCTGCTCTCACCTAATGTATCCATGCCTGTAAAAGCCAGATGGTGACTTTTCTTCTCCACCCAACTCAGGATTTCCACTGCCAAACAGGCCCACTCTCTTTGACTGGAAAAGAGATTCAATTGCCCTGATATCTCCTACCAACCGCAAAACTTCTGCACTCTTAGTAATCAGTACGGCCCAAATTCCCAACTGCTCTTTTTAGATTGTATTAAATATTTTCAGGTTTTTCTACTTCTGTATATGTAATTAAAAATAATGTTGTGAAATAATCTGCACAAACTTAAACTGCTGCCCAGCCCTAAACTGTTAATTGCCTCCACCTTACTTGCTTTGCCCAGTCTCTGCCACTATAATTGCACTTGCATTTCCCTCAGTTCCCATCCATTCCCAGCTGCACTTGGCATACTCTGCTGCCATTCTCCAATCCTTTCACAACTCCAGGCTTGACTGCTTCAGTTAGAAATCCTCAGATTCTCTCTCCCATTTACCAAGGTGCCTGTTGCTGTATCCACCAGAGCATTGTCTCAACTTGTGTTTTTGGTTTGCATCTCATTTTATTTTGCCAGAAGTTAAAATGTCTCATTTATTTGCTGTCATAACTAAAAGGAAATCATGAGATATCAATGGGAAACCAGCTACTGTTCCTCCAGGACCAAGAATTTATTTGTGACAATTTTTTGGTCACTAAATGTTTCCACTCTAAATAGGGCAGTTGTGCATTAGTTACTTTTGACTTGTTTTAACCAAGAATGAAGTTGTGTTTTATCTAAGATGCTGCTTGGCGTGCTGTGTTCATCCAGCTCCACACTTTGTTATCGCGGATTATCCCATCTGCAGTTCCCTTTATCTCTCTCCAACTCCAGTACTTGGCTGGTTTAATTGAAATATGTACCTTTTTCAGTAGCACATGTGATAGTTTCAAGTTTTTTTAGTTATCTAACTATTCTATCTTTTAGGGGGCTTTTGAGGCTTGGTAGGTAATTTAGAAGCTAACCCTAACCCCAAAGCAGAGCTAAAAGCTTTAGGTTCAAGTCCTACTCCACAACTTATTGCCTAATGAAGGAGCATTCATGATGAGGTTCAATAGATCAATAATAAGCCAACAGCAGTTTCTGACATTTCCCTGCTATTTCCAAAGGGAAAAAATGTGCATGAAGAAGGAAAACAAATAATACCACCTTAAGGCAGCTGTTGCAAGAACTGGTAAACTCTGATGTAAAATTCAAAATTAAGTCATAATAAAACACAACTTCATTCTTGGTTAAAACAAGTCAAAAGTAACTAAGGCACAACTGCCCTAAGTGCGTATTTAGAGTGGAAACATTTAGAACAGTTTCTTTTGGAGATAGTGATGTAGCTGCAATGCCACTGGATGAGGAAGGCTGAACTGTGGGTTAGAAGTTCAAGTGTTCACATGCCACCAAGACCAATGATGTAATTTGCATTCAGTAAAATCTGGAATTAAAAGCTAATCTAAATGGTGAGCATGTAACAAGTCAACTGTTGTAAATGCCCATCTGGTCTACTAAGGTCCTTTTTGGGGAGCAAAATCTGTAGTCCTAACTTTGTCTGGCCTGCATGTGAATGCAGATCCACAGCAATGCCCTTGTTCCTTAACTGCCCTCTGAAAGCCCAGCAAGCCACTTTCACTCCATGCAAAGGGCAGCTGGTGATGGACAACAAATGTTGACCTTGCTAGCGACACCCAAGTCCCATGAAAAAATAACATATTTTTAAAAAAATCTAATCTCTCTTTTAAAGAGGTTGCATGTTTCTGTCACTGGTGCTAGTGTGAAGTGCAGCTCTGACAGCAGTGAATAGGCTCCAAGAGAAGCTGTTCCTGATTGTTCAGCTGTAATTAGACGCTTTGGACAGATTGGTAATAGTTACTTTTGATTTGTTCCATCGATGAATAGGGTTGTGCTAGAGGATGTTCAATTGTAAAATATACGTGCTGTGTTTAACACCACAGCACTAAATTCGGGGAAGGTTAATTATAGCAGTATTGGGCAGAAACTGGAGAAATTAGATTGGGAGTGGCAGTTTGAGGGTAAATCCACATCTGACGTGGTCATCTTTTAAAGATCAATTATTAGCTCCAGCAATAGACAGCTTGACCCCTTTATCATATCATCTGTAAGTACATCAGAGTAATAGAACAGAATGCAGAACATTGTGTTACAGCTACAGAGAAGCATCAGCTTCAATATGAGAGGTCCATTCATAAGTCTGATAACAGCGGGGAAGAAGCTGTCCTTAAATCTGTTGGTACGTATTTTCAAACTTTCATGTCTTCTGCCTAATGGAAGATGCTGGAAGAGAGTATAACTGGGGCAGGATTGTCTTTGATTATGTTATCTCTGGAAACAGGCTATTCAGCCCAACAAGTCTACACCGCCCCTCCAAAGAGCATCCCACCCTGACTGATACCCTTACCCCTGCATTTCACCATGTCTAATGCCCAAATATCCCTGGACACTACGGGCAATTTAGCACGGCCAATCCACCTAGCCTGCACATCTTTGGACTGTGGGAGGAAACCGGAGCACCCGGATGAAACTCGAGCAGACTCTGGGGGAATGTGCAAACTTCACACAAACAGTCACTTGAGGCAGGAATTTGACCCAGGTCCCTGGTGCTGTGAGGCAGCAGTGCTATACCAAGTTGCCATAGCAAGCTGCGATGCATCCAGATAAGATGCTTTCTATGGCACATTTATGAAATTTGGTAAGAGTTATTGTGGACAAGTTGAATTCCCTTAACCTTCTGGGGAAGTAGAGGTATTGGTGCACTAGCTTTACCGTAGCGTTGATCTGATAGACCAGGACGGATTGTTGGTGATATTTACTCCAAGGAACTCAAAGCTCTTAACCATGTCCACCTCCCCACCATTGATACAGATGAGGGCATGTTCTCCACTTTGCTTCCTGAAGTTGATGACCAGCTCCTTCATTTTGCTGACATTTGAGGGAGAGATTGTTGTCTTTACATCATGCCACCAAGCTCTCAATCTCTTTCCTGGACACGGTGGAACTTGCAGTTAAGTAATACATAATTAACATTCATTATTATTCGCATTTAATCTATCTCTTTTGTCGATCACATTATGTAGCTACTGATAGCATTAGCTCAGCTAGTACCAACAAGAAGGATTAGTTGCAGTGAATATACACATAATACATCAATAGACTGGCACCTGGATTATAAGACTGTGAGCAGTGGAGGAATCCATTGCCTCATGTGAGACAGAAGTAGCAGGAAGTATTTAAATATTTAATTGAACATCAGCAATGGCCACAGCCTGAAACAACCTTCAGTTCTGCAAAACTGCAATCGTCCAAAGGAGAAGAATGAAGAAATTTCCTTGGGAGAGGGAGACGGGGAAGGCGATAGCCTAGTGGTATTATCTCTGGGCTGTTAATCCAGAGACGCAGATAATGTGCTAGGGACCTAGGTTCAAATCCTGCCAAGGTAGATGGTGGAATTTGAAATCAATAAATATTGAAGTAAGAGTCTAAAGATGACCATGAATCCATTGTCAATAGTTGGAAAACCCCATCTGGTTCACTCCAGTCCTTTTAGGGAAGGAAACTGCTATCCTTACCTGGTCTGGCCCACATGTGACTCCAGTCCCACAGCAATGTGGTTGATTCTTAACTGCCCTCTGGGCAATTAGGGATGGGCAGTAAATGCTGCCTAGCCAGCAACACTCTCATCCTGTGAATGAATTAAAAACAATTTATATCAGAAATCTGAGTGTCTACCTTTTCAAATATTCCAAAGCCTGTGTTTAAAAAAGACTGTAGGAACCTTAACTGCACTAAGCCTGCCTTTAATAACTGGAATTAGTGGAAAAATATTGGAAAATCAGGTAAGGACCCAGCTGAATCTCAAAAATAGCAAGGTGAAATAATTGTTTAAGAATACTGGTGAAAACTGAGGTTTTTTGTGAAGGAAGAGAAGTTCATTTAAAAAATGGGAAAATAACAATAAGAATCAAATAGTAAGCATAGAACAATTGAAGAGTTATTATTTTGAGTGGAAATATATTCTGATTATTCAACTGAAAACCTTGCTTTAGGAATCATACTCAGTGTGACTTCATTTTTTTTAAAAAAGTAAATTGTAGCAAAATCTCCATAGGAGCACAGAAAGCAATCTTCCAAAGTTCTTGACAGGGCTAAAAATCATGGAGAAGATGGAAATGGTGTGAATAAAATGTGGTTTTGTACGAAACATTAAATTGTGGTCTTCCTTCATTTAGGATATTTCAGTGATATTTAAATCTAATTATCAATGGATGAGGTATGTGTGTTTTTTAAAATTTACTTGTGGGACAGGGGCATCTCTGGCTAGTCAGCATTTATTGCCTGTCTCTGGTTGCCCTTGAGAAGGCGGTAGTGAGATGGGTTGACCCACAATGCCATTAGGGAGGGAATTCCAGGATTTTGATCCAGCTACAGTGTAGGAACAGTGATATATTTCTGAGTCAGGATGATAAGTGGCTTGGATGAGACCATGTAGGTGGTGGTATTTTCACATATCTGCAGCCCTTGCCTTCCAGATGGAAGTAGTCATTGCTTTGGAAGGTGCTGTCCGAGGATCTTTGGTAAATTTCTGTAGTGCAGCTTGTAAATAATGCACATTGCTGCTACTGAGCATAAGTGCTGCAGGGAGTGGATGTTTCTGGATGTGATGCCAATCAAGTGGGCTGCTTTGACCTGATTGGTTTCAAACGTCTTGTGCTGCTGGAGCTGTACTCATCCAGACAACTGGGGAGTATTCCATCACATTTCAGACTTGTGCCTTGTGGATGTTGGAGTTTTGGGGAATCAGGAGGTGAGTTACTCACTACAGTATTCCTAGCATCTGACTTGCTCTTGTAGATGCTTTATGTAGCAAGCCCAGTTGAGTTTGTAGTCGATGGTAACCCCAGTGTTGTTGATAGTAGGGGATTCAGTGATGGTAACACCATTGAATATTAAGGGGTGCTGGTTCCATTTTCTCTTATAGGAGATGGTCGTTGCCTGTCACTTTTTTTGTGGCTCAAATGTTACTTGCCACGTGTCAGCCCAAACCTGGGTATTACCCATATCTCGCTGCATTTGAACATAGGTTGTTTCAGTATCTGAGGAGTTGCGAATGCTGCTGACTGTTGTGCAATCATTGGCAAACATCCCTACCTCTGAGCTTATGACATAGGGAAGGTCACTGATGAAGCAGCTGAAGGTGGTTGGGCTGAGGACACTACCCTGAGGAACTCCTGCAGAGATGTCCTGGAGCTGACATGACTGTCCTCCAACAATCTCAACCGGCTTCCTGTTTGTCAGGTATGAGTACAACCAATGTGTGATTTATTTTTTGTGTGGAGCCCTGTTGGAGTTTTCTGACATGGAATGTGATCCACCAAAATGATTGTCATGATCTCCTGAGTTGATTAGGCTAATTAAAATTCAGTTACTGTAATTTTCTGAGTAAAGGGACTTGGGTGCAAACCACTTGGGTGCAGGAGTGCAGGGCATCACTCAGGCTTTCTAAAATGGAGTGCAATATACCAAACTGACCCTGTGATTTGACCAATGAAAAGTTAGTGACCTATTTAGAATTTTCTGTTTCTTAACACTGCATTAACTATTAGTGAATCACAGAACCCCTGCAGTGTGGGAGAAGGCCATTTGGCCCATAATGTCCACACCGACCCTCTGAAGAGCATTCCACCCAGACCCTCTCCCCTACCCTAACCCTGTAACCCATGGATAATCCACCTAGCCTGCACGCCCCTGGACACTGAGTGATTTAGCGTGGCCATTCCACCTTTGGTCTGCGGAAAGGAATCGGAGCACCCAGACGAAACTCGTGTAGATAGGAGGAGAATGTGCAAACTCCACAGTCATCCGAGGGTGGAATCAAACCCAGGTCCTTGGTGCTGTGAGGCAGCAGGGCTAACCATTGAGCTACTCTGCTGCCCCAAGCTGTAAAGCTCTTGGAACAGTGCTGAGTGCAGGAGTAGTTTAGGGCAACAAATATCAAACAATTTTAAAATTACTGCAGTGTGGAAAGCTGGGAGAGGAGTGTCATTTGCTCCTCCCAAAGGAGGGCTCCTTTCAAGCAACATTTGCAAAAAGTGGAGCAGACTTCAACTGATTTTCCAGTGGACAGGGAGAAAGGTTAAGAAGGTGTAGGAATATCTGTGACAACAACCTGGAACTGTACAGCACTTCTACTGTAACAACCAGATCTTTGAGACTCATCTGATTTTTGGTGCTAATAGCTCTCATTCAATGGAGAAAATCAATACCACAATTTCCATCCAAAGGGCCATCAGGCCAACTAATGCATTACGGCAAAAATAGGATAATTTTGAAAGATGTTGAATGGTTTCAGATTTAATTACAGAAATTCAGGAAATTTCTGAAAAGGTAAGTGCGAAGATATAAATTACAAATTTCAAAAACAACAAAGCTGTTATGGAAAAATGATTGAGCAATTCATCTTCATCATCCAATAGTTAAAGAAATAATTGCAACTTCTGGAAAATGTGTTGTAGAAGATAACAACATTTAATACAATGGAAGTGACTGACTTAAAACACTGAACAGTCAACGCAACAAAAAATTTGGAAAATCCCAGCAACAATTCTGAAGTGATACATTGGAGTCAAGAGACAATAGTTAAATATAGTGACAAAAGAAAAAGGCATTACACCTCCAAACACTTTAAAAATCCCCAAATCCTTCAGACAGAGAATTGGATTTGATTTTATATAGATGATACAGTTCCTGGAATATAAAGTTGCTTCAGGATTACAGTAAAAATTCCAGAAGTACAAGTGAATATATTTCTTTACATTCTAGGCCTGGTTGCAGATGATGTTTTTAAATAATAGAAAAAAGACAGATGTCTTTTGGATAATATTCTAAGAGCACTTGACAATTACTTTACATCAAGTGCCAACTGTGTAACGGAGAGCCAGATTTAACAGGATACAGCTTCCTGGAGAATCTCTTGATAGCAACTGATTAATGATCAGTACATTGTCAGGATTTTGTGTGGATAGTTACTTACAACCTGAACTAATTTGAGAGAATGTTGTTGAAATTTCTGATTCATCTCTTTTCAAATGTTACAATCAAAACCGTCACATTGGAAAGATTAAAGTAAAAGCTGAAGTTCAAACTCTGAAGCTCATCAGACCTTGTCAACTTACTAAAGTACCAAAATAATAAAACATTGTATGATAGACCAACAATAAATAACTTTAAATCCTTTGATTCTAAAAGCTAAATTTCCAGATAGAGTTAAAAAGAAAACAGACAGAGGTTAACATCTTGTTGTAAGCATCTTTTGAAAGAAAACCCATAATACCAGGATATACCTTCATTAGATATGAATCAACTTTTCTGAAAGGTGATTATCCTTCATATGACCCTGATCATACAGGTTATCCATTATCCAGCTACTTTCAAACTTGACGCTGAGGCAAGTGACTCAGAAAACAGAAATTCCTTGGTTCTGAAGAATGGAGCTACAACTGTCTGAGAGGGTATTGCGTAGAGAAGGTAGAATGTGACTCAAAGGAATACAGAGACAAATGCTCTAATGTACACATACATTTCTGCAAAAACCAGCAGTTCTGAGCAGAAATACATGGTTCACTCTTAAAATTGTACAGTACGTTGAAAAACCTCAACCAGGTAGGCAACTAGATAAGTGATCAATGTACCTTTTACTCAACATAAAGACTCCACAGATCCCGGAAGAATGTTTTTGTTTTTTTTGTTTGTTTGTTTATTGAGTCTGTGGCCGAGGTGGGGTGGGGAAGAAGCCACTCAAGATTAATTACAACTCTGATTTGACAAATTGGACAATATTACTGATATTTCACAGGTTTGGTAAAATTATCCAATTGCCTTTCAACCACAGATACAATTTCAAAACCTGAGCATAGGAAATCCTTCATGCCGTATCAACTGGGGCACTGTGGTAAACTCTGAATAGAGTAAATTCAACTGTGTTTTGTGCTGCTTCTTCAAAAAATGTGATCACAGATAATGGGAACTGCAGATGCTGGAGAATCCAAGATAAAAGTGTGAAGCTGGATGAACACAGCAGGCCAAGCAGCATCTCAGGAGCACAAAAGCTGACGTTTCGGGCCTAGACCCTTCATCAGAGAGGGGGATGGGGAGAGGGTTCTGAAATAAATAGGGAGAGAGGGGGAGGTGGCCCAAAAATGGAGAGAAAAGATGATAGGTGGGGAGGGGATAGGTCAGTCCAGGGAAGACCGAGAGGTCAAGGAGGTGGGATGAGGTTAGTAGGTAGGAAATGGAGGTGGGAGGAAGGGATAGGTGAGAGGAAGAACAAAAAAACAGTGGCCAGGTTTACTGTGTGATTGTCACTGTCAGGTTCAGTGTTGACTGAAAATATACAAGCTAGGGTGAAAGGGTCACAAGTGAGGTGTACTTTTAAAACCATGTCAGAAGGGTGAAAGTTCACTCTTTCAGATACACAACCATATTCTCTGGCCTAATTTGAGGAAAATAAGGATCCTCCAATAGATACAGATGTCCACGAGCAGCATTCATTCCAGAAGATGTCCTCAGCAAAGAACATCACAGGAAATCAAAACTCCAAGATTCCACTTGGGATATATGGAACCTGAATATTCCTTCAAGTAGCAGAATTTCAATCCAATCAAGTCATCAGTCATTTATAAAATCAAGGACTTAGTGGTAGAAGTGAGCTGAGGATAGTGATAAACCTACTGTCAATATTTCAAATAATTTTGAGAACGTAACAACCAAAAATGTGCTTTGGAGATATATAAGGCAGTTAGTGTGAAATGTTCACTGGTTTCACAAGATTAAATTTCTGTCCAGTGGGATGTAAGGACAATTTTCTGCAAGGAACTAACCAGCCCTCCATGTGTGTACAGTGCCCCAATGATTAATCTTTCTGGTCAATAGCATAGCTCACATTATTACTTTAGCTTACTCTTAACGTTGAGCCTGATGTCTTATGAAGCAGCCATGTATCTCCAAGTATAATGAAACTAGTTCATAAGTAACATGCTGTAAAAATTTACTGTTTTTGTCAAGATAGACTCCATCCTCTGCCAAAGATGTCACTTGGACGTCCTTTGCCGCTTGGTATCAGTCGCCTAATACTAGCAAGAAGTGTTGGTGATAGTGAATCCATTCATACCATGTTGACTTGCAACTTATGTTTATAAGAAATCTAGACCTTCCTTTTGATTTATTAGCTCCTCCCTGTGCCTGTTTGCTTAAAACTTGCTATAATCTCTACAATCTCTTCTTGCTCCAGCAAGGAATAATCAGCTTGAAACATTAATGCTGTTTCTCTCTCTACAGATGCTGCCAAACAGTTATTTCCAACATTTTTTGTTCGTTCTTCAGATTTTTTGCATTGCAGGATTTTCATTTGTTGCATTGGATTTCTGTTTTTGCATGTTGATAGCATCATTTTGTACTTCACAATTCCTATTTGTTAATATGTAGAAATGTATTTCATAATGAGTCATTTGTGGCCAGATATTCTTGTGTGGGGATTGCACATAAAAATATAAAGACATTCAAGATGACTATCTCC
The DNA here is from genome assembly GCF_030684315.1 of Stegostoma tigrinum. NCBI lineage: Eukaryota > Metazoa > Chordata > Chondrichthyes > Orectolobiformes > Stegostomatidae > Stegostoma > Stegostoma tigrinum. The sequence goes on from NC_081362.1 coordinate 55,501,604, forward strand.
ATTATAACGTTATGTCCTTTGTGTTCATTCAGCCTCCAGTTCCATCACTGCCAAAATACAAGCCATCCATGTCAATTCCAGATTGGTTGCGCACAATACAAGGCTACATGAAGCTGCTGCAGTATCCTTTCTGTTTTAACCTTTTTAAAAACTCATTAGTGTCAGTAAACAAGTATAATTTGCAGCGTCCATATGTAAGGCTTTCCTGGGGTTCAAGATTTGATTAAGGTCTCTAACCCTAACTGCTTGTTTCAGTCATTGTTTAATAACTTTATTCTAACCTAATTTTGATAACTGTCTTTGTATTACTGTCTTTTTAACCTGGAGTTCTTTTTAATCAGTAATTACTAAAATTGAATATCTCTCAAAGCTCTTTTAATGCCATTGCAAACCAGGAATCATGAAATTGTTGCATTCTGTATGAGCTATTCCACAAATCTATGTATTTAAAAGTATCTGCTTTATCTGTCTGATTTGAGCTTTGTCTCATTCACCTATTACACCTGTGCTGACTGATTTACATTGGCTCCCAGTCAGGAAATATCTTTATTTTTAACTTTTGCATCCTTGTTTTCTTGTCCCTCCCTCTCTCTCTCTCTGCACCAGCCCCACCAACCTCTAAGATGCCTGAGGTCTAATTCTAGTGGCTTATACATTCCCAATTGCAATTGCTTCCCCATCAGTAACCATGTCTTTAAATGCCTGGGCCCCAAGCTCTGAAATTTCCTCACTGCACCTTTTTCTGCCCCTCCAACTCTCTCTTTTCCACCAACCCCCCCCCCCACCCCCTTTTTAAAACTCTCCGTAAAACTCACCTTGTTGATTTAAGCTTCTGGTCATCTGACCCAATATCTCCTTAAGTAGCCCAGTACCATACTTTGTCTTCTAATACCTCTGTGAAATGCATTGGGATGTTTCATTATATTAAGTGTCAAATAAACATGAATTGTTAATCATTAATTATAAATCATTATTATTATTATTATTAGATTTTAATTATAAAAAATCATTAAAAGAACCGTTGGCATTGATAACCAACAACTATGTAAACTTCTGATAGTTGGAAAGATACGATTGAGTTACTACTTTGCCTTTTAGTCTTTATTGTTGGGTAGATTTAATGCATGTTGTTTACTGAGTAACTTTATTAAATAAGAAGGCTTCTTGGGCGCTAGCTATTAGTTTAATGGAACATAGAGCACATCACACTGTTCTTTGCAAGCTTCTGCTGACTGTTTGCTCATTTCATGTCTTGTTTCAAATTAATTTGGGTTTTATTCAAAATTTAATTTTTACTGACTCATTAATTACAAATATGACCCTCTTCCTTCCTCTCCATGATCTCTCAAAAGCAATCCCTTTGTACAGTTTCCTTCAGTACAGAGCACAAGGAGAACAACTCGGGTTTTGCAAACAAACCAGTCTTGCTGGGATTGATAGGCAAGCTGAGCTGTATTAAGTTTGATCATTTCCTCCTTCCCAGTTTAAGTCTCCGTTGCCAAGGATCTTGTTCACCAGTATTCAGCAACAACAAAGCTCAACATAAAATGATCTCGGAGATTTAAATTTCAGTATCTTGAGTCTTAAAGCCACAGGTACAAACCAGCCTGTATTTTAGTTTTCACAGTAAGCAGGTTTTAAGAATGCTGAACAGATCACGAAAGATTTTCACAATCTTGGCCAACTTTTTTAAGTTCTCATTCTGCCAATCTTGATCTGAGGCCACTTTTTATACTGCTGTTTCAATTTTGTTATCCTGCAGTACACGTTTTTATTTGAAAATCTGCTTGACTTACATTGAGGGCCGAAGGGTCTGTTCTGCGCTATATTATTCTAAAATTGACTGATTTGCTAAAGACTGTAATGTAACTTCTCAGAGCATGGGGTGGTGGGAAGCTACTGTAGGTAGTCAGTCCAAGACATTTCCTTAGCTTAATAAATGACAGATACAATCACACTGGAACCCAGTTCTTTGAGATTAAGAAAATCAGACCTTTGAGTTGGTAAGTAATAACTTGGACTGCTAGGAAGCCTAGTCACACTTCAGTGCAATTTTGGGCTGGGCAAAAATTTTGGAGAATGCATACAATGCTTACTGTTGATTTTATCCTGGATGAAAATGAAATAGGATGAATCAGAATTATCAGACTACAAACCCATTTTTACTTACTGTACTTTGGTTGATGGAAATCCAAGCTAAGCTCAATTGTAAGTCTGGTCAATGGTGATTTGAAAATGTAAGAGATTGATTTTGGTTTTTGTTAAGTAAGCCTATTGAAAGACATGGAGCCAATGCAAGTAGATGCAGGTCCGCTAAGAACCAAGTGAATGCCATAACAGGTTCAAGGTGCTAAGGGTCTACTTGTGTTCCACACTACAAATTGTAATGAAGCAAAAATAATGGGAAAGACTGAAGGAGGGGATGTTGGAAACAGAACAGAATCAGCCCAGATTTGAATTCTTCTGTTTTTCAGAAGATTGCACCTAAGTAATCCTGAGTCTGAGCGGGTTTCCATTCTGGGATGGTAGGGGCAGAGTGAGTGCAGAAGTTGCAGAGTTGAAAGTTTATTTTGACCAACTTGTCAAGCAGATAATAAACTTTAAGAGCAAATGCAGAAGCATCACCATAACTTTTGTAAAAGTTGGATTATTCAGTATTGTTCAATGCTTCACTGTTTATTAATGTCCCAGAATGCAGCAAGGCTCTCTTGATGATGAAATAGAGTTTGAGATGTGACACAAAGCCGGTGATAGTGAATTGGCCACTTGCTTCACACGCTATACAGAAGAAATGTTACGTTATGTTCCAAAGCCCAAAGTAAATGTCACCTCCCTCCCTACTGTACATACTGTATGTGTTTTTTTAATCATTAGGATCCTTGTCGCTTTGAAAAGTGCCCGTGAGGAGGCCTACCTGCCTATTCCAGTACTTGCCTGTTTAATAGTGAAGTGGAAATAACAAATGGTGTTTGTCATGTATAGTGTGCTATGATTTATTATCACTGACCCTTCCCCCTCAATTCATGTTAAACTCAGTTGAAGACTGGTCGCACTCAAGCTTCCTTCTGGTATTTTAGGGTGTCAGAGTTTAGAAGCCACTAGTGTATTTTGGAAATTATAATTCACTCCCTTGATGTAGCGAAACCACCATTTACTCAGATCCGGGTATGTGCAAAGTTGATGGAATTGCAGCAAAACAAACTCCATTCGCAAATGAGGGCTAACATTATTGAAATGTGGCTTGGTCTCCGGTTTCAAACCGACAGCTGCATTGGTCCCATTTTAATAGACAAACTACCCAGAGAATGACCAATGGAAAGTTGCTTGGAACAGCTAAGATTAGCATGTGCCTGACACAGAGCAATTAGGCCAATGAGAGAGAACCTGGGCCTGGTGCTTCCCTGGTTTATTCCTTTTAACCCCAATGTTCCAGTTTTAACCTGTAGCACATGCTGTTGAGGACCTTCATCATGCATGTTGGTCCTAGAGAATTGAGTAGCACGGTGTAGAAGGCTGCCCTTCAACCCATCAAGTTTATGTCAGTTCTTTTAAAGAATCCAGTCAGCCCCCCACTGCCCCTAACCCTTTTGAACTCTTCCTATCTTCAACATCTGGTTGAACACTGAAGTAGATACAGGTTCAGATTGATCTCCAACACAGTGTACTTGCTAAATTGTAATCACTCCTTTTTTGTTGCATTGATCCCAGCTGATAAAATAGAATAGATTAACATAGAATAGAATAGCAATTTATTGTCGAGTATGTATTTTTCCAAAAAAAGTGAGAAATTTTATAAGTTGCCATTCCACAGCAATTGAGAGAAGTCCTATATAAGAAGCAACAAAGTAAAAGTTCATCACAGTTCAATTAACTGCTCCTGCATTTGGGGTACACTGGAAACTTCCATGCAGGACCGTGCTGCAACAGCAATGCTGGAACTAGACCTCCATGCTGGGCCGTTGGAAGACCTGGAAGCCGCCTACAAAGCAAGATCGAGACCTCCACACTAAGAAGAAACCTCTGCTCTGGGACTAGACCTTCTGGATGCATCTGATCCCAAAGTGAAACCTGGCTTGATAGATCATAAGTTTAATTTTTGCAGTTCGCTGACGTGCTTGTTAGTCACAATGAAAATAATGCCAACATCAAGAGTTCAATTCCTGTAGACCCCAGTCATTCACAACTTACAGATGATTTGGATGAGGGAACAAAATGTTACATGTCCAAGTTTGTGGTGACACCAAGTTGGATGGGAGGGTGAACTGTGAGGTTATAGAAATCCTTCAGCATGATCTTGACAGGTTGAGTGAGTGGGCAAGTTAATGGCAGATGCAATAAAATTTGGATAAATGAAGTTCTTTACTTCGGGAGCAAAAACAAGAAGACAGATTATTACCAGAGAGGCTATAAATTGGGAGAGGGGTATGTGCAGCAGGACCTGGGTGTCCTTGTGCACCAGTCGCTGATGGTAAGCATGCAGGTGCAGAAGGTAGTAAAGAAGACAAATAGTATGTTGGCCTTCATTGTGAGAGGCTTTGAGTACAGGGGCAGGGATGTGTTGTTGTAGTTATACAAGGCCTTTGGTGAGACCACACCTAGGATATTGTGTGCAGTTTAGGTTTCCTTTTCTGAGGAAGGACGGTCCTGCTCTCAAGGGAGTGCAGCAAAGGTTTACCAGGCTGATTCCGGGGATGGTGAGTCTGATGTATGAGGAGAGATTGTTGAGGTTGGGATTGTTTTCACTGGAGTTCAGATGAATGAGAGGGTATCTCAACTTCTAAAATTCTAACAGGATTGGACAGGGTAGATGCAGGGAGGATGTTCCCAATGGTGGGTGTGTCCAGAACCAGGGAACATAGTATGAGGATTCGGGGTAGATGATTTAGAATGGAGATGAAGAGACATTTTTTTATACTGAGTGGTGAGCTGATGGAGTTCATTACCACAGGAAGTAGTTGATGCCAAAACATTGAATGTATTCAACAGGTGACTAGATATAGCACTTTGGGCAGATATGATCAAATGTTATTGGTGAGAAAGCAGGATTAGGCTATTGAGTTGGACCATCAGCCATGATCATGAATAATGGCAGAGCAGCCTTGAAGGGCCGAGTGGCCTCTTCCTGCTCCTATCTTCTATGTTTCTATGTACCAGCTAAGGTTACCATGAAGGACTGTCCTTCTCAACCTTTCCCCTGCCTGAGGTTTGCTGACCCTCATGTTAAACCACCACCTGCCATGTCTCTCTAATTGAGACGTTAGCCCTAGCCCTGTGAACGAGTTGAACTGTGGCAACTTTACCCAAGTTAGTCACTGAGCAAGGTTCTCATAACATGGGAACAAGTTTATTTCATGAAAGTTTTTTTATTTCATTAAAAAAAATCAAAGCCATGTACGTCAGTTTGAAAAGATCTTAACGTACACCGTCAAAAACTTAGATCCTCCCTTTGCTCCAACACATGTTCAGTCACAGAGAAATATCACTGCTATCTTACATAACTGACCATGTCAGCAGGAAAACTCAAAACAGTTTTACAATTTCCTCTGTGCGCTGAGAACCTGAACAGTTTTAGATAAACACAAATCCTTTTGCTAAAGAAGGGTGAAGCATGGTGAAACTGTTCATCTTCTAGCATGAAACTGAAACCTGACGCTGCTGAACTGAACTCTAACCAGTTTACTAGAGACGCCAAAACATTTGTCTTTCTGCATGTCACAAACAATCAGTAGAATCGCTTTATCAATTAATATCACAGGTATCTGGCTAGAAACTTAAGTTACATGCTTTCTTAGAAATGAAGTATTCAGGTCACTTATTTTCAAATGACTTATTGACTTCTTTAATAAAAAGTTACCTTTACAAAACTGAAACCCATCTGTTTTGTTTAAAACAAAAAAAATCCAAATTCCCAAATGATGATTTTATTTTCATCACAGTGGAAAGAATTTTCATTGTGCCCTCTATGGGTTTGCCATACTGCTGTAGGCGAAATTACTTAAATGCGGGAATTGCACCTCTCATTGGGGAAGATGTCCTACCCTTAGGGGCTAATGTCAAACCTATTGCCCATTATTGAAGCACTCCAGTTCATACAGTGCAAGTGTATTCTATTTATCAAGCTGGCTGCTCCAGCAATGCATTGAGCTCAGTAGTGGATGCTGCTGATTTGTTGCAGGCAGGCTCATGAAAACGACAACATTAATGGATCCTGGAGTGAAGCAAGTCCAGGCAATTGGGTTTGGGTTACTTTGTAAATCTTAGCGAATAGATGGCTGGGATTAGGATGTCGGTTTTTTCATAACAGTTGCATGGAAAGGAAGTGGAGTACTGTCTTCAGGAGGAGTATTCCCAATGCACCTTTAAAGTTAGAATCTTCCATTTTTATCCTCACTTATCTAGATTTCTATGAAACTCTACGTCTGCTCCTGTTCAGCTGCCCACATCAGTAAACTCAATTGATCCTTTTTACATATGATACTAATTCTAGGGATTATTGGGATGATCTCAAATATAGTGTGAAGGTGATGGGCTAGCCACCCAATCTATATTATGGCCCACCTACCGAAAGCGTACATCGTAGAGGCGCTGTTATCTAGCCCATATTCACATTAAGATTGAGTTGATTTTATATGTTCAGCCATGCACCTTTGGTTTTGACTCTCTGCCTCACTTTATAAAGAGCATTGGAAACATATACTGAATCATGCTGAGACCTGTGATGATGGCTTTGTCAGACAATTGCATACAACTTGGTTGTTCATACTGCTTTTTTGAAACTGATGCTATGCCAATGTCAAAATTATTTTTTTTGAGGGGTCTTCTTAAGAATTTCTCAAGGTATACTTTTTGATTTTTCAGGAGTTTTTGGTTTAAAGGGCTACTTCTATCATTCTCATTAGATAATTTATTACATGATGCCATCATGAATTTATTATGGCCGTCTATATTTGTGTTGACATACAGGTTATTTGGACTTTAATCTCTGAAGACATAAACAACATTCAGGTTTGGGCTAATTAGGTGACAAGTAATATTGTGGCACGCAAATAAAAAGTGAGAATCCAACATTGACATCCCTAGAGGCCTGAAACTGAATGGGATCAGCCTTATAAATCCTGACTATAGGAGCAGGTTTGGAGTTTGGGAATTCTTTGTGAATAACTCTATTGTTGTGTTCCCAGTACCTGTTCACCATCTACTAGATACTAGTTAGTACACTGTCATAGGCTTATTGAGTCACAGAGCTGTAAAGCCTGGAAACAGACCATTCAATCCAAATGTCCATTCCGTTCACATAGCCTAAATTAATCTAGTCCCATGCTGGTCCACGTCCCTCTTTAAATCCATCCTGTTCATTTACCCATCTAGGTGTCTTTTTAAAAGTTGTATTTGTACCAGCCTCCTCCTCCACCTTCTCTGGCAGCTCATTCCATACATGCACCACCCTCTTTATGAAAACATTGCTCCTTTGGTCCCTTTTTAAATCTTTCTCCTCTCACCTTAAACCTATGCCCTTTAGTCTTGCCATCCTTGACCCTGGGGAAAAGATTTTGGCTATTCACCCTATCCATGGCCCTTGTGATTTTATAAACCTCTGTAAAGCCACCCCTAAACACCCTCCAGCGAAAATAGCCCCAGCCAATTCAGACTCTCCGTGTAGCACAAACCCTCCAAGCCTAGCAACCTCCTTTGTAAATTTTTTTTTCTTAATCCTTCCAAGTTTCACAACATTCTTCCTGTAGCAGGACCAGAATGGAACGCAGTATTCCAGGAGTAACCTAATGAGTGTTCTGTAAAGCCACAGCATGAACTCCCAACTACTGTACTTTGCTGTGACCAATTAAGCGAGCGTACCAAATACCACCTTCCCTATCCTGTCGACCTGTAACTCCACTTTCAAGGAACTGTGAACCTGCACTCCAAGATCTTTGTTCAGTAACACACCCCATGACCTTACCAGTAAGTGTACAAGCACTGCTCTGATTTATCTTTCTAAAATGCATCACCTCTCACTTATGTAAATTAAACTCCATCTGCCACTCTTCAGCCCATTGGCCCGTGTGATCAAGGTCCTATTGAACTCTAAGGTAACCTTCTTGGCTATCCACTTCACCACCAATTTTGCTGTCATCTGCAAACTTACTATGTTCGCATCCAAATCATTTATATAAATATGATGAAAAGCGGTGGACTCTGCTACGATCCTCGTGGCATACTGCTGGTCACAGGCCTCCAGTCTGTAAAGCAACCCTCCACTACCACCCTCTGTCTCCTGCCATTTGAGCCAATTCTGATCCAAATAGCTAGTTCTCCCTGTATTCCATGTGATCTAATCTTGCTAACCATTCTACCATGTGGAACCTTTGTTGAACACCTTCCTGAAGCCCATATTGATCATATCCACTGCTCTGCCTTCATCAGTCCTCTTTTTGTTACTTCTTCAAAAACACTCAATCAAGTTAGTGAAAGACAATTTCCCCATTCACAAAGCTGTGTCAACTATCACTAATCTGTCCTTGCCTTTCCAAATACATGTAAATCCTGTCCTTCAGAATTCCCTCCAACAACTCACCCACCACTAATGTGAGACAGTGTATAGTTCTCTAGCTTTACCTTACCATCTTTTTTAAATAGTGGCACCGCATTAGCCAACCCTCCAGTCTTCTGACACCTCACCTGCGGCTATCAGTGATACAAATATCTCAGCAAGGAGCCCAGCAATCACTTCCCTTAGCTTCTCACAGAGTTTTAGGGTACACCTGATCGGGTCCCAGGGATTTATCCACCTTTATGCGTGATTGAATACATGCCATTTGGCTGGATGAGTGCCGCTCTAGTAACATCTAAGAAGCTTGACACGATCCAGGACATAGCCTGTTTGATTGGCATCTCATCCGCCACAGTAAACATTCATTCCCTCCACCACCAACATAGTGGCAGCAGCATGTACTGTCTGTAAAATACACTGCAACCATTCACCAAGAGCCCCATCGAAATCCACAATGTTTACCACTTCAAAATATAAAGACAGCCAATGCATGGCAAAGTCTCCACCTGCAGGTTTCCCTGCAAGTTATGTTGCCATTACTTCGTTGTCTTTCAGGGTAAAAATCCTAGAATTTCAAATGTCACCTCTGAGAACTGAGAGTGAACTCCAGCACTTCAATGAGGGGCTCACCATAACATTCTTGAGGGCAGTTAGTATCAAATAATGAATTTGGGCTTTACCAGAGACATCGATATAACTAAATAAAAGAAATGTATCACTAGATTAATAGTAATTAAATTTTCTTCATGCAGTGGAACACTAATATTGAATAGGGTAATATATAATTCTTCAGTGTAACACAAATTTATTATCCAGTATGGGACATTAATATTTAATACCATATGACAGTAATATAAGTAAATCCACAAACATTCAACATCCAAGATTATTACAAGGAAAGCCAATCATGACTTCACCCTAGTTTCCAGCAGGGAAGCTGCACAATAGGAGGTCTGGATGGGAGATAGGATATTCCAATAAGAGAATTAGAATCCTATGGGCGCAGCCTCCTACTGGGATCACTGAATTGTGCACATTATCACGTTAACTGTGTTACTGTGTGAAAGCTTGCAGAGGTGATGGAAACCATGGCCTTTGACTGGAGATCTGGTCACCCCTTTATTGAACTGAATTCACGTTTTGTCACATGTACTCACATAAGTACAGTAAAAAATCTAGAAGTCGCCACTTACGGCACCATCTTAGGTACAAGAGTGCCTCGGTACAGATCCTAGAGTACAAATTCTTAAGAAAAAAGATTAGAAAAGAAAGTCTAGCATTTCAAATCTTCAAAAGAACAAAATCAGCAATAAATTAGAAAAAGAAATAAAACATTCCGATTAACAGTCTGTCCCCAATAATATAATGTAAAGAAAAGAAATTTTAAAAAAAATTAAGGCAAAGTTAATTTGAGCCATTTCACAGCTCTGGGCTCGAGAACCCAATCACCCCCAGCATTGGAATCCAGGGATGGACCCACCACCATGCTGAAGAAAACCATGCACAAAGTCGCAGACTGACTGAAGCTGCCAGAATGAGACCCAGAACAACATCGACAAAGAGAGCTGCTGAATCCACTAAAGCGGAAATCCTGCCACATCTTATTCCACCTGGACACTCAGCAGTCCAGTGGCAGAGCTTTAACCTGGCTGCAGAGATTGGCTAGCCAGATGCCAGTGGCTTTGTTGAACATCACTGCCACTGGGAAAGCTGTGCATGTAGCTGGGTACAAGACTGATCTGCGGTCTAGGATCACTCCTGGCCCCCAGGCCAGAGGTGAGTGACGGTGGGAGGTTAAATCATAGATGAAGTTGTGGGATAGGAAGTCATCAGAGGGCAAGGAGGTGGCACAATGCCATATTCTTCTATCAGGCACTAACTTTGAACGAGGCATCATTGCTGGGGGCCTGCAAACAACCCCATGTGCTACAGATGTGACAAGCCCTTGTGCCCACCATTGGGTTAATACCATCCATGGTAGGGTGAGGCCCTTAATTGGACAATTGTTGCCCACTTAACCACTTCAATTGATATTGAAGCATGAAAGTCATCAATGGACTATCTCTCCAAAGACTTGATCAGAATGGAAACTGGAAGGTGATGTTGTCCCCACCAACATGTTCCCATTGATTCAAATGCTCGCTGTAATGCAAATCCATTGCAAATGAGAACATATGAAAGTAACAAAATGTGAAGTCCTATCAAGTGCACAAGGTCACAGGTCTGGTAGTTTTCCCTAACTACCAATGTTATACAAGATGTGATGCATGCTTTGTAGTAAATGTAATTGTTTTATTTACTTATTGATTAGATAATATAATTTCACCAGCTTGTTTAATCAAATCCATTATTATTCATTGAGAAACATAAGCAACAAGTGAAACCAAACTTTATTGTCTGATAAACCAGCCCATATGATTTTGAATTCTTGAAAAGTTGGGGTGGGTGTGTGTGTGTGTGTGTCATACATTATGGCCCTGTGTGTGTGTGGCGGGGGGGGGGGGGGGGGGGGGTGCAGTGGGGGTTGAGGGCAGAAGGTTTAGGGATGGGCAATTAATGCTGCTGAGCCAGTGACGCCCTCATCCTGCGAATGAACAAAGAAAAAAAAAATCCAAGAGCACGCTTTTGCCTAATTTACTCATTACCTCCTCCAAAGAATTCTAACAGGCTTTTCAGGCATGACTTGCCCTTCATGAAGCAGTGCTGATTCAGGGGTATTTTACCTTGCAGTTCTGAGTGCTCTGCAACCTCATTCTTAACAATGGACTCTAAAACCAATGACTGAGGCCAGGCTAATGTAATGGAGTGTTACATTCGCCATTTTCCAGTCCTATGGGATCCTCGCTGACTTCAGTAATTCCAGTAACTCCAATACCTCCACAAAGTCCTCAGAACCCTGGAGTGTGGTCCATCCACGCTGTGATTTATCCACCTACAAATCTTTCAGCTTCCCCAGAACCTTTCCCTTAGTGATGGCCACCACACTAACCTCTGTTTCAACTCTCTTGAAGCTTTGGCTTCCACCATGAAGATTGATGCAAAGTACCTATTCAGTTCCTGTGCCATTTTCTTTGTTCCCCATCACTACTTCTCCAGCCTCATTTTCCAGTGGTCCTACGTCTAACCTTGCCTCTCATATCTTTTAAAGAAATCTAAAAAATCCCTTGCGATCTTCTGTGATATTATTAGCTAGCTTATTCTCATATTTCATTACTTTTCTAGTTATCCCCTGTTGGTTTTTAAAGGTATCCCAATGCTCTGGCTACTTGCTAATCTTCACCACATTGTTTTATTTTTCTGTTGCTTTAATGCTATCCCTGACTTCCCTTGTCAGCCATGATTGCCTTGTCCTCCTCTTAGTATGTTTCTTTTTCCTTGGGATGAATTTCTGCTTGGCCTCCTGAATTACCCCCCAGAAACTCCCTGCTCCACCATCTTCCCTTCTAGGCTCCCCCTCCAGTTAACTCTGGCCAGCTCCTCCCTCATATCTTCGTAGTTACCTTTTACTCAATTGTAATAGCATTACATCTGATTCCAGTTTATCCCCCTCAAGCTGCAGGGTGAATTCTATCACATTATGGTCACTGCCCACTAGAGGCTCCTTCATCTTAAGCTCCCTCATCAAGTCTGCCTCATTGTGTCACCAAATCCAGAATTGCCAAATTTCCTAGTGGGCTCTACCACAAGCAGTTACAAAACAAAAATCTCGTAGACACTTCATAATTTCCTTTTCTTGAGATCCTCTACAAACCTGGATTTCCCAATCTGAAGTCACCCATGACTGCTATAATAGTGCCTTCCTCAAATGCCTTTTCTTCCTCCTGACTTATTTTCCGTTTTATGCTCCAACTACTGCTAGCAAGCCTGTATGTAACTTCTTTTCTTTGTGGTTCCTCAACTCTACCTGACCCTAAGAAGGAGCAAATTACTGCAGATGCTGGAACGGTCTGATTAAGAGTCATCTAGACTTGAAACGTTAGCTTGCTTGACTTGCTGTGATCTCTAACTGACTCTATATCACTTCTTGCTGTCAATTTAATTTAGTTTCATTTCTTACTAACAAGGCAATCCTATTCCCTCTTCCCCTCTGCCTGTTGTTTTGATATGATACATATCCTTGAATACTTAGTTCCCAGTCTTATTCCCCTTACAGCAATGTCTCTGTGGTACCCATGACATCATACCTGCAAATTTCAATCTGTGCTACAAGCTCATTCCATTGTTTCATATTCTGTGCACATTTTATTACAACACTCCGTTTTGATCACCCCCCTTCTCATATTTGTCTTCAGATCTGCTGTGCTTGAAATTAGATTCCTGATCCTTTCATACACTATGTCCTAACACTTGTTCTGGAAATGTTAATAACCTCTCCTGAGTCTTTGTGCAACCTTCACCCCCAGCCTTAACTAGTTTAAACTCCTTGTGACCTCGATTTACCTTGATTTGCACCATCAGTCTGTCTGACATCTTCCAAATGTTTTGTCTATGAAGAGGCAAAGTCTTTAAGTTTATTCTATTATTGAGTTTCCCTACACTTTTATGGTCCTTTGGTGCAATTTGACATTCACACAACTGACCTCTTTCGTTTTCTCGACAATCAACTTATCACTAACCAGCAATCCCACCTTCTCCTTTTATCTTTGATATTATAATTTTCCATACAGCTGAACCCACTCCCCCACTCTTCAGTTTAAAACCTCATCTGCAGCCCTGGTAATGCAATTCGCAAGGGCTCTGTTCCCAGCAAGTGGAGCCTATCCCATTGGAACAGCTCCTGCCTTCCTCAATACTGGTGCCAAAGTCCCATGATTTTGAACCCATTTCTCCCACACCAATCTTTGAGCTATGCAATTACCTCCTTTTAATGCTAATTAGCTCACAGCTCAGGTAATATTCTGGAGATTAACACCACTTTGGTTCTTTTTTTTAATTTAGCCCCGAGCTGCTCATACTCCCTCAGCAGAACCTCTTTCCTGTTTTCACCTACGTTATTGGTACCTATATGGACCATGACAACTGGATTTCACTCCAAGTTCCTCTGCAGCCCAGATGATATATCCTGAACTGGGTACCAGACAGACAGTGCAGCCTTCAAGACTCTTGATCCTGGCTGCAAAGAACAATATCAATTCTTCTGACTCTACTAGCCATGGTTAAAATTATATATTTTTCTTCAACTCCCCCTGCTCCCCGAATTGCTCCCCGTACTACGGTGCTGTGATCAGTTTGCTCATCCACCCTACAGCCCCCTCTCTCATCTACATAGGGAGCAAGAATTTCAAACCTGTTAGACAAGCTCAGGGCTGAGGTTCCTTCAGCACTACCTCCTGGATCCCCTACCTTCCTCCTTCATAATCACACCTTGCTGTCCCTGACCACTGACTGAAATTTGAAGCAGTTAATCTAAAGGGTGTGACTGCCTCCTGAAACACAGCGTCCAGGTAACTCTTCCCCTCCCTGGTGTGTTGCAGTGTTCAAAGCTGAGACTCCAGCTCGTTACCTCCGAGCCAGAGTTCCTGAAGTAACCAACGGATGTGGACCCTATGAATTGCAATGGAGTCCACGAGCTCCCACATCATACAGGTACAACACACTGTCTGGCTATGCAGCTCTGTTTTATTTACATAGTTCTTAATTTGTCTTTTAAAATATTTCCAAGATTTACCTTCAATCTGAAAGTAATGTATAACAGAAAGTCAAATTAGCAACTATTACCACCCAATGAATTTATGGTTTTCCTGTGATGTCATTCTTTGTGCTCAAATCCCCGATCCTGGGCGCATCCTGTTTAAAAAGACCTTACAAACTATGAACCAAAAAAGCAAACAAAAGCACCCTTTCCCATCTGCACTAAATTCCCATGCCGTCTCCAAAGTCCCCAAACTATATACTCACTCAGACTGTGTCTCACTCCAGATGTGATCCCTCCTTCCTGACCACGTAGAGCTTATTGATCTAAATTTTGTGAGTTTGTATTTTACTGGGTACTGTGTTAATTTCTGTTAAGAACAAGGTTCACGCAACACACTTGATACATCAAGTGATCATTTATTAATATTTTTAATGTGGTTATTCTGAAGCTTTATGATGCACAAACACTTTTCAAAATTCGTGTGTTAGTGTTTTTGAGAGAAATTAGGGGAAGAGATGGTTTGTCTGGCTTGTAAATTGCATCAGTGCTATTTTGAAATTTGTGGTGTGGCTTCATCTCTTGAATTGATGATTAGCTGGTGTTTTGCAGTTCCTTAGTTTTAATTAAACACGTTACATTTTACTGTGAAAACATGATTAAACCACTTATTCTGAGGGGAAGCAGTGAAAGCTTTGAGCATAACTGACTTGCTAGAGGAATGTGTGAGACCGTGCATTCTTAAAGCTTTACACTTTTTCAGTTTACCGTAATTGTACGTATTTAAATATTTTATCTGCATCAGGCTACAGTGGGCCAAAACTTTCTGGCCTTCCTGGTGTATTTGTGCCATAACTGTAGGAAGGGTGTGACAGAAGGGTCGTAAATTAGCCTGAAATGTCAGAGTACGAATTTCCGTGGAGCCTGTTGCCCAGACAAGGTGAGCAATGTCAGGATGGGCAAGTGACTGAGGCTACAATTCCCTGCAGCCAGAGCTTGGGAAATGCTGTGAAGGATGTTGGAACCCACATTCCCAATTGTGGAATGACATCCATAATTAGTTAACCTTGTCTTTGTTTGTTTGATTGCAGTTTTACTTGGCGCTACAAGTGTCAACTAGTAACATCCCGTGAAAAACCAGGGATCTGCACCTTCAGTCAATAGAAACCAACAGTGCAGCTCCTTAACCAATCAGATTGAAGGAATCTGAAATGCTCAGAACAGTGACAAATAAACAAAACTAATTTAGGGTGCGTGAATTCAACATTGCAGCAGATTCAGAAAGAGAAATAAAGAGAAGGATGGCATTTTGCTGAAAACGTGTTTCAGTAGATTTTCATCTTGCACTCTATCAGTAGAAATACCAACTTTCAAACTTCAGACAGGTTAAGGGGGCGGGATAAGGTTATTAGGTAGAAGATGGGGGTGGGGCTTGAGGTGGGAGGAAGGACAGGTTGGGGAGGCAGGGGCGAACTGGGCTGATTTTGGGATGCTGTCGCAGGAGGGGAGATTTTGAAGCTTGTGAAGTGCACATTGATACCATTGGGCTGCAGGGTTCCCAAGCGGAATATGAGTTGCTGTTCCTGCAACCATCGGGTAGCATCATTGTGGCACTGCAGGAGGCCCAGGATGGACATGTCATCTGCAGAATGGGAGGGGCAGTCGAAATGA
Source organism: Stegostoma tigrinum (assembly GCF_030684315.1). Lineage (NCBI taxonomy): Eukaryota > Metazoa > Chordata > Chondrichthyes > Orectolobiformes > Stegostomatidae > Stegostoma > Stegostoma tigrinum. Next base: position 55,517,455 of record NC_081362.1, read on the forward strand.
TTCGCGACTGGGAGGTGCAGTTGTTTATTGTGAACTAAGCGTAGGTGTTCTGCAAAGCCGTTCCCAAGCCTCCACTTGGTTTCCCCAATGTAGAGGAGGCTACAACGGGTACAGCGAATACAGTATACCACATTGGTAGTAGGTGCAGGTGAATAACTGCTTAATGTGGAAAGTCTTCATGGGGCCTGGGATGGGGGTGGGGGTGGGGGTAGGGGTGCGGGGGATTCTAGGGGCAGGTGTAGCACTTCCTGCGGTTGCAGGGAAAAGTGCTGGCTTTGGTGGGGCTGGAGGGGAGTGTGAAGCAGACAAGGGAGTCATGGTGAGAGTTGTCCATCCAGAAAGCAGTTAAGGGTGGGGAGGGAAAAATATCTTTGGTATCAGATTGTAGATGGCGGAAGTGTCAGAGGATGATGCGTTGGCTCTGGAGGTTGGTGGGGTGGTACGTGAGGACGAGGGGGATTCTGTTTTGGTTGTTATTGTGGGGACAGGGTGTGAGGGATGAGTTTCAGGAAATGCGGGAGACACGGTCGAGGGCGTTCTCGACCACTGATGGGGGGAAGTTGTGGTCCTTGAAAAACGAGGACATCCGAGATGTACGGGAGTGGAATGCCTCATCCTGGGAGCAGATGTGGCGGAGGCAAAGAAATTGGGAATGGGGAATGGCATTTTTTTTTGCAGGAAGGTGGGTGGGAGGAGGTGTATTCTAGGTAGCTGTGGGAGTCGGTGGGCTTGAAATGGATACCAGTTTCCAGATGGTTGCTGGAGATGGAGACAGATGGGTCCAGGCAGGAGAGAGAGATATTAGAGATGGTCCAGGTGAACTTGAGGTTGCGGTGGAAGGTGTTGAAGTGGATGAACTGTTCGAGCTCCTCGTGGGAACGAGGGGCAGTGCCGATACAGTCATCAATGTAACGGAGGAAGAGGTGGCGTTTAGGGCCAGTGTAGGTACAGATGAGGGATTGTTCCACGTAACCTACAAAGAGGCAGGCATAGCTTGGGCCCATGCGGGTACCCATGGCCACCCCCTTTGTAGGAAGTGGGAGGAATTGAAAGAGAAGTTGGAGAGTGAGGACAAGCTCAGCTAAGCGGAGGAGGGTGTTATTGGAAGGGGATGGGTCAGGCCTGCGGGACAGGAAGAAGTGGAGGGCCTTTAGGCCATCTGTATGGGGAATGCAGGTGTATAGGGACTGGACGTCCGTGGTAAATTTGTGGTGTTGGGGACCAGGGAATTGGAATTTCTGGAGGAGGTGGAGGACATGGGTGGTGTCACAGACATAGGTAGGGAGTTCTTGCAGCAAAGTTTGGGGTTTTGGGAGGTGGAGGAAGCCCATTTTGTGTGGTAGGCACCAGTAAGTTTACTGTACTTAGGGTTTTTTGAGTCCAATAAAGCTGAGTAGAATTGAGTTCAGGTTGTGGATCCTACGAAGAGTTAAACTGGAGAGGTCCTTTTGCGGGTCTGGGAGAGGGAGGCTCTGAGCTTGGGTAGGCTTGAGTGCCATCAGATGCCGACACATTGCTGTGACTGTGTGTTTCAGGAGCTGCAGGGAGAAACGCTTCTGAATGTAGACATTGTCTACATATCAAGTTTAAAATAATTTTGCAGTTTATTTATACTGTGTGTCTAGAAGTTAATCCTGGTAATTTCTTTGCTGAACCAGTGACTTACAGCATTTGAGGAAAAGAATGTTTCATAACAAAGACATGAAACTCGGTACCAAGCTTGTGGTCTCCAGTGTAACAGTGTTTCCTGCTCTTCCCTATGAGTCAGAGACAGACAATGTACAGCAGACACCTCAAATCCTTTGAAATGTTACCAGTGCTACCTCTGTAACCTATCCCAGGGCAACATCGACAGTATCGAAGTACTGGTTATCATCAGCTGCACTGGGAGGCCACCTCGTCTGCATTTTGACACGATTCCCCAATTGATCTCTCTCCTTTATTGGGTGGAATGGTGGCATTGTGCCAGGGCCAGGGAGCTGGGTTCAATTCTAACCTCGGGCGACTGTCTGCGTGGCAAGTTGACCCCCTCACCCCCCGACCTCTGAAAACCAAAACCGAAAAACCCAAAGAGAAGCACCCCATAGTCTGTAAAAGGAGTGTGAAAAGTTGTGTGACATGTTTGAATAGTGAAATAAAATAAATCCCTGATACTCACTTGCTTTAAAATCATCAAGCAACAATTCATTCTTCTAATACTAACTATGAACAAATTAACTAAACTATTAACAAACTAAATAAACCCCTTTTAACTACAAACTATTTCTGAATGAAGCAGGATTCTAATGGTATGCTATTCCAAAAAATACAAGTCCCACTTTTATTAAAATAATTTAGCCTCTCAATTTTTTTAGCCAGATTACAAATCTTCTGTAATGTTTTCTGCCTTCTCTGTTGATTCTTCTGTCAGGAATGCCTTCTCTGCTGATTCTCCTTTCAGGAATATTAACTAGTTGAGCCATTGGTACCATTGTTGTTTGGCTGGTGCTGTCTCTAAGTCATAGCTGAAGCAGTGAGAGCCAGTGATTCTCTCTTGAGAGCTAAGGTCTGTTAGCTCTGGTGGATGGCAGCCAGTTCTGGGGTCTTTGATCAATGGTGCCCTGCGTTTTGTACCCTCGGACATATCAATTTTTTTTTACAACAAGATTCATCTTATGTTGTCAGACTTGGGTTTCATAGACTTTTAATTATTTAAGTACCTGGTTCAAATTGACTGGCTAAATTCAGAAGTCTTTTGTCTTGGTTACTGTACAGCCTTTCAATACAAATGTTTCAATTCAGGTGCTCTCTGTGTACCTACAAACTTTAAAGCTGCTGCTAGCAGGCATCCATTTTAAATCCCTCAGCATCGAAAAAGCACATGATCTTTTAAAGGGACCACACAATGCCAGAAATGACAAAGGATTGTGATTGGTATACACTATTGTCTCTGCATTGTTTGCAATGTAAACATCAAAATGTTGTAAGGCCGTTACCAACTCTTTCACTGGTTGTATTTTTTTTTCCTGATGGATATTGAGTTTTCTGAAAAATAACTGATTTGGCCTTTCAGTTCCATAGTCATCCTCCTGTAACAACACAGCTCCAACACCTTCATCACTTGCATCAATGGTGACTTTGAAGGGTTTTAACAAGTTTGTAGCTAAAACTGGTGCAGTGGTTAATGCTGCTTTAAAATTCCCAAACGCCTCCTGGCATTGTTCCGTCCACTGAAATTTCATGTTCGTCTTTAACAAACCTGTCAACAGTACTATTATGCTACTAAAGTTTGACAAATTTCCTGTAGAATCTGCTCAATCCTAAAAATCATAGCAGTTCCCTTTTTGAGGATAGTCTTGGAAATTCCTTGATGATTTTTGTCTTCACGTTCCTTGCTGTCATCTGTCCATGCCCGATATTGTGCCCTAAGAATGTCACTTCTGCCTTCACAAATTCTGTTTTTGCCAAGTTCATGCCTGATTTTGCCTTGTGTAATCTCTCAAAGGGTTGTGCCAAATGCTCCATGCGATCTTTCTACAAATGGCTAAAGATCACTGTCATCTGTGTAGTCGGCACAATTAGTCAATCCTGTAACAACTCTATTCTTAAGCCTCTGAAAAATAGCTCATGCATTTTTCATTCCAAAGGACGTTACTTTGAAACGATATAGACCATTTGGGGTTACAAAAGCAGAAACTCCTTTTTGCTCTCTTGGACAGGAGTACTTGCCACTAATTGCAAAATAAGTCCAACTTTGTGATGTAAGTGGCGTGTCCTACTTTTTCCACACAATCCCCCAGCCTTGGAATTGGGTATGAGTCAGATTTGGTCACAGCATTGACACTCTGATAATATACACCGAATCATTGAGTACTATCAGGTTTGAGAACCAACATGATCAGTGAACTCCGTTCCCTTTGACTCATCTCTATAATGTCTTCTTAGAGCATCACTTCCACTTCCTTCTGAACCTGCGCTGCTTTGAGAGGATTTAGCCTGTAGGGGTGGTGTTTTATCAGATCAGTATTCCCGACATCAACCTCATGTACTTTGACATTATTCCTCCCCATTCTGCTTCTGCATAGGTCCTCATAGCACTGCAACAAACCTTCAGTTCGGTGCTCTGTTCCTGGGACAGAGAGCTCACTACCCTATCCTGTTCCTTCATGACTTCCTCATTATTCAATTTATTCTGAGGCAGATCAAAATCCAAATCATGTGGATTTGATTCTTCAGTCTGGGTGGCAGTAACTAACACCTCTTTGTCCAGTTCCCTTTCTTAGTCAAAGTAATGTTTCAGCATGTTCACATGACACAATGATAAACCTTTTTTCTAAGGCATCTTTACCAGATAATTTACCTGACTTAACTTCTTGTCAATCTAATAGGGACTAAACCTTGCTTTGAAGGGATCTCCTCCCACTGGTAACAGCACTAATACTTTATCCCCATGGGCAAATGCACAAATTTCAGGTTTCTTGCCTGTTTCTCACTTCATTAGGTGCTGAGCCACCTTCAAATGTTGTTTAGCAAATTCACCTAGAGATTGTAAGAACTGCAGATGCTGGAGTCAGAGATAACATAGCGTGGAGCTGGAGGAACACAGCAGGCCAAGCAGCTTCAGAGGAACAGGAAAATTGACATTTCAGGTCAGTACCCTTCTATATCTAATTCACCTTCTGCTTTATTTTTCTCTCCTCTCCTCTCAGATTCATAATCCTACTGTGAGGTCTCTAATTTAGACCTTTCAACTTTTCCTTAATTAATTTTAAAGGCCCTCTTAGTGACTGAACAACAACTCAAATGGAGTAAATTCAGTCAATTCATGTAGAGCATCTCTAATAGCAAATAATACAAATGGGATCATTTGGGTAATTCTGGCAATGAGGCCTCAACATTGTCTTTAGGGTCGATGGCACCTTCCCAATGCTCCCTGGGATTAGAACAGTACGTACTTGGTTTAAAGTGTTTGATGCCTAAACTATCCAAGACCACCTCAAATAATTTGGCAGTAAAATTGGGCCCTTGGTCTGATTTGAATCTGCCTGGTAGTCCATAACGGCTAAAGAAAACAAGCAACTCTTCCACAGCATTTTTTGCCTTGACATACCGTAATGTAATTGCCTCCGGAATCCTGGTAGACCCACCTGTTATGGTTAGCAAATACTGGTTCCCACTTTTGGTTTTAGGGAGGGGACCTACACAATCAAATATAACCCATGTAAAAAGATTTTCGCATGTGGGAATTGGTATCAAAGGTGGTGGTTTTATTACTGCCTGTGGTTTTCCTACCATCTGACATCCAGAACAGGTACATTCAGTTCAATAAAAATGCTTCTGTATTGTAGCCTGAGTCTTCCTCACTCCTAGATGACCTGCAGGTAATTTGTGCTTCCCACAATAATTCCTGTCTGTATTCTGCTGGAAGAATACAATCTGGTGAATTTCTGCCCATTTTCTCATCTGCACTAACCTGCCATGGTCTACATTTCATCCTTGAGGTAATAGCATTCTGGAATACTCTGATTCCTTTTTTGAGTAGGCTTTATGATATAAATACTTTATTGTCTCATCTTTTTGTTGTAGCTCCATTAGTCTTTCAAAACTAAACACCTCTGCCTGATCCTCTCCCTGTATAGGTTTTTCCTTTACCATCTCATCAAACAGAGTGTAACTAACTGGATTCAACTCCTTCACCTTTTTTCTCTCTCTCTCTTTTGTTTTCACTTCTTGTTGTAACTTATGACTGTGGGATCATGTCACCACACAGTCCGGAAAAATTCCAAGGTATTTTTCTTTGAACTCCTTAGTTCCCTGGTTTTCTTTTGGCTTTTCCACTACAATGGGCATCACTCTCACCTCTGATCTAGCTATATCATTTCCAAGAATAAGCCGTATTCCTGGAATAGTCAATTTTTCCATCACTTCTATCTCTTCCCCGGTCTATTGAACTTTCTAGCCTTATCTTACACAGGGGAACATTACTCCTCTCTCCATTTCTTCCACAGATAACCACTCTCTCACACAATATTTCAGAAATAGTGCAAATATTTTCATTGCTTACTATCACAGACAAACTCCTGTATCTCTCAATACTTTAACTGTTTTATCTACTCCCCCTATTCTACCTGAGTAGATTTTACTCATACAGGTGAAGCCTTTGAAATGACTGGGCGCTGTCTTGCTATCCAGCCCCTGACTAGGCTGTGCGTTCTCCTGCAGCTCCTCAACTTCTCTTGAGACTTCCGTCACTACCTTAAATAATCCCACTGGTTTAATTTCTTTCTCCACATCCTTTTTCCCAGTGCCTTTCTTAAACCATCAGCACTATGACTTTGTGTGTCCTACTTTGCTGCAATGAAAACATCTGTTTCTAATTTATATCCCTCATGGAATGAAATTGCTGTCAGATGCCAGACTTCGATCTAAGCACTAATGCATATTCATTAGCCATCTTTGCAGCTGTTCTGGCTGTTTTAACTTTTTGTTGCTCAACATGAGTTCTTATTGCTTCTGGAAATGAAATTTTAAACCCCTCCAGCAGAATAATGTCTCTTTTCTATCTTTCATGCTCTCATCCAGCTATTGAAGTTGCTCTGTTTAATTCTTTCAAACGCGATATAAGTCTGACCTGATTCCTTCCTAACATTTCTGAACTGTTGTCTACATGCTTCTGGTACTGATTTGTGGTCACTCAAATTAGCCTGTTTTACTTCTTCTTTTCTTGAAACCTCCTCTGACAGCACTGCAAACACCTCACTGCTTACCAATTTGGTGTGAATTAAGATTACACACAGTGTCTGGCCAGTTCATCTGTTTAGCCAATTTCTCAGAGGAAATGTAAAAGGCTTCTACATCTTTTTCATTGAATTTTGATAATATTTAGACACATTTGTATATATCCCTACCAGGCCTTTGGCTACACTGGGTTTGCTCATCATCGCTGTCCTCCTCATTAACCCTACCTCCTACCTTCACCTCCATCCTTCTACGTCAATTTTGCTGCCTGATTGCCAACTTCTGAAGCTCAAACTCTCTCTCTCTTTCCTTTTTTTTTCTTCTACTAGGAAGCTTCTTTTCCCTTTCTTTATCTTCTAACTCCAACTGTCTCATTTGCAATTTAATTTTTTCTAACTCCACTGCACCTGACTCTTTATCTGATATACCTAAATGCTTGGCTAACTCTGTTATAATTTTAGTTTTCTTCTTATCCCTAGTTAAACCCAACTTTAGCCTGTTTGTTAATTCTAAAAGTGTCACCTTTTTCCGTCTGTTGAAACTTTCTTTGCAAATTCAGGAAGGACCTGCAACCCTCAGAGCCTCTTTACCAATGTTAAGAGCCATTCCCCACTTTTGATTTAGCCAACAGCAAGCAACCAAAATTAAACGGACTCCCACTTCTCACTTAAACTTTATTTAACAATCTAAGACACTACTTCCCAAGTCGGTTCAAATCTACAGGGACATTTTGTACCCCAAATCTATTCAAATCTGTCCAAATCTAGGACACAAGCCCCCAGTTTGTTATACAGTGAAGGTTGACCACCCTCAGGATGAAAACCGAAACACCCGAACAGGAACACTTCAGCCCATGATCTGTAAAAGGAGTGTGAGAAGTGGCATAACCTGCTTTTTAGCAACTTCTAGTGGTGAAATAAATGCCTCACTAACTTCAAAATCAGAAATGTAACGATTCATTTAACTAGTTCTAATCATGAACAAATTAACTAAACTATTAACGAATTGAATAAATCCCTTCTAACTATTACTGATTAAAGCAAGATTCTAATGGTATGCTGTTCCAATAAATACATGTCCCACTTACAGTGGAAAAAAGTAGAATTTGGTCTCTCAAAATTACAGCCAGCTTACAAGTCATCTGGAATGTTTTGTGACTTTTCCATCAATTCCTCTGTCAGGAATGCCTTCCCTGTCAATTATCCATTCAGGAATATTAACTAGTTGTGCTATTGGTACGATTATTATTTAGTTGTTGCTTTCTCTAAGTCATAGCTGAGGCTTCAGAGCCAGGGATTCTCTCTTGAGAGCTGAGGGCTGTTAGCTCTGGTGGATGGTAGTTAGCTCTGAGGTCATTGTCCAACTGTATCCTTTTTATACCCTTGATGACATATCAATATTTCTTACAATAAGATAGATCCTATGTTGTCAAAACAATCAGATTTAAATTTAATAGATTTTTTGATATCTTAGTGCCTGGTTCAAATCGAATGGCTAAATTCAAAAGCCTTCTGTCTTGGTTTTAAAACAAAAAGAACTGCTGCTTGTCTTGCTAACTGTACAGCCCTTTGATACAAATGTTTTAATTCGGGTGCTCTCGGTTTACTTACAAATTGTCAAGCTGCTGTTCACAGACATCTATTTTAAACCTCTCAGCATAGAAAAAGCACATTATCTTTCAAAGGGGCCTGTCAATGCTTTCCCCCCCTAGCCTTAACAAACACCAAATTCTAACGTCCTTCCTCCCAATCCACCAGTGCTCTACTCAACTTTGCAACAGTGGAGTTTGCACATTCTCCCTGTGTCTGTGTGACTTCCTGCCAGGCACATCAGTTTCCTCCCACAGTCCAAAGACATCCAGGTTATCTGGATTGGCTATACTAAACTGCTCCGGTCAGGGGGTGTGTGAAACTCAGTGTCAAGGGATGCACAGGCTAGATGGATTTTAGCCATGGTAAATGCTTGGTTTCAGGAACTGGGGGACATTGGTCTGGATGGGATATATTTTGGAGGGTTGGTGTAGACCAGATGAGCCTTAATGCCCTCTATCAGCGCTGTGAAGATTCTGTGATTTTGCTCCAAATGTCTTCACAATCACGATGCCCAGCAGGGAAGGCAAATGCTTTCAAGGTAGTTGGCAACACTTTCCTGAAAAAAAAACATCCTGAATGATTTATGTATATCTCTAGGTAAAAAACTGCCCAAATTGGAGAAGAAGCACCTGCAAAGGCACCAAACATTATTTTTCTGTATTTGAGAGGATGAGACATTTGGGAGAGGTCAAGCTGAACCTGTTGCTGGCTAGGATTTTCTGTTTTTGAAACTTTCGTTCTTGGGTGTTTCCATCTCTTCGCAAGATGCATGGGTGATTGGTACGTTAACTGCAAAGTATCTTCCTTTGTTGGTTAAAGATCTCACCTGATAGGGCCAAAGCTCAGGTGCCACAAGGTGGGGGGCAAGTGAGTGCCATGATGGTGGTCTTTCAAACAGGCGCCACACAACTTCTCTCGCTCAGAGACAGCACCCCCTCATCCAGCTGCCAAAAGCCACTTTTCTGAACAAGAGATGTATTTGACCTGAGACATTAAACTCTGTTTCTCTCTCTTCATGGATGCTGCCAGAGCAGCAGAAAATTTCCAGCTCTTTGTGTTTCTATTCCAAATGTCACACCTCTTCAATCTGACCCTCCACGACTAATGCAGGAAAGAATTTGCATGTGGGGGACACCATGCATCCATTGGAAAGCAAGGTGTCGTGATTATGACATCAAGTTGAATGGCCATTATAAAGAACAGTTTGTTTGGAAATATATTGGACTGAGATGGAGCTGTAGGTCTTCAGGCCCATAAAGCCGAATTGTTCAGTAATCACAAGATGGATGTCAATTAGTGTCCAATTGATAATGTCAAGTAAAGACAGAAACTACTTGAAATAATCCGGCCCCGCTGGAGGAGGAATGCAAGCTGTCTGATGTTGTGGGTTTGGGGGTTTATTGGAGGTTGGAAGGTAGGATTTGTTGAGCTGCTTCCACAAGGAAGGGGAGCAGGCGAATGACAACTTGAGTGGAGGCATGGGACTGGCAATGGTGGCCCATGCCAAATGGGATGTGGAGAAGGAGCAGGGGAATGGCAGAATCGATGAGGTTTCCAAGGGAGTACAGAAGGAGGGGGTCACAGAGAAGTTGGTGGGGTGAAGGACCTGGAATCCTGCTTTTGATTGGAGAGTAGGGAACAGTAAGTCAAGGTAGGAAAATGAGGACCCTAAAGGGAATTGTCTACATATAGAGATATACAGCACAGAATGGGTCCATCTTACAGTTTTAGCTGGCAGAATCCTTACAGGGCTTTGCGTTTACTCACAATATTTCAATTACATCTACTGAGAATCATCTTGGACGATATCCTACATGATTCATAGAAAGAAGGGCCAGCTCAGCCTTCAAGTCCAATCATGTTCCACAGAGTGACAAACACAATGGCGGGTGTTAACACAGATACCCCATGAAGAGTGAATGCAAAAACACACCATTGCTTTTCCACAATATATATCCCTAAATCTGCTAAAGTGAACAACATTTCCATTTAAATCTCGGACTGAGTCTCAATGAATAATAATGATGTCAGTGAAGCCAATGTAATGTGAAATATTTGCAAGTGAAGTTTAAATTTGAAGAACACTCGTGTCGCTTTCCTGCTCTCAGTAAGTCTTATGATGATGGCCATGAAATTGGGCAGACAAGTTGTGGCTGTACTGAAGAGCCCTCTTATTTGTCTTGGAGGCCCTTTTACAGCCCAGTTGTACCTGTGGATCCCTATTCCAGACCGCCTTTTGTGTGGGTGGATCACTGGGTCAGGATCCTGGTGGTCCCTGACTGAACTAGGGGTGTACCTGCATGACATGAATTACAGCAGTTTAAGAAAGCATCTGACTGCTAGCAAGGACAATGGATAAAACAAATTTGTACGGTAAATTTTTATATCCATCATCTAGCCACTGTCGAATATCTTCTAACAACCAGAGTTCAGTCATGAAGAATGAAAATATAGCTGAGGTATCACAGGTTAATATAGTGGAACCAAAGGTGCAGAAGAGGAGGATCAAGGTAGAAAATAGGAAGATAAACCAAAGCAGCGCAAGAACAAACATTACAAGAAGAGGACGGAGAATCTGTGTGGTGCAGCAGAAAGGGCAGACTGTAACCATGGTAACACATTTCCATTGGGAGCTGCTTGGGATTCTCAAATGTCTGCAGCCCAAACAAAACTCTCTCCTCCGGCTGATAGGAATAACAGTCAGTCACCTGAACAGTCATTAGCTGTCACCCAAAGAACACAGTGTCACTGCCAGTCATCGTGTCCTGATGAACAACATGTTTTTTTTTCCTGTGGAATGACATTGATGTTATCATCTGCAGCTCAACAATGACAGTCTGTAATCATTCTGAAGTGCTGTCTTAATAGAAACCAGTACAGCACTACATAATAAAAGAGTATTGCTCTGGACTTGTTTTCCCATACCAAAGCTTGCAACGTTCTCATCTAGCATTTAATCATTGTTACAATACCTCTAGGGACAGCCTATTTTTGAAAAGAAGTTCAGACTTCCATTCAGTAGCTGAAAGAATGACAATGTCAAGGTTTCATGTTTTAAAACATCTACAATAACAAATACCAAAATAAAGACTATTAGGTGAAAACTACCATTGTGAGCACCTTTAATATTTTAAACCACAGGGCGGAATGCTTTCCTCCCTATTCCTAGCCTAACTTTTTTAAAAAAACGAGATATATTTTTCACTTCTTTATGTAAACATCTAATTTTCTCAGAATTGATCCAAAGTGATTCTGAGCTCCTTGGGCATATTTCTGTTCTTTTCTCAACCTGAAAATTTGCAATCTTGGGACTTTCTTCATGAGGTTTTCTTTTCCAGAAACACCTTTGGGCAGCCCTTGAAACGTGTTTTAACTCCTCACAAATTTTGTTTTTCCAGTCCCAGTGTGAGCTTGCACCTAAGTCATTGTGCTGCAAGCTTGGGCCCTAATTGGTGTCTTTCTCTTGGGCGCTGAAACTCAGAACATGTTACGTGGAGCAGGAGGAACACAGCAGACCAGGCAGCAGCAGAGGAGCAGGAAAGTTGGTGTTTCTGTTCCCCTCCTGGCCTGCTGTTTTTCTCCAGCTCTTCACTCTGTTATCTCTGACTCCAGCAATCAGCAGTTCTTACAATCTCTGACGCCCTGTGTTGCATCCATTGATGTTCTAGGAAAATCCGAAGCCTCATCTTTACAATGGTTTCCTCTGTATCTTTCTCCAAAGTAAAGCAAATTACATGAACTTTTTCTCCTGGGCGGAAATACTAATCAGCTGACTCCGAACAATGTAAGACACTTTAAGGCGCAACTGTTGACTACCTTTTCTGATGAAGGATCTAGGCCCGAAACGTCAGCTTTTGTGCTCCTAAGATGCTGCTTGGCCTGCTGTGTTCATCCAGCTCCACACTTTGTTATCTCTATTTACTACCTTAACTCTGTCTCCATAGTTGAAACAGACTATTGCCATTGCCTCCAACCCTGAATACCACAAACATTCTGCTTTATAAAATAACCGAAGACTTGCTTTGAACTGTAACAGTCAAAGTGTCCAAGGTTATGATCAAGCAGATTCCGGAACAGGCTGCATGATCTTGACTTTAAAGGACAATCCCGAACATAGTGACTTTTAAAAAAAAATCTCATAATTACGACATAATTCAAGCTGAAACTTGGAAAGTATCTTGTATTTGTGGAGGAGATGTTCAATATGCAATTTCATTAGGCATGAAATGTACCTGTTTATTAGGCCTGTAAAAGAACCTGTACTTCTCCTGGGTGCTTTTGTACTTTTTAAGTACTCAATGGTCCTATTTTAATTTGTGCTGCTTTGGCGTTAGCCTGTTTATAAGGTTCATGCTTGTGTTAGAGATAATAGGAACTGCACATGCTGGAGAATCTGAGATAACAAGGTGTAGAGCTGGATGAACACAGCAGCTCAAGCAGCATGAGGAGCAGGAAGGCTGACGTTTCAGGCCTAGACCCTTCTTTAGAAATGGGGGAGGGGAAGGGGGTTCTGAAATAAATAGGGAGATGGGGGAAGTGGATCGAAGATGGACAGAGGAGAAGATAGGTGGAGAGGAGACAGACTGGTCAAGAGGCAGGGATGGAGCCAGTAAAGGTGAGTATAGGTGGGGAGTTAGGGAGGGGATAGGCCAGTCCAGGGAGGACGGACAGGTCAAGGGGCAGGATGAGGTTTGTTGGTAGGAAATGGGGGTGTCTTGAGGTGGGAGGAGGGGATAGGTGAGAGGAAGGACAGGTTAGTTGCAGAAAATCTACACTCAGCTTGCAATAAACAGCTGCACCTCCCAGTTGTGAACCATTCCAACTGCCCCTTCCATTCCTCAAACAACATGTCCATCCTGGGCCTCCCACAGTGGCACAATGATGCCACCCGATGGAGGCAGGAACAGCAACTCATATTCCACTTGGGAACCCTGCAGCCCAAGTGTATCAATGTGGATTTCACAAGCTGCAAAATCTCCCCTTCCCCCAACCGCATCCCAAAGCCAGCCCAGCTCATCCCCGATACCCTAACCTGTCCTTCCTCCCACCTATCCCCTCCTCCCACCTCAAGCCCCACCCCCGTTTCCTACCTACTCACCTCATCCCACCCCCTTGACCTGTCCATCCTCCCTGGACTGACCTATCCCCCCTCCCTAACTCCCCACTTAACATTCACCTTTACTGGCTCCATCCCTGCCTGTTTGATCGGTCTGTCTCCTCTCCACCTATCTTGTCCTCTGTCCATCTTCTATCCACCTCCCCCTGGCTCCCTATTTATTTCAGAATCCCCTTCTCATCCCCCATTTCTGAAGAAGGGTCTAGGCCGGAAACGCCAGCCTTCCTGCTCCTCTGATGCTGCTTGGTCTGCTGTATTCATCCAGCTCTCTACCTTGTTATTGCACACTAGTGTTAGTGTTTTAACATTATTTTTGACTGGGTCTGACGCTGGGTCATATGACCCTATTGTCACAGTTTTATAATTGCCCTTCCCATTCCCAAATCCTCCCAAATTACTGCCAACCTTTCCTCTTGCTGGCTTCTAGGTCACTGCCACCTTTCTTCTCACTGACCTGCCTGATCGCCATGGACCTTCCCTCTTGCTCTCCCTCCCGAATTTGCAGCTTAGTCCTACGATGCTCTAACACAAAGCTGCTCTGCCAGGCACTCGCCACTCCTCTTCAATATTTACTCACTGCAAAGGCTGGGAAGAGGTCGCGTCAGGGGTTTTAAGATAATTCAGCGGGACCGTGGATCGGTAAGAGAGAAAGTCCAGAAGCATATTCCCCAGTGATCTGAACGTTTGGCAAACAGAAAACCAAAGAGTTAAGGAGTGAGAGAGGCAGTACCTAGCTAGAGGGATGTCATTGGAGAGGTGGTAAGCTGGCAGTGAGTCAGTATATTTTCTCTTTTTTAAAACTTATTTTAAGTGTTATTTCTTTTACAAATATGAAATGTGGCATTAAATAAAGTGTTTCAACTTACGCGGTACAATGTTTTAACATTTTTGTTTGAATGGGAAAGTTTCTACAGAATCAACCTACAGCTGTCACAGTATCTGTCGGGAGAAAAATCAACTCGCAGCTTTACTTCATTCGACGTTATACTTTTCAGGAATGCTACAATAATTTAAGAGAGGATTTGCTGACCAAAAAAAAATGTAGCTGTTGAATTTTTATTGGTGTATTTAACAAGACAAATATATGTACGCAATTTAAAAATTGAGGTTACCCTCAGAAAAGCCATCAGCTCAGCACGCATCCAGGATGACGGCAGTACGGGCTATGATATTGATCAGATCACCCCTCAACTTCCTACATCGGGGAATAAAAGGCATGTTAATAACTCAATCAATTAAATACCCATGTTGTTCTTGCAAAAGTTGGAGTGACGGGTTTTGTCTATCTGAACAGAGTCATTCTCTCCTTTTGTACTCCAGACTCCATGTGAAAAGGGCCATCACCTTTTTGGATTACCTCTTGTTCCTGTACACTCGCTTTAATAAATTTGAGTGTGAGATACCAACTCAAAGATAAAGCCTTGCCATCAAAGATAGCCACAGTGTCCCAACTGCATATGCACCTGCACTACAGATGCAACAAGCAGTGACCATTCCATGCACATGAGCAATTGATCTCGCTGAATCCTGTTTACCAGCAAGTGCTTTTTGTATGTACTCCTAAACTGACTTTTGCCACAAAGTAATCTAGATGAGGTCATGCTGAAGACAACAAGTCCTGTGCAATTAATCACAACATCAATGCTGCTAACTGGGAAATTCCTGGGCATTCATGTGATTGTTCAAAAGATGCCAACGGACAAAACAAATTATTCAATTAAATTGGGTCATCAGGCAAAGATGAGCGACTTGCTGTTTTTTGCATTCTTGCTATGCTGAATTCTAACCCACTCTAATGAGTATAATGATAATGGTCTGATGTCACTTGTGTGTGTGATGCCCCACGTGACAGTAATATGGGCCACAAACACAGCCTTCAGAAAATATACACCTGAACTTCCAAATTTGTGTGGTGTAAAGTGAAATTGTGATTGCAGATTTAGTTATAGCTTTATAGGATACCTGAGGACATCATTTGCTATCTGTGCACTGTGATAAGACTGAAGTGCAGTAGTACTACAATGCAGACCTGTGTCTTTTATGCTTACTGTGAATTTTGCAGTGTTTGATACTGCACCTTTATCCAGTCACTTAGAACTACAGCACATGTGATTAATGACCATCTCTCCCTTCAGTGAGCTGCTCAGAAACTTTTGTTTCCACTGATTTTGCCAATAAAGCTTTTATTCACCTTCACAATTCCAATGTGAAAATGGCTCATTTTCCAGATCTCGCCTGTTTTTAACTCTTTGTTCAATTTCTGATATTGGTATCAGTCTTGACTTCATGGTATGGGTTAGGTAGGGCATGTATTAGTCCAATATGGTTTGTATTGATTTTTCAAACACAGCATCACAAAATTTCTCTCACCCTCAGCTGTACAGTGAGGTCAACAGGAAAGTCACAAAGCTGCAGGTTGTAAGAATTTACCACAGAAACTCAAGTAGCTGAGTAATCTAAATGACACCTGGTTCTGAGTTTGAAACTCATAGCTTCTGTAGTGAAAAGTGAGCATCCAAAATTTTACATAACTTCTTTAGAAACCACTCTTGAATGCATTCTGTATTGGCATTAACAACCTGTGCCGTGGTTTACATTTGTTCCTTTAACAAGTGTCCTCTCTTGTCCTTATTGAAGGGACTTTATTAGACACATTCTTCTGCCACAAGAATTTCATATCTAAAACATGAAAAGTCAGTTGCTGGGAATTCCTGGTCATGGAGCAATATATTTTATATTGTAGTTACATTTCTGGATTGAGACCTTTGACTGATTTCTTACGTGGCGGTCAACATAAGGCCATCATCTCATCCAAATTGGATATTACTGCAACAAACTCTAGAGTTCTGACCTGAGTATTTTCTGGTCAGTGGAGCGACGGCTATACTTGTAGGTTACCTGTCAAGATCTTTATAGCACAACCAAATAAAGTCAAGTTGCCTTGCATGTGAATACAAATCATCATTAATGGAACTTCAGCGTGAGAAATCTAATGCAGTACTTATTCCAAAGGATGGTTCCTTATTATCAAATTGCCTGCTGTTTTACTCACGAAAATATATTATGATGAGCAAGTTAGATAAAGGAAACTCAGGGTCTAGACCTGAAAAGTCAGCCTTCCTGCTCTGCTAATGCTGCTTGCCCTGCTGTGTTCATCCAGCTGTACACCTTGTTATCTCAGATTCCTATTATCTCTGATTCATTAGACATGATATGTTTGGATAGCCAGAAGGCCTTTGACAAGGTGCTGCATAGAATCCCACTAAATAAGAGCCCATAGTGTTAGAGGCAAGGTACTGGCATGGATTGGCTGACTGGCAGAAGCTGGAGAGTGGGGATGTTGGGGTCTTTTAAGGATGGCACCCGGTGACTAGTATAGTTTCTGAGGGCTCTGTTTCGGGACCACGATTGTTCGACTTACACATTAACAATCTGGACAAAGAAATTGAGGACCTTGTTTCTAGGTTCGCAGATGACACAAACATAGGTGGAGGCACAGCTGGTGTTGAGGTAACAGGCAGGCTCCAGAAGGACTTGGATAGGCTAAGAGAGTGGGCAAAGAAGTGGCAGATGGAATACAGTATGGGAAAGTGTCAAGTTATGCACTTTGGTAGGAAGGATAGAGGTGTAGACTATTTCCTAAATAGGGAATGACTTCAGAAATCTGAAGCTCAAAGGGACTTAGGATCAAGATCAGGAACCTCCAAAGGTTAATATGCCAGGTCAGTTCGCAGTTAGGAAGGTAAATGCAATATTAGCATTAATTTCAAGAGGGCTAGAGTACAAGAGCTGAGGTGTACTGGCAAGGCTCTGCTCAGACCGCGTTTGAAATATTGTGAGCAGTTTTGGGTCCCATATTGGAGGAAAAATGTGCTGGTATTGGAGAGATCCGGAGGAGGTGCACGAAAATGATCCCGGTGATGAAGGGCTTGTCATATGAGGAGTGGTTGAGGACTCAGGCTCTGAACTTGAAGAATGTGGGGGGAATCTGATTGAAACATGCAGAATACTGAAAGTCCTGGATAGAATGAACATGGTGAAGATGTTTCCACTAGTAGGAGAGACAAGGACCTGAGGGCACAGCCTCAAAATGAAGAGACAATTCTTGAGAACTGGGATGAGGAGGAATTTCTTCAGCCAGAGGGTGGTGAATCTGTGGAACTCATTTCCACAGAGGGCAGTGGAGGCCAAGTCATTAAATGTGTTTAAAACAGAGATAGATAGGTACGTGTTTGGTAAGGGGATCAAGGGTTTTGTGAGAAAATAGGAGAATGAGGTGAAGAGACATATTAGCCATGACTTAATGGTGAAGCAGACATGATGGGCTGAATGGCCTAATTCAGCTCCTATATCTTATGGTATAATATGGATTTGCCCTTACTTTCTAGTAATCTGCCTCGTTTGATCCCCAGTGTAGTCCTTGCCACATTTGTATGGATTGAAGCTGGGACAGAGTTTCATTTTGTTCTTTAGTGCAGTGATTGATTTTAAAGGAACAATACTGAGCCAAAAGCAAACACACCTAATTTTTACACCTTGGAGTGAGATCTCACATTATCCTTCCACTTTAACTAGAAAACCAGGAAGATTCAGCTAACTCCAGATTGGCCTGTGACATGATTGACCAAAGGAATTAGCTTCAAAACCAGGAAGTTTACAGAAGTGAAGTAAAAATGAGTTTTCACCATAAATATTCTTGAGTTTATGCAACAGTCCCACTTTATTATAGAATAACTTTCTTTTGTGAAAGAAGCTAGTTTGTAGAATGCATTATATCATCAATTACAATTTGTATGGATATAGTGCCTTTCATGTAACAGTGTTTCAAGATGTTTCGCATGAATATCTTCAAGAAAAGTACGACATTGAAGCATGTAGTGAAAGTGCTTGAACAAACCCAATTTTAAGGAGTGCCTCAGAAAGTGAGTTACAGAGACAGACAGCTGCTGGAAGGGAATTCCAAACCTTAGCATTTTGGCAACTGGAAGCATGACCGTCAATCACGAGGCAATTGAATTGGGAATACATAAAAGGCCAGAATTAGAGCAATGTAGAAACCTTAGAAGTTTGTGTGGCAGGAGAGGGCTATAAATGTCAAGATAGATGGCCATGGAGGCATTTGAAAAGGAAGAACTGATTTTAAACCAAGGTAATGCTTAATCCAGCATCAATATCGGTCATCAAACACTGGCAAATGGGAAACTGGTTTGAGTAAGGATGAGGACAGTTCTTGATTATTTCGAGGTTATGGAGATTAGAATATGGGAAGGTAGCCTGCAGTGTGTAGGTGTAATCAAGTCTAGGCATAACAATAACATGATTGAGAGCTTTAGCAGCAGATGAGTACAAGCTAAGGTAGAGCCAGGTGATGTTAAAGAGGTGGAACTAGGCAGTTCTTGTGATGGTGTTGAGTATATGTTCAGAAACTTGTCTCGGGATCAAATATGAGGCAAAGGTGAAAATAAAAGACCAGGTCAATCTTGGACCATTCTAGGGAGAGGAATGGAATGGTGGCTGCGGAATTTTATAGTGAAGCCTGAAAGCCTTGGCTTTGGTGTTTGTGATATTTAATTAATGGACACCTGCTAATTGAATACTACACATTGGAGAAGCAGTTTTGTAATCTGGAGACAATGGAGGGATTGAAGATAGAGCTTTTGGGGTGGAGCTGGATGTGGCCAGCAGCCAAATTGAAACCAAGACTCTGATTTCAGATGGTATGCCAAGGGACAGCATGTAAATGAGAAGAGGGTCCAGGAATGGTTCCCTAAGGGATACAATAATAATGGTTTAAGAGCAAGAAGAGAAGCTGTTATAAATGATTCTCTGGCAATGGTTAGATCATTAAAGAGTGGAACCAGATGAAAGTAGTTTCAGCCAGCTGGACAATAATACAAAGTCTTGGGAGAGTATAATGTGGCTAAGCATTCAAAGACCGCAGACTGACTGAGCAAAACAAGGAGGGAAAATGTACTTACAGTCACATGGTTTGTCCTGTGTTATTTGTTAAGATGCCTTGGCAGCAGCGGAACCTTGTTGAAGAGTTTCAAATATAGAGTCCTGTAAAAATACAGGCACCGATTTTGGCAGATGACAAGGTGTGAATGGAGTTTGGAGAGAAAAGCGGATTCAAGGATGAGGTATAACTTTGCAAGGACTGCAGAGTCAGGGTTCTTTTTTGTTAGGTATGATGATGGCAATTGGAAGTAAAATGAACCACTACATGAAATGGAAGGTTTTGATAAAACCAGTTAGCATGGGAGCCTGGAAGGAAAGTTATGAGACCACATGACGTCGGAGCAGAAGTAGGCAATTTGGGCCCATTAGTTCCACCCTGCCATCCATGTAATCATGAATAATCTGACGATCCTCTCAACTCCACTTTCCTGCCTTTTACCCATAAACTTTCATGTCCCTTCTGATTAAAAATCTGCCTATCTTAGCCTTGATTATACTTAATGACCCACCTCTGTAGCCCTCTGCAGTAACAAACTTCACAGTGTTGCCACCCTCTGAGAGAAAATAACACTCCTTAACCCCTTACTGAGATTATATCCTATACACATTAGCAAGGATAAACAGCATCTATCCTGACAAGCCCGTAAAAGTCTCATATGCTTCAATAAGGTCTCCTTTCATTCTTCTAAACTCCAGTGAGTACAGCCCCAACATACTCAACCTCTGCTCATAAGAAAATCCCGCCATGCCTGAAATTAACATAGTGAACTTTCTCTGGACTGCCTGCAATGCTTGTACCCCTTTCCTCATATGTTGGGACCACAACTGTTCGCAGTATTCCAGATGTGGCCTGAGTAGTGCCTTGCATAGCTTTATCTGCTCAAGTATATTCCGGGATATGTGGGCAGTTAAGGAGGAAATTACGGACCCTCTAGCAGAAATATTTGTATCATCTATAGCCACAGGTGAGATACCGAAGGACTGGAGGGTGGCTAATGTTGTGCCTTTATTTAAGAAAGGCAGTAAGGAGAAGCTTGGGAACTATAGGCATCAGTGGTGGGTAGGTTTTTGGAGGTGATTCTGAAAGCTAGGATTTACATGCATTTGGAGAGGTAAGGACCAATTAAGGATAGTCAGCGTGGTTTTGCGCGAGGGAAATCGTGTCTCACAAACTTGATTGAGTTATTGAGAACTAACCAGAAAGATTGAGGAGGGCAGAGTGGTAGATTTGTTTACTTGGACTTTAGTAAAGCCTTTGATAAGGTTCCACATGGTACTAATTAATAAAGTTGGATCACATAGGATTCAGGGCGAGCTTACTAATTGGATACAAAATTGGCTTTTTGGTTGGAAACGGAGGGTATTGGTGAAGGAGGGTTATTTTTCAGACTGGTGGCCTCTGACCAGCTGTGTTCCACAGGGATTGGTACTGGATCCACTTTGTTTGTCATTATTATAAATGATTTGGATGAGAATATATGAGGTAATATATGAAATAAGGTGGATGAACTTAGAGCATGGGTCATTACTTGGAACTACGATGTTGTGGACATCACAGAAGCTTGGGTAACTCCGGGACAAGGAATGGTTGTTGGAACTTCCGGGATTTAGATGCTTTAAAAGAAATAGGGACGGTGGTAAAAGAGGTGGCAGAGTGGCATTACTAGTCAGGGCTAGTATAGCAGGTACTGAAAGGCATTTCGAGAATGATATGTCAGCAGAGTCAGTTTGGGTTGAGGTCAGGAACAAGAAAGGAATAGTCACGTTGCTGGGTTTTTTTTTTACAGACCCCCTGATAGTTGCAGAGAAGTGGAGGAGCAGATTAGGAGGCAGATACCGGAAAGGTGCAGGTCACAGGGTTGTTGTCATGGGAGACTTTAACTTTCCAAATATTGATTGGAAATGTTTTAGTTGTAATAGTTTTAGATGGAGCGGATTTAGTCCAGTGCATTCAGGAAGGTTTCCTGACACAGCACATAGATAGACCAACATGAGGACAGGCCACTTTGGATTTGGTGCTTGGCAATGAACCAGGCCAAGTGTTAGATCTGTTGGCTGAAGAGCATTTTGTTGGTAGTGATCATAACTCTGTTACTTTTGCAATAGTTATGTAAAAGGATAGGTAGATACAGCGGGGTAAGGTTTATAATTGGGGGAAGGGTAATCATAATTCTGTTAGGCAAGAACTAGGTAACATAAAATGGGAACAAATGCTGTCAGGGAAGAGCACTATTGAAATGTGGAGATTGTTTAAGGAATTCATACAGCGTGTGCTTGATATATTTGTCCTTAGCAGGCAGGGAAGATGTGGCCGAGTGAAGGAGCCTTGGTTCTCAGGAAAGGTTGAACGACTGGTTAAGAGGAAGAAGGATTCCCAGAAAAGGTTTAGGAAACAAGGATCAGAAAAGGCTGTAGATGGATACAAGTTATCCAGGAAGGAGCTGAAGAAAGGGCTTAGGGGAGCTATAAGGGGATATTGGAAAACCTTGGCAGATAGGATCAAGGAAAACTAACTCCAAGGCATTTTACACATACGTGAGGAACAAGAGAATGACCAGAGAAAGAGTAGAGCCGATCAAGGATTGTAAAGGGAATTTGTGTACAGAGCCTTAAGAGATAGGAGAAGTCTTTAATGAATACTTTTCTTCGGTATTCACAACTGAGAGGTACCTAGTTGTAGGGGAGGATAGTGTGAAACAGGCTGGAAGGCTAGAGAGGTGGATGTTGGTAAGGAAGATGTACTAGGAATTTTGAGGAACTTGAAGATAGATAAGTCCCCCGGGCCTGATGGGATTTATCCAAGGATTCTATGGGAAGAGAGGGAAGAGATCGCAGGGCCTTTGGCGAGGATCTTTTCATCCTCACTGTCCATGGGTATAGTGCTGGAAGATTGGAGAGTGGCAAACGTCATTCCCTTGTTCAGGAAAGGGAACAGGGATAACCCCAGAAATTAGAGGCCAGTTAATCTTACTTCAGTGGTGTGCAAATTATTGGAAAGGGCTCTGAGAAATAGGATTTATGATCACCTTGCTTAGGCACAGTTTGATTCGTGATAGTCAGCATGGATTTGTGAGGAGTAGATCATGCCTCACAAACCTTATTGAATTCTTTGAAGAGGTGACCAGACACATGGGAGAAGCTAGAGCAGTGGGTGTGGTATACATGGATTTAAGTAAGGCGTTTGATAAGGTTCCCCATGGTAGGCTGGTGCAGAAGGTAAGGAGGCATGGGACAGGGGGAAATGTGGCGGATTGGATTCAGAATTGGCTGACCCTTAGAAGACAAAGAGTGTAGTGGATGGAAAATATTCAACATGGTGCTCAGTTACAAGTGGTGTACCACAAAGATCTGCTCTAGCTCCTTTTCTATTTGTGATTTTTGTAAATGATTTGGATGAAGGAGTGGAAGGGTAGGTTAGTAAGTTCGCAGACAATACGAAGGTGGTTCCAGTTGTGGACAGTGCGGAGGGCTGTTCCAGGTTACAAAGGGACACTGACAGGATGCAGAGCTGGGTTGAGAAGAGGCAGATGGAGTTTAACCCCGAAAAGTGTGAGGGGATTCATTTTGGAAGGACAAACTTGAAAGCAGAATACAGCGTTAATGGGAAGATTCTTGGCAGCGTGGAGGAGCAGAGGGATCTTGGGGTTCACGTCCACAGTTTCCTGAAAGCTGCCACCCAGGTGGATAGAGTTGTTAAGAAGGCGTATGGTGTGTTAGCTTTCATTAATAGAGGGATTGAGTTCAAGAGCCGTGAAGTTATGCTCCAGCTGTTCAAAACCCTGTTTCAGCCACGTCTGGAGTATTGTGCCCAGTTCAGGTCGCCTCATTACAGGAAAGATGTGGAAGCGTTGGAAAAGGCACAGAGGAGATTTACCAGGTTGTTTCCTGGAATGGAGGGAAGGTCTTATGAGGAGACCTAGGAGACTTGAGAGAGCTAAGGCTTTTCTCTTTAGAATGATGAAGGATGAGAGGTGACTTGATGGAGGTGTACAAATGATCAGAGGTATTGATAGAGTGGACAGCCAGAGACTTCTTCCTCGGGTGGAGGTAGCTATTACGAGGGGACATAGTTTAAAGTGAATGGAGATAGATGTAGGGGAGATGTCAGAGGTAGGTTCTTTATTCAGAGAGTGGTCGGGGTGTGGAATGCATTGCTGGAGAGGGTAGTGGACTTGGCCTCATTAGGGGCATTTAAGTGGCTATTAGATAGGCGTATGGATGATAGTATAAGGTAGGGGTGGAGGTTAGATAGATTTTAGGTTTAGGGTAGAAGTTTGGAACAACATCACGAGCCTGTACTGTGCTGTACTGTTCTATGTTCTGTGTTCTATATAAGGTTAGTCATTTTGCCAATGACACTAAAATTGATGGTATTGACTGTGAAGAAGGTTGTCGAAGATTATGAAGCTATCTTCATCAATTGTGTCAATGGGTTGAGGAGTGCTAGAAGGAGTTTAATCTGGATAAATTTTAGTAAAACAAACATGGGCAGGACTTATACAATTAATGGTAGGGCCCTGGGTAGTGTTGTAGAACAGAAAGATCTAGGGGTTCAGCTATACAATTCTTTGAAATTTGCATCACAGGTTGACAAGACAGTTAAGAAGGCATTTAGCACGCACTCCTTCATTGCTCAGACCTTTGACTATGGAAGCCAGGTTGTCATGTTGAGGTTGTACAGGACGTTGGTGAGGTTACTTCTGAAGCAATGTGTGTCGCTCTGGTCACCCTGTTATAGGAAGAGTATTATTAAATTGGAGAGGGTTCAGAAAAGATTTACCAGGATGTTGCCAGAAATAGAGAGTTTGAGTTATAAAGAGAGGCTGGATAGGTTGGGGCTTTTTTCATTGGAGCATAGGAGCTTGAGAGGTAACCTTATAGAACTTTATAAAATAATAAGAGGTATGATTAATGGTAGTTGCCTTTTCCCTTGGATGGGGTTTTTAGGAATAGGGAGCACAATTTTAAGTTGAGAAGAGAAAGATTTATAGAAGTTTATATAGTCATGAGGGGCATAGATGAGATGAATAGCAAAGGTCTTTTCCCAAAAGTGGGCGAGTTCAAACTCGGGGAGCGGCATATTTTTAAGGTGAGAAGAGAAAGATTTAAAAAAGGACATGATGGTCAAATTATTTTACGCAGAGAGTGGTTGCTGTGTAGAATGAACTGCCGGAGGAAGTGGTAGATGCAGGTACAGTTACAATGTTTAAAAAACTTTTAGATTAGTACATGAATAGGAAAAGATTGGAGGGACATGGGCCAAATACAGGCAGGTGGGACTAGTTTAGTTCAAGAACATTGTTGGCATGGACTCATCAGACTGAAGGGTCTGCTTCTATACTGTATGACTCTATAAAATCTCTCTGTACTTATACACCACTCCCTTTGAAATAAAGGCCAACAGTCCATTTACCTTCCCAAGTACCCACTGAACTTCTGTGATTCATGCACTCAGAACCCCCAATTCCCTCCGTGCTTCAACTTGCTGTGGTATTTCAACATTTAAATAATATTCAGCACTTCTATTCTTACTGGCAAAGGGCATAATATCATATTTACTTAAATAATATATTACGTCTGCCAGGTTTTTTTGTCACTAACTCAATGTGTTTATATCTCTCTAGACTCTCTTTCTTTGTGTGGTCCTTACTATTTAGCATCCCAACTATTTTTGAGCCATTCCAAACTTGGCAACAGCACATTCACTTCCCTCATCCTAGTCATGGATTGATATAGTGGCAGTCATGTATATGTTCGGTGAAGAAGAAGTGGTTATCATTGCAAGATGAGCTTGACGAGAATGTGAGGGAAAAGAAGAAAAACCTGGAGATTGGGGTAGGACAGGGGACTCTTCAGAATATTTACAGCTTGATGAACTAGTGGAAGGCAGATCTTCGTGGTATAGAAGTCCACAAGCTTGACACAAGTGATGTTAGAAGTGAAGGAGCTATGGGTGTTGAAATGCCCATCAGCCATGATTTAAATGGCGGAGTGGACATGATGGGTCGAATGGCCTTACTTCCACTCCTATGTCTTATGGTCTTATGGGAGATTGGATATTGCTTGCGATGGACAAAATAAGTCATGATTTACCTTTGTATTCTAAAATAATCCTGGAATAATGGGCAATTTTGGCAGAAGAAAGCAAGACCCAGTGGTACTGCATATGGTCTGCTGGATTTTTATAACTCTTACTCATGTAAATGGAATCCCAACATTGTTACTTTTAGCATGTTACAGTTTGGTCACTGTGAAAATGACTCTAGCCAGGGCCAGCTAACCCATCTTCTTGAAATAGGTAAATTGAGATGGGGATTGACACATGTGTTGCCTGTCTGGTGGCTTTGTTTTAACTAATCAACAAACTCATGACCCAGCGCAAATGTTGATTATCGATTTTAGACAAATAATTTCAAAATAGCATCTGGATTTATGCCATTCATGTTATTATGTCAGTTATGTGGCAGTGTCCAATCTGATTTGCCCTTGGGTGCAGAGAACTATGTATATGTTAGACAAGAAAAACGGGCCATTCAACCCACCACTGACACAGTATTTACCATCCCGTAAGTAAATTATCCTAATCACATTTGCCTTCCCATTCTCTTAGCTTATTTTGTTATCCACCTATCCAGTTTGACCTTAAATGTTGATATAGGGCCATGGTTCAAAAGTACGCATCCACAGGCAGACAAACATTAGCTGGTGGAGCTCCCGAGTTTCAACCTGCCTGATTTTAATGGAAAGAGAACTTGAGCAAGTGTAAAACAAGCACATTGTATCAGTGTAGCTCTGTTGGTGGATTGGCCTGAATTCTTCAATTAAAAGTTTCTAGCCCCACTCCAGGACTTGAGTACAATTCCTTGACTATTAATAAGAGCAGGGCAGAGAGAACGTTGTAGGTGTTATCTTTTGGATGAAATGTTAAACTGAGGCTCCATTTGCCAGAAAAGGCCCATTGGCACGCGCTGAAGAGGCATCCCATGGAACATTTATATCTCGACCGGTGTTCTAAGAACAGGTTAAGTGGGCTTAAATCACGGTGTTATTTGTGGGATCTTGCTGTGTGCAAATTAATGGCCACGCTTCCCTGCAAGTTGGCTGTAAAATACTTCGGAACATCCTGCATGAGGTTGAAGGTAAATCTAAGTTATTTTCTGTTTTATTCATAACTGTGCAGGAATTATTGTTTTCCATTACTGGTTACCCTTGGAACTGAACTGCATGCCTTTTATCTATTCAGCTTGCTATTTTGCACAAGCATTGCCAACTTTAATCTCTTGTAGAGAAAGGAGAAAATGTCAAAGCTGCAGATAATGCTTAGTTTTTTTTGTCTACTACCTATTTGAAGCATTTGTTTATTTTTGCTGATGCTAATTATTTTCCTCTTTCTGTACTCCTCAGGTTAATGGACACAGCCAGAGAAATGACTCGTGAATCATTGCCAATTAAATGCCTTGAAGCTGTGATTCTTGGAATGTATCCTTATTTGATAGGTTTATTTGGCTTTTCTGAGTTATTTTGTTTGCTAAATATCCATTAAATGTAATAATGTATGCACTAGGTCTATGAAAATTGATATTAAACCCGAAGGAAGGTCATGTCAGGCGGTCCTGTTGCTAGGAGACCTAAGGAGAATTCCTGTGCAAGAAGCCAGGAATATGAAATATTTACGCAAGACTACATTTTACTCCATCGATTATCATCAAGTCATTTAAATTGGGTCAACTGCCAGCTGCTTAGAAAAGCTGAATAGATTAAAGTTTTAACTCTCGACTGACTGCCATAGACTTTATTTAAACATAAAAGGCGAAAGAGAAAACGATTCAATATTCACAAAAAGTGATGCATGATCTACAAAATATTGGATGATTTAGAGTTTTGTTTGACAATTCGATTTCCCTAAAGTAAAATGCATTACTTCAATCTACATTTCCTTAGCTGAATTATGAATTGACGTTTCTCATTATATACTGCTAAGAATTACAACCATGCCACAGTCAATATCAATATTTAGTTGGCATTGCTTTGAGGCCAACTTCAGAGTTTTACCCCTGAAGAATTTTTGGGCGTGGTGATGGAAAAGAAACCTTGCATTGTGATTTAATTAAGCTCTTGGTGACCTGTAGACTCCATAACCAATAAATTGGACCAACCTACACCAGTTAGATGTGGCAATATCTATTCACCTTTTCATCTCATCCCATTCGCAGTACTCACCAAAGAAACTCACCATTCATTGTAGTCTCCATGTGCAAAGCTGTGGGATAAAGAGCCACAATACTTGATGAGTCCCATTAATTTTTATGTGATCAGCTAACATGAGTATGTGTACAGCATTTGAAGAAAACACAAGGAATTGAGGTTTGTTTGAGCACTGAATGTTTCATCCACCGAGGTTCATATGTTCAAACATGATCTGACAGTGTTTTGTTAAAGGTTATCTTTAACCTCTACAGCATTGTAAGCCAAGGTCAATCATTCTTGGTTTAGGTTTTGTTGTTCATTTGCTCCTGATGTTAATTCATTCTGATCTTTACTGGATGTTGTAGCGTACGTTTTGAAGAATTTTCACTTCCAGCGTGTACCCTTGCAAATCCTGGTGCATGCTGGGAATTCAGTTTGGGGTTCGGTGGACTTTTCAGGATTTTCTTTCCTTTTAACTAAATGTGGATAAATGTGAGGTTATCCTAGCCACCTCAGTGGCAAAAACAGGCAAGCAGATTATTATCTGAATAGTGGCAGTTTAGGAACCTTCACTGGACTCCCTCAATAGCAAGAATGTCCTTCCTTAGATTAGGAGACCAAAACTAAACACAATACTCAAGGTGTGGCCTCGCCAAGGCCCTGTATAACAGCAACATATGCGTATTCTGATATGATAGCCAACATGCCATTAGCTTTCCTCACCATCTGCTGCACCTGCATGCCAACCTTCAGCGACTGTTCCACCACAACACCCAAGTCTTGTTGCACCTCACCTTCTCCTTAACTTCCACTATTCAGATTATAATCTGCTTGCCTGTTTTTGTCACTGAGGTGGATAGGATAACCTCACATTTATCCACATTATATTGCATTTAACAAATATTTGCCCACTCAGCCAGTCTGCCCAAGTCACCCTCCAGCCTCATAGCATCCTCCTCACAGCATACACTGCCACCCAGCTTAATGTTATCTCCAAATGTGGAGACATAGTGGGGACTGCAGATGCTGGAGAATCCAAGATAACAAAGTGTGAAGCTGGATGAACACAGCAGGCCAAGCAGCATCTCAGGGGCACTCTGATCTCTGATGAAGGGTCTAGGCCCGAAACGTCAGCTTTTGTGCTCCTGAGTTGCCGCTTGGCCTGCTGTGTTCATTCAGCTTCACACTTTGTTATCTTGCAAATGTGGAGATATAGCATTCAATTCCTTTGTTCAAATCATTAATGTTTGTTGTGAACATCTGTGGTCCCCTGATTGAACCCTGTGACAGCCCACTCATCACTACTTGTCACTCTGAAAAATATCTGTTTATTTCAACTCTCTGCTTCCCATCTGCTAACCAGTTCTCTATCCATCAAAGCCTGTTGAGAGCCACCTATGGCATTGCTGCTGGCTCCCTTCACCCCCACACCCGATAATCCCCTCCTGTTGTCACTCTCTCCCGCCTGGCTCCATCAGTGATCCTAAGTTTTGGGTGGGTGTATCAGTAGCTTCCTTAGTAGTAATACCTTCCAATAAAGAGTTTCCAGCCTGCACACAGCATCTTTGATCCTGGGAATGGTGGGATGCTGCCCACTTGTGTCTTTAGGTGCTTAATGGTCCTTGCAGAAAAGAGGTGGTGCTGGCAGTCTAGCTGGTTGGGGAAATGCCCATCGCCACCATTATAAATCACCTATTTATTGTTGAACCTCTGACTTTACCATCCTAAACTTTTGCATCTGCATCTCTGAATGTCCATTAATATCTATGTTTACAGTGCTGTTGCACTAGTCTTTTCCTTATGCTAATTTAGTAGAGAAATATCAAAGCACCAACCATGCATAAGGGATTGGTTAAGATAAAAATATGTAGGTTTTTTTTATTTAGAATTTGAGAAGTTGCTAACAGTATCACACAGTTGTACATGTACATGTATTAAATTGGTAACTTCATTAGAACAAACTAAAACTAAATCCGAATCACATGATACATTGCATCATTTCCCCTCTAATAATTTATATGATGAACACTTAAAGGTGCACCTCAATATCCCCTTTTTCTCCCCCTTACAAATAACAATAACTATTTACAATTCACGAATCATTAAATAAGGATCCTTCAGTGTATCCCCTCAAAAGACAATATATCCTTCCTGATGGACAGAGCCCAGAAATGAATATAGTACTCTTGTTGATTGATAGAGTGTATTGACAGGGTCAGAAGCAAAGATCTTTCCATTCGCTATCAATAAACCTTTTTATTATTTGTAACCACTGTTAGATCATTAGAGCAAGTAAATTAGATATCCATTTTATTGTGGTTTCCTTTGTCTGACTTTAAATTACAGTTATTTCATGAATGCATGGAATGCAGTCTTTGGCAATTCTGTCACTTTTACAGCTGTTGTGAGAGTTTGGTGGAGTTGAAATCAAGTAGTCTTGGCATTCCAGTGACAAATTACTACTTTTTAAGTCAAATATCTAGCTTAGACCAAACATAGTTAAAAACCTTGGGCTCTCAGAAAGTACAGTGTGTTTTTGTGCACAAGCGGTTACGTGTTCCTCCTCACATCACTGGAAATATATTTTTTAAAAGCAGGGTTCCCAGCTCCCAACAGAAGGACTTGTGTGTTTCATATAAGCTTGAACTTGAACTAAACGCAGCACTATGGAATCATGAAAAAATTAATACCGTTTTGCAGAGTAATTATTGATTCATTTTACATCTGGTTATAGAGCTACACCCAACTTTAAGTAATCCCAAATAAAATTGTTTCATTACTTAGCTGTTAAAAAATTACGACCAATTCGTTTAAGTGCTACCCACTATGTTAGAAAGTAGAACCAGGTATAAAAATTTTATTTCTTAATTGTTTGTATAGTTAGTGTCTGTGTGAAGCATGAGAAAGATTAGCACAGGCAAGCTGGCCATTTTAAGGCAAGAAAGATGAGTTAGTGCAGAGGAAATTGATCTTGCAAAAATATGCTGATTGTATTTTGGAAATGTAGCTTTATTTGAGAGCAAACAGGAGAAGCAGAATCTATTCTTTTTGATTCTTTACTGCATCGTTGTTCTGGAATATGCATTTACTTTGTGTTTCCTGTCTTTCGTTTCTGGGTGGGAGATCGTGGCTTGGGTATGTTGTTTGAGGTAATGAATCATAGAATCTCTACAGAAGTACAAAGGGATCTGAGAGTGTTGGTCCAGGATTCTCTAAAGGTTAACTTGCAGGTAGAGTCCGTAATTAAGAAAGCGAATGTAATGTTGTCGTTTATCTCAAGAGGGTTGGAATATAAAAGCAGCGATGTGCTTCTAAGGCTTTATAAAGGTCTAGTTAGGCCCCATTTAGAATACTGTGTCCAAGTTTGGGCCCCACATCTCAGGAAGGACATACCAGCCTGGAGTGTGTCCAGTGGAGATTCACATGGATGATCTCTGGAATGGTAGGTTTAACATATGATGAACGGCTAAGGATCCTGGGATTGTACTCATTAGAGTTTAGAAGGTTGAGGGGAAATCTAATAGAAACTTACAAGATAATGTATGGTTTAGAAGGGGTGGACGCTAGGAAGTTGTTTCCGTTAGGCGGGGAGACTAGGACCCGTGGGCACAGCCTTAAAATTAGAGGGGGTAAATTTAAAACTGAAATGAGACGACATTTCTTCAGCCAGAGAGTGGTGGGCTTGTGGAATTCATTGCCACGGAGTGCAGTGGAGGTCAGGATGTTGGATGCCTTCAAGGCAGAGATCGACAAATTCTTGATCTCAAAAGGAATCAAGGGCTGCGGGGAGAGTGCAGGGAAGTGGAGTTGAAATGCCCATCAGCCATGATTTAAATGGCGGAGTGGACTTGATGGGCCTAATGGCCTTACTTCCACTCCTGTGTCTTATGGTCTACAGTATGGAATCAGGCTATTTGATCCATCGGGCCCACACCACTCTTCAAGAGCGTCCCACCCAGACACACGCCCCTACCCTATCCCTGTATTTCCCATGGCTAATCAACATGACCTACACGTCCCTGGACATTTTGGGCAATTTAGCATGGCCAATCCATCTATCCTGCACAACTTTGGACTGTAGTAGGAAACTGGAGCACCTGGAGGAAACGCACACAGACACAGAGAGAACTTGCAACCTCCACACAGTCAGTTGCCTGAGCGTGGAATCAGACTCAGGTGCCTAGTGCTGTGAGACAGCAGTGTTAACCACTGAGCCACTGTACTTCTTCTATGGTGATAATACGTTTCTAGGGAGGTAGCTACAACTTAAAATGGAGTAATCCCATAACGTGAACTTATACTTAAAAACAAGAATGCCTTTTAAAAATTTTTAACCTATACTCTCTAAAACCCTACAATAAAAGTAGCTTTGTTTTTAATCAAATGCTTTCCGTAGAAAATGATTAGAGACTCCTTGGAAAAGAAAATAATTTGAACTAAGAGAAAGTAGGCACTGCAGATGCTGGAGAATCTGAGATAACAAGTTATAGAGCTGGATGAACACAGCAGGCCAAGCAGCATCAGAGGAGCGGGAAAGCTGACATTTCGGGTCTCAATTCTTCTTCAGAAAAAAGGTCTAGACCCGAACCTTCAGCTTTCCTCTGATGCTGATTGGCCTGCTGTGTTCATCCAGCTCTGCATCTTGTTATCTCATAATTTGAACTAAAATAGTTTTATAAAAATGTGTAAGTAAACTAAAGTGAATCCAACACACCCTTACCAATGGCATTGGGGTCATTGTACCTGACTTTGTGTCCTTGCACTTCAGAATTTGTGATCTATTTATTCTTTACTAAACCTTAGACTGTGAGTATGCCCCAGACTGGCAGTGACACCATATCGCCGCCCATTGAAAAACAAGTTGAGCAACACATGCCACAATTAAAAACACTACAAAGTAAAGGAATTAAACAAAACTAATTCTGAACACAAGGAAGCATAAAATAACTAATATCAGTAGTCTGTTTGAAGCAGTACATGGTTAATTTTGTCAGTGATATTATTTAAGTCTGGGGAATAAGCTAACAAAGAAAGTGACAGCAGTTTACAGCTTGAGGCAGAGAAGAAGCTGACCTGGCAATCTGTTTCTTTTCTCATTAACAGTTTCCTGCTCTTTCACTTCTTCCACATTAAAATAGTAGAAATTCACTATAAAGTATAATGGGATATCCTAACGCCATGAAAGTTAGATACAGTGGTGAAGAAGGCATGTAGGATATTGTCTACTGTTTGTTGAGGCAGAGAGTATAAATGTTAATGCTTGAACTGTTTTAAAAGTTACTTGGCCCGCAGGTAGAGTATTAGAATTAGATTTTATTATCACATGTACTCAAGTACAGGAATATACTGAAAAGTGTACAAATTGCCTTTCTGGCTCCTTAACTACGAGGTACCTCTGTACAAAATGTTAGGTGTAGGTTGGAAAAACAAAGAAATAAAATTAAAAGTTCAGCATTACAGTGCTTCTTAAGTGCTTAGCTGTCCTGGGCTCGCTTCTGCACTGGTTCACTCTCCCCTGCAGCTGCTGAGAGACTTTGGGCTGCCTGATGTCACTGCTGCCACCCATTGGGATCACCAGCAGCCCACCACCAAAGTCCTGATCCGGGCCCCTAGCCACAGCCAAGTACCTTGATGAGCCATATTTCAGGTCGTCACATGATAGGAAGGGTGTGACTGTGCCAGAAAGGGCACAGAAGAGAATTACAAGGACACTGCTAAAATCTTTCAATCCTGATAATGAGGAACAATTGTGTAGACTGGGGATGCTGGCTACAGAGCATGGAAACCTGAAGGGAGAGGTTTAGTCGTCATATGTAAAATTATCAGGCATTTGGATAGGGTGGATGGAAGAATATATTTTTATGAACAGAGAGATAAGTAACTAGGGAGCATTGATTTGAAATAATTGAGCTAAAGGCGAGTCAAGGATAATTTCTTCCATCCATTACAGTAATGAACGTTTTGGAATTCACTGATTTGGTAGATGCATAAACACTCGTCGTATCTTTTAAAATAATAAAATGTTGACGTACAATGGCATAATCTACAGGACTGCAGACCAGGAAACTGTGGGAAGAGAGTTGTTGTAAATATTTAAGGCTGAAATAGATTCTTGATCAGTTGGGGGATCAAGTACTATGAGGAAAACCACAGGAAAGTGTACATAAGGAATGCCAGATCAGCCGTGATCATGTTGAATATTGGAATTGGAGCAGGCTTTAGGAGCCAAATAGACAATTCCTGTTCCAATTTCTTATGGTGTTATGGTCTAAATTGGAATTGGAGTTAAACTGGATAAATCTGTGGCTGGTAAAGGCATGTGGGCCTTTTTTGGTGCCAGAAATCTTTGCCTCTATATTTATTTGAAAAGTGCTTTCAAAAAAAAGGGAAAGCTTCTCTTCATGTCATTAGATTTAATTTTTTTTTAATTTCTCCTTTTTCACAAACATTTTTGAAAAGTCTGATGAATAAGATTTGCCATCCAAACCTAACTATGTTGTCATAATGAAAATATTGTGGGCCTTTGCTTAACATTGAATCCTTCCTGCAGAATGAGTTTACCTTTTACTCTGCTCATGTGACTGTTCTAATACTAAATCAGACATACTGAGCATTTGCTTACAGTTGAAAAACCTTGTTACCTGAGTTCTGTACTATTGAAAGAATATTAAGAATAGGAATCGTTTTGTAATGGCATGAGGAAGCTGAGGAACTCTTGAGGAGAATCTGTAGCAAATGTTCATGAATTGCTGTGTATGGTAGTTATTTGTAGTTTTTACCTCACTGCAGACTTGGCCCTAACAAGAGCTGATTTCCGTAGGTGAGGTAGAAGCAACTTCCCTTGACAATCCACTTTCTTGAATGGATGCAGCTCCCCTAAAACGTTCATGAAGTTTAATGCTAGCCCAAACAAAACATCCTGCTTAA
Source organism: Stegostoma tigrinum (assembly GCF_030684315.1). Lineage (NCBI taxonomy): Eukaryota > Metazoa > Chordata > Chondrichthyes > Orectolobiformes > Stegostomatidae > Stegostoma > Stegostoma tigrinum. The sequence goes on from NC_081362.1 coordinate 55,551,952, forward strand.
TTGGCATCACATCCACCATCCTTAAAATTCACTTGGTTCACTGCCAATACTCAGTGGCAGCGGTGTGTCCCATATACAAAGTACACTACAGTAACTTCTCAATCCTCCTTTAACAGTACTTTCTAAATCTGTGGCCTCTACAACCTGGAAGTGCAAGTGCAGCAGATACATAGGAACACCATCATATTGAAGCCATTCATCGTTCTGAATTGGAAATATATAATCGTTCCTTCACTGTTGGTGGGTCAAATTCCTGGACCTCTCTTCCTAACATGCATAGCCATAGGGTATCATGGTGCATATGGCACAGGAGAGGCCTTTCAGCCCATCAAATCTGCTTTGACTTATCTATGCTGATTGCACTTTCCAATACTTCGCCCAAAGCCTTGAATGTTTTGACATTTCAAATGCCCACCCACCTACTCTTTAAAGGTTGTGAGGTTCCTCACCTCTACTACCCCCACAAGCAGGCGTCCTTAAACCTCGACGTCTGTAATGGTTCACGAAGGAAGCTCACCAGCACCTTCTCAATGGCAGTTTGAGGTGGGCGATAAATGCTGGCCCAGCCAATGACACTGACATTGCAAGAATGAATTAAGAAAGAAATAGAGGCCAGCTTTAAGCAATGCAGGCTATCTTTAAGTGATGTTATAGTCCGTTATGGCATTTGCTGTCTGCCGATGCACCAGACTAATTTGCAGTGCAGTTAACATTGGTAGGACACTGGAATCACTGAAATAAGCAGGCAATACAACTGGAATCCTCCTGGCAACATAAATAAATGGGCACGGGTATTCACATTGCCCAGTTTGGAGGGTTCTCAAATTTAATTTCCCAAAGCCTTTGTTCAACCCGTCTGTTCAGGAAGTGTAAGAAATGTGTTAAGGGTCCTGGCAAGAATTAGCAGTCAGATTGACAGCTGAATGCGCTTAATTTTTGAAGAGTTTGGAAGAATACAGACATGATTGCATGTACGTGAAATTCCCACGTTAAGCACACCCCAGATTCAACTGCAACAGGATTCCAAATGCAAGAGGCTAACAAAGGATATTTTGTTGTTCAGTCAGTACTAATTGGAGCTTATATCCATCCTCATTGTGGGCACAAACAGTATCTGAAAGGAATATGAATAACTCTAACGGACTGGTAAAATGAAATGTTAAGTACTTGATCATCATAGCCCAAAGAAATTTCTTCTTATGGACAGGAGTTCAAAGCATTATTTTAGCTGCTGAAATTCAGCTTATTTCTCTTCTTGGGTAGTAAGTATCTTAGTATGCTTAGAACCCAAATTATATGATGCACTGTTAGATGTGGAAAGTGGGACAGTACAAAGAAAATACTGCTCATGGTACAATACCACATGCATTTGGTTTAAAAATGGCATTTGATGAGAAGCTTTTCTTAGCTCAGAGCGAAATATGAAGCATTCTAGTCTCCAGCTATGAAGATAAATGCAGAGTAAGTTATGGATAATCATTAAAATAAGCAGCATGGATTGTGGCATTTTCACTTTTAATTTTGTGCTAATCTTTATGACAGACACATTGGCCAAGCTTTTGAATCACAGTTGGTCTTTGTGCAGATGACCAGCAGCTTAAGAACATAAGAAATAAAAGCAGGAGTAGACTTTTTGACTCCTTGAGCTTGTCCCATCATTCAATTGTCATGGATCTGCTTGAGATCTTAACCCCACTATCTTCCTCCCCCTCATAACCCATGGCTCCTTTGTCAATCAAATATCTGTCTAACTCAGCCTCGATTTACATTTATTAATATATCTCCATTGCATGCTGAGAAAGTGGATTCCAAACACTGTTGACCATCTGAGAGAAGAAATTCCTCCTCATCTTCATCTTGAATGGTAATCCCTTTGTTTGAAACTGTACCCCCAAGACCTAGCTTTCCTCACAAGGGAAAACATTCTCTCAGCATCTGCCCTTTTAATCCCCCTCAGAGTACAATGTACTTCAATAATTCACCAATTATTCTTCAAATCTCTAGTAGAGTATGGGTCCATCTTAAAAGATAATGATTTGCACTATGGTGAATTTTTATAGTCACAGTCATACGGCACAGAAACAGACCCTTCAGTACAACTTATCCATGCCGATCAAGCTTCCAAAACTAAACAGTCCCACTTGCCTGTGTTTGGCTCATATCCCTCTAAACCTTTCCTGTTCATGTACCTATCCAAATGTCCTTGAAATTTTATTACTGTGCCTGCATCTACCACTCCCTGTGGTAGTTCATTCCACATATGAACTGCCCTCTATCTGAAAATATTGCCCCTCAGGTCCCCTTCAAATCTTTTTCCTCTCACCTTAAACATATACCTTCTAGTTTTGAACTCCCCTTCCTTAAGGAAAAAACCTTACCTATACTCCTCATGATTTTATAAACCTCTATAAGGTCACCCCTCAACCTCCCATGCTCCTGTGAAGAAGGCCTATCCACTCTCTCCTTATAACTCAAACCTCCCAATCCAGGCGACATCCTTATAAATCTTTCTGAACCCTCTCCAGTTTAATAAAATCCTTCTTATAGCAGGACGACCAGAACTGTACACAGTGTTTGAAAAGTGGTTTCACCAACATTCTGTACAACCTGAACATGATATCCCAACTCCTGTACTGAATGGTCTGAGCAATGAGTGCAAGGGTGCTAAACGCCTTCTTAACCATCCTGACTACCTGTGATGCATCTTCCAAAGAACTGCGTACCTGACCCCCTAGGCCCCTCTGTTCGACCACATTACCCAGGGCCTTAACATTAACCGTATTAGTCCTGTCCTCATTCATTTTACCAAAATGCAATACTCACATTTATCCAAATTAAACTCCAATTGCCACTCCTCAACACATTGGCCCAAATGATCAAGATCCCTTTGAAATCTTAGATAATCTCCTTCACTGTGCACTGTACCACCAATTGTGGTGTCATCTGCAAACTTACTAACCATGCCTCCTAAGTTCTCATCCACATCATTTCTATAAATGACAAACAATGGACCCAGCAATGATCTCTGCAGAACGCCTCTTATCACAGGCCTCTAGTCCAAGAAACAACCCTCCACCATGCCCTCTGTTTCCTTCTGCCAAGCCAATTTTGCATCCAGTTGGTAAATCCTCTCTCAATCCTATGTGATCTAAGATCACCCACTAGAACCATGCAGAACCTTGTCAAAGCCTTTACTAATGTCCATGTAGAAAATGTCTACTACTCTGCCCTTTATGTGGTCATATCCTCAAAAAACTCGATCAATTTTGTGAGACATGATTTCCTATGCATACAGTTTGCCGGCTATCCCTAATCAGTTCTTGCCTGTCCAAATGTTAATCAATCCTATCTCTCAGAATCCCCTCCAAGACCGTACCCACCACTGATTACCAGACTCACCAGTCTATAGTTCTCAGGTTTCTCCTTACAGCCTTTCACAACATTAGCCACCCTCCAGTCCCCTGGCACCTCATCCGTGGCTGTAGATGAGACAAATATCCCTGCTATGGGCCGCGCAATTTCTTCTTTAGCTTCCCACAATGTCCTAGGATACCTCCAGGACTTCCTGTTCTGTAATATGAACTGTTTTCAAGACATCAATATTTATTTCCCCGATTTCCCTAAGCTCCATGTCTTTTTCCACAGGAAATACTGAAATGAAATATTTGTTTAATATCTCTCTTACCTCCTGTGGCACCATAAATGGACAACCATGTTGACCTTTAAGGGGCCCTTTTCTCTCTCTGGTTGCTCTTTTGCTCTTAATGTACTTGTAGAATCTCTAAAAATTATCCTTAATCTTATCTGCAAGGCTACCACACATCCCTTTTTTATTCTCCTGATTTTCCTCTTAAGAATGCTCATACACCCTTTACACTCTTCAAGAGATTCACTTGATCCCAGTTGTCAATAATTAATTCATGACTGTTCTTGACTAGAACCTCAATATCTTTATTCGTCCCGTGTTTCCTACACCTACCAGCCTTACCCTTTACTCTGACAGGAAGGCACTGCCTGTGAACTCTCATTATCTCTCTTTTGAAAGCCTCCCACTTGTCAGTTGTTCCTTTACCTGCAGATAGTATGCTCCAGTCAACTTTGAAAGTTCTTGTCTCACACCCATCAAAATTTGCCTTGCTAAAATTAACTTTAATACAAAGCCTATCCTTTTCCATAACTATTTTAAAACCAATAGAATTATGTTCACTGGTCCCAAAGTGCTCCCTCACTAACACTTCCATCACTTACCCTGCCTTACTTCCCAAGAGAAGGTCAGCTTCTGCTCCTTCTCTAATAGACACATCATATATTGATAAAGAAAATTATCTTGATCACAGTTAACAAATTGCTCTCCATCCAAGCCCTTAACACTACGGCATTGAATATGTTGCTGGGAGAGTCAATAAGGAGGAACCAACATAATCCAAGACCCCTCCCACTTAAGTTATACTTTCTTCCACACTCTTCCTTAGGGCTAAGATATAAAAGTTTGAACACACATACCAACAGATTCAAGAACACCTTGTTCCCTGCTGTTATCAGGCTTTTGAACAGACCTCTCAAATGTTAATGTTGACCTCTCTCTGTCTCTGTCTCTCTGTCTCTCTGTCTCTTTGTCTCTCTCTCTCTCTCTCTCTCTCTCGCTCTCTCTGTGTGCACCTTCTCTGTGGCTGTAACACCATATTCTACACTCTGTTCTGTCACCTGATGCACTTAGTATGGTACGGTCTGCCTAAACAGCACATAAAACAGAACTTTTCACTGTACCTTGGTATACGTGACAACAACAAATCTGAACAATTCAAATCAAATCAGGAGATGGAAAGATGCAGAGTGTTTCCTAAATTGTGAGGTCAGAAAGGGCTGATGTCCAAAGGGATTAAGACATCCTTAGTATAAGTCATTGAAAACTATCACCCAGGTATAGCAAGCATTCTGGAAAGCAAGCATTGTCATGAGAGGAATTGAGTACAGAAGCATAAAAGCCATGCATCAACTATATAGAGCAATAGTGAGATCATACCTGGTGTATTCTGTGCAGTTCTGGTCCCCTTGCCATAAGGAAGGATACACTTGCCATTGAGGGACTGCAATGGAGGTTCACTAGATTGATTCCTGGTAGAAAATAAACATATATTGCTGGAGAAGCTCAGCAGGTCTGGCAGCATCTGTGGGAAGAAAGGAGAGTTAACATTTTGAGTCTAGTGACTCTTCATCAGAATGGATTCCTGGGAGGTTTGGCCTGTGATGGAGATTGTCTTTGTTCTCTAGAGTTTAGAAGAATGAAAGGCGATCTCATAGAAGCTCATAAATGTGTTAAAGATGGTTTTTAAGGGGACTTCTCTTGCTTAATGCTACATATGATCAGGAGCTAATCTGCAGGAAATATTGAAGTGAATGCTATTGCAGTTAATGCTGTGTCAGTCGTTAAATTTAAATTGCAATGAAGATCAAAATCAAAGCTAGAGTTAAAAGTATGGCAATTGCCTAGTTAAAATATCGGCTTTGTGAGATTGTGATGGCCATACATTAGCCATGATCTGGCCAATCTGTGGAAGGCATGTTTGATTTGATGGTTTTTTGTATGTAAAAGTATACGACAGTTAAATTTAGAAATAAAAACTCACGCTAACTTGTGTTTGTTTTCTCGCACTAATTTAAATACCGTGGTAACTAGGGCATTAGTGTTTTCCTTGTGGCTTTAGGATTAATGAGGTTGATATTATTGAGGATATTGCTCAATTTTTCTAATTCTGCATCTATGAGAGTCCCTCTCAACACAATTTGCGACAATGCTTGAAGAGATGTGTTTTGTTCTGGTTTCTTTTAGATAGAGATTAAGGACAGGAGATGAACAGTCTATGAGAAGATAAACAACTTGTGAAGCCTTGAAGCCAAAAACTTGCCTTTTTCTAAAGCTGGAATGATAGAAGCAGCCTGAATGGGTGTGGTCAAGCTCCCATCCACAGAACTAGAGATTTTAGGTTTAGTTTTCAGCAGTTGCCGTTAGGGTCTTAAAGAGGTGGAAGCTATTTTTTGTCCCTCTCTCAGTAACAGCCAAAAGCTGGGGGTGCTCTGTCTGCAACAGGAGTCGCACGTAAGACAATCTGTTTTCTGAATTTGTCTTTTTGATAAGGGTATGTTCATGGGATGCTACAATATCAGAACAGTTAATTAGTAATAGTTATTGTAACCAGTATTCTGTTAAGTTTTCCAATAGAGTTAAGTTATTCCAAGTTCTTTTTTCTTTTGTTGCATTTTAACTATAGTGTTTGAATAAATTGTCTATTGCTTAACATCGGGTAGTTTGACCAGTCAAATTGTATCTGGAACACAGCACCAAACATTTACCTTTAAAATAAGAAAATGTTAGGGTCTAGACTACCTATATTTGTAGGAGGTCTGGTGTAGTCCATCGCAAAATATGGAAAGTAATGTTATTATGTAATTGTGTCACCTAGTGAAAGTGTTGGTGAGAATGCAAAAGCAGCCCCTGAAAACTAAAAAGTAACTCTCTGGGAGCCCTTGAGGAGAAAGTCAATTGTGTCCTTCAGCAAATGCTTTTGTGATGGCGTGAAAATCTGCAGAGATCCTCTCTCCTGTATCACAAACATGCTATTAATAATGGATCCCACCACATACAGGAATGTACTAAGCTTTTGTTTCTGCTCTTTGGTGTACAAACCAGATGCTGTTTGATCCCTCTGGAATTGCTTTTAACACAACTCTTAACACTTGCCTCTCTATGGACCTTTAGGTTTTCCAACAGTAGTATAAGAGTCAGTGCTAAACTTCTCATCAGGTATGTTTTCTGGTCTTTAAAGAAGATTTTCAGTTTCTTGCTATAGGTTTTTGTTGGTGGCCACAAATTTGTTGTTGGCTTGGTGTCACCATTGCTGCTGCTATGCTTTGTGGTTTGGTTCCATTTTGAATAGTATTTGGGTCTCTCATAGTGGCATGTTCTGGATTGGGAAGTTTTCCCCTATCCATGAGTGACCAAGGTCTGACCCCAGTCATTTACCCAAAACACTTTTATTTACACCTCAGTGCATTCTACATGTTCAGGTAAGTAAACCTCCCTTGTGCAGACTATCACACCTCTTCTCGCAAACTGCAGATACCATATCACAGTTACATAATTATCCACATACTGTAAAAAAAACTTGGCAAATTTTTCACCAAGTACTGAGCTGTAGGGAGTTGCTTACTTAGTGACTACAGTGCCCAACATGATGAAGCCTAAACAGGAAAATGGTTTGGGCCTTTTGACTTGCTGTATGGTTGACTTTGAACCTACTAAGAACCAAATGTGACAGTCTCCTTCCATCTCACCACGCATAGATACTCCTGACCATCTGCTTCTAAGACTTTAGCTTGGAGCTTCCCAATCCATTTCCTACTGTGACCTCATTTTGAGGCTTGAAAGTTGCTGCACTCCCTCAGTGAGAATGGTGAGGAGTTTGTTATTAGAATGGAGCATGGCTGTTTTAACTCTTTCAGAGATCGTAGTGGCCAATTGCTGACCTAGAGCTTGGGACCCAAATACTTCAGCTTGCGACCCCATCTATGATTTTGACTCCCACCATGAGAAACCCTGCTGTATCTACATTGTAAGGAAATTAGGCAGCATCAATCATACAAATATAAGGCATCTCTGTTTGTGAAAAACAAGCCTCTTTTCCATAACGTTGTTTGTAGTTGATTAGTACAGCACAAATAATGTGGTAGAGGCTAGAGGAGGGCAAACTGACTCTGACTTTCTTTGTGATTGCTACATAATCTTCAATTAGGCTGACATAAATATAGCTCCTTATAAGCCTTCAAAGGAAATTTTCAACCCTTTTTTGAAGAGAGGCTTGTATTTTTAACTTCCAAATTAAAGCTTTCCTTTGAGGAATGACAAACCCAAGACTCCCACAGTGTTCTTAAATCACCACTTTGTAACAGTTTTCATCCCAACTCCTTGTTCTAAAACACTACCTTGAAAATTAGAGGTTACTCGATGTCCTGAAATATATTGAAAACCATGAAATTAATATGCAAAACAGGCCTTTCAAAAATTAAAATGTAAGGTTTAAATATTGTATGAGAGTTCGATATGACACAAAAGATTTAGAACTAGTAAAGACCAAAAAGTTAAATGGTTGTTTTCAAAGGTTTGTGTTGCCAAGCATCAGAGACCATTCCAAGAGAGTCAGGACGAACAGTTTCAGTCTGTTCTGCTCTTGAATAGCTTGGCTGGCTCCCCAAGCAGTTTCCCAACCTTTTCTCCCAATGTTGATTGTGGCTCCATGGTAGCACTGTGACCTCAGAGCCAGAAGGCTGTATGATCTCATTCCAACAACCCAGGCAGAAATTTACGCTGATCTTTCAGTGTAGTTATGAGAGAGTATGATTTGACACACTGCTGTCTTTTGGATCGGGTATTGAAACTGAAGCACTGTATGCCCTCACCTAAACTTTAAAGATCCCGCAACACGATTTGGAAGAAAAGCTTTAGAGAATTCTCCCCAGTGACCTAGTAAATCCTTTAATCGGTATTACTAAAACAAATTACTTGATCATTATTGCAATTCTGTTTCTGGGACTGTGGTATGTGCAAATTGGCTGCCTCGTTTCCTACATTACAACAATGACTACTTTATAGAATTTCCCATCAGTTGTAATGCATTTTGGGACATTTTAAGGTAATGAATGGTGCCTCATAAGCAAAATATTTTTTCGAATGTTTCTCATCTGCACCCACGTCCTGCCCCTGTGTACTTCTCTTCCCTCCTCCTATGGTAGAATGTAATTGTTAGCCTTTTGGATATTAAGGTGGACTCAAACTTTATCCTGCCAATTTTTGACAGTCCAGTTCTGCATTACTGTCCTACATTTATCTATTACTGGAACTAACTTTATCTTGTTGTGCAATTGTATTTACAGTGCATAATCATCAACTCTTGCAAACAATGCTACAGAATAATCTTTTTGAACCAAACACTACTTATGTGACCACAGAGGAGGAACAAGAAGGGTACTGTCATCAAAATCACAGGAATAGCAATTAAGCTACTGAACAGTAGAATCGTATGGTTAGCATTGAATAGCATGTGAAAGAATGTGACCTCATATATGGTAATCGTATGAGTGTCTCATGGTCAGTAATTGTACTGTTCCACTTGGAGTAGTTTTGCAATAAGGATAGAAAACACTCAACCAAATTTATAGTTCACTTCAACTTGTGAATTACAAGAAAACAAATTGATGATTCACTCAAAAGGTTGTTGTGCTTAACAGGATTATGGTTCCTTTCAAATTATGACAGAACACGGTTACGGCGTTTTAAAACTAGAGAAGGAGAAAGAGAGTAATCATTAAGTAACAGTAGCAGCTTTGTTATTTCTTCCCAGCAAGTAAATACTTTACCAATGTTCAGCTAGAGTATGTTATGACTATAATTATTGACATTATTGATCAGTTGGGTTCCTTCTTCATGAGATGGCCAAACAATTCGCTGGCATCTCCTTCCCTAGACTGGAGTGCTGCTAACACCAGGCTACAGCCAGAATCTCCAACATGTTCCTGTCTCTGACCCTTTTCCAAAGGATGGGGCCAGTTGACTACATCGTCAGGCCATATCAACCTTCTTTTACAAGCACAGTACTCGACTGCATTCTGCACCCTTGTTTCAAACAATGACTGGAGTATAATTGTGGTCTGGAGATGCCAGCATGTTGGCAGGAGGACCATGAGAATCAATGTGTGCGTGAGAGAGATGTGTTGAGAGAGTCTCCCTTACCTCCTGAAAGCTGACAGGCCCAGTTGAGGGGCCTGGTGTCAGGAAAGAGAATGGGGAGAGTGGTTGCTGAAAGCCCTTCTCTGCCCTTACATCTGACCCCTGTAGCCTCCCTCTTACTAGAGATTGCATTCATTAGAGTTTAGAAGGTTGAGGGGAGATCTAAGAGAAACTTAGAAGATAGTGTATGGCTTAGAAAGGGTGGACGCTGGGAAGTTGTTTCCGTTAGGCTGGGAGACTAGGACCTGTGGGCACAGCCTTAGAATTAGAGGGGGTAAATTTAAAACGGAAATGAGGAGACATTTCAGCCAGAGAGTGGTGGGCCTGTAGAACTCATTGCCACAGAGCGCAGTGGAGGCCGGGACGTCAAATGCCGTCAAGGCAGAGATCGATTAAATTCTTGATCTCACAGCGAATCAAGGGCTATGGGGAGAGTGCAGGGAAGTGGAGTTGAAATGCCCATGAACCATGATTAAATGGCGAAGTGGACTCGACGGGCTGAATGGCCTTACTTCCACTCCCATGCCTTGTGGTCTTATATTCTCCCCAATGTCCCAATCCCAACCCACTTACCCCTCTCTCTTGGGATCCAGTCATAGGTTAAGATTAAACCGGAAGGGTAGGGGTTTTAGTTGTGATGGGTAGCGTGTCGGTCCAAGCTTGGAGGGCCGAAGGGCCTGTTCCTGTGCTATAATTTTCTTTTTTCCTTGTTCTGTGTTACTCCATTGTTTTCAGGGCCTTGTTTAAATCTTCAAAATACTAACATCTGCTACGTGCTTGTCTTATCGCACCTGTTTCTTCTGATAGTGTTTGTTTCTGTATCTTGACTCAGCAAGTCCAGTGGTTAATTCGAGGATGACTGCATCAGAGACTTTATTTTCAGTCTAGTTTTGTCATTGGCCACAAGAAGGAATATGGAAGATATGACTAAGCTTTAAGCCCTGAACTGTTTTGTAAACAGGATTATTTTGTCCTCCACTTAGTGATGGATGAACATGGAGACTTGGTGTCATTGGACTTTATCAATAACTTTTCTTTTATTCCCTCATGGGTCAGGGGCATCGCTGGCTGACCAGCATTTATTGTCAGTTCCTAATTGCCCTTGTAAAAGTGGTGGAGAACTGCCACAGTCCACATATAAATTGACCCACAGTGCCCTTAGGGCAGGAATTCCAAGAAACCTAACGATTAGAAGTAAGAAATTTCCCTTCAATCAAATGATTTACGTCAACACTCAATAAATTGGTTACCTGCATTGTGCAAATTATTTTCCATCAACAATAAATTGATTCTCAGTCAACAGTAGCGTCGATTACACAGTGCCTTTAACATTAGGGTTCAAGATTGGGCAGGGCTAGGGAAACGGAGGTGAGGTGTTGACCTAAAGTAAGTTTGCAGAAGAATCTTAGAAACAGTGAAGGAGGTTAAGCGTATGAGTGGTTTAGAGAGTGGGGCTTCAGTGAAGGTTTACCAAATTGATTTCTGGGATGGCAGAACTGACATGCGAGGAAAGATTGAGTTGGGTTAGGCTTGGATTCACCAGAGTTTAGAAGAATGAGGAATGTTTCATAGAAATTTATAAAATTCTAACAGGATCAGATAGGTTACATTTCCAATGCTGGAGGAGTCGAGAATAAAGGTCATAGTTTAAGGATAAGGGGTAAACCTTTTAGGACTGAGTTGAGGAGAAATCTCTTCACCCAGAGAACAATGAGCCTGTGGAATTCAGTATCAAGAAAGTGGTTGAGGCCAAAACATTGAGTTTGTAAGAAGGCGATAGGTATAGCTCTCGTGGCTAAAGTGATAGGGGGTTGGGTGGGATTAGGACATTGAGATCAGTGATCAGACATATACTAAGTGGTAGAGCAGGCTTGAGGGGTCAAATAGCTTTCTCCGGCTCCTATCTTCTGTGTTTCTATGAAAAGGGTCTAAATGACTGAGTGCAATGCTGTAAGTACATTGTCGGGCTGGGTGCTGCAAAATACAGCCAAGCTTCAAGAGGGAGGCAAGTTAAATGCAGTATGCCAATCCAATCTTCCATCAATGTTGAGGACCTTGTTTACACATAAAATGCAAATTGTTTGTTCACCAGCAGAGGCCAATGTGCAGTTTTGGACAGGAAGAATTTGATGGGGTGAAGTTGCCATCAACCCAGAGGACCTTAGTGCTGCTCTCTCATTCATGAAAGATGAATGGTGGTGAGCTTAATCTAAGGGTCACCACATCCAATGAGGGATGTGGTTAAGGAACAGGACCTGCAAGGTAATTTCTGTCTGTGTGGGAATTGAACTGTGCTGTTAGCATCACTCTGTATCACAAACCAGCAGTCCAGTCAACTGAACTAACTGACCCTATAATTTGATAGGGTTCGGGTCCACTGTGGGTGTCAGTCAGAAAAGTCAATAGTGTTGGAACATGCAGCAATTAAGGTTTATACTGTTATGGAGACAGTGATGAATGCCACAATGGACTTGGTGGAAGATGTTAAGAACGGTGTAACAGAGTTATTTTGAAAGGGATTTCCACACTTACCCTGAAGCCTCTAAACCCTGCCCTTGCTTCTGAACCGACTGCATTCCCTCAGGGATCTTCTGATATGCTTCTAAATAACTGACCCCACCCCCTGTCTCCTGTTTAAAAGCAAAAGAAATAGCATACAATGTGGTGAAGATTAATGGCAAGCCAGAGGTTTGGGAAGCCTCTAAAAACCATTAGAGCATAACTAAAAATGTAATGAGGGGAGAAAATGAAATATGAAAGTAAGTTAGCTAGTAGTATGAAAGAGATGGCAAGAGGTTTTTTTTTTAGATATCTAAAATGTAAGAGAGAGGCAAGAATGGACTTTTTTTTGGGACCAGTCTTCAAAAATGGAAAATGAGGCTGAAGAAGTAGGTGGAGTAAGGAAATGATGGCGGAATATTACTTTGCATCTGTCTTCATGGTGGATGATACCACCAGCATACCACAAGTGAGTCAGTGGCAGAGGAGATTTTCAGAAGGCCTTTGACAAGGTGCTGCACAGGAGGCTGCTAAATAAGGTAAGAGCCCAAGGGGGCAAGACACTGCATGGATAGAAGATTGAGTGACTGGTACAAGACAGAGAGTGGGGATAATTCAGGATGGCAGCCAGTGACCAGTGGAGTTCCACAAGGGCCAGTGTTGGGACCACAGCTATTCACATTATACAGTATTGAGCTGGACGAAGGAACTGAAGGCATTGTTGCTAAGTTTGCAGAGGACACAAACTTAGGTGGAGGGATACGTAGTGTTAGGGCACTGAGGAGGCTGCAGAAGGACTTGAACAGAATGGAGATTGGGCAAAGAAGGATTACAATGTGGGAAAGTGTGAGGTAATGCACTTTGTTAAGAAGAATAGAGATGTAGACTATTTTCTAAATGGGAAGGCTTTAGAAGTCTCGTTCAGAAAACGACTGGAATCCTAGATTAGGATTCTCTTAAGGTGAACATGCAGGTTTAGTGACAGTTAGGAAGGCAAATGCAATGTTAGCATTCATTTTGAAATGGCTAGAATTAAAGAACATTGATGTGCTGCTAAGGCTGTATAAGGCTCTGGTCAGACCACATCTGGAATATTCTGAGCATTTTTGGGCCCCATATTTAAAGAAGGATGATTTGGCCTTTGAGGACGTTTGCAAGAATGATCCCAGTGATGAAGGATTCGTTACATTAGGAGCAGTTGAGGACTTTGGGTCTGTATTCGAATGAGTTTAGAAGGATGATGGGGGATCTGATTGGAACTTGAGAGGCCTGAATAGAGTGGACATGGAGAAGATGCTTCCACTAGTAGGAGAGAATAGAACCCGAGAGCACAGCCTCAGAATGAAGGGACAACTGTTTAGAACTAAGATGAAGAGGAATTTCTTCATCCAGAGGGTGGTAAATCTGTGGAATTCATTGCCACAGAGAAATATGAAGGCAAAGTCATTTAGTGTGTTTAAGACAGATATGGATACTTTCTTGATTAAGATGGGGATCCAGGATTATGGGGTGAAGGTAGGAGAATAGGGTTGAGAAATATATCAACCACGATCAAATGACAAAACAGAATCGATGGGATGAATGGCCTAATTCTGCTCCTATATCTTAAGGTCTAATTTTCATGCCTTCTATCTCCTGTTGTCAAGCCTCTACCTTCACCAGCAAAAGAATTTTATCCCATTCCATGCTGGGGTCTCTGCCTTCCCCTATCACTGTAACCCATGATTCACTGTGAGATTGAGCGCCGCATCCTTGGATCCCAAGATAGAAATTCCAACCCATGCCAGGACTCAAGATCAAAACCCCTTCAAGTACTACATCTGTTCCCTGTCCCATAACCCACCAGGATCACATTCACCCAAGGCTACATTCTCAGTGAATCACAGATTCTTACCTACCCTAGACCCTTCTAGATCCCCCACCCACCCCCTGCACACTCAGGGTGCAGGTCTTCCTGGTTCTATAGCTTCGTCTAGCCTGCTACCTGGAAGCCAAGTCTGTCAAGCAGACTTCATGCTTTGCATGACTAGTGGGGTACCCCATCTTCTAACAGAACAGCTCCAATATCTATTATTACCTTATCCCCCATTTTGACTGTAAACTGTCGGCAGGGAGACATTTTTTTGAATGAGTTCTGCGTGAAAAGTTTGAGGGCTAAAAGTTTATGCCTGGGTGAAATCTATGGTGGTGATTGCACACTCATGGGGGCAGGGGAATCAATGACAAATGAAAGAGAAATGGTTCAAGTTCAGAATCAGATGTGGAGCAATGCTGATCCAGCAATTTCTGGAGCAGTAAAAAGACTAGCTCTTACTACCAGTGGAGTTTCAATTTAGAAGGTCCATTTGATTCTGAGCTGAGAAGGAATCTAGTTGTTTAGAAGCTGACTGGGTTTAATCTTGCAGTCCAGACGTTTACGTGAAGTGAAGACTTTGTTTCACATCAATTATAAAATTATTGTACAAAATGTAAGTATTTCAAATAGTCTCTTTTTTTAATTGGAAACAAACTTCTGGAGATGAGAATTGGAATAAGCTTGTGCTGTGTTGGAGATGGTGATTCACTGGAAACATTCCCAGTGGACAGAGCCTATCTATTACACAGTAGAGACAGTGACTTGAATATTTGTACTAAAAACATGTTGAAGGTGTTTCACTTATGACACATGAAAAGAAATGACAATATTGAAATGTTATTACTGCTAATGTGTAAATTTGTTTTTATACTTTGGAAATCATCCATCCAATCAACACACAAAAAAGACATGTTCCTTTCACTTTAGGTTTGAGTTGTTATAATGTGAAAAGTGTATTTTTGCTCTTTTTTTTTCAATATTTAAGCTCATTACGCTGCTTGAGTTTGCCCATATTTTACTGAATTGTGACTTAGTTTGTGAATGAAAAATGGGAGAACTGGTCATCTGCGTTACCTTCCAACAATTCCAGTAACTTAACGGGAATTTCTAAAAACACATTTAGAAAGCATCAATCTATCAAGCTCTCTTTCCTCGACAGCTGTGGAAGAGATCTGCTAATGGGTTCTCCAGTACTGAGTATTGCAAGCCAATCTTTACCGGTCACTGTGTGCATTGGGATTCCTATAGTTCCACATGCTACAAAATTGACGTTAACTCAACTAAAATTCAGCTCTTACGTCCATGTTTGGGTCACGGCAATGGTGAGGTCTGAAGCTGAATGGTCCAGGCAGAATCCATACCGAGCATCAGTGAACAGACTATTTCTGCATAAATGCGCAATCGATGACCCCTTCACCACCTTACTAATGGCAAAGAGTGGGCTGATGGGCCAGTATTTGGTCAGATTGGTTTTATCCTGCTTTTTGCCTGTTGTTGAACATATTATTGATCAGTGTAGCTGTCCTGGAACAGCTTGGCTAGGGAGGTGGCCAGCATGGGAACACAAGTCTTCAGTGCTACCGCTGGAATGTTGCCGGTGGCTCAGACGTCTTTGCAGTATCTATTATTTTCAGATATTTCTGATATCACACAGAGTGAATTGAATTGGATGAGGACTTCTGGAAAAGCTGAGATGTGTCTGGTGCTGCCCCTGACATTCACTTGAAGCCTCAGTGAACCCAGGATACTCCCCACAATTGGCGGTAATAGAAGAATAGAGAATCTAGGCCCATGAGATTATTATTCCTTACAATTCTACTGCTGCTGATGGCTTGCAGTGTTTCATGAAGGCCCAGTTTTGAGCCGCTAAATGTTCTGAACCTGTCCAATTTTGCATGGTGGTGGTGGCACACAACACTATGGTCTTTGTGATGATGTGACTTTGTGTCCACAAAGAATAGGCAGCAGTCAGTCTTGCCAGTACTATCTTGGACATGCGTATCTGTGGCAGGTAGATTAATGATGATAAGGTCAAATATGTTTCTTCCCCCTTACTGATTTTGTCACCACCTGCCACAAGCCTGTCACCTAGATGTACTCTTTAGGACCTAACAGTTTGACCACTAG
This sequence comes from Stegostoma tigrinum, assembly GCF_030684315.1. Lineage (NCBI taxonomy): Eukaryota > Metazoa > Chordata > Chondrichthyes > Orectolobiformes > Stegostomatidae > Stegostoma > Stegostoma tigrinum. Next base: position 55,568,214 of record NC_081362.1, read on the forward strand.
ACCCAGCCACTCTTTGTGATGGGTACTAAAGTCCCCTATCCTGAGTACATTCAATACATTGCTATCCACAGTGCTTCTTTTCATTGATTTTTAACATGGGGGAGTATTGATATGCTGATGGGTGTAGGGAGCAGTAGTTGGTTTTCAGAAGTAGGTTTCTTCGGATAGAGGGGAATTAATATTCCCTACACATTTTTTTTATAATGCATAATTTTTGGTTTCATTTCCCTTAGTCAACGGGGTTTTGCTTGAAAAGAGAGACTAGGTAGTAAGAATTGTCTTACTATCTATTACAATCAAAGTCAATCGAAGTTCCATAAAATGCAGATAATTAATTAACGGTTGTAAAGTAGCCATTCATTAATTATTGTCATGTGGACAATAGTAGTGTCAACATAAATCAAATTAATTAATTAATTTATTTAACTCAGTGACATAGTACATAAAGAGTTAATAGAAAACTTTAATGTATCCTCCAAGGCTACCCAAAGAGGACCACTTCCATGAGGAAATTTGTACCCTGGAATCTGGTGGCAGCTATGCAATGCACAGCTCCTTGTACTTTCTGAGATATATTTTGCTGCATTTTTATTTGGCAGTCATAAATTTTAGTACATGTAAACACAGGTAAATTGTTTCATTACGAACCAATTTTATTCACTTGAAAGATTGTCATCCTGGAGAGCCAAAGCAGTACAGACGGCCAAAAGGAAATGGCACTATGTCACAGCCTCCAATTAATTAATCTAGAAGTAATAATTGCTTCCCTGCCAGAATTTTCCAGTTACTGCCTGAATCTCAGCAGGTCACCATATTCTGTTGTGGGTCATGTGTTATGGAAAGCGTGGGAAAATTGATTGAGTTACATATACCAGGTCTTTTTGCCAGCTTGGCATGCTGGGCACCAGGAAATTTCCCAGCCCACTGATGGAGGATTGGAGCTCTTCTTAAACTCCAGAATCCACCATGATATTGCAAAACATTTATTTTTTTCTTTCTCAGTCCACTTAAATAGGACCCCGTGTCCCACAAGCATCAACCTTTAGCATCAGTTTGTTTTATTCTGTCATGGGACATGAGCATCCCTGGATATGCCAACATTGCCATCCATCCCAAAATTGAACTGAAAGCACTTAGAAGACAACCATGTTGCTATGAGTCTGGAGTTACATGGAGGCCAGAAGATTTCCACGAGTGAGCCAGATGGCTTTTTAAGGACAATGATCATTCACAGAGCTACCAATTCTGAGATGAGCTTTACATTACAGATTCATTCCATTGAATTCACATTTCACCAGTGACTGAGGTGGCGTTTGGACACTTTTCCCCCAGTCTTACTAGCCCAGCCACATTATAATATACTATCATCTTCCCCAGTACACCTTTTAGTGTCTTTTTTTTCTGTACCCTCTGCAAATGTGAACAGAGGCATGTGTACTTGACAGAAATATGTACATTCAGGAACCTTCCACTGACCTCAGGGTCCAGTAGTGTTAACAATAGAGTAATAATTGACAAGTTCCTGCACTTATGCAACAAGTAAGGACCTACTGATTGTGGGGTTCTGAACATAGAACATTACAGCGCAGAACAGGCCCTTCGGCCCTCGATTTTGCTCCGACCTGTGAACTAATCTAAACCCCTCTCCCTACACTATCCCATCATATCCATATGCTTATCCAAGGACTGTTTAAATGCCCCTAATGTGGCTGAGTTATCTACATTGGCAGGCAGGGCATTCCACGCCCTTACCACTCTCAAACATGTTTATTTAACTCACCATTTTGCTTCACCAGTAAAACATTTCAGGTCTGCTGCTTGTTCTAAGAAATTTTTGTAAACATAGAACTTAGAGTTATTGTTAGAACTCTAAAATGTTTTTTAAGAACAGTTATCAGTGAATAACTAAAGCATTTTATGGTTTGTAGGGAAAATACTGAGGAAACTGATGCAGGGTGATGTCAGTTACAAGTAAACTGTAGGAGAACACTGGAAAATTGCAGGATTATGAAAATAAACATAATATTTCAATCTAATTAAAAGCTGTTTTTATTAATGCTACTGTCATGCAGTCACAGAAAAGCCAAATTCCAGTGGAATAAAATGATCAATCAGAGAGTACAACTCCATGAAGCAAAGTAGGAATATTAAAATTTGACAGGCTCACTTGACTGGCCACAAAAGCATATTAAGACACAATGGGACAAGTCCAGTCAACAGCATGGACTGTCTGAGAAATTAACAGAACAGAGTTTCAGTCAATGGGAACAGGTTGAGTGACATATGCTGCATGTGAAATTTGATTTTTTAAAATTTTAAAATCATGATATTTGTACCATTCCAAAAACTATGACTTGGTAATATAACAGACTGTGACAAACCAGTCATCTCAATTATTAAACTTACCTAATCCTTCTAATCATGATCGTTTCACATATTCTATGTCCCAATCTCAAATCAGAGGAAAGTAATATTTTGATAAATTGTATAAAATATGGAAGGGAAATTAATCAGTCCTCTATTATTATTATATTTGTATTTTCATGAATGTGTAGACTTCAAACCAGCTGATCTAATGGGAACAGGAATAGCCCCTCAAGACTGTTCCACTGTTCAATGAGATTCATGACTAATCTATGACCTAACTCCATATACCTACCTTTGGGTCATATCCCTTACTACCTTCGCTTATTGAAAATATATCTACCTCCGATTTGAAATTAACAACTCATTCAGAATCCACTGCCATTTGTGGTAGTGAATTCCAAACATTTACATTTTATCTCAAATTCATTCTGTCCGGAGGACATTCTCTGAACTTCAAATACAAAGGTTAGGATTTTCCAATGCCGTTGAGGGCCAAAAAAAAATTATTTGGCTGCTCTCTGAACACGAAAGCTGGAATTTTGTGCTCTTAAAATGTGGCTAATTTAGAGGCAGGAAGGGTATTAATATGTAAGGTTGTGGCATGCCCAAACCCCACCACCTGCTCATTTCCATCTGCAATGTCTTGGGTGGAAAGGCCTATGACCAACCGTCCCATGGTTTCTTGATCTAAGGGAGTCAGTGCCTGACTGAGGGAATGGATTTGGTCACATATGTTGCTGGCCCATTCAGGCCAATTACATTTGAATAGTGCTTCATGTGAACGAAACAGACATGGATTGGGATTGGAAAGCCCATGGAATCAACTTACTAGAAATTTGTTGAAGAGACTGTATTGATTGATTGATTGCCTTTATTGTCACATGTACCAAAAAACAGTGAAAAGCTTTGTTTATGAGCGGTATAGGCAGATCACAGCAAGCAAAGGAGGTACAGTTCAAAAAGATGTAGAGACAACTAGTTACAATGCAGGTTACATTATTTGAGGATACAGTCCATTCTACAGTCTAATAACGGCCGGAAAGAACCTGTCCCTGAACTTGCTTGTGGGTGTATTCAGGCTTCTGTATCTTCTGCCTGACGGAAGAGGTTGTAGGAGGTTATTACTGGGGTGTGATGGGATTTTGATGATGTTCGCTGCCTTTCCACAGCAGTGAGCTGTGCCATTGGAATCCATGGATGGAAGGTTGCATTCTGTGATTGTCTGGACTGTGCACACCACCTTCTGTAGTTTCTTACAGGCCTGGGGAGAGAAGTTGCCATACCAGACCATGAACCACCAGGGCAGTATGCTTTGTTGTGCCTTCTTGACTGTCTCATTTACGTGGGAAACCTAGGCCAGGCTGTTGGTTATCATCACTCCGAGGAACTTGACCCTCTTCACTCTCTCAACCTCAGTTCCATTGATGTAGAAGGGGGCGTGCCTCCTCTTTTGTCTCCGAAATCGATGATCAGTTCTTTAGTTTTGCTGAAGTTGAGGGACAGATTGTTAATATATTAACCTCTAAGTGTCTGTCAAAGAGACAACCTAAAAAATAATGCAGTGAAAATATTAGTATTTGGAAGTAATCAACCATAAGGCAGAAATGGACTAAAAGTATTTCTCTCAGAGGCTAGAAATTCTGCAGCAAGTAACTCACCTCCTGACTCCCCAAAGTCTGTCCACCATCTACAAGATACAATTCAGGAGTGTGATGGAATACTTCCCACTTTGCTGGAGGGTGCAGCTCCAACAATGCTCAAGAAGACTGACACTGTTCAGGACAAAGCAGCCCGCTTGATTGATACCACATCTTCAAACATTCTCGCCCTCCAAGACCAACATTGAGTCATATCAGTGTGTCCCACCTTCAAGATGAACTGTGAAAATTCACCAAAACTCCTCAGACAACAGTTTCCATCCCTCAACCTTTGCCATTTAGAAGAACAAGAGCAACACCCAGTTCTCCTTCAGCCCATTAACCATTCTGGCTTGGAGACATATCGCTGTCCCTTCATTGTTGCTGTGTTGAAATCCTGCAAGTCCCTTTGTTACAGCAGCTCACCAGCACCTTCTCGAGGATAATTTGAGATGGGCAAGAAGTGCGGGCCCAGCCAATGATACATTCTATTAACTAATTAAGTAAAACTACAGGCCAGCTTTCAGCAATGCAGGCTATCTTTAAGTGATGTTATCGCCACTTATGGTATTTGCAGTCTGCTGATGATTCTGGCCAAGTCGCTGGAGTCACTAGAATGAGCAGACACCACAATAGCCCAACAGGAAAAGTAGGGTTGATAAAGGTCAAAAATCACATGACACCGGATTATAGTCCAACAGGTTTATTTGAAAGCACTAGCTTTCTAAGCTCTGCTCCTTCCTCAGGTGCACACTATACCTCAGGAAGGAGCAGCACTCAGAAAGATGGTGTTTTCAAGTATATCTGTTAGAATATAAGCTGGTGTTGTGTGATTTTTAACCTTGTCCACCTCAGTCCAACATGGCATCTCTACATCAGGGTAAATAAAGGTAAACTGATGGGGGATTCTAGAACTAGAGGCATAGAGGGCTAGGCCATTTAGGAGCTATGTTTGGATGCACCCCGACACAAAAAGAGTGGGAAATGTTTGGATCTGTCTTTCACAAACTGCAATAGACTCTGGATCAGTTGTTGATTTTAGATTTGAGACAGATAAATTTTTGTTAGCTAAAGGTAGAAAGAGATATGGCCAAAAGCAGGTGTACAGAGCTAGGCCACAGATCAGCCATAATCTCATTGAATGGCAGAACAGGCTTGAGGGCCTAACAGCCTGTTTCTGTTCCTATGTTCCTAACATTGGTATGCTGCTTCCAATCTAATCAATGGGCCTAGGGTATTGACATTTCATAATCGCATGCCTGTTTTGAAGGGTTCTCACATTTAATCATGCAACATTTTTGTTCACCCCATCTGTAGAGGAAGTATAAGAAGTGTGTTAAAGGTCTTGGTGAGAATTCGCAGCCTGAAATAGCACTGGGTCAAAATCCTGGAAATCTCTCCCGAATGTCATTGTGGGTGTCCCAGCACCAAATAACTGCAAGGGTTCAAGAAGACAGCTCACTAACACTTTCTCCATGGCAACTAGGGATGAGCAATAAATGTAGCAAAGCCCACTTCACATTAATGATTTTATTTTTAAAAAATGAGCATGCAGATGTTGCTTTGAAAGCTGAATCTCCTGAAAGATTTCTGATTGGACTGTTCGGAAAGTAATACCAACCTTTCCCAAGGTGCTGTTCAAGAAATCTGTGTTGAAGAGAAAAAGATTTTGTGAGACTTTTGAATAAAAGGCGGTAATAAAGATACCAACTGAAACAGAGCTTAACATGGAGCAACTGCAATGACTTAAAATGATAACTTCAGGGTGGATTTTTAGCAACTTCACATTGCAGTTGCTTATGGGACTTAGACAGCACTTCATATGTCAGGAACAAAAGCCAAAATAAATACCTACTATTATCAATTACTTTCATAGAATATAGAACAGTACAGCACAGTACGGGACCTTCAGCCCACCATGTTATGCTGACCTATTATCCTACTCAAAGATCAAACTACCATGCATAACCTACATTTCACTATCATCCATGTGCCTACCTAAGAGTTGCTTAAATGTCCCAAATGTATCTGACTCCACTACCACTGTTGGCAGCGCATTCCACACGCCCACCACTCTCCACATGAAGAACCTACCTCTGACATCTCACCTATACCTTCCTCTAATCACCTTAAAACTATGCCCCCTTGTAATAGCCATTTCTGCCCTGGGAAAAGGTCTCTGGCTGTCTACTCTATCTGTGCCTCTCATCATCTTGTATATCTCTATCGAGTCACCTCTCATTCTTCTTCGCTCCAGTGAGAAAAGCCCTAGCTCCCTCAACCTTACCTCATAAGACCTGCCCTCCAGTCCAGGCAGCATCCTGCTAAATCTCCTCTGCACCGTTCCTAAAGCTTCCACATCCTGCCTATAATGAGGCAACCAGAACTGAATACAATATTCCAAGTGTAGTCAAATCAGGGTTTTATAGATCTGCAGTATAACTTCATGGCTCTTAAAGTCAATTCCCCTGCCATGTCCTTCACATTTTTCTTTTTGTTGCCCTTCCCTCCTTTATCTATCCAGAAAGATTCAGACACTTATAATTCTTAAATAGTCATTCTTTATATGCTAGCTTAGAAAGTGAAGGGGGTATGTAGTAGACCTGGTTCTTACCTGATGGCTGGAGGCTCAAGGTTGTCTCTTTTTAGGAAGGCTCACTTTGGAGGTGCTGATCAGGCATTTAACTGGCCATGGATTGGGAGGGGCATTCACTGGGTCATTGACCCAAGGGTCAGAAGTCTCACCCACTAAGAGCTGCTGGCCAATCTGAGGCAACAAGAGCATGGCCGTGGTTCTCAGCAGGCTCCCTATTCCATGCTAGCGCCATTGATTAGGCACTGAAAAAAGTCTCCATTTGGGATTCCCCTCCTGCAGAAACCCACAAGCAAACACACCAGAGCTTGCTTTTCAGGCTTCCTGCTTGGAGAGTCCCCATCTGCCTCAGTGTAGCGGTTGGAGGAGGTCTTTAATTGGACAACCATTGCTTCTTAAATGCCTCGGTTGGAGTGAGATGGGAAGGCTAACTACCAAACACCTTAGTAGGACAATGGCAAGAAAGCGATGCGACTGCCACCCACTCAACCGCTGGCAGCGCATTCCACACGCCCACCACTCTCCACATGAAGAATCTACCTCTGACATCTCACCTATACCTTCCTGTAATCACCTTAAAACTATGCCCCCTCGTAATAGCCATTTCCGCCCTGGGAACTCATACAGTCCATGTAGAAGGATAGTAGATTCCATCCTGAATATTGGAAAACAATCTATCTAAGGGCAGGAATAGTAGAATTGCATCTAACTATGTTCTTTGTTGTTTCCACAGGTACTTTCCAGTCAAGGGCAGAAATAGATGAATTACAACTGACAGTGTGCCTTGTAGTTGCCTCAGGTACTTTCCAGTCAAAGTTTCTCAATGAGTTAGAAGCAAGAAGTCTGGATAACTTTGCTTTTTGTTCTTTGAATAATAGAAGCAGTTTCTACGCAAAGTTATTGCTTTCCAAAACCACAAAAAGCAACACGGACCAGTAGCGCTCTCTGTAATTTTATATTCAGTTATGGTCATTCCAATTTTCCATTATGCATACATAACACACAATTAATTTACTTCTGAATTATTTAATAAAGTCATTGATAGTGAGTCTTATTATTTATCATGGTCTCAAACAAGCATCCTCCGATTTAAATAGCTGTGCTGAGCAGGGTGACAGTTCTAAAACAAAATGCATTTTAAATATTCATTTGAATCCTTAACATAATCCTCAGATACCTGACGAATGGACTTGTAGCTGTAGAAAGGTTTCCCATCAGCTTTAAAACCCAGTTCTCAGGGAACTGCTTTCATCACGTGGTGCTGGGTGTCTATTACAATGGTTGCTATGGAACACTAGGCATGAGCAGGAGAGAGGACTTGATGGACAAGCCCTTGACCTTTCGAACTCTCAGTGACCTGTTTTTTGAATTTGAAGACTCTTACAGAAAGTACCTGCACACTGTGAAAAAGGTGAAGATTGGCTTGTATGTATCCCATGATCCACACAGCTTCCAGCAGATCGAATGGAAGCATTTGGTTTTAAACACGGGAAGGATGAGCAGAGAAGAGACGCGGAAAGAGTTGGAAAAGCATGCTCGGTACATGAGAATGAAGGTAATTGCAATTCAGTCATCATGGTGTGAAATCTTGTTCTCTGTCCTGGCAGGTTTGGTGACCAAGAACCACCCCTTGTTGCTGTCTCCCCATTTCTCCATGTTGTGGTCCTCCTCCCACCATCACTCACCTCTAGCCAGCAATCCAGACAATCCTAGGCCTAATGTGGGTGTCGTACTGATGGCAGTCACCATCATCCCAGTGGCACTCAATACTGTTGCCAGCTTTTGAAAAGCTGACAGCTCTTGGCATGCATGACTCATGCCCACTTGGGTCTTTTATCCTGGGCGAGAAGACGCCACTGCTGGCCTGTCAATCAGCTGAGCAGAATGAGGTGTGGCTCCCTCAGTGGGAGGAGACACCAGGTTCTCACTGGCTCACCAGGACCTCTGTGGCCTCCACAAGATTCTGTCCATGGTTTCCTTCTCTGTTTATATATGGCTCACTTTGGGCAAACGTTGGGTCGAAAATCAGGAGACTGTAGCTTGACTTTTGACGTTTGTGTTCACAATGATGGAAATTCATTCAAGGCTTTAAGAAGCTCAGGAACTAAAAGTTTCTGCTGGGCACAAATCTAAGTGGAAAATTGATTTCTTTGAAAGGAAGGCCAAAGTTGAATTTGTGGGCAAACTGGAAAAAGAGTCACTGTGAAAATCAATATCTCTGCACAGAACTAGACTAATTCCTGTTCTAATAAGAAGTGTCAAACATTTTGGAGATTATAAACAATGATGATTTTGAGTTGAATGGATCTGTATTCTATTTTTGATCTTCTATGTTGTTATATTTAAATGACAGTGGAACAAAGTAACAATAGATTGCCACTATATTTACAACAGTGCAGAGAGACCTGAAGTCCTTAGGGAAACAATACCTAAAAGGATGCAAGATTCAAGATGAATGGGGCAGTTATTATTGATTGTGAAAGACCAAATTGCCCACGGGAATGTCTGTCACTAAGGAAACTTGCAAATGGACTGACTTGTCCAGATGATTTCACTGTAATAAAACATGAGTATTCTAAACTTTTGACCAATTTAAGTGCATCCAGATGTGTAAAATTGCTTTTTAAAAGTAATATAAAATGGTTAAGAATAATTGATTTATATTATATGATACAGGAAAATGGAAAAGACATATTGTAAACATTTTTTAAATGTAAGTGTTGAACTGTTGTTTTTACCTTGTGAAAATTTGCATTCACCCTCCCTTAAAACAATACTTTCACATATTCTGCAGGATTTCACAATCTCGTTTGCTTCTTAAAGAATTCAACTGTTTTATTTTCCATTAAAATAGAGTAATAGATTTTGACAGTATGGAAAGACGTCCTTCGGCCCATTGTGCCCACAAGAGCTATCAGGCACCTAGCTATTCTAATCACAGTTTCCAGCACTTGGCCTATAGCCTTGTGTGCCATGGTGTTTCAAGTGCCCGCCTAAATACTTCATGTTCCTTACCTTAAAACTATATCCCTCAGTATTAAGCACTTTTTGAAGGGGAAAAGTCTCACAATCATTTTTGTGACATATATATATATATATACTTTCCTGCACTAACACCCTCAGTACTGCAAAATTATAGTAGCATTAACAACATGGTATAGCATTGATAATGATTGTTGAACTTGTAATCTTGTAAGTTTGCTGGAAGTGCAGCTTTGACATTTAACTTAGTGTACAGTTGTGAGTCACGCAAAGGTGAACTTCAATTATGTCAGAAAAAGATACAAATAGTTCTGAACTGAAGTTGAAGCAAATGCTTACTTTGTGATTTTTTACCAATGTCTTTTGCTAAGGCATTTTGTCATTTGGTGTTAAAACTGTATATTATTGTAAGTTGTAATACTGTTTCAGATTAGGGTAGAATATGCAGAGTAGTTTGATTTTTGAGTAGGATAATAGATCAGCACAACATTGTGGGCCGTCAGGGCTCGGACTGTGTTGTACTGTTCTGTGCTCTAATAGATAGGTGCCAATGTCAATCGATGTGTTGAATTAACTAATTAATTTCAAGACATTACAATAAACCTTCTCATCCCTAGGCCAGATAAAACTTAATATTCTTCTAAGTTTTCTACATAGCACTCTACCAGTTTTGTACCAGAGTATCTGCGCCTGAGTAGAAAGGTTTGCTACATAGCTCATGTTCCTTAACTCAAAGTAATTTAATTCATATTAAATTATAGTTCAGTTTTTTTATGGTAGTCTCCTTATTTCACTTCAAAATATATGGCACCTATGCTACTAAAAACGAATTTGAACCATTAGTAGACTGGAAAACTTTTGCTCCCTCACTATCTGTTCTCGCACAATAATATCCTAAACTCCATCACTGTGCTCCCCAACAGTGATACTTAAGCCTTTCAGCAAATGCTTATGGTTTTGCTTCCTATTAACGCTGAGACCCTTCCAGAATTTATCCTTCCTCATCAATGGAAGAATCCTTTGCTACAGTGAATCATCCCTCATCAAAGAAATAGTTAGGTAAGGACATCAGGTTCAGCCTTCAAGGTATATTTTCAGTGGCCATATGTCGGTCTCATAATGTAGCAAAATAAGGGACTGCATTATCAAATTGCATTGGGGTATAAGAGTGAGGAGAGAAAATTGCTACGCCGTAAGATCTTCATTTGGGGAAGTAAACATTAACAGGCTTAATTAAACATACCTCTATATAGGGGATGGTGAGGAGGGAGGATATCTTCTGGAACCCTACAGACCTGGGATCCATCCCATGTGATCTGATGTCAATATGACACATCACACATCTCCTTATACAAGTACTCAATTACTAATCTTAGATTAAAGGTATATTTGAGCCTTTACTCTGCAGTTCATCCAAGCATCTCATCTCCTTTGCTACTGATAATTGAATGTTTGGACCACTGTTGTGTAAAGAAATAAGTTTCTATTACTCAACGTCTTTTCGTAAATGAGTTGAGAGAGTTTATTGTTGATAAATCAAACCTGTCTTTAAAAGTTCTTTTGTCAATTGAAACCAATATGAAGCCATTGTACAAACAGTAGCCAAGCTATCAAGGGCAGTAGTCATTCTTTGAGTATTAATATGACTCTGATTATATTATTTCTCATTTGTAACTAGATTATAAAGACCTCAGGTTCCCAGTCTCCAGTTAAAGAGCGACAACGGGGAAAATCATTATCACCGTGCCGTCGGCAGATGAGCCCTCAAAGACGACTTAGCCGAAGAGATAAATCGTAAGTGGTTTGCTTTTGGGTAATGTATCCCACTTGAAACAAACCAATGTTAATAATGGAATTACACATTCCCTCACATTGTTACATATCAACATAAATTGTTTTGTGGTTCCAATTTTTTCACAGGTATTGTAGAGGACAGCAGCATTTAGAAGCTTTTTTGTTTGCTCTTATCTCACCAAATTCCAATACTTAATTTGGTCCAGAGGTTATAATATAGGTATACATGTGAATGCACTCATTTTATGGTGTGTTGTTAGATTCATAATTATTATTCATATTATTTTTCTCCTATTTCCTGTGTTGCACCATAATGTCATGAAGTCTAGCAGGCAAACAATCTTTCTACTCAACATGAAAACGTAACTCACTACCTAGGTCAGTTCTCAGTGTATGGCACCAGATAGGTAATAGCTTAGACAATGGAGATTTTAGTTAATGGCAATGTTACCTGAAATGGCCATCAACAGGTTGATGCAGCAAGGAGCCAGTGCCTAAAGCGTGAGTAGAATTGGCGGTTGCCCGTGTGAAATCATGAGATGATTGTCTTGCAATCACTTCCTTCTTTTCTTCCTGTGTGTTCTGAGTATAGTATGATTCTTAGTTATCTGAAAGGGTACTGTCAACTTTAATGGATTCAGCTCCTGCAGTGACAAGAAACTCAACATTCGCCCCCTTTCTCTTAGTGCCCAACATTAGCTTGACCAGGAGGATTACAATATGTAGGTGCACCCATTCCCTCCTATTGTGCACATTACTGCAAGAAGGAAGGAACTGTGTCAGAAAGTGCCATACAATGTGTTTGCTGATGTGGCAGTTCATGCTTGAATAGCTGGCCCTGTTCACACAATGTGAGAAGTGGAGTGAGCTTGGTGTGAGGCTGAAGTGAGATTGATGATATTTGATATGAGTTCTGATTGATAAAGATTATTGGTAGGTGAATGACCAGGGTGCGCTAAATTGATTAGTAGCTGAGGCTCATGAGGCACTTCATAGGGTATGTTACTTAAAGATGCATCCACAGTCCTTGACCAGGTGCATGAGGCCAGTAAACTTCTAGTGACACTGCATCTGGATCCTTGGAGCTATTCTAGCATTGTCTTCCAAACTAACTGTTCCTAATAATTGTGCGTCTGGAGAACCTCTTGGTTCTTTGAAGATGTAAGAGGTCTCTCCATTTTATCTTCTTAAGCAGGACCCCTTATGCAAGAGTTTGAAAACTGATTGTCTGCACTTTTGCATGGTCAGCCATTTCTCAGTTTTATTTTTTTGTAGATGAGATTCTATTGCTGTCTGACTCCCAGCACCTACTCCAGCTATAATTCATCTCACCTTCAAGAGATTGTTAATGACAGTATCGCCCCCACCCCCACTGCCAATATGTGCACCCCCTCTATAGATTACTCAGCACTGACTATGCACAATATTGATTAGTAAGCAGGCAACACAAAGTTGCCTTACCTCTTGCATTTCACTGTACAGCTGTGGGCAGTTCTACATCAAGGTTTCCATTTTTAGGGATTATCCAATCCAATCCCCACAGATTTCAGGAGGGGATGTTAAAGAAAGAAAGCAAAATCTAGATAAAAAAGAAAGGAAACTCATGAAGGTGGAATAGATATAAATAGTATGAGAATAATGGAGGATGCTGAATGTAAATTTTAAGTTCCTATTTGGATTTCAGGAAATTACAATGAAAATATATGAAGCAAACCATGTTACAGACGAATCTAATAATGTTCTTGTCCTTGGTATTTGAGAATGAATTAAAATAAATTCCTTGTGTTTTCAGTCAATATAACAAATGTATAAATCATCTTACATTGTGCAATGGCATCAGTTTTGTGACTTTGCCAAGAGTAAGCTCTCAATTATTTGACTGCTGCAGGGTATTTGGTAGAAAACGGAAGATTCCACTAGGGTTTGCCAGTTTTGCAGAAGGAGGTAATCCTGTTCTGTGTTAATTATCCTCTTATGAAGAGCTGCTGTGCTTGACTAAGTCTTGTCTTTCTGCTATGTGTTTTAACTCTTTTGTTCCAATTGACTGGGTTGTTTTTCACGTTTAAAGGCAGACTGTGTACATTTTACAAGAAATAATCACATCCCTCCTCATTTTATTATTCCCATTTACTTTGGAATTGGCCTACCTGGAGTTAAGTTATTGCATGGTGCCCCCAGATGTTTTACACATTCAATAATTTCTGTAATCAGTACAGTTTCACATGCTGTGTTACATGTACAGGGTCAGTGGGTTGACCAGAGAGAGAAGTGGTGAGCAGGGGATGACTGGGTGCCTCAATAGAGGCCCAGTCCCTGCCTGGATGTAGATCACTTCTTGAGACAACAGGAATTGGGTCTTCGTGGACTGGGTAAGGATTCGAAGGCCTTAAAGGAAAGGCTGCTGGGGGTGGATCTTCCACTCAGAGGTCTGTCAGGTAGGGCAGCCAGGGAGTAAATGTGAAGCTACTTACTTTCTGATTCAACCAAACACTCACCTTAAGGAAGCTGCTGGGCTCCCTATGGTCCTGAGAGCCTGGTCATTGATAATAAGAGTTGAAATGTTGTGTTTAGATGAGGCTTACAATCTCACAACCATGTTTAAAATGGTATCGCGCCAGCTGTCATTGGATTTGCAAAAGACTGGACGTCTGATATTTTCAGCTCCATGTCAAACATTCAGCTTATGCTGTCACTTATTAAGCCAATCTTAAATTCTTCTACTCCCTCTTACCCCATGACAAGATCATGGCCAGCTCAATGAAGATCCTCAGAAGGTGATTCAGTCCAAACATTTACAATTCTTTTGTCATTTTTGACTATGGTTCCATGCCCAGAATTTTGAAAAGAATTTCATTTAAATGTAGTTCTTTTAAAACAATGTATAAGTTTAAATAATTCATTCAGATGAAAGATGACTAAAGTCCTTATGGGCTTAGCATTGAGATTGTTGCTGTAAAGACAATAAGTAATAAATAAATTACAAGACTGGCTTCCTAATAACCTGAGCATCTATTACATTGTAAAGTCCCAGGGGATGTTCCTTCTAATTATTTTTTAAGTGCCGATTTTTTAATGTGCGTAGTGCCTTTGGATATTTTGTAGTCATATGATGTGGTCATTTAAAGGGACTGACTTGTGCAGGGCCTGCTGGGTAGACACATAGTCAGGCAACTGCACATGTTTTGGGAGATATTGGCCTAGGTCCTGCAAACATTTGTCAGGAGGGGTTTTAAATATAGTCTGCAAAACTATAAGATTCTTGCATCTCTTCCTTAGAGGAAGCCTGACTAAATTAAGTGCCTTAGAGGAATTCATTGACAAGGCCAGACCTCATTTAGCCTTTACAACCCAGGATGGGATTCCCATTCTCCAAGAGCTGTTGGCCAATTAAAGACTGCCAGTAGCACCATGATCTAAGGATTTCACTCAGGATCATTAACGGATCCCTGGACACATGTGAGTGGGACAGGATGAGAGTCAAAAGGAGGGGGTCAGGAAGAGAAGGTGACAGAGGCAGGAGGGAGTTGGAGGCAAGGATGTCACAGCTATTTGACCCTTTTCCCCTCCCGCTAATTAACCTATTTATCCCCAATATCAAAGCGGCCTTCTGATAGAACCTATTTGCATGCCCTCCCCACCTCCAAAGAACCCAACCCTGGATTGGTTCACCTTTTCCCCCATTGAGCAGGCTGGTCTCCATGCAGAAAACTTATCAACGAAACATTTGTGGGCCAGCTTAGTACAAATTCTGCATGCTGTCTCATCCAATTAATATCGGAGTTAATCTCTCTTTGCCAAATTGAATTATTTGCTCATTTCAACTTACTTTAGATATCCCCATGTAATATAGAAATTTTTAACCGCTCTGATAAGGTATGTTATGCCATACCTGTGGAACAGGTGAGATTTGAACCAGGGTCCTCTGGTCCAGCAGTAGGGAGACTATCTCTGTTCCACAAAATCCCATCTCCCATCCAATATATCCAATGTAAGTTATTCTGAAATTGCAGCTCGATCAAGAAAGCAACATGTGACTGTCCCTTATTTGCCAAAGTGGAAATGGCTGGTTAACTTATCACTCCTAAACTAAGCTGCTGCACTGAATATGTCAGAAATAATCTGCTTTCCAACTGTATTAGTGCGTTATTGAAAAACGTTTGATGACAATGTTGAGTGAGATAAGATCACTCAGTCCTTTAGGCGTAGCAGAGCTTTAAATTTCAAGAAAGAACTTTGTCCCAACAATATGTCCTGACGAATGCTGAGTCTATTGTAATGTGGTTGGAAAACAAAAAAAAAATTCAAAAAGAGAAAAATACTGCCTGAAGGTAGGGGACTGCATGTTCTCTGTGAATAAGAATGCTTACAAAAATCCTTAAAAACTAATTTTGTCCTAAAATTAAATGACTCTTTTTCTAAGGTCACCAAAGATAGATACCACAATCTTACCAGCACTTTGTCCTCCTGCTGCATTCAGTCAAGCCCACTTTCATGGAGATTTGCAGGAGACAACAAGATTTTTGGAGAGAGAGAATGGCAGGAAAATAACAATGCATGAGTTTGCACCTAAACAATTGTAAAAGATCAGCTGCAGATCCAACTGAGGACCATAACGAAAGATGCATGCTGTTTGAGAGACCTGGTGCAAGAGGGAAATATCCTTTAATCAAGAGATAAAGAGGAAATGAAAGGGTGCTAAAAGGAAATAAATGACAGAAAATGCAGAGAATGAAGTTTTCCCTGGTCTAATAGCACAGATCTGACTTCTGCAGTGATCACCTGGTTAAAGATATGAAAATCGTGAGACATATATTCTAAGAAGCATGATTTAAAAAGTGAAAACACTGGAATTGGTCAGCAGGTCAGAATTTAACAGCCAGAATTCAATGTGGGCAGCAGGAATCTCCCCCATCTTTTGGACACCCAGTTTCACTGTGTGCTGGAGGCCTGACAAAATTAACAGACCCAGTACACACTTCATCGTTCAGCTTTGAGCTCATCCGCTGAATGCTGTCAGGAATGGTGTCTGCTGCAGCCAGGGATCATCATGGGAAACAGGGCAGTAATATTAGGATTAGGGCTGGTGCAACCCCCTGCCTTCCCTTTGTCCCCTATACAGGTCTCTTGGTCAGGCATGAAGTGTCCTTGAATGAGAGACCACCCGCTGCAAGCCTGGAAGCAATCTTCTGGGCAGCTGTCTGGTGGCAAGCAAGAGCTGGTATTACTTCTGTTTCATCCCCAAGGTACAGTTAAATTTGGTTGGGCTCGAGGTAAGTAGGTCATAGTATATATGCTGACGTGGCACCTAAGATGATCCTCCATTCCTACACTCTGTATAATTTGACACACCCCTCCCCTAACTTTGTTTTTGCTAGGAAATGCTATACTTGCGTTTGGAATTGGCCTCAATTTTCAACCGGTTTTGCTCACCTAATAAGTCAATGCATGGGGTCAACTAGATGACAGAGACCGTAGAACTGAGAAGATGTAGAGGAATCTAAGACACCTCCACCCACAACAGATCATGTGTGGTGCATGATGAACAGAAATGGGCCCTTTGGCATAAAAGACATAAGCGGGTTTCAAGCTTAACATTTTCCAACTTAGCAAATAACTGTGCTGTGGCAAGAGACTTTAATTCTTTAAAAAAAACCTGATGTGAGAATGATAGAATAAACCTGACCTGAGGGAGATACCTAATTTACAGGGACCAATTCCCAATCTGATCTTGAGAACCTTGCATTGGAATGAGTTCTTGAAAATCATCAGGATGGTTGAATTGCCACCAGAAATGTTTTGCATAAATATGCAGCAAAATACGCAAATCAAACACTTGAGTTCACCAAAGATTTCAGATGTTGCAGCAAAAGGCAACGGTCATTCAGAGAACACCAAACAATCTCAATGCCGAAATGGCTGGTTTCCAATTATTCAGCAAGCAGCAAAAACATGATTCCCTAGTATTTGTCATTGGCAACATGGATCAAACATCCAGGAATTTTGAAATAACCCAGAAATTGCACTGTACAGTGGAAAAGTTTGAAACTGTTCCACTGGAAATAAACAGATCTGATACAAGTTGTTACTAAAAGCAAAATACTGCAGATGCTGGAAAACTGAAACAAATGCACAGAACACTGGAAAAACTCAGCAGGTCTGACAGCACGTGTGGACAGAGAAGCAATGTTTATGTTTTGAATGCAATACTTCTTCAGAACTTCTGATTGTAGCAGCTCGAATAGTTAGTTGATCTCCACCTTCTTAAGGGCAAGTTGGGATCTCTGGCCCAGCCGGCAACCCCCATATCCCTGAATGAGTAAAAGATAAAGATGGTAATTATGTGGCACTTGTTTGGTGCAGATGTTTCATGCCACTTAACAGCCCAAGCCTGGATATTGGCCAGGTCTTGCTGCAATTGGATACAGAGTGCGCCTGTTATCTGAGTCTTGAATGGCGCTGAATGTTGTGCAGTTGTCAGCCGTGAACATCCTCACCTCTGACCTTACGAAGGAAAGATAATCATTCGTGAAGCAGCTGAAGATGGTTGGGCCGAGGATAGAGGAACACCTGCAGAGATTACTTCATGTTCAGCTGATAGACCTTCAACAACCACAACCATCTTCCTTTTAGAAAATCTGAAAGAACTACAGATGCTGTAAATCAGGAATCATTTCTCCAGCATCCACATCCAGAAGATCATCAGCTGCCATTTCTGCCACCTCCAGCGAGATGCCACCACCAGACACACATTCCTCTCCCCTCCCTTGTCTGCCTTCAATAGGGACTGTCCCCTCTGGGGCACCCTGGTCCAGTCTTGCTTTATTTCCAACAGCCATTCACAGCCCCATGGCACCTTCCCCTGAAGCAACACTTTACCTGCAATACCCAGAATCTAGTCTACTGCATTCGCAGCTCACAATGTGGCCTCCTCTACATTGGGGGAACAAAGCATAGACTGGGTGACTGTTTCGCAGAACATCTACATTGTGCTAGCAAAAAAGACCCTCAGCTACCTGTTGCCTGCCACTTTAACACAATCTGTTCCCTGGCCAACATCTCTGTCTCTGGTTTCTGCAGTATTCCAGCAAAGCTCAGTGCAAGCTGGAAAAACATCATCTTATTTTCTGCTTCGGAACCCTACAGCTCTCCGGACCCAGTATCGAGTTCAATAAATTTTAGGGCCTAAACTCTCTCATACCCCAGCACCCTATCCCACACACCAGGCCTTGTTATCACATAGTCTGTCATTACACACTACCTCTTGTTAGTCACTAACAGTCCCTATTAACAGCTGCCACCCTCCCAGGCAGATCATTATCAACTCCTTTGTCTGTTCAACTGCTCTTCTCTCTCATTGGGTTCTATCCCCACCTATTGTTTACTCCCAAACCCGTTCCCTTCCCTATCTTCTGTTTATAAACCAACATTTTCACAGCTACCATCTGTTCTGAGGAAGTGTCACTGGATCCAAAACATTAACTCTGATGTTTTCTTCAGACTTGCTGAGCTTTTCCAGCAACTTCCGTTTTTGTTCCAACTTCCTTTTATGCTGGTTATGACTAAAACCAGCATAAAGTTTTCTCCTGATTCCCATTGGCTCTGTTTTCAGGCAAGTTATGCAGATCTGCTCCTTCCCACCTCCGTATTAATCAACAGAACTCTTCCTTTGCTGGAAGGCTTTGTCTTTGTTCAGAGAATGTGCACTTTACTGGCTTGGCCAGCATTTACTTCCCATCCCTAATAGCCTGTGTGGCCTCCCATGTGATTTAGCTAACCTAGCCACCATGTGCTCTGCCATTTGGAGTAGAGGGCCGAGATGAGACCAGCTACAATCATACTGAATGGAAGTAATGGCCTTATGGTATTACTGCCAGCTATTAATCCAGAAAGCCAGAAAATGTTCTGGGCACCTGGGTTCAAATCCTTCTAAGTGAAATGGTGGAATTTGGATTCAATAAAAATCTGGAAATAAGATTCTAATGGTGACCAAGAAACAATTGTTGATGGTCAGGAATAAACCCATCTAGTTCCCTAATGTCCTATATGAAAGGAAAGTGCTGTTCTTACCTGTTCTGGCCTTCATGTGATTCCATACCCATTGCAATATGGTTGATTCTGAGCTGCACTCTGGGCAATTAGAATATACAGTAAACGCTAGCTTGGTCAATGATGCCCACGTGCTCTGTACGAATTTTTTTTAAAAATTGCCTACTGTGGAACCCAGTTCTTATAGTCTGTGTGGACTTTTTTGGACACTGCATTGCATAGGTTGTTAGCGTGGGTGCTGGATGTGTTACGAGCAGAGGAGAGATGGTAGGATGTTTCTCTTATTTTTACAACGTCTGAACCAACTGCACGAAGATGTGCATCATAACACAAAAGGTTAAAATATTTATTTTTCAAAAAACAAGAACAAAGACAAGACAGTTTTTTTTCGTAAGTTTAACAATAAAGAATAAATGTTTATCTCTCAACAACACACACACACATTCACACGCATGCACTCACCTTTTGAGTTAAAGAGTTCCAGCCCAGTTCCTGCCTGCTTACTGCACTATTCCCAAAGCCTGAAACAGTTTTCATGTCTGTCCTTGATGTGACCTTCCCATCACCATATGCCTGGACAGGGCAGAGGGACTGCGGGGCTTGACAGGGGAGGAGATCATCAGCATACATGCATGAAACCCCGACAGTGTTTACACGGGCTGTATGTGTTAACTGCATTGAAAGCTGAATTGCTCGACTACTTCAGTAATTGCTTCATGCATAACACTAACTATACATTAGTCCAGTTGTCAACAAATTGCATATTGTTTAGTTACAAAAGTTTGTTACCCTTCAGTCACAAAGAGAAATGCTGACTATGAAAACGACATGTGAAATTAGAAGGTGCTATGATGACATCACATTTCATTTGCACCTTGAAAGATTGTCCCAAAAAATAAGTTTTTAAATGTGTTTTTACTAATTAGTTTCCAAACTTTTAGTTCAGAATGACTTCAGATAGTAGTGCAGTATTGTCATTGAACTCTTTATCAACACAAATAATTTAAGAGTTCCCTCGTAACTTCTAGAATACTATCGAATTTGCATTCCTTTATCCTGTCATTAATGTCAAAGCATTGTGTTCAGAAAGTCAACAAACTTCATAGGACAGGAATAAGAGTACATCCTAGAATTATTATTAACGGTCAACAAATGGAACAAAGTAATGGAAAAAATAGAACAAAGGCAAAAAGTGTAAAAGGATGTTCAATTTAAAACAAAAATGACTTGTGACCTGAAGCGAAAAAGAACTTTTTTCTAACTTTGTCTGATCGTGATGTTAGCATGTGGCATGGATTTGACTCCAAAGATGCCATTTTTGACCTTATTGCTGCAGATAATGCCCTCTCTTAACCTTGCACAGCTGATTATGCACGTAGCAGCTGGAGAAACCTCAAGCAGTGCTATTTAAAGAGATCGTCAGCAATTTTCAGCTTGGCTGTTGATTGATGTTTGCTGCCTACTGTTGAGTTAGTTGAATTGCTTGGAGCATTTTGCTGATACTGTGAAATCTACAAGGAGTGGCATGGCACAGGGTGAGGGCCTAAGTTTTTACCTCAAAGATTCTGCCCAGACCACTTGCTCCCAATTATGTTTGAGTTTATAACCCCATTGACTGGCGTTCCTGGCAGGGAGAATGAGCTGAGGTGACACAGAAGAGGGCAAGTTGCTCGAAGAGGGAGGAGTAGAAGGCCATATCCACCCAGGATCTTCAGTGATAATGCTTTAATCTCAACCTCTGCAATACTCGGAGCAGGAGCGTGGCACGCCTATAGTGGTTGCAGAAATGGTCAAGGCCTTGAACTTTTTACCATTTGGCTCATTCTAGGCTAGATCAAGCTACATCTCCAATATCTCCCACTGTCCTGTTTGTAGTTAAATAATGAGGGTCATTGACACACTGTATACAAAGGGAGGGAATTGTTTTCAGTGGCCCCTTTCCAGAGAGAGGAAGGTGTAGTGTGTGGATAACTTTGTCAGGACATCAGACTAATCTCTGTTGCAATGTGCCATTGGATACACACAGACATTGCTTTGGCAATATAGCATCCATGTTGAGATATATCATAACCACAAAGATTTCCGCTGCCCCAAAATTCACATGGTGATGGCCAATGGCTGTAATTCTGGCGGCAGTCATGATTTTATTCTATACCATATCATCAACACTTTGACCACTGTGGGAAACCTGAGAGTGGCTGTAGGTGAAGGTGACTACCCGCTGGCCATCTTGCTGATGTTAAGGGTCCGTACCCATGCCTGGTACCAACAATGGTATTATGCATGTAACAAGAACCTTGCTGGTCCTTGAGCAGACCATTGAAGTGTTAAAGCAGCGTTGCCCCTGCACATTTTTGGAGGAGCCTGTCCTACCTCGATTTGTTGTGGCCAATTCTATCTTGCAAAGTTTTGCTATAATGGGGCACAATCTTTATCACCAGTTATAGAGTGAATAGCCAAGAAGGAGGATGGGAAGGTAGGCAGCAGCCAACAAATCCCCTTCTGATTGGGCTGTTCCTGAAGAACCCAAAGAACTGAGATATCACTAAGTGCAACTGAAATTCCTCATTCACCAATTATTCTACTCCTTCCCTACCTTCTATTACTCATCAGCACACATCATGTTGACCACAATGCTGAACAATAAAAACAACCACAAAATAAACGTTCTAAGCCTATCTTCTCAACCCAATCATACAATATTCCACACAACTGCCAACTAACCATCTTTACACATTTCCATAGTGTGTGTCTTTGTGTATCTATCCATCCAGTGTTCCGACACACAGTACTACCCTAGCAATGGCCACTTAGCTGATAGGAGGCTCCTGATGCTCACCAAGGGAGCCTGTAAGTTATTTTGAAGATCAACCTCAAGTTGCTGTGGACCTAGAAAACCTTAGCTTTGGACCACAGCACCGTGACAGTGATAGCAGCAGTCCTTTCTGACTCACTGACTGGCAGATTGGAAGTGGTGAGAGTTGAATGTTGTTATCCTCAGGCAGGGCAGTAGTTTTTATGCTCCGCCATGCCACTGTCATGCCCTCAGCAATCCAGTAGTGTGCCTGAGGCTAGATTTTCTGGATTGCTGAGAGTCCATGCAATCCTTTTTGCATGATGTATCTGCTGTGCCCTTAGCAATAGTCTGAGTCCATGTGGTACCAAAATGAGCTTCCATGGTTTTGACTTATCTTCTACCAGAGCAGCTGAATGTGAAAAAGCTACTGCTTGTGTTGTAAAGAACACAGAGCCTTTGACTAATACATTCAGAAAGAATGGTTCGCTGACACTGTGCAAAGCCTTGAGCCATGTCGGTGTTGGCTTCCATCTATGTACGTTATAGCCCTCGGGACTCAATGTTGAATTTCACAACTTCAAGCATAAATACCTTCTTCCATGTTCCTTACCCACCCCTACATCTCCAGATCCTGTTACAGAATCGAAGAGTTGTATAGCATGGAAACAGACCCTTCGGTCCAACCTGACTGTGCGAACCAGATGTCCAAAATTAGTCTAGTCCCATATGCCAACATTTGGCCCATATCCCTCTAAACCCTTGCTATTCATGTTTCCATCCAGATGCCTTTTAAATGTTGTAGTTTTATCAGCCTCCACTACATCCTCTGGCAGCTCATTTCAAACATACACCACCGTCTGCATGAACAACTTTCCCCTACAGTCCCTTTTAAATCTTTCTTCTCTCAACTTAAACTTATGTCACCTAGTTTTGGATTCCCCTACCCTGGGAAAAAGACCTTGGCTATTCACCCTATCCATGCCCATCATGTTTTTATAAACCTCTCTAGGGTCACACCTCAGCCTCCAACACTCTAGGGAAAATAGCCTCAGTGTTTTCAGCCTCTCCCTATAGCTCAAACCCCCAACCCCAGCAACATCCGTGTGAATCTTTTCCGACCCTTTTAAGTTTCATAACAGCTTTCCTATAGCACGGAGACCAGAATTGAACACAGTATTCAAAAAGTGGCCTGTACAGCCGCAGGATTGACATCCCAACGCCTATACTCAATGCACTGGCCAATAAAAGCACGCATACCAAGTGCTTTCTTCACTATCCTGTCTACTTGTGACTCCACCTTCAAGGAACTTTTAGAATACTATTGAATTTGCATTCCTTTATCCTGTCACTAATGTCAAAGTATTGTGTTCGGAAAGTCACCAAACTTCATAGGACAGAAGCCCATCCTCAGCCCATCAGATCAAAGCCCCATTTTACTCCAAGATAACCTTTTTCACTGACCACTACACCATCAATTTTGATGTCATCCACAAACTTACTAACCATTTCTCCTATATTTACATCCAAATCATTTATGTAAATATCAAAAAGCAGTGGACCCAGCATAGAGACTTGCAGTTCACTGCAGGTCACAGGCATCCAGTCCGAACAACAATTTCTACCACATCCTCCGTATCCTACCTTCGAGCCAATTCTGTATCCACATGGCTATATCTCCCTGGATTACATGCGATCTAACCTTGCCAACCAGTCTACCATGCAGAACCTCATCAATCACTTTGTTGAAGTCCATATAGACAATGTATACAGCTCTGCCTTCGTCAATCTTCTTTGGCACTTCTTCAAAAAAACTCAATCAAGTTAGTGAGACACGAATTCCCTTACACAAAGCTGTGCTCTGATGGGTTGTTCATTGCATAGCTAACCCATTTCAATTATTCACATTTCCCGTTAACATCGATTTAGGATTTACTTCTCTCAGTTTATCATCAGTTCCTTTATTCACTCCTCTTTTTTTCTCTCTCAGCACCATATCCATGTATTCCACTCATTTCTTCTCTTCCCACACACTCCTGCCATCAGCATAAACAGCACCATTCCCAAGCTGTTTTCAGCTCTGATGAAGGGTGTTGCTGAACTCGAAAAGTTAATTCTGCTTTTCTCTCCATGGACGCTGCCATACCTGTTGAGTTTCTCCAGCAGTTTCTGGAATCTTCATGGTCTGCTATTTGACTAGTGTATAGAGAACACTTAGATCATTGAATACTGGATGTGCTGTTTGACCCAATAACCACAGCTGTTAGGTTAATTAAAACCTTCTGAACTATAATTAGGCAATGGAATGAAAAGTGGCGAAATTAAACTGGCAAGATGGAATTCAATTAATGATCATACAAGCATGATGTAAATGAATACCAGAACAGCCTTGTAGTAGTGAATGATGTACTTCTGTTATTATATTTCTGATAATATAATCTTGCCTATAGGGTGTGATCGGATAGACTGCCAAAAGTCAATATCCAGACACATCTAAAGAATGTCCAATTGAGTTAGGTACTCCTAGGCCTTTCAAATCCCTCGAAATGATCCAAAGATAATCAGTGACTCCAGAAGATGATCAATTGGAGAGAATCATCTTGTCACATATTTGCTTCGACCACCATTTAATACGTGGTATATTTAGTGTGTGACTTTAAAGAGTTTTGTAGCAGAGTCCGGTATCTATACATGCCAAACTACAGCATGCGGAAAAGCTGTTTCACTGTTACATTTATTTGTGTGTAATGGGCTGCAATATCAGCTCCATGTAGGTCATAAAATAGAAGTGTGTTTTCCATAGATATTTCTTTCACTCAAGTAGTTTTTCACATAAATAGGATTCGCTACATTGACAGAAGCAGAAGATTGTCATTAACTGTTCCAATCACAATTTGTGCTAAGCACTACACTCTTGGATCAAAGTGGGACTACATTCAATCATCTGAATGCATGACAGCATGTAATGTACGCAGTGTTCTATTCTGAACAGAATGTTAAATATTATTATTGATTTGTGACAAAAATGCAGATGTACAACCTATCTGCTGAATGAATTTACGGATACGCTGCATCAGCAATGGAAAGTCTTTTACTAGTTTTGTTTAGCTGAAGGTGTGTTGAAAATATTATGTTTTGCATACAGCTGCTTACCATTGTTCTGTCTGTTTAATTCTGGTTTCTTTTGAGGCAAACAAAAAAAAAGTCCATTATTGCCTTTAGCAGCAGATATTTGAGGGTGGCTTCGGAATACAAATCTGTTTTAAAAAAAATCGCAGAGTTGACTGAAGTATAAAAAGAGATTCACTGTAAATAGCCCCACAGCTGTTCACTTTGTGAGGTGATGATATGCATTGTGAACTGTTTGCCTTCATTGCAAATTGTTTTTGACAAGTCCCTCATTCTGCTCCTTCTGGCTGCTATTCTGTAAACCACTCAGTGTACTGAGGCTATGTACCACAAGCCTAAAGTGAAACAACTTTCAGATTGTTGTCAATTTCAAAGCTTTGAGTGAACTGATTAAAATTCCGTGTTAAAGTGACTTTGAGTAATCACAGTATTGAAGAAGCTTTCTTTCACATGGTAATAACTGAGAAAAGCAAGTTTTGGGAAATATATTTGCCTCCATTTTTGGAGGTAGGATCATGACTTATAAACTGCCCGTCCTCCGTGATGGGGCCTCACTTGAATGGTTCCAGCTGCAGCCCGTTATGATCCAGGCTATTGGCTGGCTACATTTTCAATATGCAGACAAAGCCAAATTGCATTACAGAAAAAAAATTATTATCAATGTGACTATGAAATGCCCAGATATTTGGATGGCCAGTGAGGCCTTGGAGCAGTGTTCACTGGAGTTGCATTGTTAGAACCATGTGGAATCCCAGATGTGGCTGATTCCATGGGGATTGCGTGGAAAATTGAATTTTCTGATGGGCATTTTCCTCTGTGTTCAAAACCCTCTGAAAGAGTCCAGCAAAATGTCAAAGAATTCAGAGGATTCCGATGCACTTAAGTGTAATAATTTCCCATGTGATGCGAGAGGAACACAAACTCTTTATAACTCCCGGTTAACTATTAAGCTGCCTCCCCCCCAAACCCCCCTCCCCCCACAACCACCACCACCACCATCACTATCACCATTCCCCAATGGACCATCCAACCACAAATCTGACTTCCCTGACCTGTTACACCCTTGGACAGCTGACAACCACCCCTGAACCAACCTTAAACTGGGCACCCCCGCCTCTTGAATATACCTTACTGGGCAGAATCATTATCGGAGGAGGCCATCTGTCTATAAGTGAGTAAGTCTTAATCTGATCAAAGATGGAAAATGAGTTTCTGACCCTAATTGTGGTACAGGGGCTAATGCCTATTTCATTTTTAACTGACTCTTTTAAATTGTTTTACTGGGGGTGTACCAATTATAAAACCACATAAAAATTATTTTATATTAGTAGCAGGTTTTTTTTGCACAGCTGGTTCTAATATTGGCATCTGGTATTTTGTGGTATTAATAAATGAAGCTCCTGTAAGCCTAGATGGTAAATGCTAGATGCACATTGTCACAGCAGATTGACAGCCAATGCATCCAGTTTCTTTGCAGGACATAGTCCCACAGCCTCCTACCACCAAGAAGGGCCAGGGTTGCAGGCCCAGGAAACATATGACCATCTGCAGGGATTCCTCAATCATTGACTTGGAATTCGGTCACAAATACTTCACAGGTTCAAGATCCTGCAACAGCACTTGTAACAATGCTGTGCATGCACTAGATGGACTGATCTTCTCGGGGGGAATAAAGGATGGACCACATATGTTGTCTCACTGTGATATATGCATCCCTTGAGCAAACAAAATATTAGAAGCCTAAGGGACTTCAATCATTAATGAACACAGACACACCACCACTTTCTTGCTAGTCCATTAATGAGATTTCACTAATTCCCTTCACCCATTAATGATTGTGACTTTGGATGTAAGCCATTAAAAGTCATTGACTGGTTAACCAGGCCCCACCACTGTCCTGATGAAGGGTCCAAACCCAAAACATCAACTTTCCTGCTCCGCTGATGCCGTCTGACCTGCTGTGCTCCTCCAGCTCCACACTGTGTCGACTCTGACTTCCAGCATCTGCATTCCTTTCTTTCTCCCACCAATGTGACTACTCATCACAGTCATATAAAGCAAAGAACTGTGGATGCTGGAGATCTGAAACAAAAACAGTAGCTACTAGGGAAACTCAGCAGCATCTGTGGGAAGAAAGCAGAGTGAATGTTTTCAGTCTGGTGAAACTTCATCAGAACTGTTAACAGCTCAGAAAAAAGTACTTAGCCTGAAGATGAAGTTAGGAGAGAAGCAACAAAGAAGAAAAGCTGAATAAATGATAACAAGACCTAAGAAAAGGAGAGAATGGGTGAGCTGTACTGAAAGCAACCCATGTCATAATAGGACCTGGTGTGAGGGGGGGGGGGAGGTGGGAAAAAGCATGGAAGGATGGAATCAGGCTCTAACGTTATTGAACTCATTGTTGAGTCCTAGAGCCTGCAGGTCCCCAAGTGAAAAATGCGATAACCTTTGAGCTTGCACTGAGGCTTGCTGGAATACGGAGACCTGCTTGTTGGCACAGGAACAGGGTGGTGTGTTGACGTGATAGGAAACTGAAAGCTTGGGGTCATTTTTCCAGATGGATTGTGGGGATTGACTACTCACCTCACTTGAAGAAAGTGAGCAAGCATATATATATTAGCACACAACGTGGACTTTCCATTGAATGGTTGAACACCGGTCCCACCTTCGTTCTATTACAGAAACTCACTTGGAGTGACCCTGATATCTACAGTGGAGCTGATTTCAGGCTATAGAGGGCGATGTCCTGTTGCCTGGCATAATGTTATTAGCTCACCTCTGACAGTAAAGCTGGAGTATTCTAGCATACAAAACTCATGAGAGCCATATTTGTGTAAGGTGAATATTGCCATCCTTCGGGCAGAGCAGAGAAAGTCCTGAAACCTTTTCCTGCACCGCTGCCAGATTCCTCAACTTGTATATCTGTGGTGATCTCTGCCCAGGTCTCTTTGGCCTAGTGGAAGTGTCTCCTGGATAAGAACAACTCCTGCATATCCAAGACAAGCTGGAGGGAGAACCTCCAGGCAGGCATTGCTGGTCCATGCTTTGCCCACTAGGAGACTTCTGTCTGAGAGATCATGGGGTAGCAGCATGCAAGCAACTTTCAGACACAGTAGAATTGATGTTGCTGTGAATGGATATACGTCAGGTGCCACTTATACCTGGCAGCCAGACCTTTGAGCCCATTCTGTTGGCAGCTTAATAAAATGTGAGGCTGGATGAACACAGCAGGCCAAGCAGCATCTCAGGAGCACAAAAGCTGACGTTTCGAGCCTAGACCCTTCATCAGAGAGGGGGATGGGGAGAGGGAACTGGAATAATCCCCCTCTCTGATGAAGGGTCTAGGCCCGAAACGTCAGCTTTTGTGCTCCTGAGATGCTGCTTGGCCTGCTGTGTTCATCCAGCCTCACATTTTATTATCTTGGAATTCTCCAGCATCTGCAGTTCCCATTATCTCTGTTGGCAGCTTAGTTGGCTTCCTGCCTATCCCCATGTGTAATTGTCCAGGCCACGTGTCTCTGCTTCAAGGGGCATGGTTTATCTTCCCCAACATGAGCAGTAGCTCCACCCACATCTTGAGCAGCTAGCTGGACTTGCACATCTTCAATTAATTTCCACCCAGTAAATGGAATAAACTTCTTTTGAGTCGTTTTCCAGTGAACTTTCATGGACCATGATTTAAAAGACACAAAACTTCATTTAAATCAGTTTAATTATAGAAGCACTAATAATCAAGGCTGATCTGTTGTTATTAGTGTATTAGAGAGTCACAGAGTCATTTACGGCAAGAACGAAGCCATTCAGCCCATAACATCTATGCTGGTTCCCTGCACTACATTCTGTTAGCTACCCTGTATGATGTCTTATGGAATCATACTGGCAGATCTGGCCCTAAGCCCTGCACTGTGCTGTTAAAAAGAAACTATATGCTTTTGGTGCTGTGAGAATGAAAGTTGTTGTTGTTGACATCTCCCCCAACCAGCAGTGCATTATCTGAACTTGTGCAGTACCAATTTCCATTTTCAGTGATAGGAGCACACCACTAAGGTCTGTCCAATAGGCCACACTACATTTTTATTGATCGATATTGTCTTGAAGAATGGAGAGCAAAATTGTTGAGGCACTGGATTACCGGGCCTTCCACATGGGAGTTGACTGTATTCCTGGCTCCAAACCTGAGGTTTGGCATAAGACTGAGAGATAGCTATCAATCATAATCAAGCAGGTCAGGCAGCATCATTGGAAAGAAACAGAGAGTGGTATTAATGTGAGAATTTTAAATTTCAAAACTGGAATGGATTTGGGCCAGGTGACAGTAGAAAATGTAAAGAGTATCACAAACCCATATGCATCACTGCCGCCCCGTATAACCTACCTTCTCCCTGTTTTCATGGAGATAACCAAACCCCAGGAAGTATATTATGCGTTTAAATATTTTAACAAGGCTGTGTGCCACATTTTTTTCACCCTCTTTCAGGGGAGGCAAGCTCTGCTGCATGGAACAGTGAGGTATTTGTCTAGCACAGCTTGTGGGCCAGGATCAACAGGAATGCTTCTCTCTCCACTGCCAAGAAAAACTGTTAACCTCCCCAGCGATCAAACCCCATGCAGCCCTGTGATCCAGTAGCCTCCCAATACCCTGTCGTGCCTGTGATTTACTTTGCCTCTCTCCTTCCATGTGCTCCATAGTTTTCTACCCACTCCTCCTCCAATGACTTGTAGTCTCCCGATGGTGTCTCCTCACGCAGTCCAATCTCTCCCGTTGTCTGACAGCCAGCCTGCCTCTCAATCTGGTTGACTGTGTCTGGGAGACACAGATAGAACTTGGAAATCAGATCCTGCTGTTAGACTTGGCAGGATGCGAGAGAAACGTCTTCCAGCCTTCCTGACTTCAAAACTGCATCTGTTGCTACCAGCCAGCTGCTTCCTCCCTACCTCCCTGTTTATAACTGTGCCAATATTTCAGGTCGATGCCCTTTCATCAGAACTGGCCTGCGTTATTTACAAGATAGTTCAAGACACATTGGAACAAGACATTCACAAGATGATGCACTTTTAAATACAGGAATTAAAACACAGAAAATACTTGAACAATTGAAATTTTCTCTAATTCTAAGGCTTTGTAATTAAATCCATGACCATTTCAACAATCAACACACTAAACGCTATTAGCTGGCAGTAACATATTCACATCTGCATAATCAGTTGATTTCGGACTGCTGAGCAATATGTATGTTTTCCTGTCTCTTTTCGAAATTAGTAGCAGAAACAAAGCTTATGCCTCACCCTCCCCCAATGATATTACTGGTTTGAACTTTACTGTTGAATACACCATGCGTAATACCTCAAGGCCAAGAGGTTTCAGTTTGCAATTTCAGCAAGTGAAGCAAAGGATCTGGATGATTGAACATTTTTATTGCCCTGTAGATGAGAGGGATAGTTTTTACAACAGCTGCAATTTTCAGTGAATGTCTCCTTAAAGCATTTTTTAACACATCCTACTGTCACAAAAGGAGTCACTGCTTCTTCTGATGGATGAATGTGCACAGGAGTGGCATAGGGGCCATGGAGGAAGGGCACGTTTGGGGACAACCCTTGCTACTGGAACATAACTGGCCATTGGGGCTGTTTTGAAGGCATGAGTCAGGAATGTGGTGTTCAGGATTTTGTCCCAGCAGCAGTGAAGGAATAGCAGTGTATTTCCAAGTCAGGATGGTGAGTGGATTGAAGTGGAATTTGCACATGGCTGTGATCCACATGGGATCTGCTGAACTTGCCCTTCTAGATGGAAATAACCGTGCATTTGGAAGGTGGTATCTAAAGAGATTTGGTAAAAGTTTGCAGTGCACTCTGTAGATGGTACACACTGCTGCTAAGATGTTTGTGGATGTGATGCCAATCAAGCTGCTTTGTCCTGGATGGGATCAAGCTTCGAGAAATTTGCTGTAATTATCCTCATCCAGGCAAGGAGGGAGTATTCCATCATACTGCTGACTTATGTTTTATAGGTGATGGACAGGCTTTGGGTAGTTAGGAGAGGAGTTATTGCAGGATTCCTAGGCTATGACCTGCTTTTGTAGTCATTGTATTTACTTGGCTAGCCCGCTTCAGTTCCTGGTCAGTGGTATCCCCAGGATGCTAATAGTGGTGGATTCCATGATGGGGATATCATTGAATGTCAAGATGCCTTAACTGCATGTTATTAGAGATGATCATTGCCTGGAAATTGTGTGGTATGAATGTTACTTGCCACTTTTCAACCTAAGCCTGGATATTGTCCAGATCTTGTTGCATTTGAACATGGACTGCTTCAGTATCTCAGGAGTCATGAATGGTGCTGAAAATTGTGCTATCATCAGTGAAAATCCTCACTTTTGGTCTTATGATGGAAGGAAGGTCATTGATGAAGTAGCTGAAGATGGTTGAGCTTAGGACACTATCCTGAAGAACTCCTGCAGTCACTGTTGGAGCTGAAGTGACAGAACTCCAACAATCGCAACCATTTTCTTGTGTGCTAGGTATAACTCCAACCACAAGAGAGATTTCCCTCCAATACCCATTGATTCCAGTTTTAGTAGGGCTCCTTGATGGCATACTTGGTCGAATGTAGCCTTGATGTCACAGACTGTTACTCTCACCTCATCTTTGGGATTCTGCTCTTTGTCCATGTTTGAACTAAGGCAGTAATGAGGTCAGGAGCTGAGTGACCCTGGTGGAACCCAAACTGGTGAGCAGGTTATTGCTGAGCAGGTGCTGCTTGATAGTACTTTTGATGACACCTCCCAATACTTTACTGATGATTCAGAGTAGATTGATGGGATGGTAATTGGCCAGGTTGAATTTATCCTACCTTGCATGCACTGAACATACCTGGGCAATTTTCCTCATTGTCAAGTAGATGCCGGCAATGGAGCTGCACTGGAACAGCTTGGTAGGATTGTAGCGAGTTCTAGAACAATAGTACATTTACTGGAATGTTGTCAGAGCCCATAGCCTTTGCATTACCCAGTGCCTCCAGCTGCTTCTTGATATCACGTGAAGTGAATTGAATTGGCTAAAGACTGGTTTCTGTAATGCAATGGGGCCTCAGGAAGAGGCCGAGATGGATCAATCCACTTGGTATTCCTGGCTGAAGATTGTTGCAAATGCTTCAGCCTTTTTTTGGCACTGATGTGCTGTGCTTTCCTAGCTTTGAGGATCGGGGCATTTGTGAAGGCTCCTCCTCCAGTGAGTTATTTAATTGTCCACCAGCATGTGGCATGACTGCAGAGCTGATCCTTTGGTTGTGGAATCACTTGGCTCTGTATATCTTTTGCTGCTTATACTGTTTGTCATGCAAGTCGTCCCGTTTGGTAGCTTCACCAGGTTGACAACTCTTTCTGGTTCTGCTCCTGGTACTACTATTCATTAGGATCTGATCAGTTCAATCATTCGTTGTTCTGTTGAACTACTCATGGTGGTGAGCATTTGACTTTCGACCAGAATACATTCTACACTCTGGCCATCCTCAGTACTTCTTCGAAGTGTTGTTCAATCTGGAACAGCATTGATTCATCAGCAGAGGGAGACAGTGCATGGTAATCAGCAAGAAGCTTCCTTGCCTGTGTTTGACCTGGTACCATGAGATTTCATGAGGCCTGGTACCTGTTTTGAGGATCCCCAGTGCAAGTCCATCCTGACTGCAGAACACTGTGCTGCCAACTCTGCTGCACCTGAACTGTCAGTGGGTGAGGGCATCCCTGAGGACAGTGTGATGGTGCATGGGACATCGTCTGTAAGGTATGACTCTGTGAGTATGACTATGTCAAATATTGCTTGACTAGTCTGTGATTCAACTCCCCTACATTTGGCACTAAGCCCCAGATGGTAGTGGCAAGGACTGTTTTTGCTGTTGCCATTTCCAGTGCCTTGGTCAATACCAAGTAGTCTGTCTAGTTTCATTTCTGCTCTTATTTAGTGAAGTGGCACCTCCTGCAATTTGGAAATCTAATGCACCACTTCCACAGGTTCCCTTTAACCACTTCGTTTGTTATTTCCTCAGCAAACTCCAAAAAATTAAACAACTTCTTTTTCACAAAACTCTGACTCAAGTCTGACACCAAGACTTGTGGCCTCAGAAAGAGAATTCGCAATGTTGACCCAAAGGTAACTGATCAATTTGGTAGCCCTTTCAAGCATTTTCCCTTGACTCCCCAAAGGAAACCAAGTCTACATGAAGATGCAAAACAAGTGTGTCGCGGTTAACAATGCAATAGATGACTGAGCTGAATATCAAAATTACAGAAGAGAATTAAGGAAGAGGTTAAGAAGCGTAAAAAGAGAGTATGAAAATAAATTAGCAGCTAATAAAAAATCAACACAAAAGTATCTTTTAATCAACACATAGTCAGGGGAAGTTGGACCTAATTAGGAACCAAAAAGGAAATCTTGTGCAATCAGGAGCCTGGTTGCGGTGCTAAATGAATTCTTCACACATGCTTTCATGTGCTAAGAGAATGCCATTAATGTAACCAGAAAGTAGCAATATTGGATACCTGCTCTTCCAGTCTGGATGGGTGCATCGTGAACTATTGAGAATAGAAATTAGAGGCTACGTTCAAAGATTTCCAACCATTCTTGTGTGTGGGAGCAGGGACAGAAGAAAGGAAGTTCACAAATACTATAGCCCCATTGAAAAATACTAGAGGGATGATCCTAGAATCCACAATTGGCCTGACACTGGTGATGGAGAACTATTAAGGTCAGTTATCCAAAACAAAATTAATTGACAGTTTGGAACCTGGCTTTCAAAGATTTTGTCTTGTATTATATGGCTCATAATATACCTGAGGGGTTGTGAATTACAAGCCTTTGATGATCTGGACCAATCCCCTAAAATTTGTGGAGTCCATTCCTACCTGTGGAGAGATAGGCTGCAGCTCATTTAGTTCAGGAAGGCCTTTGATTGGTTGCTCAAAGTCAGGAGCCCGCTTATTGTCTTTAATTTGACATTAAGTGCAACCACATGCCATGAATTGACCATTTCTTTGAGAATTGTTTAGGGTGTCTACTTTGAATATGGTGTGAGCCTGGGACTCGAATTTGATTCTGATGTTGGGCCCCAACCTCAAAACAAGAATCAAGGCCTATGTGCCAATTTGCCTGTAGAAATCATATAAACCGGCCAGGACCTTCTGTCAGCTAACTTGTAACCAATTTCTTATCCAACACAGGTGATTATACATCCTATATGTGTGAGACCTTTTTGAAAACTTTCCAGAAATGAAGAAATGTAGCAAAACATACAAATAGATTCAGTAAAGAAATGCTGGGATTTTGTAATCTCAGTGATCATAAATAATGTCCACTGTCATACTTTATTCAAACAAGACACAAGGGTAGGCCCCATGGCCCCTTAATCCTGCTGTTCTATTCAATAAGATCACAGTTGATGTGATTTTAACCTCAACAATAGATCTTTGCATATCCTCAATAATCTCTTCATTCCCTTGGTAATCAAGAACTTGCCTTGAAAATATTTTAAAATTCTGCATCCACTGAATTTGGAGGAAGGGAATCCCAAGACTGGCAACCCTCTGAGAGAAGGAATGTTTCCTCATCCCGGTTTTAAATGGGCCCTGTGGGAGAATCCAGAACTTGGGGCCTTTGTTTAAAAATAAGTGGGCGTCCATTTAAAACAGAGATGAGAAAAGATATTTCAAGTCATTTCACAGCCAAAATCCAACAAACTGCCCGATTTCTTTAACTTAAGCATTGAGTTCATACGAGCCACTTGCGAATCTGCTGGAATGATCCCAGACTTCAGTGTTATTAATTATCTGGACAAATGGCTCACACCTGATCATCTGGTTTGCAGAAATTGTCAATACTAACACAACCATCAAGTTTAATTGGCAGTTGATAAGGAATGGGCACCCAGTTGGGTAATAAAGAGGAAATTGCAGTGTAAGGCTAAGGAACAGAAGAATTTCTACTTTTGATATCCTGGTTCATACAAAGCAAGGATTGTTACAATTCAAAACGTCCCCTGGACTGCTTTAATAATGTTAATTTGCCCAAATCCCTGAGTGTAACTCAGTAGTGCACTGGCAAAATATTTTGTTTAGTAAGTCTCATTATCCGTGTGACTTCTCTGAGTTCGAGGCCATTTACTATGAGTTGATAAAATGATTGGACTTGTACCATGTGATCTGGCCCCTTTTTTAAAATTCATTCATGAATGTGGATGTCACTAGCTAGGCCAGTATTTATTTCTCATCCTTATTACAGCTAGCATGTTCTCTAATCAGATCAAGTTGTGACTAAGAAACTGACATAAATTTAAGATATGGATATGAATTAACATATGTATATAGTTGTGACAAGCTTTTTCAAACCACTGAAAGCTATCAATAATTTCTTTTAACATGTAGATGTTAGATAAAGCTCTCTCTCTCCATGCACCATGTGCTAAAAGGAAATTAGTGACCATGGAACTCCATTGGATTGATCCATAGTTTTGTTTAATGATAAACTTTGACAGTGATTTGCTAGATTTGTTGACCAGGACATTCTCCCACTCCTACCACTGCTATTATCTGTGTTGGAAGGATTTGGAGGCAGAAAAATCAAACTGTTTGGCCAAATTATGAACATATTTTCTGTGGCTGTCAAGCCCTTATTTGGACTTGAACCCATTGCTTCCAGCCTGGAGACAGAAATGTTACATGCTCTCCTCTGAAATGAATACACCTATATTCTACAGAGTAAACACTCAATGTGAGCTGTGGCCAATTGAAAGACAATGTAACACAATGAATTTATTTCAACTGGAGGTAACGTTGCTACTAATTTAACTCCATTAGATTGGGGTCCTACACCTGGCAGTTTTCATATACTCATGACCACCATTCACAACTCACACGTTCCCATTGACTCTGGATGTAAGGCAACCTAACCAATGATTCCTGAAGGAAGCTGAGAATACTCAGGAAATCTATAACATTGGTGCTGATTTTCATATGGAACGCATGTTAGGAGGTAGGGTTGCAAGGGATTGCATTGCCTTGTGGTTCTGGTGGCTGTTGAATGGCCTCTGTCAGGTTTTTATCTTCCTTCCAAATATTTGCTTCTGATTTGAGTTTGCAGTGTGGAGGACAGCAGTGTGCAAATGTCACTGATGGCTGGTAGGGGGGTTGACTGCAACCAGGGAGAATGTATGCAGCCTCCACTGGCAGCAGTTTGTTGGGTTACCGTATTGTAAGGAAAAGCCACTACTCGAGACAACGTGTTGAGCTGTTATTTGGCTGTTCACTCGACAGCACTACTGCTAGATCTGAGCTGATAACAGTGAAAAACTTACACATCACCCAATTGTATTAGCAGAACTGGAAATTTTACAGACGCTTCTCTCAGGGATCAAATTCAGTTCTATTCAATTTGTAGGTAATAGAACATTGTTTCCATTCGTTACACAGTATTTATTCTGGGCAAGATTCTAAGCTGCTAACATGTCATATTATGCACTATTGTAATAGATTTTATAGTCAATATGATTTTAAATATGCCTTTTTTGTTAAGCATCTAGGATCTCCTCAATCCTCAGATTTCCACACTGGGTTCTCAAGGTGGTTCAGAGACTTTGTCAGAGTACATTGGATAAGGGTCATTTGTTTGGAAGGCTTTCAGTGTAGAGAAACAGATTTGTAGAGGAAAGAATTTTCTTATCACTGCTTCCAGGAGTTGGCCTTCCTTTTATGAAGTTGCCAGACAGTAAAACATCTGTTTTTGTTAAGTTCGTTGTTTGACTGTGTTTTCAATTTTTAGGTTATTGGATTGTTCAATGCAAATGGATGGTTTATTGCAATGTTACTTCATATGAATGCATTAGTGCTACCAATCACATCACCCCTCAATCATGACAGCATTGTACTATAAGCGAGCTGCTGCAGTTACAGTGCAGTAATGGAGAATAAAGACTGAGAGCAGAGAATAAAGAGGCCAGCTGCAGCATTCATCTAACTACACATTGGATGAATGCACAAAGCTTATAATTGGGACAGTGGTATTATTTACACGTTGGCGGTCTGAACAGATTTTATCAGTCATCTGCAAAGAGTTTGTGGTGCTTGTTCTTGTTTTACTCCCATGGTGTCTACCGCATAGGGTAGTTGGTGTGAAACCCCAAGCATATGATAAACATCATCTCAACTTTCAATTCAGACACTTCATGGTATTGTTACTGATACTCAACAATTACACACGTAACTGTATTATTGCACAGATTTGGGCGGCATGATAGCTCAGTGGTTAGCACTGCAGCCTCACAGCGCCAGGGACTCGGGTTCAATTTCAGCCTCGGACAACTGTCTGTGCAGAGTTTGCACATTTTCCCCGCGTCTGCGTGGGTTTCTTCTGAGTGCTCCGGTTTCCTCTCACAGTCTAAAGATGTGCAGGCTAGGTGGATCGGCCATGCTAAATTGCCCATAGTGTTCAGGGGTGTGTGGGTTACAGGCGGATGGGTCTGGGTGGGATGCTTCAAGGGGCGGTGTGGACTTGTTGGGCCGAAGGGCCTGTTTCCACAGTGTAGGGAATCTAATCAAATCTCAGAAAGGCACTATACCTTTAAGGCAGTTAGATGACATCATGACATGTGAAACCCTTGTAGAAAAGATCTTCATTTTACTCTCTATGTAGTCAGTAGGTAGGTAGTATGCTGATTAGTCAGCCAGTTAAATATATATGTATTATTCATAATCTAAGTATATACCCAGACTGTATATGTAAGTCTGAGATGTCATATTAGTATCTGTAGATAGTTATTAATAAACTTCCAGATATCTGACTTAATATAAACCCAACTGTCTGCTGAGTCTGCCTCTGATGAAGGGTCTAGACCTGAAACGTCAGCTTTTGTGCTCCTGGGATGCTGCTTGGCCTGCTGTGTTCATCCAGCCTCACATTTTATTATCTGCAGTATATGTTATGGTCTGATATATAGAAAACCACAAACCATACCATGGTAGAAATAGTAGCGCAAATAGGTACTTGAAATTAGTGGTTAGCGAGTGTACATTTTAGGCTGGTGACTGCAAGTTGGTATCGAAAGCTTAAAGAAGATTTCATCATTGGTTGTGAAAAGGTTTTTTTAACTAATGGTCACCCATCACCTGTCTAAGTGCAGAGCTAACACTCATTTTTCAACAACCAAGACTGAAGGCTACAGCTGTACAAAAGAAAGAAACCATTTAGAATATTCTCTGTTTCCTTAAAAAGAAGCAGGAGGCTACAGCTGATCTGGTTTTTAAAAATGGGTATTTTAAAAGATACTGAAAGATAGCTTGAACCTACTAAAGCTTTCCTTAAATTAATTGCATCAAAATAGACAGAAAACCACATTTTAAATGGTTTTATTTATCAAAAGCATTTGTGATGTACAATCCTGTCATTTTTGCTGAAAAATGTACCTAGAGGTACGAATTTACAACATTTAAAGCTGCAGCAAAAATAAAGTAGCAATAGAAACTTCACTGCAACACAGATTTGTTCTGGCAGTTTAAAACAGCACGAGGAAGCAGAGCAAGGATATAAAGAAGGCATCTGAACGTGGGCAGGTACTCCAATGTCATTCGGTACGGACTCTAGTATTTAAATAAATAACTTGTCTCCTTAGATAAACAAATAACTGACAAAGGGATGCAGGTAGTTAAACTTATTATTGCTTTAGGGAATGAAGAGTTGAGAAGAATTAAAACCACCAGCATCTTGTCTGCAAAAATTCACACAAGTTCTTCCAATTCATGGAATATCTACATCAGGTCAGAGTCAACTTCAGAATATGTCAGCTTGAGTATATATCATACCACTGACAGTCAGGTAAAAACATCAACCAATTCATAGGCAGATGCAATCATAATGGATGTGATTTCACTGAAGATAACTAAACTGAACTGCTGAAGAAAGTTGCCATTGCTTCTACAGCCATCATTTTTTCTGAAAGGCGAACTTAAATATTGCACTCTTAACACAAGGCGAGATACAAGACGCAAGTTAATACTGCAACTTCTGCACGTACTATTGCAGCTGTCAACAAGAACTGCAAAAGTCCAGGTTTTGCACAAAATCTGGATTGTTTCATCCATCAGAAACACTGTTTGGCATTTGGTGACATATGCAAGCAATGTCCTGCAAGAGAATGTTGGACTAAAACATGCAGGAAGTTTAAGCATTCAGGGAAACCCAAAGTGCAACACCATGCCACAGCAACACACAAAGAAGAGTTAACCAAAGAATAATGTTAAAAGCGTTTTCAAACATACACGCATGGTTTGCAAGCAAGTCCAAGGGGAATCTGCAATGTTACAACTTGCAGATTGATCTCAGTCAGACAGTACATACGATCAATTTGACATACAGTGGAAAAAGCTGAATCCTTCATCTCCATTCAAGTGATAAGCCCCAAAAAGAATGGACAGCGTGAGATATATGCCAAGGCTAACACTGATGTAAATGCAAGTATCATGCCTTTACACATTTTACATGAGATGTACTCAGAAGCTTGTGCAAAGTGGTACAGTCTACACATGATATGCTAATTGTTTACAGTCCATTTGACTATCCAATCCTGACTCCCATTCCTTGGAGGATTCAGGCCAATGTTCATTAGGGTCAAGTAAAAGTAAGTTTTAAAGTTTATCAGTATTTCTAATTCTGATTGAGAAAATATCACTTGCACATAATGGAATGAAATAACTATTCTGTAAATGAATTTCATGAACTAAACATCACTACTGCGTAAGAGTACAGTGACTTATCTGACAAACAATCAGTGCAAGTCAATTGCACCAACTTGTCTACTTTCAGAAACAACTAAATATTATCTAGGCCAGTAAGTGATACAAACATTTAAGACTTGGCAATAAGAGTGGTATTTTTGTTTGTACATGAAAAGGATAACAGAGAAATTTTAGATTTAAATATAAACATATGGGACGTTTTTGTTCCCTCTGCTTTAAGGATATTGGTATTGCAAATTTATTCATAAAGCATTTGCTTACAATGTTGTAACAATCTGACCATTCAGCCAAGCAGCGGATGAAGTTGGTCCAGCTCATAAACTTGTGAACTCACCATTTAGAAAGATACAATGTACCTAATCTGTGATTAGGAATTGGGCAGCAATGCACTCTAACAGTTTACATGAATTGTGCTGCTTATGCTAAGATCCTTTTACCTCTCTCCAGCAGAATGCGAACCCATGCTTGCCAGTTGGACAGTGGCCAATTTGTGAATATCGTCCCGTGGTGGATATTGACATTAGAGCAGTCCAGAGAATATTCACTAGGCTGATGCCAGGTATCGAAGGCAAGTCTTATGCTGCTTAGAAGAATGAGACACAACCTTATTGAAATAGAAAAGATATCTCTCATTCTTCCAAATTCAGGCCAAACCTACTCATCTTCTCCTCATAGGACAGGCCCTCCATACCTGGCATCAGTATAGTGAACCTTCTCTGGGTTAATTAACACGGGAGATGTGCTTCCCATTATGATAAAGTCTAAGAACAGAATGTACAGACTCAGGGGAAGTGGTGATCTGTTGAGATGAAATGAGTGGGAATATCTTCGTTCAGAAGGTAGTGAATTTGTGGAGAGATAATGGGAACTGCAGATGCTGGAGAATTCCAAGATAATAAAATGTGAGGCTGGATGAACACAGCAGGCCAAGCAGCATCTCAGGAGCACAAAAGCTGACGTTTCGGGCCTAGACCCTTCATCAGAGAGGGGGATGGGGAGAGGGAACTGGAATAAATAGGGAGAGAGGGGGAGGCGGACCGAAGATGGAGAGTAAAGAAGATAGGTGGAGAGAGTGGAGGTGGGGAGGTAGGGAGGGGATAGGTCAGTCCAGGGAAGACGGACAGGTCAAGGAGGTGGGATGAGGTTAGTAGGTAGCTGGGGGTGCGGCTTGGGGTGGGAGGAAGGGATGGGTGAGAGGAAGAACCGGTTAGGGAGGCAGAGACAGGTTGGACTGGTTTTGGGATGCAGTGGGTGGGGGGGAAGAGCTGGGCTGGTTGTGTGGTGCAGTGGGGGGAGGGGACGAACTGGGCTGGTTTAGGGATGCAGTAGGGGAAGGGGAGATTTTGAAACTGGTGAAGTCCACATTGATACCATATGGCTGCCGGGTTCCCAGGCGGAATATG
This sequence comes from Stegostoma tigrinum, assembly GCF_030684315.1. Taxonomy (NCBI): domain Eukaryota; kingdom Metazoa; phylum Chordata; class Chondrichthyes; order Orectolobiformes; family Stegostomatidae; genus Stegostoma; species Stegostoma tigrinum. Next base: position 55,609,733 of record NC_081362.1, read on the forward strand.
AGTTGCTGTTCCTGCAACCTTCGGGTGGCATCATTGTGGCAGTGCAGGAGGCCCATGATGGACATGTCATCTAGAGAATGGGAGGGGGAGTGGAAATGGTTTGCGACTGGGAGGTGCAGTTGTTTGTTGCGAACTGAGCGGAGGTGTTCTGCAAAGCGGTCCCCAAGCCTCCGCTTGGTTTCCCCAATGTAGAGGAAGCTGCACCGGGTACAGTGGATGCAGTATACCACATTGGCAGATGTGCAGGTGAACCTCTGCTTAATGTGGAATGTCATCTTGGGGCCTGGGATGGGGGTGAGGGAGGAGGTGTGGGGACAGGTGTAGCATTTCCTGCGGTTGCAGGGGAAGGTGCCGGGTGTGGTGGGGTTGGAGGGCAGTGTGGAGCGAACAAGGGAGTCACGGAGAGAGTGGTCTCTCCGGAAAGCTGACAGGGGAGGGGATGGAAAAATGTCTTGGGTGGTGGGGTCGGATTGTAAATGGCGGAAGTGTCGGAGGATAATGCGTTGTATCCGGAGGTTGGTAGGGTGGTGTGTGAGAACGAGGGGGATCCTCTTTGGGCGGTTGTGGCGGGGGCGGGGTGTGAGGAATGTGTTGCGGGAAATACGGGAGACGCGGTCAAGGGCGTTCTCGATCACTGTGGGGGGAAAGTTGCGGTTCTTAAAGAACTTGGACATCTGGGATGTGCGGGAGTGGAATGTCTTATCGTGGGAGCAGATGCGGCGGAGGCGGAGGAATTGGGAATAGGGGATGGAATTTTTGCAGGAGGGTGGGTGGGAGGAGGTGTATTCTAGGTAGCTGTGGGAGTCGGTGGGCTTGAAATGGACATCAGTTACAAGCTGGTTGCCTGAGATGGAGACTGAGAGGTCCAGGAAGGTGAGGAATGTGCTGGAGATGGCCCAGGTGAACTGAAGGTTGGGGTGGAAGGTGTTGGTGAAGTGGATGAACTGTTCGAGCTCCTCTGGGGAGCAAGAGGCGGCGCTGATACAGTCATCAATGTACCGGAGGAAGAGGTGGGGTTTGGGGCCTGTGTAGGTGCGGAAGAGGGACTGTTCCACGTAACCTACAAAGAGGCAGGCATAGCTGGGGCCCATGCGGGTGCCCATGGCCACCCCCTTAGTCTGTAGGAAGTGGGAGGAGTCAAAAGAGAAGTTGTTGTGTGAGCACGAGTTCAGCTAGGCGGATGAGAGTGTCGGTGGAGGGGGACTGGTCGGGCCTGCGGGATAGGAAGAAGCGGAGGGCCTTGAGGCCATCTCCATGCGGAATGCAGGTGTACAGGGACTGGACGTCCATGGTGAATATGAGGTGTTGGTGGCCAGGGAATTTTAAGTCCTGGAGGAGGTGGAGGGCGTGGGTGGTGTCACGGACGTAGGTGGGGAGTTCCTGGACCAAAGGGGAGAAAATGGAGTCCAGATAGGTGGAGATGAGTTCGGTGGGGCAGGAGCAGGCTGAGACGATGGGTCGACCAGGGCAGGCAGGTTTGTGGATTTTGGGAAGGAGATCGAAACGGGCCGTGCGGGGTTGGGGAACAATGAGGTTGGAGGCTGTGGGTGGGAGGTCCCCTGAGGTGATGAGGTCATGAATGGTGTTGGAGATGATGGTTTGGTGCTCGGGTGTGGGGTCATGATCAAGGAGGCGGTAGGAGGTGGTGTCGGAGAGTTGGCGTCTGGCCTCGGCGATGTAGAGGTCAGTGCGCCATACTACCACTGCGCCACCCTTGTCTGCGGGTTTGATGGTGAGGTTGGGGTTGGAGCGGAGGGAGCGGAGGGCTGCCCGTTCTGCGGGGGAGAGGTTGGAGTGGGTGAGAGGGGTGGAGAGGTTGAGGCGGTTAATGTCTCGACGGCAGTTGGAGATGAATTTGTGGAATTCCCTGCAGCGGGCTGTCAAGGCTGGTTCATTGCATATATTTAAGGCTGAGATAAGCACATTTTTAATCACTCAGGGAATTCAAGAGTTATAGGGAAAAGACAGCAGTGTGGGATTGGGGATAATCAGATCAGCCTTGCTCTCATTGAATGACAGAGCAGGCTCAGTGGACGGGATGACTTGGCTGTACTACTCTGTCTTTGGGTGGGATGGTGACTCAGCAGTTCGCACTGCTGCCTCACAGCACCAGGGGCCTGGGTTCGATTCCACCCTCAGGTGACTGTCTGCGTGGAGTTTGCAGATTCTCCCCATGTCTGTACGGGTTTCTGCCGAATGCGCTGGTTTCCTCCTACAGTCCAAAGATGTGCAGGTTAGGTGGATTGGCCATGCTAAATAACCCATACTATTCAGGGATGCGTACGTTAAGTGTGCTAGCCATATGAAATACAGAGTTACAGGGTTGGGGATGGATCAGGGTGGAATGCTGTTTGTAGGGTTGGTGTAGACTTGTTGGGCCAAATGGCCTGTTTCTACACTGTAGGGATTCTTATAGTGGAGGGTAGTTTTGGGTCATAGTCATACTAAAATGATAGATTGGGAAATTGAACTTTGGAAGCAAGCTATCCATCCATGGCTAACCCAGTAAACTTAGCTGAACAGGTTCACAGTATTTTATAATATTGAGATTCATTGAGCCACGCTGGTAAATCATTTACTGCATCTGGAATGTCTATCACTGGGGATGAGGATTACACCCATTCACTTCCAGATAACTTTAGAGACTAAACATCTAAGGATTAGGATGACTCTGGGTGTACACAGCCAGAAACTCACTGATATTTTGTTTGGGTAAGAGTCTGGTTTAAGTGATAAACCTCAAGCAACTGCTCTGTGATTCTGAAATCTTTACTATGTCTAGCTGGGATTAAGCCCTCTAGACCAATGTAAAGAGAATATTTCTTTGTAGAGAAGGAATGTACCCTTATTTTGGACAAATAACCCCAAAGAACTCAGAACAAGAGTGGCCAATTCAGCCCGTAACACCTGCTCCATCGCAGTAGGCTATTGACAGTGTCTTTGAGATAATGGAATGGTTTTTCTTTGAGTAGCTGACCGTGTCATCCAGAGCAAAATTTGATTTGCTAGAAAAGCTCGGCAGGTCTGGCAGCATCTGTGAAGGAAAAATCAGAGTTAACGTTTCGGGTCTGGTGACCCTTTCTCAGAACCAGTTATGAGAAAGGGTCACCAGACCCGAAATGTTAACTCTGATTTTTTTCCTTCACACTTGCTACCAGACCTGCCGAGCTTTTCCAGCAACTTTGATTTTGTTCGTGATTTACAGCAGCCGCAGTTCATTCGGTTTTTATAGTGTCATCCAGAGATGTAGGTCAGAGTTCTTGGGGTTGGGGGAATCTCATTGTTGTACCGGTTCCCCACACTGGATGTTTGAATTTGGTTGCTTTATAGTAATACAACTCAAAACTTTGTCTTCAACTAGAAAGAGGTTTAGTGGTGAAGGGAAGGATTTGCTGGATGGTCACTTAAATGCAGGATGTTTAAACAAATTGTATTGTCTGAGCTGAAAATGACAGGCCAAGACTTTACTGGTCTGTATTGCTGGGTCCTTGCTGAATTAACCCATCAGTATCATCAGTCGGGAAGGCTAAAACAGCTATTCTAAAAATGGAAAAGAAAGTATGCTTTCTTCATTCTATAAAATTAGCCAAGCTGTTCAGTGGCAAGGCCACAAAACTAGACATCCACAGTGCATAAGAGAATGAGTTCTGCAGTTAAATAAGACATTCAAATTTTAAATGGATGATGATGTGGGCACTATAGCATGGCTGATCTGAGCAAGTAACCCCGGGGATGATGTGTAGTCATCTGTGTTATCTGCTGTTGTCCTTTAGCAACTGAGCAAACTCAAAATAGAAATACCTGAGGCATGAGGAGACAAATGGTATGAATGTTTGTTCTACTGACTAACTGACATTCTCTCTGGAGAGATCTTGTATTACTGCACATTAGCAATCTTCTGTGGCTCCTCATTGTTTTGATCCATTTTAAGTTCAATTTTACATTACAGGTAATATTAAATGCCAGAATTCACCAAAACGTAGCATATGACATGCTTTTAGGAAACAAATGTGACAATTTAAAGACGGTTTGTATTACAAGTGATGTGCATTTAACGACTACGGTAGACTGCACGTAAAATTACTCACAGCTGAAGTAGAGTTCACATGACTATGGCAAGCCAACCAGTACACTAAAGGTACAACTGCATTTCTCCAAACATCTTACTATTCATAAAAAAGCAAAATTTGTATGTATTATCATTTGCAGTTACAATTCATGTAAGTTATCCAATATATGAGGTTACAAATAAAGTTACCATTCATTGACAATTTGTGCGGCACAGTGGCTCAGTGATTAGCACTGCTGCCTCACAGCACCATGGACCGGGGTTCAATTCCACCCTCGGGCGACTGTCTGTGTGGAGTTTGCACATTCTCCCCTGTGTCTGCGTGGTTTTCATCCAGGTGCTCCGGTTTCCTCCCACAGCCCAAAGATGTGCAGTGTAGGTGGATTGACCATGCTAAATTGCCCATAGTGTTCAGGGGTGTGTAGATGAGGTGGGTTATAGGGGGATGCATCTGGGTGGGATGCTCCAAGGGGCGGTGTGGACTTGTTGGACCAAAGGGCCTGTTACCACACTGTAGGGATTCTATGATGATGATAACAAGCAGTGTGCTAACTGTGTGGTCACCATGAAGGCCTCACCTTCTCAACATTTCCTGGCCTAAGGCACGGTGACCCTCAGATTAAACTATCACTGTTTGTCATTCTATAAAATTAGCCAAGCTGTTCAGTGGCAAGGCCACAAAAGTAGACATCCGCAGTGCATAAGGGATTGAGTTTTCTCTTATGAGTCAACAGCCATATTATTTAGTTAGACTATGGCAACGATACCTTCAGTGATTTCCATTATCATCAATATTTGTACATGCATACACAGTCTTTAAATCATGCAGATCTCTTCAAGGTATCCATGCACATTGTCATTGTCCGTTCTTCTAATACCCACTTGTTCCTGAGGTAATCTTCCTCTTCCAGGCCATGTTGACGCTGTTGCTGTTGCTGATCCATTTTTGTTGATGGGCCGCAGTGGATCTCTTTCTGATCCATTGCTTGCAGTAAAGGCAAAACTGATGTCATGCTCACTGGATAGCTTAGCTTAGTATTTGCTACAGCACTGCACAGGTATGACCTTTAATCTTATGGCTCAAAAACATTTCTTATTTGACCAGAAGTGCACTTATTTTGCTTTCCTCAAATACTTTGATGAAATTGATGTACTTTAACCTCTCTATCCTCACCTCATTAGGGGCAATTATTCTGTCATCTTTGTATGAGACGCTGTCTTGGGCTATCACTTCATCTCTCTGTTCCTAAAGCATCAGTGTGTCCTTGATACTTCAGGCCATCCTTTCATCACAAGTTCCATGGCACTTGGAAATCACATCTTGCTACATCATTTGCCAGATTTGAGCAAGATGCTGCTCTTCCAGCTCCACCGTTGCTGGGCTGATGACTTTCAGAGCATGTCGATCTGTTGCTTTTGGTTGGCTGTAGAAGACTTCACACTCTGCTCTAGCATTGGCAATTTTCTTCAAAGGCAGTGTTGCACTCAACAGCATATTGACAAATGCAAATCTGTTTCCTTTTCTTGTATCTCAAGTGCAGAAGATACCTCAGCAAACAAAGATACATTCTTTGCAATGAAATAAAGAACTGTGGATAGAACATAGAATAGTACAGCACAGTACAGGCCCTTTGGCCCACGGTGTTGTGCTGAACTTTTACCCTAAGCCTAAGGTCTATCTAACCTCCACCCCCTACATTATACTATCATCCATACGCCTATCTAATTGCTGCTTAAGTGCCCCTAATGAGATCGACTCCACTACCCACTCCAACAATGCATTCACACCCCGACCATTCTCTGAGTAAAGAACCTTCCTCTGACGTCCCCCCTATATCTACCTCCATTCACTTTAAAACGTTGCCTCCTCGTAATAGCTACCTCCACCCTAGGAAAAAGTCTCTGTCTGTCCACTCTGTCTATAGCTCCGATCATTTTGTAGACCACTATCAAGTCACCTCTCATCCTTCGTCGTTCTAAAGAGAAAAGCCCTAGGTCTCTCAACCTTTCCTCGTAGGATCTTCCCTCCATTCCAGGCAACATCCTGGTAAATCTCCTCTGCACCTTTTCCAACACTTCCACATCTTTCCTGTAATAGTTCAGAACTGGACATAATATTCCAAATGTGGCCGAACCAGGGTTTTGTATAGCTGGAGCATAACTTCACGGATCTTGAACTAAATCCCTCTATTGATGAAAGCTAACACACCATAAGCCTTCTTCACAACTCTATCCACCTGGGTGGCGGCTTTCAGGGAATTGTGGACATGAGCCCTGCGATCCCTCTGCTCTTCCACACTACCAAGATCCACAGAATAATATCTGGAGAAACTCCTCAGGCCTGGCAGCATCAATGGAGAGAAATCAGAATTAACGTTTCAGGTCTAGTGATCCCTCTTCAGAACTTACAGTGGCCAGGGGAAAGTTGGTTTTTATGTGGAAGAAAGGATTGGAGGAGGGAGTAAGGAGTGGATGTTAAGTGGAGTTAGATCCCAAAGAGAGAGAAAAACAGTTGGATAGACAAAGAAGTGAATAATGGTCAGCCTAGGAGAATAGCTGCTAATGGGGACTATTAGTGGTTAACAGTGAGTTGTGTGTAATAGCAGACCATGTGGGAACAAGGTGTGATGTGTGGGGGTTGGTGTAGGGACATGGGAGAAGGTGCCTCAAGTCCTAAAATAGTTAAACTCCATATTGAGTGCAGAAGGCTGTACAGTTCCAAAGCAGAAAATGAGATGCTGTTCTTCCAGCTTGTACTGCACTTTGCTGGAGCAGTGCAACAAGTCTGACACAGGGATATTAACCAGAGAATGGGGTGGTGTGTTGAAATGTCAGGCACCTAGAAGCTCAGGGTTTCTGAGGTCAGAATGCAGATGTTCTGAGAAGTGATCACCCAGTCTATGCTTTGTTTCCCCAATGTACAGGAGACTACATCGTGAGCAGTGCATGCAGTAGACTAGATTGAGTGAAGTGCAGGTAGAGTGCTGCTTCAACTGGAAGGTGTGTATGGGCCTTTGGATACCCGAAGAGGGAAGAAATAAACAGGCAGGTATTACACCTTCTCCATTTGCAGGGGAAGGTGCAACGGGGCTGTGGAGGTGGTGTTTGGGAGTGAAGGTGAAGTGGATGAGGGTGCCCTGAAGGGAATGGCCCTTGCAGAAGGATAACAAGAGAGAGAAGAAGAATATGTGTCAGGTATTGATATCTTGCTGGAGATGGCAGGAACAGCTGCTAATGATCCTCTTATGTGGATGCAATGGGGTTGGTGAGGACTGGTGGACCCTATCACTGTTGTGGAAGTGAAGAGAGGAGGTGAGGCCTGAAGTGTGGGAGATGGGTTGGACATGGCTGAGTGCTCTGTCGACTATAGTGCTGGGGAATCCTTGGTTGAGGAGGAGGGTGAACATTTTGGAGGCCTCCTTGTAGAAGTTGGCATCATCAGAACAGATGTGACGGAGATGGAGGAACTGGGCGAATAGAATGGAATCTTTACAGGAAGCAGCATGTGAAGATGTATAGTACAATCTTAGCTGTACCTTTTCTGACACCTCGTTATAGTGATGTCTGTTTAATGGCTGCCACAGACTTCCCACAAAGGCACTTAGAGCAGAAGTGAATTTCAGATGACTATGGTAAGGTAACCAGTACAATAAGGGTGCAATTACATTTCTCCAAGCAGCTTGTATTGCTTCAGATAATAAATAACTGTTTCAGTGTTTGTGTCCCTGTGCTCCGGGAGTCAGAACCATTAGTTCTTCTGTCTTTCTGTAGGGCAATGACATGACTGTAATTATTTTGTTTAAATGTGCGCATTCCTAAAAATACTTATGGTCTAATTTAATTATGCCAAGTGACTTTAAAATCTTTTCCTGCCAAGGTTTCTGGTCATGTCATCGTAGACTTCAGTGAACAACATCTGTTTTAAAATTTCTTGTTTTTCATCAAAGAAAGTGAGGATAAAAATCTACGTTACATTTTTAGCCATTATTCTGCTCAAAAACTAAAGGCAGGATTTGAGTGTGGGTGAAATCTGGAAGTAAATTAAATGCAGAGCTTCTTCCAGGGACAGATATCCTATTGTTCTATTTTTGGATTTCAAGGTTGATTGCCATCATTGGGCATGAGGATGATTTGTTTTCAATTCGTTATTTGAAGGGACAATCTAGACATGCACATTGAAAACTTGTAGTAGCCATGAAGAGAGAAACAAATCTTGAAAAGAAGTCAATCCTGTCAAAGGCTATAGCTGGCCTCTCCAGTTTTTCCCTGAATATACCTTTGGTGGTTATAAGAACCCAGGTCAAGGCAGGGATATACTATTCCTTCGTAATCAGAGGAAGAAGCCTGCTGCTGATGCAAAGAGATATGGATCAAGATTGTCCAAGAGTTTAGGATCAGATGCAATGTGCCCCTTGATCCAATGTTGGGAGTGCTTCAATGCCCTAACAAAGTAAGAGAATGTGGGGTAATGGTGCACAGACCTACATAGAACATAGAACATTACTGCACAGTATAGGCCCTTCAGCCCTCGATGTTGTGGCAACCTGTCATACCAATCTGAAGCCCATCTAACCTACACTATTCCATGTACATCCATATGCTTATCCAATGACGACTTAAATGTAGCTAAAGTTGGCAAATCTACTACCGTTGCAGGCAAAGCGTTCCATTCCCTTATTACTCTCTGAGTAAAGAAATGGTGAATGGTGAATGTACTCTGGCATCTCACCACATACACAAACTTATATACCAGGTTTACCCTTTATTTATGCAGTTCCTCACACCCCTGTCTATCTAACTACCCACCAGTGACATGCACCCTCAGCTTTGCATAATGTCATGTCTATTCCGCATAGTCATCCAAATAAATGCTCTCAAGTTTTCCATTAAACACCTTCTTCTCTCCCTCTCCTGTCCTCCTTTGCGGAGCCCTAAGGAAAGGCCAGGGATAGGACATGGCTCTCTATAGAGCTCTCAATAAAGAGAACAGGAGGAGCTGAAAATCATTTGAATCTTGGTACAAATGGGCAGAGGCAACCACCGCCACTTACCCTGCAGCTTTGAATTGAATTATCCATCAATTGTCTACACGCTGCAGCAGGGCCAAATGGTACATCTGAGGAGGTAGAGGAGAAGGAATTATTTTGAATCATTGTGTTGCCCATTTGTACTTAAGAGGTGGACCTATGCATTCAAAGGATTTGCCTGCATAGACCCAAGCTCCTTTCCTACCTTACCATTATGGAGGTGACACCATTGACATCAGAGTTTCGAGTATCTTCTGCTTTTTATCCCAACTTTGGGATTTAGGGCATGCAGTTGCATAAAAATAGGCAGTTGACTATTCATAAATCATTTTAGGGTAGTTTGATAAAAAGCAGCAGCTTAGATATGATACAGTAGCTAGACTGGAAAAGGTTGCAACCACAACAGTTAAGGATGGTTTACTGAAGCTAGAGGATGAATAGATGGTTGGCACTGCGTGTGTCGAACTTGATAGCTTGTGAAGGCAGCATTCTGCTCTCACACTGGACCAAAGGGGACTGTGCCCTGGGATTGCTTCCATCTTTCCTTGTCCCTTTTGCACTCAAAGGAAGGCAGCTTCCTGCTGAACACTGACAACTGAAGACAGAGACCCCTAATGCAGACCTTTGGTCTTGTTTAATTATAGGGCAGTTTGCTTCCCAAAATTTTTCCTACAGTTTGATTCCATTTCAAGACTTCAATAGTGCTGCACCACTCAGTGATAATGACACTGAGAGTGATGGTTGTGGCGAGGGCCATGGGTTGCAATAGACCTGTGAGAGCTGGAGGTTGGCGTGGGGCGGGTGGTGCTTGGTGAGAGAGACTCTGTGAGAGCTCGGGTGTGGGGTGGGTCAATGAGAGCTGAGAGTCTGCCTGGGGAGAGCTGCGGGATGTTGTGGATGTGTGGGGGAATGATGGCTGAACTTCTCTGAGCACAGGAGCCTGTTCCAGCAGGTGCATCGCTGTTATAACATGCTCTGTTCCTGCCTCAAAGTTTATGGCCCCAAAATTGTAACTGGTGACCCAATGGGGTGCAGATGCCTCTTTGGAATGTCTGTTGTGGATGGTGGTAGTTTATACCTGGTCACCTCCCTGATGTCAGGATGGTCACCTCCCTCTTCCAGCTTGAGATCACCTTTAGTTGACTTTGCATCATGTCGACGGTCATCTCCTGGTTCAGTCGAAGCACTTAGTTAGAGAAGGAGGAGGTGTAGGCAGCGTGTGGACATGGTATAGATGAGGTGTGGACATGCTGTACAAAGGGTGTGGATACAGTGTAGGCAGGGTGTGGACATGGTGTAGGCAAGGTGTGGGAATTTAGGATTGTCATCCTCCAAATCTGAGGCAACAGACTTCAGTGTATCCAAGGATCATCAATGTGCGTTTGCAAGAGAGCAAGAAAACTGTTTATCTGCTGAGTTGTGATCAGAGATATTGGGAACTGCAGATGCTGGAGAATCCAAGATTGTGCTCCTGAGACGCTGCTCGGCCTGCTGTGTTCATCCAGCTACACACTTTGTTATCTGCTGAGTTGGCTGTGCACTATGAATATCAATGCTTAAAAAAATATAGGAATGATTATTCTAATAAGTATCATCTATAAAGATCCAGATTCTTACTGAAATTAACTCTGATAAATCTTATCCAATTAATTCTTCCTGTAAAGCTGGAAAAGAGCCCAGAGTGGAAAGGTATTACTACTGTACTGGAGATCTCAACGCTGTTGATCAATCTTAAAGCAGGATTAGAGAGAATATACAACAGAATTGTTTTAGTCCAGTCCTAGAAGAAAGCTGGAGTAAATTCCATATAACATTGAAGCAATTCTGCCTCCAAGAGCAACCTAACGTTATTTTCAATAATTTGGCAGTAATCTGAATGCTGAACGCAGGCAGTTCCATTGCCTTGGCACTGGCTAAGTTTGTCCAACTGGAGGCTGCAGTAGGGTTAAGGGGCAGGAGGGAACCTAATTGTGACTGACGGGAGGAACACTGGGAACAGATTGATCCAATAGAGTCTTAAATGTTCTGTGTCTGGTTGGAAGGAGCTTGACAGTTCCTCTCGATCTGCAGGGGAACATAAAATAACATTTCAAAATGTACCCCTTTGGGAATCTTAGGATCACCAGGGCCAAGCTTTGTATTTAAAGAATACATAACCTGCTCTGTTATGTATCACTTAGCTGCTCAAAACAGCATGTTAACATGGGAGACTTGGCAGGACAGAAGCAGGAGCAGTGCATTTAAATACTGGCCCTCACTTTAACTGTTCCTACCCTAGGGAGGTAATGGCCTGGTTAATGTCCTGGGTTCAAGTCCTGCTACAGCAGATGATGGAATTTGAATTCAATTTTAAAATAAATTACTTTTAAAAGTCTTCATAATTAAAATTCTCCAGCCCAGCCAACTTACTGGTAGACCTGCTCTGCACCCTCACTCCCCCCACTGTGGCCAATCCAACTTTTTATGCAGTTCCAGTGTTAGCTTTGACGCTCTTAAACTCTACGCCCAAGCACAAATTAACATGCAATCCTTAATGGGCCTTACTCTTTCTTTAGTTATCATTTTACGTTAATGTACCTGCAAAATAACTTAGGATTTTCCTTTATTTTGTTGGCCATAATTCTTTCATGCCCTTGATTTGGTCTCCTAATTTCCTTTTTAAGTTTCCCCTTGTACATTCTGTACTCCTTTAAGACTTGCATTGTTTTGTGCCCTCAGTATCTGCTATAAGCCTCTTTACTCAATTCTGTATATTCCTTGATATCCTTGATATCATTGGACTTGTTAGTCCCACTCGTTATCTTTGTTAGAACATGTTGGCCCTGTACTCTCCCTGTTTCCTTCTTGAATGCATCCCTCTGGTCTGACACAGATTTATCTAAATGTATGTGCTCCCAATCCACTTTGGTCAAATCATGTCTCATCTTATTAAAATCAGCCTTGCTGTCAGTCTAGAGCTTAGAGTTCAGGCTTATGTTTGCCCTTAACCATTACAATCTCGGATCTAACTGAGTTATGATTGCTGTCTGCAATATGCTTTCCCATTGGGAGGCCGAAACATCAGCTTTCCTGCTTCTCTGATGCTGCTTGGCCTGTTGTGTTCATCCAGCTGTACACCTTGTTACTTCAACCATTGGCCTGGCTTTGTTTTCTAAAATTAAGGACTTTCTTGTAGGACATTTTACATATTGGCTTAAGAAGCTGACCTGGATGTATTTCAAGAATTACATTCCCTTGAAACCTTTCACACTATGACCACCCCAGTTAACATTAGAGAAGTTGAAATCCCCTACAATTGCTACCCAATTACTTTGACACTTCTTTCACAGGGCATTCTTTAGTAAGTCTTAATTTTTTGCTCTTATTTGGCAGGTTGCATCCATCACAAATGTAATATCAAATGCCAAATATACGGGGAATAAGATCCTGCAAATTAAGCTTGTTTTCAATGCTGTACAGAGGCAAGCCTCAAAAATAACATCATCACATAAAATTTCCAAGCATTGATAGAAACTATCTTGTTCACTAAACCTCAGCCAACACAAGCGATCGGACAAATCCCTTTTACTGTGTTAGTATGATCCCTAAAGCTATCAATAAAACTAGGCTGGCTCTAAACAATATTTTAAGCAAACTGCAAAATTGTGGCGTAATGTTCTTGTGGTGCCTAAACAGTGCTGTAGACACTCAGTACCTAAATTAGAGCAATGCTGTGTGAAATGTCCCTTCCTGAGTTTTGGCTTTATAGTTATAACAGGGTGGGTCTCTCTTTCTCTTGGAATTATTGCTTACTGAGAATTTATTATCAGAGCTAAGCAGTCCCAGATTCTCCATTGATTTATTAGAATTCATTATCTTGCTGAAACCCAATTGAAAGGCATTTTTAGAAGTATCAATTTCCAGTACCTTAAAAAGTAACTTGTTTCTTTACTATTTGTTCAAAAGTATTTCGTTGTTGTTTTGTGGTAATTTAAAAAACTTCATGAGAGCTGTCAGATTGTAAAGCTACTTGGCTTCTGTTGTGACCAAACAAGAATTGCTGAGCTGAGTAGATTTCACAGCTTTTTTTCATTTAAGTTATTCCGACGCCACAACTGTCATATTGCAACATTTGTGCTCACTGTTGGATAGACCTTAATAACAGCAATTGTTGGCTGTACTAAAGGTCCTATATTTGGAACACTAGTTAATTTACTGACCATTAATGTCAAGCATTTGCCCACTGCTAACTGCACACCTGTTACTGCTAGCATCCCTAAGGAGCTACTTCTCCTGCGGGGTCTGCAATCTAATTTACTTCCATGATACAAATTACCATCTTACCAGGGGGAAGGCTGCCTTTGCAGCATATTTGATGTGATTGTATCCATTGTAATGATTGGCTGTTGCTTGCGGTTTGCCTGGAGAAGTTATAACATTTTGTAAATGTCAACTTAGTTTATTATCCTTCTGAGTGACCACTGAAATCTGGAAAGGTCTGAAGTCTTGAATCCAGCAGAGTGATACAAAGCTTGCATTTTTTTGGGACCTGTGAGTAGGTTAATGTTTCTTCATATTTATTTCTGATATGAGGTCCAAGCGTTTCTACTCTGACCAGCTATCCTTATTAATGTGATTGTCAGCCAAAATGACAATTTCGCAACACATCTGGTTTCCGACAAGTTCAGATCTTAATCAGATGGACCATACCGGTCTGGATAGAATTCTAATTTAATTTTACCCTGTTGTAAGAATGTATTATGCTTAACCTGCTTATCTAAAAAGAAGCAATAGGCAGGGTGGGGCAACATTTTTTGGATTATTCCTTACGATGGCTAACATTCACGCAGTGGGTCAAATGCCCTTCTTCTGTGCTGTAATTGTCAAATAATGAATAATTCCATGATACTTTGATTCACTAGGATATAGGTTTGTCAACGATGAGCCTAATGGCTCTACTCATTGAAGATTTTCCAGAATTGTAATGTTAATTCCTCTGATATTTATCTTCTTTTATTTTCATGGTTACTTATTTTGATTTAAAATTTCACTCTCAGTGCGATTCTTTCTGTAAAATATTAGCCCTGCTGGTGAATATGGGTCTCAATCCAATTACTTTGTAATACGTTATTCAGAAATAGCCAAAAGTCAGCATTTTTCTATTTATCTTTAGCTAAGTCAAGATACAAATAGTTTTGTACAGGTGATATAAATAAAAATGATACAAATATCTGCAAAACAGTTGAAATTTATTTAAACACTTAAACTGAAGCATGTCAGAAAATTAAAATAAAAGCTTCTGTCTATTGAACTACGAAAAGTCTTCTACACTTGTGAAAGGCTCATAACTGACATTGTGCGGGGATGGCACAGTGTTTCAGTGGTTAGCACTGCAGCCTCACAGTGCCAGGAACCCAGGCTCAATCCCAGCCTCGGGTAACTGTCTGTGTGGAGTTTGCACATTCTCCCCGTGTCTGCGTGGGCTTCCTCCGGGTGCTCCAGTTTCTTCCCAGAATCCAAAGATGTGCAGGCTAGGTGGATCGGCCATGCTAAATTGCCTGTAGTGTTCAGGGGTGTGTGGGTTATAGGGGGATGCGTCTGGGTGGGATGCTCCAAGGGGCAGTGTGGACCTGTTTGGCCAAAGGGCCTGTTTCCACACTGTAGGGAATCTATTCAGATCTAAAAGAAAATGGTTGTGAGCATGTTTGGGTAGGTTTCCACAGCTCCTAATTGTGTGGTATTCATGTTACCTCTGCCTGCAATCTGTATTTTAAACATTGTGGTCAGGTCACTTATTAACTCAAAAATAATCATTTGATCTATGGACTAAATCCAGAGGCTATAATGCAATCCTTTGTGGCCTACATCACACACTAGCGGCTGTGTTGGGTGTTCAGGTGTTTGAAGTATCTGGTGCATGAGTTTGTTTTAATATGGTCTTGCTCTTTACTAGACTTGATGCAGACCTGGAGTTGATATAAACTAAAGGACTGCCCCACAATGTTCATCTATTATTGCAGAATGCCCCAATGAAATGAAAGCTTTGTGAGAACTTTCCTCCTATACATTGGCCTTCAAACTTTAATAAATTAGAGATTAGTTACTTATAACTATTCATGATCCTCTTTGTTGGTTACCTGTTTACATGAAGCAGTTTAATTGCTCTGCAAGAAATAAATTTGGACGACTTCCTAAAGCTGGAGCCAGTGTGTCTTTGTGCCTTGCTTACAGTGTTTTTTTAACCTTTTCATGCAGTTCCCTATTAAGGAAATCCACCAGCCTGTTAAACCCCGGATATTTTGATCCATCAGCTTAGCTGTAATCACATTCTGTACACAGTACTAATGCCATAAGAAGCTGAATTAGCATCATAAAATAGGTCAGTTTCTATCAGTCTCAGGGTGCCACTGAGCAAAGGCCCTATGTAACTCTGTGCAGGCCGTACACTCTGTGCAGGCCGTACAATCAGGCCAAGACTGATTTTAAGTCATTAATACTACACATGTCTGATCTATGATCTGAGTTTAAATTGTCTGTAGCTTCTACTGTCAAATCTAATTCTTAGGCTGTTCATGCTGTTATTCTTTCAGACCTGCAATAACAGAAAAGAAGCCAGCAGAACTCAGCACTTTGAATGATGTTGGATACCAAATCCGTATCTAAAGAAGCCATGGAGTAAAAGCTGGTACTTTTTCATGATCTTCAATGGTGCTCTCTCTTGCACTTTACTTTCCAGCCATTTGTTGTAACAGGTCAATGCTATTTATGAAGATTTTGGGCACATTTTTGTTTGAACTACAGAACCAGAATTTTAAAAACAAATGGAACTCTAATTCATTCATCTAATTTATATTTTTAAAAATGTACATAGCTCAGCTCCCCAGTTGCAGCACTGTGATTAGTATTTCTATTATTGATTTGTAATTGCCGAGACGTTATGGTGTGAGCCCGACACATAATGCTTGACTGAAATTCTGATAGCAGTGCTTCCTCAATGCTAAAACAGTGGCTAATACTTGGGGGCTGTAAATAGGAATAAGTGAATAATTTTAAAGACAAGTAAAGCAATAGAGAACAGTTGTGGGAAAACGTTTACTACCAGTACTTGAAATTGCCAATGGAAGAGAGAAAAAGAAAACCTTCTCCAGAACAACTGTTAATAATAATTTTCCGTGTGGTTTGTAAATGTTTTATACAACTTAGAATCATGGAAGAAACCAATATTTTTTGGGTTATTTTGTTGGGGGTAAAGACACCAACCAAATTGACCAGTATTGCTGATTTGTACTTTGTTACCTAACATCAGCCAGACCTGCAGTGTGGGTAAAATTATCCTCAACATTTCTGGGGTCAACAGCAATTAAGAATTGGCTCCACTTCTGATTGTTCTGTAGTGTTTGAAAATGGATGGCATTATAAGCGAAACAGATACAGCCTGACTGTAAAGTTAAGTATTCTCGTGCAGTTGTTACATTTGTTTACAGATGAAGAATGGTCACTTGGCCATGTATTTGTACTAGAACACAAGGTTGGATTTTACAGAGTATTGTATTCTCCAAATCTGCCCTGACTGAAACATTGCTCATCAGACCCTACCCAAAATCCGCACTCCCGCGGTGATGCATGGACCATCCTTAATTGTCTGAGTAGGACTTCAGCCGCCATCTAGGAGCAAGTCCCACTAATAAGGAGCTGCTGGTTGACCTGACAGTCTGAGTATCCCAGCAGCGTTACAATTTAATAGTGGTTGTTACTGCGACAACAAGCAGTCACTGAGAAAGAGGAGCTACAGGCTAGATATAAAGGTAAGCCTGGGATTTTCAACATTGGTTGCTAGATCCCTTCAGACAGGGGATGTGGGGGAAGTGATGGGCCAGGTTTGAGAGGTCAGGGGTGACATTTAAAGAAGGTGCAATCTTGAAGATAACCCTACTTCCTGCCTGACAGACGCCAGTGAACTTAAAGCTTGAAGACTTCCTGATTTGCCCTGCCAGAGACAAAGTAGCAGCAGAGGCAAAATGAAACACTTCAATGGCTATTAGTTGACTACTTCAGGTCCTCAGTAGGCCAAAGAGTGGATGGGCTCCTTGATACCTCTCTCCCAACCATAATATGGGAGACAGATTGGGTGTGGATGGGAAGGCAGTAGGAAGACCAGCTACATTGTTTTACACTCTCTGTTCAGCCTTCAAATATATTGGAGACGGGAAGTGGATGGGTGTGGGGAGGAAGGTCTACCATAAAACTCAAGCAATGAGACAGTTGAAGCAGTTTTAGAACCATAGGCAACTATTTCTGATGAAACATCTTTAATTAATTAGAACTTTTTACAATGACTCCCTCACTAAGATGTGCAGAGATGAAAGATCTTGTGAGGATGATGGGAAAAAAAATAAAATAAGAGGAAAAAATATGTTGGTTTTTGCTGATACACTTTCAGCCCTTCATTACCCCAAATGATTATGTGGGCTTTTGCTGATTAAGAAAATCTGACTGTCTTTGATCTCATGATGAACTTCAGAAATTGGAAACGCTGTGTTTCACCTGCTGTGAAAGATCCCAGGGCACTCTGTGTGTAGTTAGGAGCTATGTGGCATTATTAGGTCTTGAATTCCATTTTTGCAATCAACTACTTTTAGTTTGAATTTCAAACAAATATAATTATAGTCACAGAAGTCGCTTCTGGTTGAACTAATAACCCCCTCATGCACTTGACAGTAAAAAATGGTCAAGCGAAACATATTACTCGACTTGTGATTAATAGTTATTTTCAACATCAAGCAAATTTGTACGATATTTTGCCAGACTCAGGGCTGAAATTCTCTGAAAGGCGATCTTAGTTCTTGTTGCCAGAATTGCACTCCTACACTGACCTCTGCCATTGTGCTTCGGCAGATCACTTGCATCAAACTGATTTGGCACTTTGTTGTTGCCTGCTTACCCATGCATTGGAAAACGGGCATGGCATACTACCCTAGGCTCACAAGCAACCTCATACCCAACCCTAGCCATGTCTCCAATCAAATAAAACAATTGGGTCAGTAAATTTTGTTCTTCAGCAGCCTTTGTCAGACATCTGGGGTCCTTGGGGAGACTGGTATGCCTCATTTCTCTGATGGTACATTGGCCATAGCCATTCCACTGTATTTTCTACATTCTTGCTACATATAGAGCCATAGAATCACACAGCATGGAAACAGATCCATCAGTGCAACTAATCCTGCAATATTGGAGTTTTCTACTTTCCTTTTAGAATGTACCTTGCTGGAATAAATGAATTGCCAGATGCTTTCTTCATTTTTCAAGGTAGCTATTGTAAGGGTTCAGTTGGGGAAAGAAGAGCAGTCAATATGTATCTGCATAAAAGCAAAAAGTTGCGGACTGTAGAAACTTTATTCTGTCTTATCTACGAGCTCTGAGTTCAACCTCTCACACTCCAGATGAACTTCAGTAATTCTTCTGTAAGAACTTTTTTTGTAACCATTGATAGAGAGCATTGAATCCTTTTGAATCAGGTCTACAGAAAAGAGATAGCAAAGTCCAAAGATATGCAGATTAGGTGGATTGGACATGCTAAATTGCTCAGTGTCCAGGGATGTGTAGATTAGGTAGGTTATAGAGGGACCTGTCTGGATGGGATTCTCTGAGGGTCAGTGTGGGCTTGTTGGGGTGAAAGGCCTGTTCCCACACTGTAGGGATTCTATTCTATGATCTAAGAATGCTATCTGACCCAACTATTCAGCCCCTAAATTTGGCAAGTCATTCAGGAGTTGCATTCATCTATAGAAGGCAAAGATTCATTAACTTTTATATCAAACATTTCAGAATTTTAAATAAATTATTCTTAAATTGTTCTTGTCATGTAGTTGAGAGCTACTATAGCTGATCCTTCTCCAGGTTTTTTGCAAGCGCAGGTTCTATCTTATCATAAAACGCCGTTCTTTGCATTTTTACTACATGTGATTTGAAAGTTTTTATTGAAGTATTCTCTAGAATCCAGATTGGATGACTAGTGCGCTATTTCATCAGAAAGTTCAGTGAAAAACCTATTGGGCTGGTCGCTTTTGGACACCAATGGGAATCCAGGGATAAACAGTTAGAGAAGAATGGCAAAGCAGAATTGAGGAGTTATTTGGATTATTTTTGAAACTGAGGAACCTTAGGGACACGTTGAAGGCAGATGAGGAAAGACTGGTGAAAATGGAGGGGGTCCCAAATGCCAGTTATTTTCAATGTTTGCCTCTGTAAATGGTCAGTTGCCTTTTCAAGTTGAAGAAACCCGAGGGTATTTTCATGTTATAACTTCAAAATCCAAAATTGTAAATCCTGTGGGGAAGTCAATGGTAAAGGATACAAAGCATCTTCTATGCATTGCAGCCTTAAGAAGCTGGCTGTTCTTACAAGCAGCTTAGAATAAAGGTGTATGTGTGTGTGTAAATATTTCCCATTTATGAAAGAGGGCCCCACAGTGCAAGTTACACCACCATCCATGATTTGCGCAAGCATGTGACAGTGAGGCATGCTGTATTTTATGCACAATAACTTTCTCTGTATAACCTGACTATTGGAAGCCATACTGTTCATTCACATCTCAGTATTCAACAATGTTTTCATATCCCATGAAATTGGACTCCAAATTTAAGCTGAAAATTATTTTATTTATACATGACTTTTCTTTTAAGGTATCTGTTTAAACATGAATATTGAAAAAAAACCTTTAGAAAAGACAGAATGCTGTCAACAAGAAAATTAGTTGGCTTATGCAGCCTTGGGTATGATTATGGTTATATTAATAAATTAACAATTCAGAGAGCGTGGGTTCAAATATGACCTTAGTAGTCAAATCCTGTTTAAAATATGAAATAACCATAAAGCTATCTGTTGTAAAAGCTGAACTGCTTCACTAATGTGCTTTAGGGAAGAAACACAGCTAACCTTAAATGATCTAACTTAAATATTAGTCAAATTTCACAGCAATATGGTTGATTCTTAACCGCCCTTTGAAATTGCCTAATGAGCCAGACATCTGTTTCAAATCGTGCACTGCAGCTATTCAAGAAGAAAGCATACTGCCATCTTATCAGGATATGTAAAAAATGCCGGTCATGCCAGCAACGCCCACACCCTCAGAATGAATTTTTTAAAGTATTTATAGTTTTAAGAGCTACCTTTTATAAAAGCAGTCTTAATCATGAAGGACAGCAATGTTTCCTCAATTAATTTTTCACAATTGCATTTAATGTTTAACCACTTTTAAGTGGTCTTCTACTACTTCAGTGTTGATAAAAGTATTTTTAAAAAACACGTCACTTTACCCTGATCAAAAGCTGCATTGCAGTAGTGAGCAAGTGGGGCAGTATCAGAATTACTGCACTGGGGCTGAGCTAAAAATGTGAGAACAAACTGTGACACGCACAAGCTCCTCTGAATTTTTTTAGCATTTTTTTGAATGCAAACTTTTTTATTACTTGAAATATTGTGCTTGAAATCTTTGGCCACAAATTGATTTGTTACAAAGTAATTGTTAACTGACCTTGGCTAAAATATTTCTATTTATTACACTTGTGAACTGTGTTTTTAATGAATAGAAGAATCAATGTTGTTTCAGACTTGCATGTTTTGATGATGGGAGAATGTACATCGTTTACAACATGCATGAAAAGTTTTAATAAAGTTATAAAAGTCAAATCTGTCCCATTTGTGGTGGTATTTGGAATTTACCTCGTGGCAAACATGCTGGGTGGAGCTATCCCCTCTACAATGCTTACTCTAAGGGTTGAAATGAAAATTAGCACATCCTGCAACACTTAGTAAAATGAGTACCCTGGTCTGATTCTATTTGTAGTGAGACTCGGCACCAGGGTGTTATTTCTTAGGCACAAAATATCCAACATACAGTTCTGTTGGACAGTCCCTAACTGTAAATGCCTTAAACCTTTGGGTGAATTAGTCGATAATTACCAAGCAACAAGTTTTCCTGTAAATCTGCGGTAAGAGTCCCATAAAATCCATTTGCAGATTTTCCCATAGCCCTTTGGGGCATATGTGCTTCTTCATCCTTTTTGGGTTCAATTCCAAACAGGCCAGATGTCTTTGGCACAGTTTTGTCAACTCTTGTCCCAAGCACTGCCACCACCAACCTTTGCTTCTAACCATAGGTTGGTCATAATTCTGGGATGTCCTATCCCAGGGGATATTTCCAGTGGGCACTGGTGGAGTGTATTCAGGTCAACTACTTGTTCTCCCTTTCACCATATCCCATCTGCTCCCTTAGCCACTCCTTCCTATTCCCACTCCTCCTGTTCTGCCCTGTCTGTTGAGACCTGTACTTCTTGCACTGATACTTCCTCCATTTTAACACTCAGTACTCTTACTTCTTCATCTCTGGTTCCTCCTGTAATGCCTTTCTGGCCCAATAATGTGCCCTTAAATGACCTGCTTGTTGCAGTGGCTCTGCCTTCTTGTGGGCCTTACCCTCCTGAATGCTTCCTATCCAGGTCTTGGTCATCATCAGCAGTCCCTGTCACTTAATTACAACATTTTGAATTAATTGGTAAATTTCTCCAATCTTCTCATTCCTCTCTTTCTTTTTGAAATTCAAATCAATTACAATATTTGTTACCACTTCCCAGTTTAGCAACATGCATTCTCCTTAGTCTCTTGAGAACCTGTGGCAGGAACCAGAATCCTCAGTTCCTTAAACTTTGCCACACATTTCTAACACCAAAATCCATTCCACCTAATGCAGAATTCATTATAATTACTCCAGACATCAAAGATAAATCTTTTGCTTGACACACAGGCAGAAAAAAATGGTAAATGCTCTTAACAGAAAGGGAGAAATCAGTTATGACAGATTAAGCAGCAAACTGCTTCAGTCCCAGGATTCAGACCAGGCCATTCAGGGTTAACACATTTAAGTAACATATACCCTTGCCTGCAACCCAAAAACAACAGTGGCTGCACGTACAGCCTGACTCTTCCTCTCTCATTCCAAAACAGAACAAAGACATTGTTTTTGACAGTGTTACAGACCTTTCACGGTCAGTCTTGAGCAAGTATTCACAGAGCACTGACCCCCTCTCCTTTCTGCAATAGATTCGTCAGTTTCCAAGTACACAAGGAGACTAAACATTGACATAGACTCACACATACAAACTAGTTTTCCTTCTTTGTCCTTTTTTTTCCCCTCAGCATTCTTGACTACAGTGGTACTTGCAAGGTAATTTTTTTCACATTTCCTTGAAACTTGTCCAAGTTTGCTTTTGCTTTCCAGATTTTTTTTTTCTTTCAGTGGATTGCCTCAGCTCCACGACCTTTTATCTGTTGACATCAATCTCTTATCTCTCTGAGATGTTGTTATTGACCTCTCGGGTTCCCAAATAATGATGTTGCCTCCAGACATGTCATTATTCTCAGCAACCACCATCTAATATGGTGATGAAGGGTCTAGGCCCGAAACGTCAGCTTTTGTGCTCCTGAGATGCTGCTTGGCCTGCTGTGTTTATCCAGCTCCACACTTTGTTATCTAATATGGCCTCACTTTATTGTTTCGGCATTTTATGTGCCTCTGCCTGTGGTGACCCTGGACCTTCTCACACAGTGGCTCCTAATCTACCCATTGGCATTATGGCACCCACTTTCCCAAGCTTTCTTATCTAAGCCTTCTGAAATCATAATGGCTGGTGGTTGTTGTGTGGCCACTACCATTACCTTGAGGCAAGTGTCTCGTGGGGAGTGGCAAAGGATCAAACCGCGCTTGTTTGTTTGATCTTTCTTTGGCCCCTTGCACCAGCGGCTGTTGCGCTTCTGGAGCAGACTCCAACCATCCTTCCTCATCTGTCCTTTCAACTTCTTGTGTTTCCCATGCACACACTGCAAATGGAGTCCTCCAGACTACAGGCTCCCTCTCATCGGCTCCATCCTCAGCCTTTATGCCCAAGTCCTTCTACAGGTGAAATCTTACTGTCTGCTGTCTTTCCCTTACCTTCTACTGAGTTATCTTCAGCAGTTCTTTATTTGCAAGTTGAAATTCTTCCCACTACACTAGGCTGACGTGTGTTGGGAAGAATAACACAGTCTGGATGTGCAAAGAATTTTTTTTTAACCAGTCTCCTTTATTCAAGCATATGCAGGAAAGCCAAAGGACAGAGAAATGTCTCTCCTCTGACTCCCAGAACAATGATTGCTGAATATGTTAGGGTATCGAGGTACAATAGAATACAGTTTTCACATGATTCACCAGTTACACAAGAGGATACATCAAAATTTGTATAATACATTTGATATAATATCCTTTTCTGGTCAGAGCCCTTGCTCTTTTCTTCTTGCTTGTTGAGCCTGTTGGCCAGCATTCACCTACTCCCGGTGCAGGAGCAACATGTTTGTCCACGTTAATTCTTTCAAAGGGAAAATGGAAAGATGTGGAAAATGGAACGACCATTGTCAAAGTGTGTGCCAGCCTCGGTGGATGAAGTACTCAGTTAAGGAAAAAGGCACATTGGAAGCATTGGTATGAAAGGTAAGATTTATCGGAACAGATAATATGGAGATGAAGGAATTGGGAGAATGGAAACAAATCCAAAAATGGGAGCAAGTTAAGGGAGCAAATGTAGTCAAAGTAGCTGTGGGAGTCAATGGGCCTGCCATAGATATTGGCTGATAACATAAATCCAAAAATTTAGGTCAAGGAAGGTAAGGGAAGAACTGAAGGTGGAATATTTGAAGGTAATAGCAGAATCTTACAACTCGGCAAGCCCCAAACATGGGACAGTTGGCAGGAAGGGGGAAGCCTGTTAAATTGGTTTCAGGCCAGTGGCACTGTTTTCAGTTAATACCCACCTGTTCTTGGCCTTATAATAATTTGAGCCAAGCGCTGCTCGCTGCCCCCTCATGGTTCAGTTAAAGCCCATAAGTTGACACCTGTTCACTGGGCCACTCAGTACAGCCTTCCAAGTTTTTGTGTCAATTGGAGGAATATTTCCTTGATGAGTACACCATGTCTATTACACAACCGTTAGTACAGCAACCCATTATACATTTCTACTCTCCGACTTCTTCAAATCATATCCATTTACCCCCTCACCAAGGCCAGTGAAATTCCACCCTTACCTCATAGTTCAACTCTGCTGCTTCCTTGTCAGAGTCTTGCAGTCTCAGCTACTGCTCCCAGTGCTGCTGCTGGGGTATGGGAGCTGCCGGCATCCCAAGTGGCCAGCAGTTCTCTGGGATGGGATGCCCTGCCTCAAAGCAATTAAAGGCCTGATAGGCATTCAACAGCTACATGGCGAGCTGGCTAGGCAGAGATAGGCGCATCCTGAATACATAATATTGGCCCCCAGTGGACAACTCAGTCTCTGGAATCTTTGAGCCATGAAGGTCAGCAAAGACCGGAGATTGAAAGCAAAGTTGATAAATTTTCCAGTGTGGGATGAGAACAGGAAACGACACCAATTCAGTCCTCAATAACCTGGGAAAAGAAATGAGGAAGTGACTTTATTAAGATAAGGGTGAAGAATGTTCACATATTTCACAAAAAGGCATGCATGGCAAGGATCCAGGTGAGTTTCCCTAGCAACATTTTTGTTTTGGAAGAATCATTTAGAATTAAAGGACAAATTGGTCAAAATGCGAATATTTATATCTCAGTTTTTTTTAATTTCCCCAAATCATGAGATTTCATTATTTGGTAGATTGGACTGACACAAACATTACTGTTGATTGTATGTAAACTGCTTGTTCCTTACTTATTTCATTTTTTGATGTCTGCCTCAGCACATTTTACACATTCCTTTTACAGTGCAAGTATTCACCCACCTCCATACCTTAGGGATTAGCTGAGATCGTTGCCAATAATTTCAACTGAGTGCACTTTACTAAGCTATAAAAGTGTGCAGCAATCAACTATCGAGGCTATCTGAGATAATGACTCTTACACTTTAAATGAATGAAGCATGTCACAAGAATGTACTTTTAAGGTCCAGTCAGCTCTTATGAGGTTAGGGCTTTCCTGTGATAATTCAATCTATGGTGCCTCTCAAGACCAGTCTGAAATTAGAGATTTTAATCTTAAATTGCCACTGTGTCTGAAGACCAACCAATTACAGTTCTTTTTCTTTTTTCACCTTCTGAATGATGTTTTTGTGTTTAATAACGAGAAAGGCAGATGTGGTTGGAAATGGAACAACTTGGCATTACTCTCGCTTAATGCCAGTAGGAACATTGGCTGATGTAGTTTCCTCAATTCTGCCTCAAGAATGTACCCCAACCTTCAAATCCAACTGAATCATTTATTACATTTCCTACGACAACTACCTTAATTGACCAAATAGAACTTTGAATTAGCATTGAATTAGGCTCCTAATTCACAAAATTAAGTATTTTAGGCAGTGTATGGCTGCTGCTGAAAACCAGACAATAAAAAAAAACAAAAAGGCAGTGATGCAGATGTTAACTTTGAAAGTAGTGAGGGAACACAGAGCCATGGGTGAAATTCAGTGTAGGCATCAGGGGTTTCACTCACTCGTGGGAAAATGGTTGAGAGCCCATTGTTGCTTTTTTTCTTATAGCCGTCATTATGTTCAGTGCCATTTAATTGGGCAGAGGCAGCAGATGTTCTGTCTGCTGAGAGCTGTCAGCCAATCAAAGAGCGACAACTCTTCATTGCTCGGCAGCGCCAACGGGAAGTGGTGGCTGCTGTCAGTAATTCAGCTAACTGTGGTTCAGCATCAGGTGAGTGATAGTGGAAGTGGTATAAGCAGATGGAAGTCAAGGGAAGAGTGTCATTACAGCAATATAATGTACCCCAACCAAATCCACCACCAGATAGGGGTTAAAATTGTTGCAGAGATAGTAGAAACTGCCGATGCTGGTGAATCTGAGATAACCAGGTATGGAGCTGGATGAACACAGCAGGCCAAGCAGCATCAGAGGAGCAGGAAAGCTGATGTTTTGGGTCTAGAATGGTCTGAAGAAGGGTCTAGACCTGAAATGTCAGTGTTCCTGCTCCTCTGATGCTGCTTGGCCTGCTGTGTTCATCCAGCTCTGCACCTTGTTGTGCCAGATAGCTACATTAAATTCAGACCTAAAGGTGGAATTTAAAATAGGCAATGGCACTCTCATCCATCAGAAGATTCAAAGAGAGTTCTGCATTGCCTTTTTTCAGTAAGATATGCCAAATTAAGCTCCAATCAGAGAGTGTCATTCCTTCCCTGGAATCAACAGCCTGTATGAAACTATAGTAAGATCAGCATTTGTGTCACTTTCATCTTTTACTTATTTTCTTGAATCTTCCAAATCAAATGGAACTAGATTTTTTGGAAATGTATTTCTGCTGATAGTGTCAAATCCACTTGAACTAATACTCATTGATGTGACTCTAATCACAATATCTTTGACTTGTGAAGAGGGAGTTAAGCAGTGGAAAATGCAATGTAATTTAAGATTGCCAAAGCAAGCTAAGAGTACAAACTGCGTGAAGACAGGCTTCACCTCAGGATACATATGAATGTTAAGATAGTCATTAGAAAGCAAAGCAAAATAAAATGAATTGAAGCACATTAAAGAATGTAACAGACAGAAATATTCATGAAGTCTATACTTGCAATATCTCGGCTTGAGATATCTAGTCTAAGTCTATCCAAAGATGTATGAACAATTAATTTTTTCTCTGCAACAGGGAAAAAGTCCCAGCTGCTAAAGTTTCTCATTATAATGTTAAACCACTGTCTGTGGTAACATCTTAGTGAATTACATAAAATTTTTCTTGCGTTTTAACACATTCCTTTGTAAGAGTGTTGGTCTTTGGAGTAAAATGGAAATAGATTCATCCATGACAATAGATGAGGTAACAAGGTGTGGAGCTGGATGAACAAAGCAGGCCAAGCAGCATCATAGGAGCAGGAAGGCTGACATTTCGGGCCTAGACCAAAGCAGCCTGTTTGATTGTCACAACATCCACAAACATCTAAGATTTCCACCACCAACACTCAGTTACACCAGTGTGTACTAACTACAAGACGCACTGCAGAAATTCACAAAACATTCTCAGACAGCACCTTCTAAACCTAGGACCACTTTCATGTAGAAGGATAAGATAACAGATACATTGGAACACCACAATCTGCATGTTCCCCTCCAACAACTCACCATCCTGACTTGGAGGTATATCACTATTCCTTCATTATCGCTGGATCAAAATCTGGAATTGCCTCCTGTTATGGATCATTATGGGTTAATCTATAGTATGTGGACTGCAGCGGTTCAAGAAGACAGCTCATCATCTGAGGAGTTGTGAATGGTGCTAAACATTGTGCAATCATTGGAAAACATCCCCACATCATCGACCTTATGATGGAAGGGAGGTCATTGATGATGCAGTTGAAGATGATTAGGCCAAGGGCACTACTTTGAAGAACTTCTGCAGACCTATCGTGGAGCTGAGATGACTGACCTCACACAACCACAACATCATCTTATGTGTCAAGTGTGACTCTAACCACCTGAGAGTTTGCCCCCATTGATTCTAGTTTTGCTAGGACTCCTTGATGCCACACTTGGTCAAATGTAGCCTCGGTGTTAAGGGCTGTCACTCTCACCTCACCTCTGGAACTCAGCTGTATGGTCTAAGACCAGCTCATCACTGTAAAAGATAATGTGGAAGCACTTTTAACAATGGGAAGGGTGATAAAGGCTGGCCAGCCAGTGACATCTGCACCCCAGAAGTGTCATGGACAGGTGTATTCACAACTGGCAGATCGTGAAAATTGGATCAGGTATGTCTCCCTCTTGTTGGTTCCCTCACCACCTGCTGCAGACCTATTTTGGCAGCAACGCCATTGAGTCATCTAATCAGATCCTTTCAGATTTAACTAGCTCAATCAGTAGTGCTACATTGAAGTTCCCCACCCATAGCATATAATACACCTTTCCCACTGTCAATGCTTTCTCCAAGCGTTGTTCGATTTGGTATTGATTCATCAGCAGGGGTGAAACAGTGTGGGCGATGGGTGAGGAGTCGTTTCACCACAAAGATCCCTTACTTATTGGAAAAAAAAGGTGTGGATTCTGGAAATCAGAAACAAAAACAGAAGTTGCTGGCAAAATTCAGAACAGTTCTGCAGATGGGTTACTGGACTTGTAATTTTAATTTCTCTTTCTCTCCACAGATCCTGCCAGGCCTGAAAGCCTTTGTTCTGTCTATTACTTGCAGTTTATACTGTTTGAGAAGTTTGAGTAGGTGCAGGAAAGTTGACATTTTGGGTTTACACCCTTCATCAGGATCCTAATGAAGAGTGTAAATCCAAAATGTCAACTTTCCTGTTCCTCTGATGCTGCCTGACCTGCTGTGCTTCTCCAGCTCCACACTGTATTGTCTCTGACTCCAGCATCTGCAGTTCTTGCTATCCCTCTAACCCCTTCCACGTGGATGTACCCATCCATGTGCCTTTTAAATATTGTAATTGCACCAGCTTCCACCACATCCTCTCGTTCCATACACACACCACCCTCTGTGTGAAAATGTTAGCACTCAGGTCCTTTTTAAATCTTTCTCTCTTACCTCCCTGTAGAAGGGCGACCGGAATTATATGTAGTATTCCAAAAGTGGCAGCGTGGTTTATTAGGCCAGTTCGGAGGGCGGTCAGAGTCCACCACATTTTGGAGGCTCTGAAGTCACATGAAGGTCAGACCAGATAAGGATGTCAGTTTCCTTCCCTAAAGAACATAAGTGAACTAGATGGGTTTTGCTAACAATCAGCAAAGATCAATATTAGACTCTTAAATCCTGATTCTTATTGTATTCAAATTCCCCCATCTGTCATTGTGGGATTTGAACCCAATGCCGAAATATCCTTCTTTAAGACAGAGACAAAAATTGTACATAATACTCCAGGCACAGCCTCACCAACATACTGTACATTTATAACAAGGCTTTCCTACCTTTTAACTCCAATCCTGTAGCAGTAAAGACCAAATTCCAATTGCCTTCTTAATTAATTACCTCCATGTTAACAGTTTGTGTTTAATTCATAAGGATGCCTGTATTCCTTTGTGCTGTACTTTTGGAGTGTCTTTCCATTTAAATACTAATCTGCTCTTGATTCTTCCTATCAAACTACATGACCTCACACTTTCTTACATTCAACTCCATGTGCCAATTTCTTTTTGCCCACTCACTCAACCTGTCTATAGCCTGTTGTAGATTTGTTGTGCCCTTTTCACAACACACCCTCCCACCTATTTTCGATAATCAGAAAATTAGGGCTGAAGGGGTAAAAGCGTATGGGGTGAAAGGGAGAACATGGTACTGAGAAGGATGTTCAGTCATGGTGCAACAGGTTGAAAGGGCTGAATGGCCTCCTCCTGTTCATTTTTTGTCCTTTGTACTATTTCTTTTACAATCCATATCAGCATAGCTAATTTCTCAATTGTCCTCAATTGCTCCTTTTTGGAATTAGCCGGCAGATTTTCCCCGCTATCTCTTTTTTTGGCACCTTGCACATTTTGGTCATTAAATTACATATTGCTGCATTTATCAATTCATTCCAGTCTTTTAAAAATGGCACAGCCCTGTGTTTGCTAAATGTGATATTTGCAGCACAGTCTAGAGATTGTCCAACTAAATACAATGTATTCATAATGGATAAAAAGATGGCAAGAAGCAAAGACTTGTAATAATATAGCCAGTCCTTCAGGAAGAACATTTAGTGGAAGTTGATTTTAAAGGTAAGGATTACAAATTCAACTTGTTAATGGACAATTGTAATGAATGGGCCACCTTTTGTATCTCGGGAATCAAGAGACTTAATTTAAATAAACAGCTGAGATCTGAAATTAAATTATTCAGAGATTGGGGAATGGTGACGTGACTTCATGAGTATGTTAACCAGGAGTTAACTGATGCAATCAGAACACATAATTGTACATGTTGTACATGTTTCCAGATTTAAATGACTGTCTTGACCATTGAACCCCTGTGGTCATGCTGTAAATAGCACATACAAGCTCATGGCTGCGCTTCCCTTATGTCTCAGTTGGCACCCACATCCTTTGGAAATGCTAAGTTCAGAACTGAGGGTAAAACTCATTCTCCAATTTAATTATGTTAATAAACCTAGAAAATCAAAACACCCTTATATGTTAGTAGATTAACATGAGCCCAGATTGTTGAATTCATATATAATGCTGTAATAAAAGAAGTAGTTTATGTCAAATATTATTTTGTGTGTGTGTGTGTTTTGTAGTTAACAGCATGTTCTTAGGAACAAGAGAG
This sequence comes from Stegostoma tigrinum, assembly GCF_030684315.1. Lineage (NCBI taxonomy): Eukaryota > Metazoa > Chordata > Chondrichthyes > Orectolobiformes > Stegostomatidae > Stegostoma > Stegostoma tigrinum. The sequence goes on from NC_081362.1 coordinate 55,640,079, forward strand.
CAAATTGAAAGAAAAGAAGTCATCTGCTCTGGAGGAAACATACTTCCAAGTGATGTCAGTAAGACTACTATCCAACATTGAGGAGAATAGTCAGGAACAATATTTCTGGTATTGTTGAAATTGAAAAGAATGGGGAATAGCTGATTACATGTTGCCAGTGATTCAGTAAACAGTTAGAACAGCTATGAGTCATGATCATTTTACCATACCCAAACAAGTCCAGTTCAGAACCTGGAATTATCTATAAGAAGGAGATATGCTTTATTAGAAAATCATGCCCTGGAATTATATTTTGTAAAATAATTAAACTGTGCGTTCAAATTCTGGTGCTTTAGCACGTGTCTATACAAGGTTAAACACTATAATTTAGAATTTAAGTGAAACTTTGTAACTTGCCTACTTATCTCTAACTGCACAAAATTGTCATACCAGCCCACGGGAATGAATTGATCATGCTTCTACAATGCATGAGTATCTTCTTGCTGAGTAGTGTGTATATTAGGTGTTAGGTGAAGTGAGTAAGAAGCACACAGAACAAAGATTTATAAGTAAATGATCAAAGGGTCACATAACTGATGAAGATGTATTAAACAAACCTAGATGCTGTTGTATCTTGAATCAGTTAGAAGGTTTTAATTGATTAATATGTATACGTAAATTCAGGGATTTACATGTACATATTAATCAATTAAAACCTTCTAACTTATTAAAGACTTAAGAACATCTCAGGTTTGTTTAGTACATCCCCATCAGTTGTGTGACCCTTTGAGCTTTTACATATAAATTCTGTGTTCTGTGTGCTTCTTTATCACTTCACCTGATGAAGGGCTACAATCCAAAAACTTGCGTTTACAAATAAACCTATTAGGCTTTATCCTGGTGTCGTCTGTGATTTCTGACCCTGCAAGAAAAGACATAGCTTGTCATATTGGATTGAGCTGCTTCGTGTACACCCAAAGTGCTATGAAACTGGTCTTGGTGTTAGTTTACTCATGCAAATTGGAACCTAATACCTGTTTCACACCCTTTTGAGAATTTGGTTTGTGAGTGATCAGGACAAAAGCTGTACATGGAGATAGTAAGAACTGTCGATGCTGGAGTCAGAGATAACACAGTGTGGAGCTGGAGGAACATAGCAGGCCAGGCATCATCAGAGGAGCATGAACATTGACTTTTCTGAAGAAGGGTCCCGACCCAAAACGTCAACTTTCCTGATCCTCTGATGCTGCCTGGCATGCTGTGTTCCTACAGCTCCACACTGTATTATCTCTAAAGCTGTACATGGTTGTGGTCAGTTATGTTAGGCATTTATCAATCAAACCAACGATCCTTAGAGGGACTGAAGGAGGTTTCCACCCTACCCCTTTATACATTACTGACATTTATTGTAGACCCAGAAGAAACTGAGGTACTGCTCTAGGTTGCATATTAAAACTAGCCACTGCTCCTTCCCAAACACTGTCTTATGACCCCCTTCCTCCAATCCCACTAATATCTTCGAGTGGGATATGGTATTGCAAAGCTTACCTTTTTGCCCTCCCAGAGAGGTCAGTGAACACATTTGCCATGGACCTGCTTCTGCATGCTCTCAGAAAACAAATGCAACCTATGCTATATTGTAATTATGCTGTGATTGGGTATAATCTCATCTATGCCTCAAGTTTTCATACTTCGGGCATTCAGCACTTTATATCGCTGCGTTCCAATTTTTATCCAGGAGCCAGAAGCACTAATTTATTCTATTGAATAATTTAACAGCCTATCCATTTTAGTCCACAATTACAGATTTTCTGGAATTCCATCTGACTATCATCAAAAAAAAACCTCGAAAAAGTTCTTTTCAACTGTAGGGATAATTATCTCTGTAGGAGTGGAAGGCAAAGGGAAGAATACTGTTAATGAATTTCTTTTTGAGAATGCATCTGATCTCTTTGCCCTCACATTAAAACATTGTTAACACTCCCTTCTGGTATTGAGTCATCTGTTGTGCAATGGAGGCATGGCATCTTAAATGCATAACTGGGTCAAGTTCAAATGGGCTGCACCATTTCCTTTGTGACTTATAACAAAAGCAATAAAAGAATAAATTTTAAAATCAATGGTGAGACTTGCTGAATAGTAAACAGTGGAGAAATGACTTTACACTTTAAGGGCATTCTACAATCTGTCCTTCTGGCGAATAAGTGATAACACATTTACTGATATGAAAAATACAGATGTGAAAAGTAATAAGTAACTCAGCTGTGTTTTTATATGCTCTAAACACATCAAAATGGCATATCTATTGTGAGCTGACAGGTTCATAGTGCTGTCAGCCACTGGGAGATTGTAAAGTTGAGTCATCAGACCCAGGCATGATTTGCAACCAATTCCATGGCTACGTGACATTTTTTTTTCTCTGCCAGCTGCATTTTCTGAATGAGAGGTGTACCCTATTTTGCGTCACATTCTCAAAAAGATTCCAAAACACAGGCACAAATATTTAACAAGCATTTAGTACAAATTTGTCAATTCTGTTACAAGAACAAATAAGACCATAAGGCCATAAAATATAGAAGCAGAATTACCATTCAGCCCATTGAGTCAGCTCCACCATTCAATTATGGCCATTTTGTTTCTCAACCCCATTGTCCTGCCTTCCCCCTGAAACCCTTAACCCCCTTACTAATCAAAAACCTATTTATCTCTGTCTTAAATATGCTCAATGACTTGTCCTTACCTCCCTTTTGTGGCAAAGAGTTCCGCTGATTAACCACGCTCCAGCTCAGGAATTTCATCCTCATCTTTGTTCTAACAGGTCATCCCTTCACTCTGAAGTTGTAACCTCACTTCTAGTCTCTCCTAATAATAGAAAAAAATCTTCTCCACATCCACTCTATCCGGGCCTTTCAATATTCTGTAAGTTTCAATGAGATCCACCCCTCATCCGTCTAAACTCCTATAAGTACATACCCAGAGTCCTCAACTACTTCTCATATCATAAGCCCTTCATTCCCAGGATCATTTTTGTGAGGCTCTTCTGGAAATCCTCATAGTCCAGTACATCCTTCCTTAGATATGGAGCCCAAAAGCGCTCACAACATTCCAAATGTGGTCTGACCAGAGTCTTATAGAGCCTCAGAAGCACATCCCTGCTCTTGTGTTGTAGCCATCTTAAAATGAATGCTAAGTATTTTCTAATCAAGTTGTCAAGGGATGTTATTGCATAAGTCTGGAGCAGGTGGGACTTGAACACAGACCTCCTGGCTCAGAGGTAGGGACACGACTGCTGGATCACAAGCACCCTTATCACAGGAGTACACTTTTCTAAAAGGGAAAGCTAATTTTGAATGTATGGCAGAGAACCACATAGTTCGGTTGCCATTTAATTAGAATCATGCACAATTAAGCCAATCATGAGAGAGTTTAGGTGTTGTATTTTTTATGCATGCAATATTTGGATCAGCTTTGCAGTATTATTTTTATTGAGGAAATGTAATTTTAGAATAATCTCTCAGGGGTTGATTACTATCCAACATCCCATATTAAATAACCTTAAATCACTGGGTGGTGTGTGTATGAAATGAGCTATCAGATGTGGTGGTGGCTGGTACAATTACAGCATTTAACAGGCATGTGAATGGGTATATGAATAGGAAGGATTTAGAGGGATGAGTCAAATGCTGCCAAATGGGACTAGATTTATATAGGCAATCTGACAGGCAAGTTGGACCAAAGTGTCCATTTCCACGCTGTATATCGCTATGACAATGACTATGACTCATTTACAGGATTCATTAGGATAGGCAGAATGAAATAAAAAAGGAAATGGAATCCTTCAAAAGATAAATATTCACAAGGGTTGGGAGTGTCACAAGGTCATTGAATGCAAAGGGGAGAGTCTATAGTGGGCAGAATTGAAGGTTAAGTTAAAGATAGAATCAGTCATAAAGTTATACAGCATGAAAACAGACCCTTCGGTCCAACTCGTCCACGCTGACTAGATATTCTAAACTGATCTAGTTCTGTTTGTCAGCATTTGGCCAAGATGCCTCTGAACCCGTCCTGTTCATATACACATCCAGCTGCCTTTTAAATGTTGGAATTGTACCCACCTCCTCTGGCAGTTCATTCGAGACACACATCAGCCTCAGCATGAAAATGTTGCCCCTTGGGTCCCTTTTAAATCATTTTCCTCTCACTTTAAACCTATGCCGTCCAGTTTTGAATTCCCCTACTCTGGGAAAAAGGCCTTGGCTATTCACTCTATCCATGCCTTTTATTATTTTATAAACCTCTATAAGTTCACCCTCAGCCTTATGAAACAATGAGTTTAATGATTGAATGGAACACAATAAATAAAGGTGTGATGTTGAGTAGGAATGTGAATTGCTCTCACCATTGTGCAATAATGAGGTAAAACATGCCTGGCAATGTTGATACATCTACCTACCAATAAACAATGACAAATACCTCTTTAGGTATTGCATCAACAGAGAAGTTGTGCTTTGAGATTTGCCATTTTCTGCAAGAGCACTTGAAACTGACTTAAAGACAGTGGAATTAAAACAAAGGACTGCAAATCTGAAAAAAAAGCAGATAACACAGGACAAACTCAGCATCTGTAGAGAAAAACAGAATCATTGTTTTGAATCCAGTGACTCTACTTCTAGATGATACGTTAACAGTTATTCTCTCTACAAATGTTGCCAGATCTGCTAAGTTCCTCCAGCACTTTCTGGTTTGTTAAAGACAGCAGTACCTTCAAATCGTGCCCCTCCATTTCATTGTTGCAGGTAGCACTATTTTATGCCAGATAATTTGTTGCCCGCGCATACATTGTACAGTGAATTGATGCGTCGAGTATCATCAAACTCTTTCAATTCCTTTCCTTTTGAACAGCAGCAGGAGAGTAGCATGCTGCTTAATTTGACCACACTGACACTTCCAAGAAAATATAGGGGTTCGCTGATGGCTGCCATGCTTCACACAACCAGTAAATTTCTGTTCCTCTTCACATTACAACTCACTTGGCAATGGCCAAACACAATTCATAAGTTGCATCTTCCAGAATGTTGGTGGTGGTAACTGTTGGTGAGAAGGACTTGGAGTGTAGTCTTGCTCAGGGTTATCAGCAATGTAGTAATTTGCTCTTACACACCAACAATGTCAAGAAAGAAATGCTGGAGTGCTGGTTGCAACAAATACTTTCACATTGCCTTGGCACATATTTATTGTGCCTAGCAAGCCAATTAGTATAAAGAAGGCAAGACTCAAGAGCATGGTGATACTAACCCTGAGTCTATCGTTTTGTAATTAAATTTTGTTCGATACCTAGCATAGTTTTCACCAAAGTGGGAGGGCTCAAGATTTTTTGATTTGTAATTTCACACAAGCAAAGAAGTAATCTTTAGGTGATGTTTATTGCAGCAGTGTATCAATACTACAGATGGACAGAAATATTGTAGTCTGGCAGCAAGGTGAAGAAATCATGGAAAATTCAATGGGAGCAAAGATTATATTTGTCTTCTGGTTGCAGAAGACATCCACTTTGGGGATCAGTGAGTTAAGATCAATACACAGAGAGTAAAGATTAGACAATCACAATGTACCTGCAGTTGATTCAACCCATCTGGACTATTCCATTCAGAAAGATTGTAAAATCCTCCTACTTCAACATGTAATTAATTCTTAAAAGATTTCAGGATTTTTGCCTCCACTACCCTGACTGGACACTACCCTATGGGTAAGGTTCTTTATGTGAAGAATTCCCTCAATATGTGACCTAAAACTTTATCTTTTATTAGACTGCAAGTACTTTTCTTTGTTAAATTCTCACAATTTGACGTCATATTTCAGATTTACATTTTTAAATATTGCCAAAAACAAAAGCGGCAGTTTGTCAAAGCTTTTCAACTTGCACTCAACAGGACAATTCAGAACAATACCAATAATATTTTAAACCAGACATGTTGACCCTGATTGATCAGTCATGAGAAATGAACCAGCAAATGTCTGATACCTATTTTGTTGAGTTTGACAGTCTTCCTCAGCTTACCCTGGAAAGTAAGTTGTCTCAAGTGTTTTGGAGCAACAGGTGTTTCACACTGCAACAGGGCAGTAGCAACACAAGTGGTGTTTGCTACCAACAGGATGCTGCCACCAAGTCAAAAAGTCACTCTATCTATCATACAAATCTGAAATGTGGTATGTACATTTCAGTGCCAGTATGATGCCAGTACGTACAGTGGCATAGACATAGTATATCCTGAGGACTGGCAAATTATATCAAACAGCGTACACTTTTGGCTGTTCACAACAAATAATATACTGACCATACTCAAAAACAACACATGCTTGCTAAACCCACAACAGTGTCTAGCACTAATTGTCATACTGCAACTGGACAACATTTGCTGGATAGTCCTGAGGGTGTAAATGATTTCACTGGCAAACAATGGAGGATTGTCAGTCAGCCTTACAGTGTAGTGTGCTTATGCATACGAGATGCAACGTATATCAATACATTATTAATGCACTCATTAATATATTCAGAAATGTTAATAAATCAGTATCCTTGCAAATTAGCCTGATGAGTTCAAGATGAAAAGTTTCCAATGACGTTTATTTTTCAGCAACACTCAAATTCTGTACCACGAATGATGGTTTAAATTTGTATTACGTTCTTTATGTTACATAATCCAAAAGGATCAGCTTAGATCTCTCATTTCCAAGACTGTAAAACTGAAATGTCTCTGGGCATTTCTCAAATCTGATACCTTAACTACAAGAGATAAATCTACTTTGTCCTTGCAATACCAAGCTGGATCCAGTAATTCAGGAGCAGTCTGGGCAGAGCAGTGTAAATAGAATTCCTTACTACTATTTGACTGTTTGTTATTGTTACAACTGAGGTTAAGGCTTTAAGACCATAAAACATACAATTAGAAGTAGGCCATTCAGCCCATCAAGTCTGTCCCGCCATTCAGTGAGATCATGGCTAATCTGATAATCCTCAACTCTACTTTCCTGCCTTTCCCCATAATGCTTGATTCCCTTGTGGATCAAAAATGTGTAAGAATCTCATATGTTCCAGTGAGGTTGCCTGACATTCTTCTAAATTCCAATGGGTACATGCCAAACCTCCTCAACCTATTTTCATAAAACAATCTGTCTAGACCAGTATCAGCCTAATTAGATAGCAAGAACTGCAGAGTCAGAGATAACAAAGTGTGGAGCTGGAAGAACACAGCAGGCTAGGCAGCATCAGAGGAATAGGAATGTTGACGTTTTAAGTCGGGACCCTTCTTCAGAAAGGGGGAGGGGGACGAGAACTCAGAAATAAATAAGGAGAGCAGGGTTGGGGCTGGGGAAGGTACGTGCGATGGTGATAGGTGAGTGTGTAAGCAGTGGTCAGGGTGGGAGGGACGGAAAGGTGGGACAGAAGATGGACAAGTTGTGTCAAGTCAAGGAGGCGGGCATGAGAGGGCGGGTTGGACATGGGATGAGGCCATGGGGAGACTTTGAAACTGGTAAAATCCAAGTTTAGGCCATTGGGGCCCACCTACCTTCCCCAGCCCCACTCTTCCTCTCTCTATTTATTTCTAACCTTCCCTCCCCCTCCCCATTTCTGAAGAAGGGTCCTGACCCAAAATGTCAGCTTTCCTGTTCCTCTGATGCTGCCTAGCCTATTGTGTTCCTCCAACTCCACACTTTGTTATCAGCCTAATGAACCTTCTTTGGACTGCCACCAATGTCAGTCTAGCTTTCCTTAGATAAAGGGCTCAAAACTGTTCACAGTATTCCAGCTGCAGTCTCAGTAGTGACTTCTATAGTTATATCAAAACCTCCCTACTTTTATAATCTATTTCCTTTGAAATATAGGCCAACATTCCATTTACCTTCCCCATTACCTGGTAGACTCCAAATCTCTCAGTTAATAGCTTTCAGCAGTCTTTTAAATAATACTCAGCTCCTCCATTCTTCCTCCCAAAAGACCTAACTTCACATATTCCCACATTATATTCTATCTGCCAAGTTTTTGCCTACTCACTTTAACTTATCTATATTCCTCTGCACTCTCTATGCGTCATTCTCACCATTTATCTTTCCACCTATTTTTGTGTTATCTGTAAATCTGACTATAGTACATTCACTTTCCTCATCAAAATCCTTAATATATATTGCAAATAATTGTGGCTCCAGCACTGATCACTGTGGCACTCTACTAGTTACAGGTGGTGATTTTAAACATGCCCCCTTTATCCCAACTCTGTCTTCTATTAGCTAGCCAATCCTCTATCCATGCTAACATACTACCTCCAATAAAATTAGCTCTTATTATTTTGCTTATGTGTGATACTTCATAAAATGCTTCTGAAAATTAAAATATATTACATCTACTGCTTCCCTTTATCTACCCTGCTTGCTAACTCCTCTAAAAATTCTATTAAATTTGTCAAGCATGATTTCCCCACTATGAAGCATTGCGACTCTGCGTGATTATATTATGTACTTTGAAATGCTAAGCTATACATCCTTTATAATAGACTCTAACATTTTCTCAAAAAAAATTAACCTAATGGTCTGTAGTCACCTGCTGTTTGTTTTGAAATAAAAATGTTAAATTAGCAGTTTTCCAATCCCCTGGGACTTCCCCAAAATCCACACATTCCTGGAAATTTTTTATCAGTGCATCAATTTCCCGTAGTTACTTCCTTTCCACTCCCACTCCTCCACTTACAATAACAAATTTTAAATTTAATCTGAGTGGTGATATACCCAATTATGTAGCATTTAGTCCAAATCTGGATTAGCATTAGAAACAATTCAGTCAGGTTTATTTTGACAACAAAGAATTAACTAGTTTATTAGAACTAATGGTACAAACAGTCAAACATAGTCAGGAATGGCAAACACTTAGAACTCTGTTCCTTAAATGTTATTATTTTCACAGAATGCTGGCATATAGCACAATTTGAAAACGTACAAAAAAAATCATGATTGAAAGCACTTCAATGATCTAAAGAAAAAATCATATTGGAATTGAAGCATTACATTTATTTCTTTCTCCATGATGCTGCCTGATCTGCTGAGGCCAGATCTTCCTCCACCACTTCCTGCTTATATTTCAGAACGCCAGCTTCCAAAATATCTTGTTTTTCTATTATTGCTTCAATGTCCTCTTTTCTTTCCTTATTCATACATGGGGTATGAACTTCTCTGGCTACATCAGCATTTGTTGCTGAACCCCACTTCATTCAGATATTTTTAGTCTTCATGGGGCTCTCCTTTAGATATTTAAATGTATTCACGTGACTTCCTCTTTCTATGTGCATTGATTTGCACTGATTTGCTAAAAGCAAACTGCTTTAGTTCATCTGCTGCTGAAACCCTTCATATCATCAGGAGGAATTCTCTGCCTTTAAACACTGTTGTAAGATAGAAGAGGATGAAATAATGGTCTCCTTTGACGTAACAGCCCTGTTCACATCCATCAACATCAACCTGGCCAAAGAAACACTGACTACACTATTAGAAGAACCGAAGACACATACACCAGACACCACCGACCTCATCAGCAAGGACAACATCATCAAGCTAGTGGACCTATGCCTCACCACCCACTTCAATTTCAATAACAAAACCTACAGACAAACCAACGGTACACCCATGGGATCTCCGATATCAGGGTTCTTAGCAGAGGCAGTAATGCAGAGACTCGAACAAACAGCTCTGCCAATCATCCAACCCAAACTTTGGGTCCGCTATGTGGATGACACCTTTGTCATCACTAAACAAAACAAATTGGAGGAAACCTTCAAGACCATCAATAATACCCTTTACTGGCATAACATTCACAAAAGAGGAGGAAAACAACAACAAACTGCCATTCCTAGATGTCACAGTAGAGCGAACAGCCAATGGGGAACTTCAAACCAGCGTCTACAGGAAAGCAACACATACGGACCAAATACTGAACTACAGGAGCAACCATCCCAACACCCACAAACGAAGCTGCATTAGAACATTATTCCAACGAGCCACCACACACCGCAGCACAGAGGAGCTACGAAGAGCAGAGGAAAATCACCTAAGCAGCGTATTCAAAAAGAATGGGTACCCTATGAACACAGTCCACCAAGTTCTCAGCAACAAACCCAAACAAACAGACAAAACGGGGTCAGAAACCATAAACACTCTCCTCTACATCAAAGACATTTCCGGAATGACTGCCAGACTACTCGGACCTCTTGGCATCAGGGTAGCCCACAAACCCACCAACACACTAAGACAGCAGCTAATGAACTTAAAAGACCCTATACAGACAACAAATAAAACAAACGTCATCTACAAAATACCTTGCAAGAACTGTGACAAACACTACATTGGACAAACTGGTAGAAAGCTAGCCACCAGGATACATGAACATCAACTAGCCACAAAACGACATGACCCACTATCACTCGTATCCTTACATACAGATGAAGAAGGACACCACTTTGATTGGGACAACACATCCATCCTAGGACAAGCCAAACAGAGACACACACGAGAATTCCTAGAAGCACGGCAATCCAACCGGAACTCCATCAACAAACACATTGATTTGGAGCCAATCTACCATCCCCTGAGAAAAAGAACAGGAAATGACATCACCAATGCTGGAAATGACATCACCAACCCAAGGAAACCTAACCAGATAAATAGAAAGCGGGACATAACACCAGCGCTTCGTCGGAGGCTCACTGATGATGTTACCTAGAATGGTGATGAAACGTCCGAAAATGAACCTTCCAGCTCAGCGAGCAATCTCACATCCAGAACTGTTGTAAGTTCTCCAATACTGGCAGTGCTACTAGGATCGGTAACAGATGCCAGTACTGCTGTTAGCCAAGACGGCAGATCATTTCTGAAGACCTGGAGAAAAGGTAGGTGATGCAGCATGGCCTGTACTAGTCAGGAAAGTCCCAGTAAGAAGTAGGGGGTGGGTGGGGTGTCAGTTCAGCTACATGTGGCCCTTGTTATTGACAGACTGCCCAAGTGGGAGGGTCTCCATCCAGCAGGCTGCAGGCATATCTGCCAGGGATTACCTGGTGAGATGCCCACATGGCCTGACCTCCAACAGCTGTAGAATACCAGCTAAGGCTGGATGAGGTTATTGAGTAGGCCTTAAAGTCTCCACCTGGAGTTTTGGATGAGAAGGCTGTCCTTGATTCTTCCTGTCCCCTGACTTAGTGGGGAGAAAGTATCCTTTAAAACATGCAGGGGTAAAGATCAGCACTTGGCTCTTTGGGAGTCATTCCCCAAGGTATGCCATACTTCAGCTCTTGTCAGTGAGGTGTTTCCATGGTCATACAGCTGGTTCCAATGAAAGACATGCACAGTAAGGACTCCAAGATAACAAAGTGTGAAGCTGGATGAACACAGCAGGCCAAGCAGCATCTCAGGAGCACAAAAGCTGATGTTTCGGGCCTAGACCATTCATCAGAGAGGGGGATGGGGAGAGGGTTCTGAAATAAATAGGGAGAGAGGGGGAGGCAAACCGAAGATGGAGAGTAAAGAAGATAGGTGGAGAGGAGAGTATGGGTGAGGAGGTAGGGAGGGGATAGGTCAGTCCAGGGAGGACGGACAGGTCATGGAGGCGGGATGAGGTTAGTAAGTAGGAAGTGGAGGTGCGGTTTGAGGTGGGAGGAGGGGATAGGTGAGAGGAAGAACAGATTAGGGAGGCAGGGACAAGCTGGGCTGGTGTTGGGATGCAGTCGTGGGGGGGGGGGAGGGGACGAGCTGGGCTGGTTTTGGAATGCAGTGGGGGAAGGGGAGATTTTGAAGCTTGTGAAGTCCACATTGATAACATTGGGCTGCAGGGTTCCCAAGCGGAATATGAGTTGCTGTTCCTGCAACCTTCGGGTGGCATCATTGTGGCACTGCAGGAGGCCCATGATGGACATGTCGTCTGAGGAATGGGAGGGGGAGTTAAAATGGTTCGCGACTGGGAGGTGCAGCTTTTGTGCTTCTGAGATGCTGCTTGGCCTGCTGCATGCATCCAGCTCCACACTTGGTTATCTTGGATTCTCCAGTATCTGCAGTTCCCATTATCACTGATACAATTTTAACCTCCCTTCAAACCATGCCTGTTCATATACTTATTTGAGTGTCTTTTAAATGTTGTAACTGTGCTAGGCTCATTTCTAATAGAGTTTAGAAGAGGGAGGAGTAACTTGATTCAATTGTATAAGATTCTGAACAGATTTGACAAGGTGGATGCGAAAAGGATGTTTTCTCTTGTGGGTGAGTCCATAGGTACTGTTTTAAAATTACAGGACAGTTTTAGGACACAGATGAGGAGAAACCTTTTCACTCAAATGGTTTAGCAACTTTAAACTCTATGCCTTAGAAGACTTCAGAGGCTGGTTCACTGAATATTTTTAAGAGAGGTGGATTCTTGGAACGTGCAGTATGAAAGATCAGCCATGATCATATTGAATGGTGGAGGAGGTTGGAGGGACCTTGCTTCCTTTCATGGCTCACTGCTGGCAACGACAAACTGCCTGGCTTTGTGTCTCAGCTAGAAGGCAAGGGAGAGTACTGCGACCATATAAGTTCTGACTAAGACAAAACGCACAAAACGTAAGCTGCCTGGTCAGAGGTGCACCATACTCTCATGCATTAAATGAGTGTCGGCCCACACACACAATGCTGTGGCAGTGGCATTGCGATGAAAGGAATTGATGCATTCCGAATTGCACTGTTAAAGTGGTGAACTGCATTCTGAGTGAACTGGAGATGTGTCATGAATTGCTCAGGCTGGTGCTTGTCTCATGCCAACATGACTGTTACTGGTGGTGCATGCCCTGAAATGTTGGGAAATGCTGGTCAAAATGGAGGCCTGGAGCAGCAAGCCAGAGCCACTAGGTGCCTGTTCTGACTTTCAGGTCTGGAACTGTCACCATATAGTTTCTCCCCACTACCTGGTAAAATAGCAAACTGCGTAGAAATGACAGAAGATTATGTAATGAAACATTGCATCCAAACAGGCTTCTCGCTGTTCACTCGCAAAATTCTTATCTTACTGTTAAATCCTTGGGTAGAAAATCAGACATTTTTCTCGCTTTCAAGGATCTTGATTTTTCTAATCTTGCCATATTTTCCCAAATTACTTGCCACTGCCTGCGTTGTTCAGGGCTGGGAAGATTCTGTTTATAGAAACAGGAATGAAACTTTCAGCCCTGGGAGTATTTAATTCCTTGCCTTATATGTATCTCAGTTCCAATATCCTTTTGTCCATTTTGACACATTAATAACATCTACAGCCATTAAAATGGCAAATTATCAAGTATCTGCAGCCTTTTTGTTAAAGATGATTCCTCCATATTTCTCCAACACATTGTGTGAAGCAGTGCTTCATTTTCTGAATGGCCAACTTTAACTTTATGCGGACACCTTCACCAGAGGAAACAGTGTGTCTGTATTTACCCTATTTGAATTTATAATATATCCTTGACTGTCCAGCAACTATCTAAACCGGGAATATGAAGCAAGGCCATGAACGAGTCACTCACAATGTAATCATACAAGCCATTGTTTTCTGCAAGTTGGAGCTTTGCCCCTTCCAAGGCCAATACATCTTTGTTGACATTTGGTGTCAAAATAAGGTAAAATCACCATAATCCTACCAGACAATAGGGGTACTCACTCAGAAAGAGAGACAGCTGGTGGTGGTTTCACCACACCTCAGGTGAAGTTGAGAAAGAGTCCTTCATGGTAACCTCAGCTGGTGTGGGAATTGAACTCAGTCTGTTGGTATCACTCAACACAAACCAGCTGTCTAGCCAACTAAGCTTGAAGCAATATTTAGGCTCTGTGTAACTGAGACATTACATCCTACTTTCTGAATTCTAATCTCTGACATAATGATTTACTTTTTATTAACCTTTCTGAAAAACCTTTGTAGCTGTGTGCTTTCAGTGACCTGTACATGGACACCCAAATCATTTTGCTCCTCCATAACCTGGAATGTCTTGCCATTCACAAAACATTCCTGATTTGACTTTCTTAGCTCCTAGTAAATGTCCTCATACATTTCCATAGGTATTCCCATAGCTATCTCAGCCACATAATCTCTTTGTAATTTCTGTTTCAATCTACAAAACATATTTTCTGCTAACAACTTGGATATTTAATACATAGTTCTTCATCCATATATTTGTGCAGACAAACACAACATAAAGTTGAGATGATAACACAGGTCTCTGGGAATATTCCTCATCGTAATTCATCAATCAGGGAATGTTCCATTTCACCCAACACTCCCTGACCTGATCATTCACCTCACAGCAACCCTTTCAATCACCTGATTACCTCTAGAATCCTACTGACCAGACCTAACTACTTTTCAGTCAACCAACTACTCCCAACTGGCCCATCCCAAACTGATAACCCCCAATCCTGATCCGACTGCCCACTCACACACACATCCACTTACTCCCTTATTAAATAACTAGGCATTTAAATATCACAGCAGCTACTGCCATAAAAGAGGCATGCCGTCTTGTTCCCCTGACTTCGCTCCACTTGCTGGAGTTAGATTGGAGACACTGCACCGTGCATTTCTTCTTCAGCTGGGATCAGAAGATCCCAAAAGAACACAGCTGAATCTGGAAAAGCTTTGTGTGTCAGTGGTAATGCATTGTGCATCGCTGCTGGCCAGAAGATTCAGACCATTGCTGAAAAAAGTTCTGTTATTTCAAGAAAGTGAATTCTGTGTATGCTTTCTGTTAGATGTCTTCTTAGGCATTTTTTTTATTTAAAATGTACACTTTGGTGTTAAATAACCCTATGTTAGTAAGCCCTATGTATGGGAATGCTCATAGGCGTGAGTAACAATTTTCAATGCTTGTACTCCACACACTCAAGAACTATGTACAACTATGTCAGTACAAAACTAGAGATTAATTTACAGCCTATATAATTTCATTTCTTGTAACAGCTCCACAGGTCCTGTTTTGGACCAACACTTAAGACATCAAGCACTATAATGTCAGTACTATAATGCGATATGGTGCCAATTATTTTCAGGACAAAGAAATTTGATAAATAGTTCCAAAAGAAAGCATACACAACTGGAAATCAATTATTTTAACAAGATTTGACAAAAAATCCCAAAAATAATTCATTAAAACTTGAAACTAATATTATCAATATGGATGCACATTGAAAACATATTTTAGTTTCTACTTCTCCTTCAATTTTTTTATGGACTTATTTACAGATAATGTAAATCAAATGATCAGTGTTTATAATACCTACAAATACCCTCTTTCTTAAATACCTACTTTCAGGTTAAATTGGTTACTTCCGGATGTATAACATTGCCCAGCCCTAACATTGCCATGATCCTAACACAAAAGTACTCCTAACACTGAAACCTTTACACATGCTTTTGTTGCTTCAAGTTTGACCATTTTCTTTCCCATTGCATGAATTCCAAAATATCCATGATTCGGTTCCTCGACAAAGTCCCATTTGTTATCTTTCTTGTCACTGGTGTTCAATGGCTCCATGTCTCTCACTATTAAATTTTACATACTGATCTTGGACAATAGATTCCTCTCAAATAGATTACATGCCTCCTAGTCATCCTTTCTTCTTTCCACTCATCAGTGGATTCACTGATTATACTTTTCTGGATTTCTTCACCATTCTGTCTTTAAAAATTTTCATAAAATCTAACTCTGGAGCAAAACTTGAGGTTATTATTTCCCATATGCTTTCTATTTCTCATTTATAATCTGTGCAACAGCAGCATCTGAAAATATACAGTGATGATATCCAGTTCCATCAGATCACTACCCATGTTACCTCTAAACTAATGGCTATGCAAAGTCATCATGCATGTTGCATTCAAATATATCCCTTCAGCTCAGTGGTTAGCACTGCAGTCTCACAGTGCCAGGGACCCGGTTTTGACTCCAGACTTGGGTAACTATCTGTGTGGAGTTTGCACATTCTTCCTGTGTCTGCGTGGGTTTCCTTCAGGTGCTCTGGTTTCGTCCCACAGTCCAAAGATGTGCAGGCTAGGTGGATCGGCTGTGCTAAATTGCCGTAGTGTTTAGGGGTGTGTGGCTTATAGGGGGATGGGTCTGGGTGGAATGCTTCAAGATGAGGTGTGGACTTGTTCGGCCGAAGGGCCTGTTTCCACACTGTAGGGAATCTAAATTAGGTGTAGAGCTGGATGAACACAGCAGGCCAAGCGGCATCTTAGGAGCAAGAAAGCTGATGTTTTGGGCTTTTCTGCTCCTATGATGCTGCTTGGCCTGCTGTGTTCATCCAGCTCTACACCTTGTTATCTCGGATTCTCCAGATTCTGCAGTTCCGATTATCTCATGTCCCTTTAGATTACTACGTGCCCTCAAAAAAGTACTTTCAGGGAACTTATCACCACATCACTTGATCCCCCACGATTTCAGTGTTGTTGTTAGTTGAGCATTCAGTCCTGGCACAGATATTATAAACATTGGAAGGCCTGAAGCTATTGTTTTCAGCCTCTCTTTCAAACTTTTGTTTTCTAACCATCAACTTCAGCTCCCTTCCTGGCTGCTGACTTAAACTTAGCCAGCAACCTTGATATTCTATTTGACCCTGAGCTGAAATTCTGATCCTATAAATCTCATCACTAAGATTACTAAGCTGTTTCACTGCTGTGACCTATCACAGACTCAGCCCATCGACACTCCATACTTTGGCCACCTCCAGCTTTAGCTATTTTTATTCTTTCTTTCTCAGCCTCCTATCTTACTCACTATAAACTGGGCTTCATGCAAAACCCTGCTGTCCATATCCTAATTTGCTCTATGTCCTGTAAACGTATACTCCCTTTACTAGCTGAACTTCACTGAGTCTGGGCCCCGAAACACCATGATTTTAAAACGCTTATACATGTTTAAATTTATCCATGTTCTTGGCTCTTCCTCCAGTCCAACAGTCTTTTGAGAAATCTGTGTTCTTTCAATTCCTCCCCACTTGTGCATTTAAAACTTCTTTCACCATGCCCACTGGTAGCAATATCTGCAGCAATATTCCAAGATCTGGAATTAGGACCCTTTGTCACCATTTGCATGAGCACCATTAGAGTGTACTAATAGCTTATTTACACTTTCAGAAACCTGGAACATATAGAATTGCAGGTAGATGTTAATAATTCTGAAGAAAGTCCTAATAAATGTATACTATTACACTGCAATTTTAGTTGAAGCTGTTGAAATTTTAATGATAGTCTTATTTGAAGAGGGTGCATTGCGGTAGGTGAATTTTCTAAACAATATTTTAATAAAATGTCAATAATGCAATACAATATAGAATCCAGGCCCTTTGGCTACTTATTGCCAATACATGGTTTATATCCCTCTGTTCGTGTCCCATTCACGTGTTTATCAAGATGCGCCTTAAACGCTGCTAACGTTCCTGCTTCAACTGGCAGGACGTTCTGGGCACCCACCATCCTCTTGGTTAAATATTTTCCCCACACTTCTCCCTTAAACTTTCCCTCTCTCACCTTGAACTTGTGCCCTCTTGTAGTTGACTTTTCCACCAGAACTGCATGCAACATTCCAAATGTGGCCTAACTAAAGTTTTATACAGCTGTAACATAACTTGACAACATTTATTTTCAGTGCCCTGGCCAATGAAGACAAGTGTGCTATGTGATTCTTTGACCATGTTATCCACCTGTGGTGCCATTTTCAGAGATCTGTAAACTTGCACACCCAGATCTCTCTTTATGGCTTTGCTTCTAAGGGTTCTGCCACTTATTGCATAACTCACATGAATTTGATCTCCCAAAATGCCTCACCTCACATTTGTCCACTTTAAACTCTATCAGCTATTTCTCTGCCCAAATCTGCAATGTATTCATAACCTACTGTATCATCTCACAATCCTCCCATTTGCAACTCCCCCAGTTTTGGTGTCATCTGAAAACTTACTAAGGAGACCAACTACATTTTCCTCCAAATCATTTATATGTATTACAAACAACAAAGGTCTCAGCAATGAGCCAAGCAGAGCACCACTAGATACTGATCTACATTCTGAAAAGCGTCTTCCACTGTTACTGTCTTCTATGACGAAGGTAGTTTTGGATTCATCTAGCCAGCTCACCTTGGATCCCATGAGACTCTACCTTTTGTACCAGCTTGCCATGAGGTACCTTATCAAATACCTTCCTAAAGCTCATGTAGCCAATATCCACTGCCTCATCATTCATTCTTGCTACCTTCTCAAAAAACTCAATCAAACCCATGCTGCCTATCACTAACAAATCCACTGGTTTCCAAATGTGAATAAATCCTGTATCTCAGCATCTTCTCCAACAGCCTATCCCCCACCACTGATGTCTAACTCACTGGCCTGTAATTACTTGGATTATCTGTTTCCCTTCTTAAACAAACAAACAAATTTGGCCATTCTCCAGTCCTCTGGAACGATGCTTGACATCAAACAGAATGTAAAGATATCTGTTAAGACCCCAGCTATTTCCTCCCTTGCCTCCCACAATATCCTGGGATAGGTCCCATCTGGATCTGGGGACTTATCTATCCTAATACATTTCAAGATACCTAACACTTCCTCTCTCATTATGTTGAGCTGCCCAACAGTATTCACATACCTTTCCCTAACCTCAACATCTCTCATGTTCCTCACTTTGGTGAATACCAATGTAAAGTACTCATTAGGGATCTCACCCATTTCCTTGGGCTCCACACATTTCTTTCCTCTTTGTCCTTGAATGGGCCTACTCTTTCCTTCGCTATCATCTTGCTCTTAATATATGCATAAAATGCCTTGGGATTCTTCTTAACTCTGCTGGCCAAAAATATTTCCTAGCCACTTTTGGCTCTCCTGATTTCCCGTTTGAGCTTCTTCCGACTTTCTCTATATCCTTCAAGGACCTCTTCTGTTTTAGTTGCCTAGACCTTAGATATGCTTCCTTTTTATTTTAACTAAGCTGATAATTTCTCCTGTCATCCAAGGTTCCTGAATCCTGACATTCATGTCCTTCATTTTCACACAAATATGCCTGTCCTGAACTCAATTGATCTTTAAACAACTCCCACATCAGATGTGGATTCACCCTCAAAACAGCTATTCCCAATCCACATTCTGCAATTCGTGTCTTAAAAGTTGTCCTTTTCCCAATTTAACACCTTCATCCACTTTTGTCATTATCCATAAGTATCTGAAAATGTATGGAATTATGGTCACTATGCCCAAAATGCTCCCCCACTGAAACTTTGATCACCTGGCCAGGCTCATGTCCCAATACCAGGTACAGTATTGCCCCCTCCTTTATTGACCTATTCAACATACTATTTCAGAAAACCCTTCTGGGCACATCTTACAAATTGCTCCCCATCTAAACCCTAACACTAAAGGAGGCCCAGTCAATATTGGGAAAGTTAAAATCACTCACCGTAACAACGGTATTATTTTCACAAATTTCCAAAATCTGACTAAATATCTCTTCCTCTATCTCCCACTAGCAGTTGGTAAATATGTAGCACAATCCCAGCATTGAGAGTGCACCCTTCCTATTCCTGAGATCTAACCACAATATCTTGCTGCACGATGCTTCCAGCGCATCGTCCCTCAATGCAGCTGCGAGATGCTCCCTAATCAGTAATGCTACTCCTCCACCCCATTTGCTTCCTTCTCTGTCTTGTCTAACACATTGCTTTCCCAGAACATTAAACTGCCAATCCTGTCCCTCTGTGACAGCACTATCATAATTGCAATCATTAATCTAAACTGTAAGTTCATATCTCTTACCTGTTATACTCCTTTCACTGGAGCAAATATAGTCCAAGCCTTGAGTTCTGCTCAGTGCAGCAACCTCTCCTTGACTGTTCTTCCTCTTAGCTATACTTACCTTAGTCTCAAGCTCTTCCCCTGTTTCTACACTGACTGACCTGCTGGTCTGGCTCCCATCCCCTGCCACACTAGTTTAAACCCACCTGAGTTAAAACTAACTGCCAGGATATTGGTGCCTCTCTAGTTTAGATGCAACCTGTCCTTCTTGTATAGCTCCCACCCTCACTGGAAGATATTCCAATGATCCACATATCTAAAGCTGTCTCCCCTACACCAGCTCTTCAGCCATGTGTTCAATTGTACTCTCTCTCTTCCTAGCCTCGGTAGCAGGTGGCATGGGGAGCAATGCTGAGGTTACCACTCTAGGAGGTATTTACTACCTAAACTGTCATTGCATGACCTTGTAACTCTTCCTACCTATGTCAGTTGTGCTAATACGGTCAATGATTTCTCTGTTCACCTTCCTGGTTCAATATATTTCTGTACCTACTCAGAAAAATTCATGACCCTGGGACCAGGGAAGCAATATACTATCCTGGAGTCTCTCTTGTGGCCACAGAAGTGCAAATAATATTTCATATAATTCATAAATTTAAGAAGGGTAGCTGAATAGCAAGAAAATGGGAAATTTCAACTGTATGTTTAGTATGTCTTTGAAGTAAGGATATTGAAGAAGAAAACCAATGGCTTTGTACAAAAGATGCATTTGTGATTAAAGCTAAGTTAATGATAAAAGGACTAATTTTTAAAAGCATGATAATTTCTAAACAAGCAGACATAAATAAATCAATTCTGCTTGCCTAACACCAGTTTTATTTGTGAAAAAGGAATAAAGAACAATTTTTGATCTCAAGCTCAAATTGCAAACTACTGTATTCATGTACAATTCTCTGGTCTAGTTATCTGCCAATAACCATTGTAACTTTATCAGGCGACAGAGTGTTTATTTTTTAATTTCATTAATAATGAAAGCATGTTAGGCCGGCTAAGATATGGCTGCTTGATATCTTCAGAAAATCAAGACTGAAAATAATGTTTGTTCCACTGTTAGGAAAAATAATAAGTGGTGTGCTGTACACGCATACTACTGCACTTTGTACTATGGACCCATCGCTGTGTCAATGAGCAGCTTTTTCCTGTCCTCAGCCCAGGGGAACTATGGCTATGATGATGTCTTAACAGCAACGCTGATTCATGTCAGCTATTCTGGCATACACCAAATTAGCTGAGAGTGCCCTGGTATGAATGATTTAGCACTGGCCTCCTGCATGTCTCACCCCCAGATCCTATGCATAAACAGAGACTCTTTATTATCTCTCAATACACAGGAACATGGAGTAACTCACATTTATGTAGTATCTTTTATCATGTCAGCATGTTGCAAAGCATTTTACAGTTTCTGAAATACAATTAAAACATAAATGAAATAACAGTGTAACCACTGTTTTAATGTACATGGTAGCCAATTTTCATACAGCAAATTCCACACAGGCCTAGATTTGCTGGCGCTAAATGGGGTATAAATTATCAGCACAGGTTCTGATCTTCAAACAATTCTGTGGGATTCTTCCATCTAACTAAGACCATACAGGGCCTGCTGTTTGGTATCTCCTTAAAAAGATGGCACTTCCAAAGATGCAGCACACTCTTAGTCAGGCAATGAAGTACCGGCTTCGATTATCTTTTGAGTCTCCACATTGGAGCTTGAACCCATGACAATCTGACCCACTGACTCAAATGCTACCATCCAGCAAAGGTTACATCTGAATAAGATTTTTCTCATCATTGACTTCTCCAGTCTTTCTAATTATAGGCTATTGGATGATAATATTTTTCCAATCATTAAAGTAATCGCTCAGAGTTTCTCTTTCTGTCATATCTTTAACTGCTGCAATCATTTGCAGGAGCCTCTTGCTATTTTCTCATTGAAATTTAATACTTTCTTCTGCTCTCAGACCGGGCTGTACTGAATGATCCCTTATCAGGTGATTTTAATCTTCACCTCAATCCCCCCACTTCCCTCTAATGACTCATTTATCCTCCTCATGTCAGTTTGGACTAACTCCTCCAACTTAATTGTGGAATCTTGAAATCTCAAAAACCTCAAACACTGATACAACCCCCATAGCTATTTCGCATCTGCATTTTGCCTTCATACATTTTAGTTTTCTGCTCTTAGAAAATACAAAAATATAGGGAGCAAATTTCCATGATGTTTCTTCTGTGCAGTTTGAAGACCATAAAACACGTATTATGGCATTAATCTACAGAAATCTCCTTTTGTTGATTCCCTACTTAAGGGTTTCTACTGCAATTCATTATTGAAGCACCATATCCAAATTGTGCTGTAAGTATTTGGTCGGAACCATCTGAGTTAAAGTTTGAACGGAATCGTTAAATAGAGGTGGGGGGGGTGGGTGAAAGAAAAGATTCATGATACAGAATGATGAATTAGTAAGGCAACTTGCAGTTTCCACTGATTTTACTCCGTCTCATCCACATTATCCCTGTTCCAATTTGAGTACTATTCACTCCTTCATCCAAACGCAGATTTGTAATATTGAATACATCTCCCCTCCCTCCACCAGTTGTTCCCAAGTTTCATTCTGCATAGTTCCACAAAAATCCCGCTTTTAGCCTCAACCTGTAAAAGTCTTTGCCCTACATCCCATTTGCCAGCTGGATCCCGTGTCTTTGGTATTTTCCTTTCACCCTTGCTCTCTGCCTAGTTTCAAACCAAGAAACTCTTTCTTTGCTCTTCCCAAATAACTTTTCCCATCTTTTAGGCACAATGAAAGGCATCCCTCTAACATGTTGAATTATTGAATTTTGTATTCAACAACCGCAAAATTTTACAGTATTATTACACAAGTGTTTATAAAAGGTAAAAAATAGACTTATTATTTCCAGCTTTCAGACAGAAGTTTATCAAAAGTGAAAAATGATACACAATTTTTCTTCTACCCCACAATGTATAATTTTGGATCAGATAGTGAACAGGTGCAGAAGGAAGGAATCATCAAGCAGCTTTGATCGTATCAAAGTTTATGTCTGAATTTTGCTAACAAAGGCAGGTGATCAGACGAATTGTTTTCATTGGGCAATCTATTTACAGTCCATAGATCTTGTTCAGTAAGTAGTGCAAGTTTTCCAAGAAGCTGCAAGGAACCAACATGGGGAGCTCCTCCTATAGAAATAATAAAATGATATTACAGCCTTTTAGATTTCCAGGGATATTTCCAGATAAAGGCAATACTAAAAGAGAATCATAAAACTGAATGATATAAAGCACATAATTTTCAAAACTGCACTGGACATCTGAAAAAGAAAATCCCCATGAAAATTTTTGATTGAAATTCTGGCAATATGGCAGGTCTGCCAACATTCCTTCCTTTATTGACAGCAAAAGTCATGGTCTCTGTGATATCCAAGAAAGGGAGAATGCGGACAAGGAAAAACTTATTCTGAAAACTCAATGCCATTTTATTGTCAGGAAGTCAAATGAGACTGATTTTTAATTACGGTGCCCATCTTACTGGTCTACAATTTGTCTGATGGCTCAACTGAGCTGCCAGAATTATTTTTATGGTCAGAGATAATTTTATTTGGTTAATTAAGGTTTAAATACTCAAGTGTTGTAGATGAAGAGATGGGAGACGGGAATATTACACATCTTCTCTGTCCAGCCTAGAGTTAAACCTTAAGAAGGTAGGAAAAACATTATTTTTGAGATGCTAGGAGAAGCATCTGTGCTGCACTTGGACACCTCAAAAATCAGTGGCATCAGGGACTACTGGTTTAGCAATTTTGCAACAACTAAAAATGTAGAAGTTTGTGTTAACAAGAAGAGATGCTTTTTCCAGAACACTTGGTACTGCAAAATTTAAAACATGAATTAGTGATTGGAAATTTCAATGTACAATCAACCATTAACAGCTTTCTATACCAAGATCAGAAGGTGCTAGATTAAAATTATATTTCAGTATTACTTTTGGATCATGACAGTAACTTTTAAATGCTGCAAGTTTTTAACACCCGCTTCCTTCTGAGCTAGGTTTCTTCTCCAGAGTGAAGGTTTGCACATTTTTTTTTAGTAAAAGGGCCTTGCAGCTCTGGTGGGTTTCCAATCTGTCACTGCAATGATATAGCAGTGTTTCAATTTTTAGGCCAATGGTGGCATTAGCCACCTGCCCTAGGTACACAAGTAACCTCATTCCACTCGATCCCCACATTTTTGACATAAGGACCTTCTTTTTGTGTCTTCGTAAGGAGAAAGAACTGTATCTTAGAAAACAAGAATTTATCAGGATAGTTGCATAATTTCACAGTAAGGAATACAATACATATTATGGGCTGTTTTTTCCAGCTGTGAGTTCCTGCAGTGTGTAGAGGATCAGGGGCCTGAGAAGTTCTTTACAAGTGAAGCTGACTTATTGTAACTGAGCAGGTTGAAACTGCAATCAAATTATTGAAGCACATGACAAAGTTTGCCACTGCTCTCCCCAGTACAGGCTGCCTGTTTTCTGTAGTAAGTAAACCCAGTTAATTTTCTTGCAGTAGTTGCACTGAGCTGAGAGTTATAAATTGATAAATTAGAGACATTTCCAAGTGAATCATCAGTCCGTACTTCTTAGAAATCAGTGGAAGCTTCTAAAGATGACTGAACACCAACAGCCTGCCTCACTGCAGGGGACTGTCTTACCATCAGAATCAGGAAGCACAGGCTACTGAACTGACTTTCTGCTTGTTCTCTACCTCGACGAATAGGGTTCGTGTGTGGAATGGGAGGGGATGATAGAGTTTGAGAGGTTTAGAGTTTTAGTTAGTCATGTTACGTGCGAATGGTTACCATTGGTTCATTTGTAACCATGGTCTAATTACTTTTATTAAATATTAATTCTTGTTTGGTACAGGAACCTGGTCCACACTATCTATTAACTGTAGACTGGGAATCAGGTGAATTGGAGTACTGTATGTACCCTAAAAAATTTTAACATTTGCTACAATTTTGGAAATAGCAGGGCTCCAATTATAGTAAGCTAGCCCAGTGGGTCATAATAATGACAATGCTTGTATCTTATGTTGGCAGATCAATATTTTCAGAATTTTGATCCCTATGTGTCATGCCCACTAAACTTCTGAGATTCTCTCCCTCAGTGCCTTTAAATAGTTATTTTCTGAACACCCTCATGTCCCCACTGAGCTCACCTTTGTTAGAAGTTGGTATCCTTTTAAAACTGAATTTATTTAGTATTTTCTTGCAGCACGAGACTTTATGTAACTGCTGCTGCAACAGTTACTACTCCTCGCCAAACAAAGACAATTGTTACTAAATGAGGATAAAAAAAGGTAACAATAACACCGATGAAAGCTCCATTTCCCTAGCTTTATCCTGGCCCTGAAGACTACCTGTGTTCAGGAGACAGCAAGAGCTGCTGATGCTTGAAGTAGGAATCAATACAGTGTGGAGCTGGAGGAACACAGCAGGTCAGGCAGCATCAGAGGAGCAGGAAAGTTGATGTCTTGGGTCAGGACTTTTAGGAAAGTCAATATTTCAGGATGAAAGGTCCTGACCCAAAACATCAACTTTCCTGTTCCTCTGATGCTGCCTGACCTGCTGTGTTCCCCCAGCTCCACATAAGATTGACTACCTGTGATCAAAATGTTTGACATCCAGCCCTGGTTAAGGAATGAAGACACCAAAGTGGGCATCACAGCTACTAGCATAGACTTTTATCTTTTACCAATTCAGTTTCCTGCTCCGTCCTAACTTTGCCTAAAATTCCTCCACCCCAAACTCTCTATTATACTGACTTTGCCCCTTCACCTTGTTCCACTATTTGGGAACTATATCTTAAGCTGCTTTGGGTCTAAACTCTCCTAATTCTTCCTCAAATCCCTCCTGCTTAGCATTTTCCCCACCTCTTCAAAAAAGAATATTTCTGCTTAACTAGGCTCTTCTCCTAACTCTGGTTAGTGCTCATTTTTGTTTAATTCCACATGTTTTGTGATATCTTTCAAATCAAAAGTGCTATACAGATTCATGTTACTCTGTAATACTCTTCTATTAAATGCCATACTCCAAATTGTTTACAAAAGGTACCTAGACTGAATCGTTGGCAGTTTCCATCATAAAAGTGGAAACATGATTTATAATGAAAAATCTGAAAAAAGAAAGCAAGGTTCTGCAAACATCAATTGACATTAAAACAATATTGTTTTATCACAAACATATTTAAGCGAATCTCTTAAAGGGAAGTATGGACAATACCATTGCATATAAATGTTCCCATTGATCTTGTGGTCTTTATAAAGTACATGTTCTTGATTAATAAGGATTTAGATAACATCTCTGAGCAGGCTGATGAGAAGATATTTCACATTTTTAGAGAAGGTGGGATTTGAACCTGGACCTCCTGGTTCAGAGGTAGGGGCACAACCACTACACTATTTCAGTTCTCACGTCCTTGCTTGATATTACTGTTTAATTTGGTAAATTTGCGGTAATAACATGACAGTTATTAAAAGAAAATGAGTGCAAAGACTTCTTGCACACCATGTCTTCTAAGCAGCAGAATTAACTGATTTTCTGCTTCCTTGCTTTGGGAAGAGATTTGCAATAAGCAAGTTAAATCAATTCAATTTAGAGAACACAGCTCTGTTTCCATTTTAACACAGATATTAAGACCATCTGATTGCTTCTTTTTCATGTAGTTTTGTAACAGATTCTGGAAAAAAAAACACATTAGTTGCTGGTTTCAGTTACCTGAGTTTGCAGAGGTACTATGCTCTGTTGTTGAATAAAAAATATAATCCACAGTGACAGCGGATCTGGAATGACAGGTGGTGACTTCAGCTTTACCAGTGCCTGCTATATAATGGGAGTACACAGACATTAGCCGGAAGTTGTGTTGGATAGCAGAGGAAATCCTGCAAAAATCAACAGAATGCATTGTTGGTTGCAACTGTCTGATTAATTAAAGACAAGTATATTAATTGTAATCAGACCAGGCAAAGATAGCACACCTCTTCTTTCCCCATTGCTAACTGTTGTACTATACATCATTTACTTAATATTCACCTTTACTAAAGTTTGAAGAGATCAATGAGATCTTCAGTTCAGACTTGTCAATGACGAGGAATCTCCCTCAAAGATGTCCCCTTTCCTACTCTTGATGCCTTTCCTTTTCTAGTTGCTTTAAATCCCTTACATCCTCTGAAACCCAACCTGTACAAGAAAATAAAACTCTTGCGCCTTGACACTACTTCCATGAAACTAAATCTTCCTGTCCTTATTTCCATGCTGTTTGACACTGTGAATAGATACCTCTACTCGGGTAATGGTACTGATGCCTTGGCTGTTGGGAATGCCATAGCTTCACATTCTCAAGCTAAGAGTTCAGTCTGCTTCAGGCCTCATTTGCACTGTACCTGACCCTCCTTTAACAACTAAAAACTGATTTTAAAGTTATAGTCAGTTCTACTAAACATATGTTCCAGCAAAGTGACTTGGCTATAACGTGACTAACGAATAGGGGAATGCTATTTCTAAAATGCAAACTTGTGTTGGCTATAATGTGATTCCATTAGTGCAGGGGGAGTACACATCGACATCGCACGATCATTTCACGGGCTTTGTCCTGAAAATGCACAATGTTAGCGCCAATACAGTCTCTGTGTCAGCATCACATGATCATTTCACAGACTTTGTTGTGAAGCGCTTTTTGTGAGAGGTACAGTACTGTGATTTTTGGGTTTTTTTGCAAATTCTGCCATGTTACCCTCAAAACTGCGAGGACAACGTGACCAGAATGTTAGTTAGAAGCATCCCGGTGATAAAATTGTGCATGGTGAACATGAAAGAAAAGCTCTAACACTGGAAGAGAAGTGAGATAATATAAAGTGTTTTGAGCGTATTGAGAGAACATGTAATATAGTTCATGTAATAGGAATAAAGGAGCCTACTTTCTGCACCATTAGAGACAATGCAGAAAAGATTAAAGCAAGCTGTAGAGCTGGAACAAGTCTGAGTGCCAGCAAATCTGAGAGGTCATGGACAAAGGAACTTGGGGAAATGGAGTGGCTTCCATGTGTGTGAATAGAAGATCAAATGGAAAAACAATCTGGGACCACCTTTCTCACTATAATAGAAAATCTTATCAATTTTTGAAGACCTAACAAAAAAAACTGACAATCCTACAGATGTGCCTGTTTTTAGTGCTAGCTGTGGTTGGTTTGCTGGTTTTAAGAACTGCTACGCTTTTCATAACATAAAGTTATGTGACAAAGCTGCCAGTGCAAACGAGGAGCATGCAACGGCATTTCCTCCCATAGTAAAAAAATTAATTGATGAATAAGGCTACAGTTTAGATCAAATTTTCAATTTGGCAGAGACAGGTTTATACTGGAAGAGAATGTCATCAAGAACCTACATTTCCAACAATGAAGCACACTCTCCAGGCTTTAAGGTGACAAAGGACTGCATGACTATGCTGCTGGGAGCCAATGCCAGTGGAGACTTAAAGCATAAGCCTGTGGTTGTGTACTACTCTGCCAACCCACAAGCCTTGAAAGGTTACCTTAAGTCCACACCAGGCATCTACTTTAGGTCAAGCAAAAGAGGTTGCATCATTTTTTCTAATCTTATTACTGATGTTTTGGAAGATGTTTTTAGAAAGTACTGCAGCAAAAAAAAAAATTTGATTTTCAGATTCTCCTCATCCTATACAATGCACCAAGCCATCCTCCCACTATTGGGCGAACTTTTTGAAAACACCAAAGTGCTATTTCTACCCCAAACACAACTTTCTTCCAAGATAATGAAATGTGAGGCTGGATGAACACAGCAGGCCCAGCAGCGTCTCAGGAGCACAAAAGCTGAGATGCTGCTGGGCCTGCTGTGTTCATCCAGCCTCACATTTTATTCTCTTGGATTCTCCAGCATCTGCAGTTCCCATTATCACTATCGCAACTTTCTTCCAGGCTGTTTTTAAAGCTTATTATTTAAGGCACATGTTTAAGAGGCTGATTGCAGCACTGAGGGGGATAAGGACAGAGTTCTTCAATTCTGGAAGAGTTCTAGCCTCAAGAATGCAACTGCATTATTGAGGAGGCCTGAGGTGATGCCAGTAAGGACTGTTTGCATGCAGTTTAGTGGAAGCTTCTCCCAGATTTTTTTCAAGATTTTAAAACCTTTGGTGGTCTGTCCCTAACCCTGCTTTTCCCAAAGGCCCTGTTATTTCCATAGCACAACTTTCTATAAAGCAATGTTGTGCAGGAAAGCAACTATTGCATTATAGCAGAACCAACTCTAGTCTGGACCCAGTTTTAAAAAATTCTGAAATACAGAGCAACCTTTCTTTGCTAATATTACATGAAGTAGACTGAATGTTAATAAAATGTGTTTCATAAGAAATTATTTAACAATGAATAATTCTGTATTCCTAAATTAACTTACTCTTCATCCAGATGAGAATTCTTCTGACTTGTGGCATCCTTTGATTCTTCATAACTGTCCTTAGTGTCCGAAGGTTTTTCTTTAAATTACATAGGAAATGTTACTGGAGTTAAGAACCATGCTAATGTTAGACAAATTTGCCAATACTGGCAGCAAATTTCTTAAACTACTGTAAACTCAATGTTTAAACCAAACTTCCTATGAAATCCATTTAAAAGAGGCATATCATCACATAAAACATCAAAAATAACGATAGGCTTATAATCATACATCTCAAATGGCAGTTTGACATTAGCACGAAGAAATTTGGAAATCATACCTGCACCTTTTAGAATTTGCTGACATTTCAATGTTTCATATTGACAGGCTGGTGAAATTCCAAGACTTGGTGGCCAAAGTGGCTTTGTCAAAGCTCTCTGGCCCCTGTGGCTTTGCTCCTGACCTGACACCTACATAAAATATTGCAATTTATATAGTGTACCAAAACAAATTTCTCTAAAATATTGTTGACTATTTCCCCTCCCAATTCTGATTTCACTGGAGAAGTCTGTTGTTGATTTATAATCAGAGAATACACAGGGGGAGAGGATGCATAAAATCTGCAACAAGAGCAAGGCTGCACAGATGCTATTAAATAGTCCTAATGCTTTATGACCAGATAAATGAATGATGCTGACTGAAATAAGGCAGACAACAGCAAACGTATTTTTAAATACATGCTGATACAATGGCTAGTATTTCAACAGAGGTTTTGATCATGGCTCTTTTTTGGAATATTAAGTGGCACTTTTGAATACCGGTGCCAGCTTGTACACGTGACATACAGCTTTATTTCACCTAAATCAGTAAAACATTCTATGTATTAGCTGAGCTGAAATGAAGTACACCCTAATATGCGGAAGTTTGAGCTGACATTGAATATCAAAGTCAAAGTGAGTGACGAAGTAGAGAATGACAATATCTGTAAAGGGAGAACTATTTATAATATCGGGGAACATGGAAATCAGGAGGAGATGAGACGGTATCAGCAATTTAATAGGAATAGGCTTGAAGAAAGAGACAACGGGTCTCAAGGACAAGATTAACTCTGAGTGGGCATGTTGAGAGACAGAAGAAAAGCTATAGAAAATGGTCAGATCAAGGACAGGAGAATGCATTAAGGAAGTTTGGCCCAGTAGGTTAATAGGATGGAGATGGACAGCACAGACAGCTGATCGGACTATCTCGATCTTAGTAACAAAATCATCCCTGAACTCCTTGCACTTGTTGGAGGTCAGGGTGGAGAGAACAGGAGAGAGGGATTTAAGAAGGTAGTTTGCAGCAGAGAAAACGAGTTTGGGGTTAACTCCGCATTCAGGACATCCTGGAAAAGTGAGCAGTTTTAGCAAATGAATGCAATAGTATTTTAAGTGACTCAATCTAATCTGCAATAGATGGCTGAGACAGTTGTCCACGGTATTCTTCCAACTCTGTATCCTTTGGATTTAAAGGCATAGAGGTAAAAACAATGACAAGGGATTCGATGATAGTGAGAGCGGGAAAGAAGTTCATTTTATTGGAAGTTTGCACTTATCTTTATAAAAATGTTATTTTCTCAATACTTTCAAATAAAAATGGTACAGGTAAGTTCATATTTTGAGTGTGTTTTTATATGGCCCTGATTTTACACATAAATTTGAAGTATCTGTGCAGGAAGAACTGTCTAATCCTCAAAACCATGAAACCTTTTCCTCTGCGTAACGTATCAGAAATTATCCAATATATATATTACGGCAACATTTTCAATTAGATATTAATTTAAGCTCCTTGGATATCATTAGTCAGAAACTTCTTTGTGATTGCAAAGTTTGTCTTCAATAAAGTCTAATATTTCCATTACAGCATGATGGTTAAACACAAGAGAACGTTAGAATCTTAAATTTCATTAAAGAGATTGGCATTGTTTCCTAATTTAAGAAGTATCAACCAAGCACTAAGCATCTTCCCATGTTAAAGTTTTGAAATGGTTTTCTTGAGATTATTGGCAGTACCTTTCCCATTGGAAGTCCATCATAAATCAGTTTCCCATTCCTAATGAAGTTGTATAATGGAGAATCAGGCACTGCGTTAAAGTCTCCGCACAGGATTATCGGCCAGTATCCACCTTTCCCATCAGATGCCAATTTGTTAATCTCAGCCAAGAGTATTGCAAGCTGCGCCAGCTTGATGTCTCCCCGTCGTGGATTATACAAGAGATGAGTGTTTGCCACACACAGAAGAGCAGCAGATTGTGAAAGAACTGGTTGCAGCAGCAGTACCAGTCCTATATTGTCTCTGTCCAGTACTTGAATCTTAGGACGATAGAATTCTACTGGACAAGTTGAGATAAGTGAAAATTTTGAGCGTTTAAAGCAAATAGCACAGCCGTCCCTCTTGTTTCCTGTTCGCATTTTGTACTCACAATGATAACCTGCAGAATAAATAAAGACAAAAATCATTTTCATGAACAAAATTGTCACCTGTCTACTAGGACCTGCTGGATTAAATTTAGAATACCAAATATATATAGCTGATTGCTTTAAGAAATACAATCTTTTATGAAGAAAAGAATGGAGCTGGGAGTTTGTAAGGTAGTTACATCAGCATTTCTAGCTGGATACAAGGCCAATTTGATTCACACTTACATGGAGATGGGTTTTGACAGGGAAGCAAGTCACAGAAGGCCATTGTAATACCAACAGGTTTTAAAAGTAAAGTCGCCCTTACCCTCACAGACAAGGCAGTCTGCAAAAACCTGGGGGAGAGGGAGAGAAAAGAAGGAGTGCAATTAGTTCTGCATCTTCAGCAGAAGAAATGTTGGCCTGTTCAGTAACCATGAAAAATGTGCACAGGAGCTTGCACTTGGAATGAGAAGACATTGTGTGAAGATTTAAATAAGACTGAAAATTGCCTAACTTGGCTAGAGGACATAATTTCCAATTTTTCTCTCACTGTGGAAGTCAGTTTGGGTATTAGAAATGATCAATTTGGAAAAGGAAAAAGAAGTAAAATTTGAGGAGCTAGTTCCTGGACAATGACATGGCCACTCAAGGGACAGAGTAAAATATAACTGTGAAGGGGGATTTTCTGTCAGTTAAAACGTAAATTGGAATTTTTTTCTGTAGAGTATAAGTTACCTGCTTAATGGCACTTTGGGATTATTTATTACAGCAAAAGTCTTAAAACTCGAAATCTTGTGTGATTCTTCCAGTCAGCCACTGGAAATTCTTCCTAAAGTTATCAGTCTTTATAAGGATTGTAACAATATTGAATTTCTCAAAGCAAAAGAAACTCAAAACATTTTTTCAATGTTCTTCAATCATACAAGTTTTTTTTAACATCTATCCATTTTAGACTCATTTTCTATTAGGCTTAGACTTCTGTAACTTATAAATTGAAGGACATTAAGCAGAAAATCAAAGTATTTGTCTTGAAGATTTCTGTAAAACATTCAATTGGTCTTACCCAGTGATTCCAATACTGGCTTCAACTGTTGCCTGTAGTGGTTGTTCTGAACTTCTTGTAAACATAAGATCTAGAAAAGGTCAATCAATGCAATATATCGTGATCTTCTGAAACAAATTTGTTTATCATACATTCATGGACAAAAGCAGTTAACATTGATGTATACAGCAACTGTTTTTTTGTTTAAAAGAAGGAAGCATTCCCATTGCCTGTGAAAGCTTCAGAGAAATTGATTCAGAGGTCATTACTTAGAAGCTTTACAGACTTCCTGTCACACTAGTAAAAATAATTGGTTACCATTTGCATTATGCAATTTTAATTAGCAATACCTGTTAATACAAATTACATACTCTCGAGATTTTAATCTTTAAATGATTTGGATTTTTCAAATATGTTTTAGGAAGCTTAGGAAGCCTAGTTTAACCAACTGTTAGGCTCACACAGAATATGATATCATCTGATGTTGATGACTAGTGTCATACATGGTTCCATATTTCAATGATGTATAAAGCCCAGCATCATGTCATTCCATATGACATCAAACTCATATATTGGCTTGTTTTGGTTTTAAAGAAGTGTGCTCTCGCTAAAACATAGGCTCACAGCTGTACAATTTATTTAACAATGAAACAGAAGTTTATTAACAAAAGAAAAATGATAAGACAGAGTGTAAGTATAATCCCACTAATCCCAAAACTGTCCATTATAAACTGAAATAAACAAAAATGTTTTTGTATAGTACTCAAAACACTACTATACTCATATAATACTCAAACCACAATCCCTGCATCTAGCACTTGGTACATTAAAGTCCCTTGTGACTTCAGTTTTTAGACCAGAACTGCAGGTAGCAACAAGAGGAAGCTATCACTCACTTGCTTAAACGTACTAGCTTTAGATAATTTCTTCAAGCTTTATCCCAACACTTCTCAGGCTAACAAAAACTCTAACTCTTCACTCTGAGGTAGCCTAGTTCACTATATAACCTTCCTTCTCAGGAGCACAGTGATGTCCTAGTGCTATGATTACTGAACTGTTAATCCAGTGACCTAGGAATATTCTGGAGACCTGGATTCGAATCCAACCACAACAGATGGTAGAATAATTAATTCTAGAATTAACAATCTAATGACGACCACTGCCGATTGTTGGAAAAACGCATCTGGTTCGCTCATGTCCTTTAGGGAAGGAAAGTGCCACCTTTATGTGGTCTGACATAAACTTGACTCCAGACCCACAGCAATGTAGTTGATTCATACCTACCCTCTGGGCAATTACAGATGGGCAATAAATGCTGGCCTAGTCAGTGGCACCCTCATTCTGTGAATGAATAAAAAAAATTACAGCCATCTATCCAAAGGACTTCATGGGACTGCTCCTCTCAAAGTAAAATCTGACATCCAAAAGGCTCCCCATCTAAGCTATGGGTGTTTAAAAATAACAGGTTCCATAAATCTCTTACAAACTATGAGGCTCCATTATTTACTGTCCTGGATTGCAAAACAAAGCCCCCACTGTGGTACACAAAATCCATTCACTCTAAGCTTAGGCCCCAAAAACTGTTTTAAAATAATTCACCGTGGCTACATAAACATTAAATTAGAATTATAATTAGAATGATTAATTTCAGACACACGGAAACACACCAGTTACTAACTCAAAAACTAGAGGAGTCCCATAGTTTACTTCACAATGTGAGTGTTGAGTTGGGGAGGGCAGCGAGTGTGTGTGAAGAGTTATGAATTAACCATGCAAGTAATTTAGCTTTCTTGCTCAACATGTATTTTCTATACAAAAAAGAAAGTAATGAGGCCTAAATGCTGTACAACTTGAGGTGCTGATCAGGTGTTGAAGTGAAATCTATACAATATTACTTTATAAATATGTAAATATA
The DNA here is from genome assembly GCF_030684315.1 of Stegostoma tigrinum. Taxonomy (NCBI): domain Eukaryota; kingdom Metazoa; phylum Chordata; class Chondrichthyes; order Orectolobiformes; family Stegostomatidae; genus Stegostoma; species Stegostoma tigrinum. The sequence continues at coordinate 55,674,761 of NC_081362.1, forward strand.
TGAGGCTACCTATGAAAGTTATAAATTTAAATCTGGTTAAAAGATGCCAGGAGGCAATGAACAGCCTTTAACTGGCCTGCTTCTGAGAGATGATAACAGTAGCTTGCCATGCATATAACAATCTAAATTTGCATCTTTTACCACAGAAAACAAATACCTCTTAAGGCTTGAAATTGTTCCATGAGGCACAAAGGAAATGATTCAATAAGAAGAATGGAAAGAATTCTAAGCTCGAAAAACAAATGGGTTTCAATCAGGTGGCAAGTAAAATGTAAAAGGTTTCAAATCTACAATACCGCTCTTTGGCCTAATTCCCTTTCAGTTTTAATGGAGGTATGCGTGTGCAACATGCTCCTAGGAGGCTGCTTTTTCCTCATATAATATTTTAATTCAAGTTGTATACCTCGTATTTATGCTCTGTCCCAGCAAACAGTGGCTGATCAGATGTCACTGGGCAAATGAAACTCTGGAAAAATAAAGCAGAGATCCAAAGGGATTTGAGTATCCATGTACAAAGACATTAATGTGCCATGGGCACATTCAAAACATGATTTAAAATTCTAAAGGAACACCTAGTCTTGACTGTCATCTACTAATGCCTATATTTAGGCAAAGTGCTTGGAAACTGCACACTAGATGTTGACTTTAAAACTAAGAATTTGTACTTACTGTTCAAAACACTCCAAATGACATCAATTTAAATGGATACTCTTGTTCATATTAGCCTCACCCTGCATAGTTTGTGAACTGTAAGCATTTCCATTGGATAAGTAATTCTAGTAAGTGGTATATGACATTATTCAGAAAATTTACTTAAATCTTTCTTATGTGGATGGATTTTACATGAATCGGTAGATACTTGCTAACTGCCAGGTGTCCAACTGTGATTTGTTGTCAAAACTAAAATGGTCCTAAAATTGAATCAGAGATAATGGGAACTGCAGATGTTGGAGAATCCGAGATAACAAAAAGTGTGGAGCTGGATGAACACAGCAGGCCAAGCAGCATCTTTGGAGCACAAAAGCTGACGTTTCGGGCCTAGACCCTTCATCAGAAAAAGCGGGTGGAGAGAGGGTTCTGAAATAAATAGGGAGAGGGAGGCGGATCGAAGATGGAGAGAGGAGAAGACAGATAGAGAGGAGGCGGAGGTGGCGGAAAAGTTGCTCGATGTCCAAACGTGACTGGTATTCGTTGATGTGTGGGTGGAAGGGTACAAAGGTGAGCCCCTTGCTGAGGGCTGACCATTTGCCTTCAATCAGGGGGAGGTCTGGGGGGGATGGTGAAAATTTGGCATGGCATGTGAGAGGCAGTTCTGAGGATGGAAAGTCTGGAAGAAGAAAATTAAAGGTAAGATTTGATTACCATTTTGCAAGGTATCTCCCAGCTACGGACAGTTTGAATGAAAGGCTGTAGCGCCCAACTACAAACAAGGACACTTAAAAAGGAAGGGAAAGATTAAAATCAGAAGTGACACATATTTTGAATAGAAAATAAAGCACTGGTGCATTCTTGAAGAGATGCAGAAGTTGCAGAGAGGTAACAAAAGCTAGGAGAATAAGGGGTCAGGAGTGACATCAGTGGATTGAGGCAGGGGGAAGGGTGGTACCAAAGGACAAAGTAAGGGGTGGCACGATGGCTCAGTAGTTAGCACTGCTGCCTCACAGCACCAGGGACCTGGGTTCAATTCCAGCCTCAGGCGACTGTCTGTGTGGAGTTTGCATATTCTCCCAGTGTCTGTGTGGATTTCCCCAGGGTGCTCTGGTTTCCGCCCACAGTCCAAAAGTGTGCAGAGTAGGTAGATTGGCCATGCTAAACTGCCCATAGTGCCCAGGGATGTTTAGGTTAGATGGGTTAGGCATGGGAAATACAGGGGTAGGGTCTGGGTGGAACGCTCTTTAAAGGGGCAGTGTGGACTTGTTGGGCCAAATGGCCTGCTTCCACACTGCAGGAATTCTATGAAGTGCAGTAGATAGTTGAAGGAGGGGAAAGACACGAGTAGGGTTGGTGACAGGAGTAAGGCCTAAAAAAAATCTCAACTGTTCACACGGTCCAATGAACCCATTGATTCATGTGAAATTCATCCACTTTAGAAAGCTTCAAGTAAACTTTCTGAATAACGTCATACACTACCTATTTGCATTCCTGATCCAATGAAAGTGGTCTGCAATAAATAGCTTACAGTTCACAAACTATGCAAGCTGAAGCTAATTCGAACAAGAGTGTCCATTTAATCTGATGCCATTCGAAGTGCTTTGAACAGTAAATGCAAAATCTTAGTTTCAGTCAACTGTGAAGACTAGGTATTCCTTAGAATTTTAAATCAAGTTTTGAAATGTGTCCATGGCACATTAATGTCTTTGTACATAAATACTCAAATCCCTCTGCTTTAATCTTTCAGAGTTTTGAAAATGCTGTTAACCAGCTTTGATAGGTCCAAGATGATGAACTCACACTTAACTATTCTGAAATCAATATGCCACAGTTTTGCTGATTCTTTTAAGGAAGCCAAGATGAGAGTGGAAGTGTGGTAATGTCACTGTAATGGTAAGCCAGAGGCCATCCCAAAGCTGTAGAGGCAAAGGTTCAAATACTACAATGATAACTGGTAGAATGTAAATTTAATTAGTACAATTCAATAATTTGAGAAAATTCTGTAACTGAAAGCTAGTCCCAGTGATGGTGCCATTAAACGATCAATTGTCATAAAAACCCATGTGGTTCACTACTGTCTTTAACAGGCTACACCCGACTCCTACTGCCTAGTGATGGGGTTGTATCAACCTGCTACAGAAGTGTCAAAATGAAATAAAACCAAATAGACCAACTAGCATCAGCTTAAGCACTGGAAATGAGAATGGGGCACTTATGTCGATCCTGCAAAGTCCTCACTATCAATGTTGTGGAAGTGCTGGTGTTGAACTGGAGTGGACAAGGTTAGAAGTCACACACCAGGTTATAGTCCAAAAGGTTTATTTGAAATTATAAGCTTTTAGAGCACTGCTCCTTCATCAGATGAAGTGAAGAGAAGCACACAGGCACATAATTTATAGGCAGAGAGATCAAAAGATCATACACATTGTATGAGTGGACAGACTTCAGGCTGAATAATAAGTCTCTGCAGGTGATCAAAAGTGTCAGATGGTTTGAGTGAAGTGTCAACAGGTGACTAGCAAGTGATGACCTATAATCCGATTAAAAGAGGCAAGAGAGATAATTACAAAAATTAAAAATAAGGTGGTGCTGGAGACAACCACTTTATTTTTAATTTTTGGAATTATCTCTTCACCTCAATTAGTCAAATTATAAGTCATCCTTTCACTTGCTATTCAGCTGTTGACATTTTACTCACACCATCTGACACTTTTGATCACCTGCAGACAGTTATTATTCAGCCTGAATATAGTCCACTCATACAATGTATATGATCTTTTGATCTCTCTGCCTATAAATTATGTGCCTGTGTGCTTCTCTTCACTTCATCTGATGAAGGAGCACTGCTCTGAAAGCTTATAATTTCAAATAAACCTTTTGGACTATAACCTGGTGTTGGGTGACTTCTGACCTCCTTATCAACATCTAAGGGCTTGTGTCAAATTGAGAAGTGACCTAGAGGCTAGTCAAGCAACTGTCTTTCACACTCACTGTGACATGCTTTATAGTCAATATCCTAGACACCATCTCAGCGGTATTCATCCTGATTTTGAAATACATCATTCCTTCACTGTCACTGGGTCAAAATCCAGGAATTTGCTATGGGCATTGTGGGTCAACTACAGCACACAGACTGCAGTGGTTCAAAAAGGCAGCTCAGCAACAACTTCAAGATTAACTGGGACAGGCAATAAATGTTGGCCAGCCAGCGACACCAATGTCTCACCAGTGAATAAAAGGAATAGTCCAGGGGTAGTTCATTAATGAAGCTGAAGATGCCATTTAATGTCACAGGGAGATGGTTAAATCCCCATCTCCTGAGGATGGTCAGAGCCCAGCACTTGACTAGCAAGAATGTTACTTTTCACTTATGAGCCCAAACATGAATGTTGTCTCACTGCTTTTACATATGGACACAAACTGCTTCAGAGTATAAGGAGTTATAAATGTTACTGAATATTACCTCATCAGCTGTGAATTGTGTGTGATCTGTAGTAAATAATTCACCTGCAGCAATTACAAGACACGTCAGGATTGTGCAACTCAAAAACTATTCACCAGATTAAACTTTCACAGAATCAAAGATTTGTTAGGGTGAAAAGAAGGTAATTTTTCCCATTACGTTTGTTCCGACTATCTGACAATTTCGACTGCTGCCAAATTCCTGACATTTCCCCCTCTATACATTGTTTCTCACCCCATTAAATTACTCAGTTGAACCTGCCTCCAACATATTTCCAGGCAGTGCATTCCAGACCCGAACTATTTGCCGTACAAAAAGCAGCTTTGTCTCACTTCATGTTTACTTCATTTGCGAAACGCTTTAAAGAGGCTCCCAGTTTTCGATCCTCTTATGACCGGGGACTGTTTTTTCCTATCTACTCTATTCAGACATTTCATGATTCTGAAAGTTTCAATCTGATCTACTCTTAGCCTTCTCTTCTATCTATGTTCATACATTCGGCTTCTCATCCTTAGAACTTTTATTTCTTCCATCACAAGTGCAATGGGGCTGCAGTGTTTGTGATGCCACTGTGCTACTTGGAATATTAAATCTGACATGAACTATCCACAGCACTTCATTAATTTATGAAATACAGATCTTGGCATGAATATTCTGTAACTACGTGAATCATTTCAGTACCACCTGCATGGCTAAACACCAATACAAAGCTCACAACAGGCACTGACACTGTGCCTTTGCTGAACCAGATAGGCAAATTGTGAAAAACATATGTATTGAGTACTGACCAAGAAGAAAATCTTTTTTAAATAAGTTCTTCCTTGAAACTGAAACCAGGATGTTTCAGAAAGCATTTCCTTATGGCAGTATTGGAACAGACCTCTCAGATAAACTTTCTACAACATTGTGATTCTTTTCCATATGGTCACGGATTCCTAGAGGCAGCTCACTTTTGAGCCTGGGGCAAGGTTTTGGAGATATTTTTTCAGACTGCATCTTATACTTTTCTGGCAACATCAGCGTTGCTACAAAGTTTCTTGGAAGGTTCCTTACTGAAAAGCCTAGCAAATTTTCCCATAATATGTTAACAAATGTGCATTAATTACCTACTCTGTTTCTATGGAGTCTCTCATGTCTGATTGCTGCTGCAACATACCAAGTGTCGATTCCATAACAATTCACCACTAAACAGATGTCTTCCCAAAGACTGGCATCCTTTGCATTCATCCCATTTTTAAAAGGCTACTGTGCACCCAGGTAAGCACTAGCATTCTGAAGCTGCCCTCTCATTGACTGACAGAATCAGAACAGGACGGAAGAGGACAAGATGGTATTGTGCTTCACCAATCGGGACCTAGAGGTCATGACAAACAGTGGTCCAAAGCACAGATGTCCTCTTTGCAGAGAACTTGCAGAAAAGGGTGTGTTGTCATATGCTGCCAACCTAGTCTGAGTTTGCTACTTGGGTCAGCGATGTCTCCAGAGTGGAGGAATAGCCAGAGATGTAGAAAGAAGGTCTCTCCTGTTCTGCCTTCTCTGCACGACCAGGCTAAGTGCCAAACTCTCCTCTCTGCTACACAACACACGCTGTCACTACTACAACATCTAACAAATTCTTCCACTCTCACTATTGCATGCAACCTTCCCTCACTCGCTTCTGTTTGATGCTTCCAAACTCCCACACCATTAACCCATGCTGCCATGGTACTGCCCCTCAGTCTTTTACCCACATTGAACTATAATAGCCATGCCATCCACTGTAATCTCACTCATTGGTCCCTTGCTTCCCATCACAGGACAGGGCAGCCTTCCAAAGGCAGAGAGTCTGTGTACAGGTGGAGGAGTGACTGATATTCATGGCCTTACCATCTACAAGAGAAGAAACCTGGCTCTCAGAGGAGAAGACTGGGACCATACTGCGGGGATGCAGCAACATTCATATTCTGCCAAATGAGTGTATTACACTCCTCATTCCACTGCTACTTTCATATTAACTCTGCTGTCACTCTCAATCATTGCACATCACTTCTAACCACTGGTAGCAATGCCTTTTCACAGTTCATCTTACAGTTTCTGTTAGCCTGCTGTGGATCTCCACAGAGAAACACCAGCTTCTGCAAAAGTACCATCCTAAAACTCTCAAGACAAGAGTACCCAGGCCTGTGAGGAAGGATCAACAAAGCTGCCTTCTGCAACCCCCTACTACCCCAGAGGCTGACACCTTGGTGGGAATTGTAGATATTGAGTGGGGGTATATGATGTCATGAGCACCTCACAGCAATCACCCAGCAGCTGTCGGAGGAAGAAGTGGCCTAGGCTGCTGTCACTCTGAGGGCTGTAACAGATGAGCATCTGCTCAGCTCAAGGCAGGAGATGACTCTTTGAGTCGACAATCAGAGCTTCATTCAAATGCATCAGAGGCAGACAGGCAGATGAGACACAAGAGCCCTTCATCGACCAGACGGTGCATTGATGTAGCAAATTCTGCAATTATCTGTCTGTCATTGACAGCCAGGCCAAACCCCCTCAAAAGCTGCTGGAGAGGACATCTTCAGAACTGACTGTAGCTGGAAAAAAGTTGGTACACATGCTGAAGACGGAGTGGGGAGGGGGGGTGGTGTGGTAGTAAATGATAGATTGAGATAGGGTCCAGAGAGAGAGAAAAACAGTTGGACAGACAAAGAATTGGGTAAAGTGAGCTAGGAAGAATCAACAGTTGCTGATGGGGACCATCAGTGACTGACAATAGGTTGTTTGTGGTGGCAGCCCACGTGATGACAAGGTCTGGTGTGTGAGGATTAGGGTAAGGACATGGGAGATAGAGTCCTGAAGGCTGCAGGGTCCCCCAGTGGATAATGAGATTCTGTTAGTCTAGCTTGCACTGAGCTTCGCTCAAGCACTATAGCAACCCACAGACAGTTATGTCAACCAGGGAACACGGTGGTGCATTGAAGTGGCAAGCAACAGGAAGCTCAGGGTCATTTTTACCAAACATCCCTCATGTTTGGCTCTATTTGTGTGCAAAAGGTATCTATATCAAAGAGGTGTCCAACACTGCTGTGCGAGGAGACACAACACACAAAGAGGGCCACCTCAGCCTGATGTCCTCATCATCCCCAACATCTACACCTCACACCCCAAAAATGTTGTATATTTCAATAAGGTTGCCTTTCATTCTTCAAAATTTCAATGAGTACAGGCACCCTAGTCAATATCTCCAATTAAGACAGTCCCTCCATACCTGGTATTAGCCCTGACAACATTCTCTGGACTGCCTGTAATGCAAGCGTATAATTCCTTAGATAACAGGCCCAAAACCATTTGCAATATTCCAGCCGTGGTCTGGATTGTGCCTTGTATAGGTTTAGTAAAACCTCCCTGCTTTTAGGCATATTCTAGTTACCTTGTTCAGAGATGTTATTATACACCTTAGGAGCAGGCGTGACTTGAAACCAAGCTTGGCTCAGAGGTAGGGACACTACCGCTGCACCACAAGCAACACCGTACAATATTGATACAGTACCCTTGATAACGAAGTGTGGGGCTGGATGAACACACCAGGCCAAGCAACATCTTAGGAGCACAAAAGTTGACAAAAGAAAATTATTTTCTGATGAAGGGTCTAGGCCCGAAACGTCAGCTTTTGTGCTGCTAAGATGCTGCTTGGCCTGCTGTGTTCATCCAGCCCCACACTTTGTTATCAAGGGTACTGTATCAATATTGTACGGTGTTGCTTTTGCCACCCTCAGTACTGGCTCTGAGCAGTGTTTGATGCAGAGGAGTAGGGAAAATCAGATGATAATCAGCAGGAGGTTTCCTTTCAAATGTTTGACCTGATGCTATTAAATTCAATGGGATAAAGAGCTTCTTGAGCAATTTGATTGGAAAGATTGAAGCAATATTTTGTGCTTTCAATGCAATGAACTATTGACCATAAAGACTATAATGTCATCATTGTAACCTCACATCCATGCCGTAGTGAATTACAAGTTTTACTATTCCAATGTCCCATGAATTGTTTGAGAATTTTCAAACCTCTAAACTTCAGTTCACACATTCAGTTCTGCAGACCATGTCCTTTTAGACGTGACACCCTGGTAACACCTATGGTAATAATATTCTGGTAATAGTAACGACATTTTGTGCTCCAGAATTAGGCATGCCCCTAGCCAGTTACAATCTATCTAGTAATGTATCAAAATTGCCCAGAAGTGTCCTGTACGCAAAAAGCTGGACAATATCACACAATCAATTAGCATTCTATCAGTCTACCACTGATTATCAGCAATGTGATGGAAGGGTTCACTGACAGTGCGATCACATGGAAATTGCAAAGAAATAACCTGCAAAGGAAATGTAAAAAGAATGTCATTTCAGCTGTAAGATGTCACTGCCGCAGTTTGTCAGGGTCCAACAGCTACAGTTGCTTCATCAATAACCTTCATTGTAAGGGCAGAAGGAGGGATGTTTGCTGTGGTTGCACAACATTCTGCACCATTCATGACTCCTCAGATACTGAAGCCGTCTGGATCCACCTGAAGCAAGACCTGTACTACGTCGAGGCTTGGGCTGACCAATGGCAAGCAACATTAACATCATACGATGGCCATCTCCAACAGAGAGAATCTAACCATTGCTCCTTGACATACAATGGCATTACCATAATCAAATTGCCCATTAAGCATATCTTGGGGGTTACTACTAACCAGAAACCGGTACAGACGAGCTGTATAACCCGTGGTTGCAAGATCAGGTCAGAGGCTAGGAATTCTGTGGTAGGTAACTCCTATCCAGTCTTCCCAATGCCTGTGTACTGTCTACAAGGCACAAGTTATGAATGTGATGGAATGCTCTCCACTTGCCTGGATGGGTACAGTTCCAACAATTCTTAACTTAAACTTAACATCATCCAGAAAAAAAAATCAGCAAACTTAATTGGTACCACAACCTTCAGCCCTACTATCAGGCAGCAACAGTACAATTATAAAAGGCACTGCAGTAACTCATCAAGGCTCCTTTGACAGTACCTTCCAAAACACACAACTTGTTTCAACTAAAGGTCAAGGGCAGTAGATCCATAAGAACATGATCATCTGCAAGTTCACGGACCAAGGCACACACAGAGTCGCAGAGTCATACATCACAGAAACAGACCCTTCGGTCCAACCAGTCCATGCCAAACATATTCCCAGTAAATTAGTCTCACTTGCCTGCTCCTGGCAAATCTTTACTATTCATGTACTTATCCAAGATTTTTTTTAATAATCCTGACTTGAAACTCTAAACAACATTCCTTTATTTCTGTTGGGACAAAATCCTGTAACGCTCTTCCTCACAGCACTGTGGACGTTCCTACATCCCAACGACTGCAGCTGTTCAAGGCGGCAGTTCATTGCCACATTCTCCAAGGCAATTAGGGATGGAAAATAAATGGTGGTTGAGTCAGCATCATTCAGATGTCAAAAACAAATATTTTTTTAAAAATGCAGCGCATCCACGACTGAAGTGAGACAAGCAATCTTACACTTCAGGTCGAGACAGGATGTGTAATGGAGAAGCACTGCTGCTCACCAGTCACTCCTTCCCTATCTACATCTTATCCACATGGCAGCCTCTTAGAACCGAGACTTCCATTCTCTCACAAGTTGCCTGCTTCTCTCTTCAGTAGTTTTGTCTCAGAATGTGAGGTTAGAAGCATTAGGGAGAAAGAATGACAGTAGTCAGACAGGAGGTAGAGATTACAGGAGGAAAATACTCATCCCTTGAATTTAATAATCACAAGCTTCTATGGCTTCACCCCTATATCTGTAATGACCTCCAGTACTAAAACTATCCCACAACTCTGTGTTTCTCCAATTCTCTAATTCCTCCAATCAGATCAGCCTTTGGGTGGAATGGGTGCAAACTTCTGGCTCGAGGTGCACATCAATAGTGTCAACGTCACCAACTTCCTGGCCTACTTTGGAGAGATATTCAAGAGATATCTCTCTTGATATCTCTTAACAGAGATATGTCTTGAATATCTCTCCTAATCATATGTAGATGTAGGGCATCGATTTTAGTTTCACATATAGGGAGTGATACTTTTTGACAGCGCAGTGTGGCTGAGTTAGGAGGTATATAATAGTAATCCTTCACTTTGTAAATAAATCTGAAGCTGAGTAAAGATTAGCTCCAGTGGCTTTCTGGACAGAACTAAAGGGTGCTATACAAATGGAAGTTGTTGCTGCTGCAATGGTTTATGAGCAGATAAATGGGATGAAGTCAATTGATCTTACAGAGCAATGATCAAATTGCTTTTGCTGCTGTAAATTTTTAATGACAGACAGACTACAAGCAGACACAGATTAGATAAGTACAGAAGATAAGTGATAAATGCAATTTATTGCAGAATGATATATCCTGAAAGAGAATTGACGGTATGTGGGGGGTTGAGGAGGGAATGAAAGGCACTGAAGCTTGTGGGTAAACAGAGCCACCTACTGTTATAAATGCATGATGACTAGAAAATTGCTGTGCAGATAGTGCCAAGAAATAGGCCTAAAGAAGTCAAAGTGTAAGTAAGAGCATTACTTAAATAAGAGCATGACTTAAGAAAGAGCAGTTGCCAATAAATGGGAGGGATAAGGAAATTATTTTGTACAATCAGGAGAAACCTACAGCAAGGATATGGCAAAGACATATAAAAAACCCCCCCAGATATTCAACAAAACTTTCTCTTCCCTTTCCTACTCACTGAAGTCCTGGTGTAGTTTAACCCTCTGCTTCAAAATAGTTAATTATGAAACAATCTGGACATTCTAAAGATTCTCTCATGTAAACAAACTGCCATAAATCAAGCCTTTGGTACAAATTCTACTAAAGTCGAAGGAATACATAACTATGTCAGAGACAATAATTTGGGAAAAAATTTAAAAGTTGTACTGGCTGCTACCTCATCATTACAGCAAAGAGTTCAGTGCACTAAAAATGAAGATTTATGATAATATACCTGAAGATGATAGAAATCAGATGGAACAGTAGATTAGATCTATTTGAAATGTCTCCATTGAACCTTAAAACTTGAGACCTACTCCAGTCTAAAATTTTGATGATTACATCTTCCTGTTAATTTCTCATACCCACTTTCTACTTCATTCCCTTCTCGTATGGAGCTGTTATCCCACTTTTCTTTTGCTATTTTACAATCAGACCACAGTGATTCTTCTCTATCACTTTGCAATTTCAACTTTGTTTTACTAAACAATAGAAGTATTCAGTGTATGAAACCCATCTGTTATAGTTGGATGACCCTCAAATTGAGGATGGCATCTACTCATGTTGTGAAGTTCTGCTCTGGGTCTTCTCGTGACAGAACAGGCGAACTCTTGATTTACAGATCTTTGAGGATATGGTTCAGACTGTCCCATGAGGTAAGTGAATCTCAAATACAGGATATGCTTTCTTTTCTTTGCTTCTCTGCTAAAATGATGATTTTAACTAAAATTAAAAGATACAAAGAGTGGTGCAGCATGATGCACAAGTTGTTGTTATTTTGAACAACTGGTAGCCAACTCCTTCTACACATTAATGCCAGCGCTGCTGCACTTCAAGGAGAACGTAAGAGGATGAATGAATTGTTTTATTCATTCTCCCTGAATTGTTGGCCATTTGAGAACTGAGGATAGAATCTTCTGGTATCCAGATACAGTGGATTGGATACTCTAATTGGTTTGTTGGTTGTTTAGCCTGAATGCTTGAGGAGCTGATTTCAAAAATGAGATGAGCATTTGTTTCTGCATTTAACTACAACATATTGGGTTGTGAGAGAGAAACCACAGGGTCTTGAAGAAGCAGGTTAACAAGTTAAATATGTTAACAGATCATTTTTGAAAGAGTGTTTAGTCTGTAACTAGTTTCAAAGGCTTCTTGTAACTCACAAGTGGAAATAAGACAACAACACTTATTTGAGGGGCTTAAGAAGCCACAGGAAAATATCCCTGTAAATCTTGAAACGTCTTACTTGCTTCCTTGCATGAAAATCTTTTGCGCACTGTACTTGTTCCAAGACTTAATTTCTGTACTTTTCTAATGTGTTTGATGGTGACTTTTACTAATTGGTGGGTTTCTTTTTCACTCTGTATCCATGACATTTCAAGCTAGCATGGATGCTGTTTTATGTTACGTTTCAGAGGAGTACTCTGATGATCAGTAAAAGCAGAAGCATAGACAGCTGCACTGGCTGCATCACTAGTTCTAACAGGAAAGGTATTTGAAAGGAATTCGGGGATTTACATTTACATATTACATCAATTGAACCCTTTTAACAGTATCTTACAGTTGTTTAGTACATCCTCATGTGGTGTGACCCTTTGATCTTTTACTTATAAATTTTGTGTCTGATACTACCTCTCTCACTAACATTTGAAGAGGGAGTAAGACTCCAAAAGCCTGTGTTTTCAAATAACCCTGTTGGACAATAAGCTGGTGTCGTGTCATTTCCCAATCCAAAACCAGCACCTCTATGTCATCCTTAGCAGCAGCAGTATTCTCCTTAAAGATACTGTTTTACAGTGTCATATGACAGATGAAAATTCCAAAGTATGACAGACATTATTCCTTTTTAAATCTAAAATGTGTACAGTAAAAGAAATCTGCTGCAGCCAAAAAAAAATGACTGCACATAAAAGTTCAGCTTCTGTGTGGAGAAGTCCTGTTTGCGACCCATGGAATGTCCCGGTGAGGAATCTGAAGTTGAGAATGGGATTACTTTAGCAGCCTCTGGGAAAGAATAGTATCTGTAGAAACTTAAACCAGAGAGGGAAAATAACGGGGAAGCACAACAAGTTGGCTGATTATCTATCCCTCTCCTTTCAGCAGAATTTGCATATTTTGGCCTTTCAAGTTAGGGCTAAAAACCAATTGCAACATTAATCTGGGTGCATTAGTGGCCTGTGTGGAATAATGTGCTTTAAGGTCATGGCACTGAGAACAGCCATTTGAAGACTCCTGTGCCACTGTGCTCTTTAAGGTTCCTTCCAGGAATTGTTGGATTTCACAGTCAGCTGCTTACAAAGCAAGGGAAAAGACACTCACTCACTCAGTGCTGACAGTCAGCCACCGTCAAAAAGAGCCAGGAAAAATAGTTTCAAATCAGCTTACAAAGTCAAGAATCTCAAAATTGACTGTTACACTACAATACCAAGATGACTATGACAGCCAACCTAAGGACAAAATGTTTAGCTATCTGTTCTTCACAAATAAATTCGGAGATTGATCTGTATTTTTTTTAAGTTTTACCATCTTAGATTTGCTTCTTAATTCTAATCTGTATATATGTGTTGCATTAATATTTTTTCTTGTGTCGAGTACATAAACACATTTTTTTGTTTATTCAAGAAAGCTGATTAAATTTGTTCATTTTAACAAAAAAGTGCTGGAGAAACTCAGCAGGTCTGGCAACATCGACAGAAAAAGAAAGTTAATGACTTGAATCCGATATGACTCGTATTACTGTTAACTGTTTCTCCCGCCACTAATGTTGCCAGATCTGCTGAGTTCCTCCAGCCCTTTCTCTTTTCATTTCAGATCACCAGCATTTGCTGTACTTTGCTTTTTTCAAGAAATTCATTTGAGTCTGGAAGTTGGGTATCCATTAGAAAAGGGATCGTTTTTAAAAGACTAACCTGTTGGGATCAACCAAGGGGAGAGGTGAATGATCAAGATCGGCCAGACCACCCCATCTCAACCGGGTCACTAACAGTTAGAGGTATCTCATTTAGAAAAACAAATTGGGAACCTCACCTGGGGACTAGTTGCAACAGCAGGAGGCGATAATCGGGGCGATGCAGACATGGGGTTACTGGTAGAGCTTGAGCTTCCTGGACATGACTGACCATCTATTTCTCAGGAAGCTCAGGATTCACAAAAGGTTCTTGACAGAGATTTGCAATCTACTGGAATAAGCTGTGCTGCCAACTAGAACTGGTGGCCATGCTCTCCCAGAGGCTGTTAAAGTGACACTATCCTTAGTTTCTTTAAGGTTCCTTCCAGGAATTGTTGGATTTCACAGTCAGTTGCTTACAAATGCTTTACACAGGTGACAGTTGCCATGTTGGCTATGGCTGGCAATTTTAAACTGAAAGCTACAACGCTCGTCAAATGAGAAGGTAGTCTGGTCTCCTTTTCTGCCTGCGTGTGGTAATCAAGACATTTCAGATTACTCAGGAGTGTTCATTAAGTGTAAGGGTTTCCAGTTCAAAATTTCACAGGCGGGATGCAACCATAAAAACATATTTACACGAGTGTGCAAACTCCCAGGGAGTGGCCATGATGCACTTGCCTTGTGTCAGTTTATTTTCTGAGTTCTTTAAACCACAGAAAGCATGTAGACCCGGCTTCTTGCAAACGAGAACTAGCCACTACAAATATAGTATGTAGCATTTGTGAGGAACCCAAGCAATAATGCCACAATTGATGCTAAATAAGATCATAAGACTAAGGAGCAAAAGTAGACTTTCTGCCCATCAAGCCAGCTCCACCTTTCAATCAGATACTGGCTGATCTGACAATCATCAACTTTTTGGCCTTTTCCTTATAATCTTTGATTCCCCTACTGATTAGAAAAAAGTCAGTCTTAGCCTTGAATATACTTAATGAACTAGACACCCAGCATTCTGCAGTAAAGAAGCCCATAGATTCACCACGCTCTGGGAGAAGAAATTCCTTCTCATCTCTACCTTAAAACATGCAACCCTGTATGCTGAGGTTATGCTCTCTGGTCTCAGATAGACACTTCCACAGGAGGAAACAATCTTTCTGCATCTACCATGTCAAGTCATCCGAGAATCTTGAGTGTTTCAATGAAGTTGACAATCAATCATTCTTCTAAACTCAGTGCAGGCTCAAACTTTTAATCCTTGCCTCATAAGACAGTCCTCCATGTGTGAAACAGCCTAGTGAAACTTCTTTGAAATGCCTGCAACACCAGTATATCTTCCCACAGATAAGGGACCTAAATCTGTTCATAGTTTTTCAACAGTGGCCTGACTCCTGCATTCTATAGCTTTTGAAAGCCTCCCAATCTAGAATCAGTGACCAGCATTGTAAGAAACACACTTGGATGTGAAGCAATCAGACAGGAGGAACGCGAGCTCAGGGTACTATGACATTTAAAAAAAAAAGTGTGCACTACTTCCTATCTTGGAAATTGCACTCCAACAGAGATCACATTCTGGTGATGACTACAGCATCCTTGAATAGTCTCAGCAAGGTCACAGAGACTTAACCAATAGAGCTCATTGTTCTTGGGTACAAAAGGTATATATTTGTCAGGACTCATGTCAATGATTTTCATTTACACTGGGTTTTAAAAGTTGTTGATTTCCAACTAGTATTGTGAACAGCCCAAATGGAACTAGGAAAGTCCCATTCAATCCAGGTCACCTGGGATCCCACATTTAATTTAATTTATTTGAACAGCTGCAACTACAGTAATCATGTATCCCCTACTTTTGTCCCAACCTACCAGCATCATCAAAACGCTGCCTTTGAGCCTTTCTCCTTTTTGATACCCTTGAGTTATAAGCTGACCAGGCAATCATGCAAGAATAGGAATTAGAAGAGGGAAGGAAAGTCGAGGACGGGGAAATACTGTCATTCACTCTTAACTGACATAGTATATAGCCTATTGGGCAGCTGTACAGGCAGGATCTGTAGATGTTCTGTCATAGATGAAATCTTTGAGAAGGTGGCCTAGGAGAGAATGCTGAAAGGGTTCGTACACATATTTTGGTGCATTGCTAGGTTTGTTAAAATGCTGGAATCACTGTCAAGAAACATGGAAGATTCCAACACCATTTGGTTCGGGGCTTTGATCAGGATTCGTAACTTTTTTGGCTTGTTGGCCAAAGTTTCCGTTTCCACTGCAACACGAGCAGAAGTTCGATATGACAAGATATGAGCTAACAAATGGTATGCTGAAGCTGCACTTCAGGAGTTTTGACAACATCTGTTCTGATGAAAAGTCACCTGACATGAAACATTAGCTCTGTTTTCTCCCTGCAGATATTGCCAGACCTCCTGAGATTCTCCAGCAATTTCTGTTGTTGAATGAGAGAGATCATAGGTGAGCGTTGTACGCCATGTGGCTGTTATTTAATTTCATCATCAAATAGCTCAGAGGTTACCAACTCTGATTATCAGACAGGCCAGGAACTGTCAAAACTGCTAATCTCCAGCTTCTCCTCCTCTACGATAGTATCAGGGTTGCTGAGGCACAACACTAATCCTCTACCTAGTTTGTTCTATGCTGTCTTTTTCTGAAAAGAGAGAACGAGGAAGCTTTGAGAGAGAGTAATGGCACATATTGAATGGACTGATGACGAACATCTGATGAACAGGACTATCGGGGGACAAGCAATATTAAGAGGAGGTTGAGTGCCTGTGGTGGATGCATTGATAGTGACATGTGGAAATGTACAAAGAGGGAATCATACACTTGCAGTTAAGTTAGTGTGAGAAGTGATGTGCTGGGCTATGCTTAAAACTGCATATTTCCTATCAAAGTCCAGATACATCTTCATACCCTCATTAGCAGGGTCTTCTGCTCCTGTAGGCATCAGATCTAGAGGGGGATCAGTAAAGTGGGGCAAAGACTTGCATGTTTTGACTTCACAATGACAATCCTTTTGTTCCCATCCATTAAGTGTCCTTTGGGAAACCTGGAAATCAAAAGTAAATTCAGTGGCTAGGTTGAAAACCCAATGATGGATGCATTGTAATCTCCTGCGGGTCCCCTTTGCACTCAGTTGTACAGCAGCACATTACCACATTAAAATGTCCCTCAAAGTAACAAATTCTGGGCATCATAATTCAGAAATTATGTCAAGTCTTAGAGAAGGAGCATAGGAGATTTACTAGATTGGTGCAAGGGATGAAAGGCTTCAATTACGTGAAGATATCCTAGAAGAAGGGTAAGACTTGATACAGCTATTTGAAATTAGGGAAGTGTTTGAACACAGTAAATAGGTTGAAATTGTTTCCAGTAGTAGAAGGATCAGCAGCTAGAGGGCACAGGTGTAAGGTAACAAACAAAAAGACCAAAACAAAAAAAAGATTCAACAGTACATTATAAAGCAAATCAGATCAAAAATTTGTATGGAAAAAGAGCAGGCAAGTGGACTAACTGAATAGCTCTTTCAAAGCATTAGTGCAGATACGACAACCAATTTGCCTCGTTTTGTAATGTATCATTCTATCACCCTTAGTTGGCATACACGAGTCCCCTGTACTGTTATGGTCTAAAACAAAAAAAAATCTAATTTATTTAGTTTCCAGTTCTGATAAAAAGAGTCTGTACCCAAAGTACAGATATATCCATTTGCCTTTACATAAACTGGGAAACTGAAAGATTGGTTACATACTTCTACTACTTGATTTGTTTCTTCTCTTGAGAAAATACAAGGCTTTTAAAATTAGCTTTTAAAGTATGAATATAATTACTTGCTTGCTCCTCTCACTTCAATTTGCAAAATAACCAAAAATAAAACAAAGAAGAGTAGATGCTGAGATCTGAAACAAAAATACAAATTGCTGGAGAAACTCAGCAGGTCTGGCAGCAACTGTGGACAGAAAGCAGAGTTAAAGCTTTGAGTCCAGTGACCCTTCATCAGAACTCAGAACATTCCATTCTACTGGCACAAGTAACCATTTGATTTGCATCTGCTTTTATTCTCTTAAGGAATATTAAAGTTTAAGAATAGGAATAATGAATGTGAATGGGGATAATACTGCCAATCAGGGTTCTTGTGGCGCAGTGACCTTCAAGTCAGTTTGGAAAAAGGGTCACTGGACTCAAAATTTTGACTTTGCTTTCTACCCACAGATTCTGCCAGATCCACTAAGTTTCTTCAGTAATTTCTGTTTTTTTTGTCACAAAATACCCATTTTGCCTAATATCTTAAGCATTTGTTTTCCAATTGTGAAAAAGAAGCTGTAATAATAATAATATAAAAAATAGGGGAGGAACAGGCCATATGACCCTTCATGGCTGATGTAACCTTGGCCTCAATTTCCATTGTTCTGTCCTGATTAAGTCATTAAACTGTTTCCCTGTCAAGCTATAATACCGGAACATGTAACAGATTGACTTGCATCTGCCCTCTTCCCTAAATTAACATTCAAATTTAAGAATAACAAGTCAATAAATGTGAAGGGGCATAATTCTACCATTCAGGGCTCTTGTGGTGCAATGATAGTGTCCCTACCTCCAAGCCAGTTCTGAAGAAGGGTCACTAGACTTGAAATGCTAATTTTGTTTGCTGTCCACAGGCACGATCAGACTGGTCAGCTTCTCCAGCAATTGCTGCTTTTGTTTCACATTTTCAGCATCCGGAGTTCATTATTTTATTATATTCCAAGTCCTGAGGTTCAAGTTCTACCTGTTCCAGAGGTGTGTATAATATGTCTGAGCAGGTTGATTAAAATAATACTCTCTCAGTCAATAGTGCAGTTCTACTGAACATATGCAAGTGTCTCTTTCCACTTATCCCACTCACAAACAATCTTTTTTCTTTATTTATTTTCTCTTTTAGTTCAGATATACAGGCAAGTTCACAAGCATGAGTGTCCTTTGCTTACCTGAGTAACTTCGTTTTTAAGTAAAAATTCCAATATCCTGCATCATCTCAGGGAAAACTCAAAATGCAAATCAACCCTGTCCTTACCTGATGGCTACATTTTTGCACCTTTTCAGTCTGGATGAGTGATTAGAAATGAGCATGAATCTTAACTGATTCTTCCTTAGGTTCAGGAAATTGAGACAAATTAGTTTCCCTCCTTCCTGTTGACGGAGTAGATATCAGCTTTGGGAATTTCCTGGTTTGTGCGGGATATTAGCATGGAATTCATGTACACTAAACCTTTAGGAAGATGTACAGAACGCATTTAATTGAACTACTTACATCTGCATCCAATTGTTTCAGTTCCTTAAGGATGTTGGGAAATCGGAATCCCCATTGCAACAAGGGCTGACTGCAATGTTTATACAAGTGACTATTGTCCTCCAACAAATCCTGCGCCAGAATATTGTACGACATCACTGAAAAATCAAAACCTTCTTTCTGTTTTCCACTTGAAGTCTCTTTTGATTCACTAGTACCTTGGCTGCTCTTGTACAATGAAGTAAAATCCTCCCATTTCCTATGTACTGCCCCTACTGGAAAGAGATTACAAATGAGAAAAACTAAATCACAGAATTCTACATCAGAATTAGACAACAATATTATATGCTAATTTTTCATTGAGATCCTAGTTATTAGGTAGTATCTTAATAGGCATAGCTCAGAACATTTCAAATTGCAGTGATGAATTCTTAAATAATGTGTATCACTGTGGTTTTAGGCACATTGCAATGGATAGGGGAGGCCAACAATTTCCCACAGAGAGAGAAGAGAGAGAAAAACACGCCCACCTTGGGCATTATGCATAAATCTCTTAATTTGCAGTGATAGAATCCCCTAATTAATGCCCGAGAACAGATCTACTCTTGGATGAAAAAGGCAATTGTTTGAGAAGTATTGAAAAAAATCTTGCAAATATAGAATCTAGTAAACTAGTATCAACCTCATTTACTTCTAGTCCCTGGAGCTTAATTTCGGATGAACTGCAGCAGCTTAAATAAGGAAGAACCTTGGCAGCACAGTTAGTTTACTGTCATAATATCACATAACTTACAACTTATTCTATAGAGAACTTTAACATAATAAAATGCAACACACTTCATAGGAATATCATAAAGCAAAATACGACACAAAGCCACATGAGGCGGCATTAGGTCAGATGTTAAAAAGCTTCATCACGCACAAATTGTGAGGAGCAATTTGAAGGAGAAAAGAAAGATGGAGAGGTAGAGTAGTTTAGATAGGGAATTCCGAAATCTTTGGTGCTGAGGAAACTTAAGGGGATAGCCACAAATGGCAGCAAGATTCAATTCCAGGATGTTCAAAAAGTAGAATTAGATAAAAGCGGATATCTCAAAAGGGCACTGGAGCTGGAGGTTATAGTGATACAGAAAAGATATAGAGATATTTAGAAAAAAAGAGTGAGATTTACAAAAATCAAGACACTACTTGACATGACTTTGAACTACCGTTCCATCACTCCGAAAAGGTCAAATTCCTGGCATTCCCTTCCTAACAGCAGTGAATATCCCTACATCCCAAAAACTGCAGCAGCTCAACAAGGCAGCTCACCATCACTTCCTCTATTGCAACTTTGGAATGGCAATAAGTGCTGCTCTAGCCAGTGACACTAATTTTCCATGACTACATGTTTTTAAAAAAAAATGTAGAGCAGTGAGCAAAGGGACCACTGATAAATGGATCCTAGACTGAATTGTTACACAGACAGCAGAGTTTGAATGAAGGTAAGTCTACGCAGGATAGAATGTGGGAGACCAGCCCTGGGTGTGTTGGAATAATCAAATTCAAAGATAATATATGTATTGATGGTTTCACAACCAGGTGAGATAAGACAGGAGCAAAATCACACTATGTTATAGAGGTGGAAGTGGATGCCTTAATAATGATGCAAACATGTGATTGGGAGGTCATCTCAGGGTTAAACACAAAACCAAGATTGTGAACAAACTGAATCTCAGATTGTTGCCAGGAGAGAAATTCAGTTGGTAGCCAAGGAATAGGGTTTGCAGTGAGGCCAAAAACAATGGGCTTCATTCTTCACGATACTTTAAATTTCTGCTCACTCCAGTGCTGGATATCAGATAAGCAGTCTGATAACAACAATGGAGGGCTCAAGAGAAGTGGTGGAGGTCAAGTTAAAAATGTCAGACACATTATTGCTTCGCAAGGGTGTAAATCTTGGATAATTCTTTAAAAATACTTAACCATTCCAGAAAAGTATTAATAATTCTTTTGAGAGTTATGAGGCCACATCAAGAATGAGAAGTCTGGCCACAGGTTTTTATTAATACAGTTGCCAGATGGCCTTGTCATGAATGCTTGGCTGAGTTCCAAAGACCATTTGTATAATCTGCTCATCAGCGGTCTGATGAGAACTTAGCTTTGCTGACTGACATCTTCATGATAAATTCTCATTCCTTAAATATATGATGTTTCAATATATGCGCTTATTTAGACAAGAATAAGCAGTATGACACAGAGGAAAGCTTCTGTTACTGATACAGATGAATAGCTGTGATTGACTTTAACAGGATAACAAAAGAAACACCCCACCCTCAGATATTTTTCTTTTCAATGTGTACTTTAAGCACTTATCACTAATGTTATATGGCTAACTTTTCAGTACTTAATTCATACTATGTGATCGGGCATGGAGCATTGAGCTGGGAGCGGTGAGGTGACTTAGCATATGAGTATGCAAGAAGACATACAGCATGTGAGGGGGTAGTGTAAGACTTTTTTTACGCTTACATATCAATAAGTTCCTGAATCTAGAATGTGGTTCACGGCCCATAAACCTTGTACCCTGTAGAAACTGGCTAGTCTCCACTAAAATTGTGGGGGTGTACATGATGCCCGAGGTGCTTACCCCTTTCGTGGAACCTGCCAGTCTATGGACGCAGTGTGCAGGCAAGTTATCCAAATCCTTATCCCACACTAGAAATTGGAATGAAGATGGGAACCTCAGAATCCACCATTTTTAAAAATCTCTGAAGTTGACCCAACTGAACAAAAATCGAGGTCCTCAGTTTTTTTTTTAAACCCAAAATGCCTCAGTAGCCTTTATGAAACTTGAACTCTCTCTGGTTCTCCATCTTGACAACCTTCAAATATTTAATCCATTTGATTCCAGTGTTTAAGTCATTACATTCTCCGCCATCTCTCGATCCTGTTACTTGCTATTTTAGCCTTCAGAAGAACTGGCCCTGCTCTTGGAATTCACGCACAACATACTCTGCCTTTAAAAGTCATTATAAAATTTCTTTTTAATCATAGTTCTCAAAATGCCCAAATTCTACCTGCTGTTTATTTGCATTGTGAACTATTGTTGGACTACTTTGTTAAAAGCTTTAAATTTATAAGGCTTAAAATGTCTAAGCAACACCATAACTTGATAACATCTTTTATGGATGCTTGTAGCACACGTGTAACACCATTCCACTAAATGCATAACCAGATGCAACTTAAAAGTTTCTTAGTGATTACTCATACATACCACCTTAAATGGTATGAACTGTCCACAAAAAAACAAGTGCCATTCCAGAATAATCCTGCTAGATCATCCCTAGGTTTATGACCATCATCACATCATAGGCAAATTCTCCAGGTTTTAAGTCAATAATGGACGTCACTAACCGTGAGGCACCCAAATAGAAATCCAAAAAGACAGACAACCTAGGTTGCAGGTTATGTTCACAAGTTGGTAGTTAAGAGTCTCACATCATGTTACCACTATGATTATTTATTGGGCCATGTACAACTTCAAACATTTACGAGACTTAGCTAAGCCCTTTTTCCTATTTCTCAACATAATATTAAAATGCACAAATTCAAGATTAGACACAGGCATGCTGGTATATTGCAGCAAGTGATGGTACATCCATTAGACATACAAAAGCTAAGCATATGTGGCACTACTGAACTCTAGGGTATTGTTAACCTAACTGAGAACTGTACTATCTGTAGTAACCTTGGAGGGCACTAGTACTTTTGATAGTTATGAGACAACATTCTTGAAGACCTCAAAGTCAAAGTCGGCAAAACGCAACATCCTTATTACAGAAACAATTACACCCAACGGCATATAGCACCAGAGAGAACGGAAAGGAGGGCAAACATATCCAACCAAACTGCAAACTGGATGTCTTTCTTCACATTACATCATGAAGCCCAATACATTTATGCACTCCAGCCCTTACTGGACCTTAGGAAACTAAATTTATTTTAAAATACGTTCAAAACTGACACTATAGCACACTCCGAAGTAATTGATCTAAGGAATGGTAGCTACATCAATTTAAACAGTGCTTACTTTGACACCCATTCAATCTGATTTCTCACTCTTCAGTTACAAACGCTATCTACCAGAATGAGATGTTTCAGGGCCACAATACATTCACAGAAGTTTATCAATTGCAGTTGCACACTTAAAGATTTAGCATCCATTTGTAACCATATTTCGGTCACTAGTTGGTCAGGTAGTTGAAAACGTGCTCTCAGGACCTGACTAGAATTTTATAAACACTTAGCAAGAACACATTTTTGGAGTGCAACTTTGTTTGGCCCAAAGACGGGAGCTTTCAGAATGACACTACAAATTCACTTGCCATAAAATACCAACTAAACATGTGTGGTCAGGGTCACCATGTCTTGTGGGTTATATCTTCTCCCATAGTTGGAGATGGGGAAAGGAGGGTGGAAAAACAAAATCAGATTCTACAGAATCTGAATATTACAAACTCACTAGATTACCGAACCTCTACAACCAAGATATATTTGTTAATAGGAATGAACATTCATGGTCTGCAGTTATCATGGCAGTGAAGAAACATTTACTTCAAAAGCATGCATTGGCAGACAGTATAAGCCAGCTAATGATGAAATTACCGGTGAGGTTCGTGCTACTCTGTTAAATAAGTGTAAATAGCAGAGCAGTTCAAGCAAGACTAAATGCATATATCGAAATCTCAATGTCCAAGGTGCTGCTTTTTTGCTGTTAACTTTGCACTATCTGACTCACAGTTGGAATGCATGAATTGTTAGAAAGTTGTTGCATCTGCACTGTGGATACAAACTAAACTCGCCACAGGAAGTTGTGTTATCGCTATAAGCACAAGACATCTTTGAATGGCAATCATTAATTACTACCAACAATCCTCACTACCACTAAGATGGTCCTTATCAAAGCACAAAGTACACATTTGTATTTATGGCCAGAGTAACTTATCCCCCCCCAAGCCTTCTGACACAGTGCACGACAGCCTTTCCAACTCTATTGCTCAGCTTGGTGTACATGCCTTTTGCTAGGTTCTATGATCATCTTTCAGGCTATAGCAGGAGAATAACATTCAAAAGCTTCCCTTCTCAATTCTGTACCATTATTTTTGCAGTCCCTCAACAATCTATCATAGACCCCAACTATTTTTTATTCAAACGCTGCCAAATGGTGACAGAAACTGAATAAACATCGTGCTCCACTGGAATTCTGCGCTGTTGCTATTTGTCACACTGATATTCCAACATCCAATAGTGGATGAGCAGACACTCCCTTCATCTAAATGGTGGAAAACATTTGATGGAAGTGAATTTACTGTGAATTCACTAGTCTGCAATGTCTGTTTGTGATGATGACTCTTTGCGTGTAGAATTATATGTCAGGTACTGTGCAAAAAGAATTTGTTGCTAACATATCTGAGCTAATTTACCTCTAGTAAATTAATGCATTCCTCTTGCATGTTGTGGCTTTACACTCAGTGAAGGATTGATAAATTATTGATGGCATTGATGAATTTTTCTAATTCTGGTTTGAGAATGGAAATGCACTATATGTGAACAGATTGGCAGAAAGTATCATTATTACGTGACAGCTTCACCTAATAAAGGAGTTAATGAGAATGAAAAAGTAGTCACAAAAACTAAAACGTGTCTCCCAAATTCAAAAAGTAACTCTCAGGAAGAGCATTTGGAAAAAGATCTGCACCCAGTGTGATTGCCCCTTTTTCCAAATGCCCCTGTGTATGTTTTGACATTTGAAGGGGCAAGTGATGTATAAACAACATGCAATTTAAACAAAAAATTAAGAGTCAGAAAAGGGCTTCTTTTTAGGGCGGAGGAAGAGAACATTCTGAATCTGGAATATTAAGTTCAACCGATTATATTAACTTGTAGTGATTCCCAAGATGCTTGCTTGCTGTGATCAAAGTTTAAGCGGTCTTTAATTCCCAAGGTCTGACTATCTCGATTCCAAGACTGTAATATGACTAACGTGGTGAAATTGTGCTATTGCTGAAGGATCTGAATGGATAATAGCGTGCAAGAAAGTGCTCTAGATAAGGTTCAACATTAACTTGGTATTGTCAAATTTGTAATGAATGCACTGTATTGCCTAATGCCTTTTAAATTGAGAAGTTGACAGTGATAAGATTGTTTTGGTAATGTAAGGGTTGGAAAATGGAGAACTAGCTAATGTAAGATGAACAAATAGCACAATGAGAAGTGATGAATAGCCGACTGCCGCACCTCAAGGGAGCTGGTTTGGCCGACCTGGTAATTGGCTCATTGCTGAGTCTCAAGAAGGCAGGTTTGACCTATGATCTTGTGGGTGGCAAGCACAGAGTCAGGTATAAGGAACTAAGTTCTGACATGATAACTCTCTGGTTGAGGATTAAATTGGCTGAACACTACTTGGAGTCTGGAAGGATGGAACTGATCATTCCCTCGATCGGATTCGTGTAAAAGCCCAGGCAACCCCAAACATGTGGTCACTGGAGTGTAAGTCTGATTGAGTTTAAGATTCTATGTGAGTTCTGAGTAAGTGCATTATGTACAAATAATTATTTGAGAGCCCTGCATTTTTGATATCCAGTGTAAACCCCTATTCCAAAAAGGGGATAGTAATTTACCAAATAAGTCATTTTAATTGGTTATACCTGCTTCAATTGTAGACTATGAGAAAAGGAAGCCCTCTTGCTATAACTGGCAAATAGATTTCAAATGGAATTACCATTATTTTTAATCGATGTTATTGTAAGTTATTACTTTCTTTCATATTTACTCCAAAACTAGTTCTCTGTATTAAACTTTAAACGGTTTTACCTTTTGTGTATTTAGTTTCTTGATCTTCAATCACGTTGGAGACACATGAATTTCCCATTTCATTTCCGGGAAAGGTAACGCAGCCAGTATTTTCATGCGTTGCACGACTTCCGTTTTCTGATTCGGTAATGCTCTCTTCTTCCTGATTTGTTTGATCATACTTTCTTCGTTTAGCTTGAGGTTGGCTGTCAACTGGCTCCATAGAACAACCAGATGATTGATTTATTGAGTAAGAACTGAAAGCTTGGTGTAAAGATCTGCCTCTTGTCCATGAACCACTATGAAAAGTCAGCAGTGGGTTCCTATGGCAAAGTGGTCTCCAATGGAATGGGAAGTGGTTTCCAAAACCATGCAGACTTGAAGTTTCAGGAGCAAAACTGGATGGCCACCGAGAACAGGGAAAGAACGAGGTCCTATGGAACCATTGCGGTATCTCTGAGCGGACAATGCAACTCCTGCCAAAACTCTGCAGGTGGTGAGTAAGCATGTGGTGGCTAGAAAACATAAATTACCCACTTAATGTTTCGTGGAGCATATTTCTTCATCAAAACAAATAAATAGCGTAACTTACATCTAAGTGTAATACATCTTAAAATGCATTAATGGATTTTTATCATACTAATGTTAAAAAGTTGTAACAAATGTTGTCAACTTGCAAAAATACCGTAACTTTTAAATATGACCACTGAGGCTGTTATATCATCGTATTATTGATTAATCTGTTTGATTTTTAATCAGGGTTTACAGGGCATAGTACAGTACAAGTAGATTTTCAAGATCTAATTTCTGAATCGACCTTCAAAACTTGCTACTTTATCAGGGGAGGAATGAATAAAATATCAAATTAGAGGGTACATATTGATGTGGAAGGTGTAAATAAAGAAAATATAGAAATTACGAAAGGATGGGGGACTGCTGCAGAAATAGTGCAACAAACACTTCATATACAGGGCATCAAATAAAAATATGGTGCTGTCAGCATATATTTGCATTACAGTGTTGGAATTGATGCGCCTAAATTTTTCTGAAAATACCACAAATTATTCTTACTTTTACCTTAAGTTTGCATCAAGACAACCGAGCATGGTATGGACAGGATGGTGTTTTCTTGCCCTTTTTGTGCCAATAATTGTCCTCAAAAATCTAAATATCCTACTCTTAAGTTTTGTTGGCAGGCTCAACATAAATAAGAAGTTACTGCAAATCTGTACACCTCTTTACAGGTTTGGTGTTTCTCCAAACAGCTAAATGAAATGATTTTTTTTGTCAATTTTTATCCCTTTTAAAAACTGCAATATAAATAATGGACAATTATCTAAATCTACTTCATAAATTGAAACAGTATACTGCTGTTTTTTCAAGGCAAGGCAGGATACTAAATTTACCATCTCAATACTGCCTGTATTCCAAAGGAAAAAACTCTGATGCCTATCCTATTTACTGAACTCACTAATGACCTTTGTTAAGATATTTACAGAGCGAACACACAACTGCGAAAATGAAATAAACACAAAAGACATTATGGAACCAAAAATATCGATTTAAAGAAAAATATACTGCAAGTCATGACCAAAGCTGAAGGTTTGTTTTAATCATAGCAAGTGCACCTAAACGATTAGAAGTTAAAAATAAAATGTTTATCATATTGCTGTGTAAGATCTTGATGTATGTAACTGTCATTACATTTCTTACATCCCAAACAGTGATCTCATTTGACAATACTGTGGGGCATTTTGAAGCTGTAAAAAGGATTGTGTAAATGCAAGTTCTTTCTTTAACAAAAATGAAGCATTGACAAGGATGTCAAGTTACTAGCAGGGCATACCACTCATCTGATCATTCAATATGGCCAAATAGCTGTTCAATCCTGTAGAAAGTTCTGTGTTTCATGTTACCTGCACACAGTTAATATGTAACAGAGATTAAAAGATAGTTCAATTAATATAATCTTTACATAACAATATATAGCTTGAAATTGATGAACACATTTCAAGATTTGCAGTTCTGGTAGAGCCAAATTATTAACTGCTCCACAATCCACTGATGCTATTGGACCTGCAGAGTCATTATTTGTTTCTTATTTCTACATTCTATATCTCTGTTTAAATAGGCAGGCCATGATTATAGACGGAATAAGAAAAGAACAAATACGGAATGTGGAAGCCAAATAATGAGCACGTTGTATTAACCAGTCATTGTGATTGCATAATCAGTTTACTTTTGTAATTTCACCCTACTTTTTCTGTTCATACGCTGTGTATTAGCTTAATAACAGATTGGTATGCTGTTCATATCAAACTGAGAGGGATTAAAAAAAAGTGTATTGAGAAAGATGCGTTAGCTTGGATTCCCATTCTCTTTGGTTTTAAGCATTTAAGCTAAAAATATATCAACGGCATATCATCGTCACATTGGTTTACTGTCACTCACTGCTGAGGAACACATAGGGTTAGCTGTCCCCCATTAACTCAACAATTCCAGAAGGTGACTGACAAGAGGAAGAAAAACAGTGATAGGCACTACAAAGTGTCACCCTTTGTGCTAATTTGTAAGGCCTTTCCACTCTAAAGATTATGTTAAAGCATGTGGATATTAACACTATGCAAGCTCCTACCCTCTTAAATTCTGTGTATTCAGCCTAGCAGAGTACCCAAAAGGTGTGAATCGGTTGACATTCATTCTTCAAGAACTGCAGCAGAAACTTTGTTCTTCCAGAAGCTACTGAATCAAACCCATAAGACAATATACACAAATAAATTAAAACAAAAAAATCCAAGTCATAGCAAATATTTATTTCATTTATTCTTTCATGGGATATTGGCATCACTGGCCTTTGTTGTCAAACTTTAATTGCCCTTCAAAAGGAATGGGGCAGGCAGTGAGTTGCCTTCTGATCTGTTCTCGTCCATTTAGTGCAGGTACATCTGCAGTGCTGTTAGGACTTTTCCCTTTAGTTTGATAAAACAGAATGGTTTGCTAGTCCATTTTAGATGGCAGTTAAATGTCAACCACAAAGTTGTAGCTCTGTAGTCACATATGACCAGACCTGATATGGACAGCACCTAACCAAATGGACGGTTTCATGGTCACAATTACTGAGGCGAGCTTTCACTTGTTCAATTAATTGAAAGTGCACCTACTACCATTCAACCAGATTTACACCAGCATTCCCTGGTTATTAACCCAGGTCTCTGGATTACTAACCTATAATCGAAATAGACCATCATCACACTTCAAATTCATTAGTCTTTATTCTTGGAAGGTCCGTGGAATTCTGAACAAGATTTACCAAGACAATGTATCAGGAAATTAAATTCAAAGCAAACTGCATTTATTTTCGTGCAAAAGCACATCAAAGATATAATGCAACCAAAATCAGCATCTTAGTTTGACTCTATGAATGGCAGTCAACTGCTGAGCCGCATGAAAAACAAATCAGTAAATTAGCCATAGTCCAAAAAAGGACTAGAAGCATTTCTCTCCATTTAGAAAAATTGTTTATATATAACACTTGAGGATACCACTCAGCGATGACAGGGCAAGACCTCAAAGAGCTACAACAAAGATTCAGTGAAAAAAAATCCGTGCTCTTCTATTTAGCTTTTCAAAAGACCATCTGATCCTCTGCTGTAACCATTTCTAGACTGGTTAAATGTGAAGGCCCGGCAATAAAAGATTTGCTTTGAAACAGTACTTTTCATCACCACTGAACATCTTAAAAGCGCTATGGAACTAATGAAGCCCTGTCCCGTAATACTGGAATTACAACATTCCTCCAAACATTAATGTGATAACGAACACTTTTTACATGTTGATTTAAGGCACAGATGTCACGAACATCCCCGCAGCTCCCCTAACAGTGCGTTGGTATTTCAGTGATAATGGGAACTGCAGATGATGGAGAATCCAAGATAACAAAGTGTGGAGCTGGATGAACACAGCAGGCCAAACAGCATCTCAGGAGCACAAAAGCTGACGTTTCGGGCCTAGACCCTTCATCAGAAAATAATTTTCTTTTGTCAGTTTTTGTGCTCTTGGAATGCTGCTTGGCCTCCTGCGTTCATCCAGCTCCACACTTTGTTACGTTGGTATTTCAGTACTGATTTTTATGCTGCAGCGCCCAGTTTGGTAATTGAACTTCTGAATCAGAGGCCAGAACACGGCTGACACTACCCAATGAGTAATAGGATACACATTTAAAAACATATCAACCACCACTTACGGTGTCACAAACAGGAATCTAATACATTCGAATCAAAACCCATATTATTGGTACTAATTAACTAATCCAGAATAGTGATTTAAAGCCCTGATTGATGCCACTGCTGCCGGGTCCAGGCCTCAACCTCGAGCTTCCTGCCTCTGGTCGAAGGTCGCACAATGACCCGGGGGGGGGGCAGCATCCTGGGAGTTGTAGTTCCAAAATCCAGCAACTGCCGCTTCTAGACAACGGGGCTTTGCCATCCTGAAAACTACAACACTATGGTGCGCAACAATCCTCGCGCCATTCCTACGGCAATTCTCAAGGTTCAACATGGTAGAAAAGAAAACGCAGCGCACTCCGTTAAACATCGAAATTCGGGCCCTTGTACAAACCACTATCAGGGAGATTAAAAAAAATAAGAATCAGTATCCACATAAAGATATAATTTTTTTAAATTAACTTACACGTAGAAGTACATATTGCTGAGTAAATGTTAATGTAACGACGTTGACTGTTCCAGCATAGATGATATTTGAATGAGACTTTCTTCTATCCCGTTAACCAATACTAGTCTCCCAAGAAATCCCAACTCTGTTGAAGAGGTGCCTTCTGTTAGAAGGGCGTGCTTAACACCGAGGCACATGCACTAGATTTCGTTTCTGTATAGGCTTAGTCATCGTTATATTCTTTTTAAATCAAATACTCACCCTGGCATTTGTGTTTTTTTTTGTTCTATCAGACATTTTAAAAAACACGTTAATTTGTACTTTACATTTTGAACGAATGCCGTTTGATTATAACTATGAAATATGTGTGATTTGAGTTCTCATTTACATTACCAATAAAACCCAATAAGATACATTTTAACGAGTGTATTTTATGCTCCAAACGGTACAATCTCATCATGCAATGATGCATAACAAAGGTTAGTGAAGTCATACGTAAAGCATAATAAAGACCAGTGAAGCAAGACCATTAATTTTGTTGTTTTAATTTCTTATGTCAATGAACCAACTAACAAGTAACAGGAAAAGCTTTTGTCAATTAATTGTCAATTGCTTCATAGGTAAATGGTCAGTTGCTTTATTTGATAGAGGTATAATGCTGCTTTTGAAAGATTTGTCCTTTTGTCCTATACTTCACACATTACAGTGCCTTGCTGACTTCCCTAGCCCTATCTTCCATGAAGTAGTGTTTTCTTTCTGAATGGCCTAGTGGATCCAATTTCCTGTCCCTTCTTCTGGAATACCTAACCAGAGGAAACAGACCTCTACCCACCCCAACACCCCAGGTCCTGTTGTGACAATGGGGTATTTCCAGCACCTACTTATGGGCCTCATTATCAGCTTTTCTTTCTCTTTGAACTGGGGTAGGGGAAGAGCAGTCTTATTTGAATATTGCACCATAATCTATACCCTGGCAGGTCCCACCAATCCTCCTCGCTTGCCACATTTTATTTACTGAGTCACCCGCACAATATCACTTGCTCAGGTAATAAGTTGTAAAGCATACAATCATACATGATAACCCACCCTGGATCATAGTGGGAGTGGTGATCTTTGACTATTAAGTATTACTCAGCACCATGTTTAAATCCAAAGTGAAAAATTCCAGCCTGAGAGCCGGATTTGACTGCACCTCAGAATTCATTGTTGTTATATGTGGTTATGATTTTGAATGGGTTAATGTGGGAAATTGCATTAAGTTCCACCCAATCTAATGATGTCATAAGGACTTGGATAGGAAAAGACAGAATCTTGAAGAAGACAGATACGTTATTCTCAATTTTCCAATTGTCTTACTGGCAATGTCTATCCTACGAGTGTTAAAAAGTGCATCTGGTTTAAGCCAAGAGTCTCTTGCTAAGATTCATTGGTGTTTTCCTTTAACACTGGGAACCTGGTAGGCATTTAGCCCCAGTTACAGAAACAGGATGGCGGTATCAACTACGACACACAGAACAGTTTGCAAAAGGGAGGCCTATAAAAATGCCGTGTGTGCTGAGTATCTCACCGACCTACTCATTCCTGTCCCAAACTCAATTTTAATAGTGCTGGGGGAGCTTTACAAGGTCTGCCAGCCCGTGGGCCAATTGATTTAACCAGTGGTCAGGTCCAGGCCTGAACTTTCATTGCTGGACTAGTAATAGGCAAGTGGGTGGGAGTAGCCCCTCTAATGACCATCTTGGGCCCAATGGAGGTTGACTCTTTTAAGGCCTTCTGTCCAAAGTATTTTCATGATGGATTCACCACCATTTGTTCAGATTCACAGTCTTTGTCTTTATCTGATTTTTCTTCTATTTTAATTACTAAAGTTGATAAAACTCAGAGTTGCCGAATAAAACTTTGAATGTTAAAAAAAAACTAAAGAACTGTGGGTACTGGAAATCAGAAACAATACTAAAAATTGCTGGAAAAATTCAGCAGGTCTGGCAGCATCTGCGGAGAGAAGTCAGAGTTAATGTTTTAGGTCTGGTCACCCTTCTTCAGAATAGACTCTGATTTCCCTCCGCAGATGCTGCCAGACCTATAAGACTTTTAATATATTTATCAAACCATTGAAATAATAATTGTTTCACTAACTTTACTGTTTAGTTTTCAACGGGCAATAATGATTTCGATTCATCATTTGTTTTTCTTTTTCACTTGATTTTCTTTAAACTTGTACCTGAAGATATAACTTGCTAGTGTTAACCTTTCCATCACGATGTTTAGATGTTTCTTAACTCACTATTAGAAATCTTAACTGCACTCCACAGCCTAGTTTTTATCAGTAAAAGACAAAGCTATATTGTCAGTCACCTTTGAGCAGTCAAAGAAATCATTGAATTTTTTTGGGAAGCCGTTTTGAGAAAGTTTCTACCTATTGATCTTTGGGAATCCTTCAAACATCTTGTAAAAGGGACATCTTCATTCATTTCGATTAAGACACCATATTGGTAAAGGAAACCTGAACTTTACATTTAAAAGACTATAACTTTAACAGTTTTCAGTCCTAGTACTGTAATAACTGTTTATAACAACGGATTCAACAACAATCTAAATCAGCTAGGAATATGACAAGACAACAAACTGAATATAGTACAAGGAGAACAGCATCCTCACAATATCCTAACAAATCAAGAAAATAACAACTTGAATACCTGTGAAGAGTAAAACAATGCATGAGCATTAGCCTATACCAATCTTTTCAGCAGAAAATTTTAAGCTTTCAGAAATAAGGTCAACGAATTGACAGTCATGGAAAACACAAGTCCTCAGATTTTGAATAACTTATAGATTGGACTCCAGGTCAAATTCAGAATTGCTAAAATTGTTCAAGAAGGATTAAACAGTGAAGATTCCATTTAATGCTGAACATCTACACAGCGTACTGACTACTTAAACTATCTGACCAGAGGAGACAGACCTCTCATCTGACCAATATACCACATGTGGCAAGGTCAATGTGAAATCCTAAGCAATTTCAAATCACAGGTGTGGTTGCAGAAGCGCAAAGCAGTGAAGTCAATACAATCCAGTCTTCCACCAATGAATTACTCATTATAGCATAAATTCACTTCTTGAAGATGTGCTAAACTTGAAGAATATACCAAGCAAGAAATCAAATAAGTTCCAACAAAATATAAATATAATATGTATACACATACTCATGTCTTGTAATAAGGTCTTCAAGAACAGTTCAATATAGCAAGAGAACGAGGTTCTTAAAGATTTTGGCAGATGTTTAAAACAAAATAGTTCATGATTGACAACAAAGATATATTCCACTGAGGAAGAAGAATTCTCCAAAGTAGATAAAATGATCATGGTTAACCAGGGAAGTTGAGGATAGTATCAAATTAAAAGGAAAATAAATACAATGTGGAAATTATTAATAGTATAGAATTAGAATTAGAACATCCTTTATTGTTACATGTACTCAAGTACAAAAGTACAGTGAAAAGTTTCTGATGTTGTCTCTTAGAGGACCATTTTAGGTACTAATCTTAGATACAAAAAGGAATAAAAAAGAAAAAGTAGTTGCATTACTCGGATGTGCTTCATTGTGTAAGTTAGAAATATTACATAGTTAAATGGATAGACATTACAGTCAGATAACAAATTACAAATAAACATTACATTGCAGTTGCTCAGCACAGGGGCTTCCACGCACGGTTTGGCCACTCATGCTATTCGCCAGTCCAACAACCGTCCCTGCTCCGCTCCAAGGCTCCAGTTTGCCCTGCACTGGCTCTCAGCTGCTCCAAGGTAGGTTTTCTCCAGAACTTGTCTCCCTGCACCAACCTCCACACCGGGACATGCTTCCCTGCGCTGGTCTCTGCTTCGGGACTGCTTCCCTGCGCTGGTCTCCACTCCGGGACTGCTTATCAGAAGTTTGGGAAAATTTTAAAGGCCAAGATGACATCACTGAAAATATTAACACAGAGGGAGAAAATAAACTATGAGGGCAAACTAGCAAGTGACTTAAACCATACAGGAAGATCTTCTTTGAGTACATAAAAGATTGAGAGAGACAGAGGTAACAGTGAACATAGACCCTTTAGAAAATGAAGCTGGGGAAATAATAATGGGGAGTCAGGAACTGGTAGAGGAGTTGAACAAATACTTTGCATCAGTCTTCAAGGTAGATGACATTAAGTGCATTCCAGAAATTCTGAATAATCAAGGGCAAAATGGGGTGGAAGAGGAAATAAATACAATAACCTTCACGGAAAAAAAACTTAGGGAAACTAATGGGGGCTAAGGCTGATAAGTCCCCTGGACCTAACAAGTTGCATACAGTAGGATGCAGTGGTAATATTCTTCCAAGAGTTTTTAGTTTCTGGAAAAGTCCAGGAGGGTTGGAAAACTGCCAACATAACACCCCTTTTCAAAAAGGGATGGAGAAAAAACGCAGAAACTATAGGCTCCTAAGATGCCGCTTGGCCTGCTGTGTTCATCCAGTTCCACACTTTGTTATCTCGGATTCTCCAGCATCTGCAGTTCCCCTTATCTCTGATCACAACTACAGGGCCAGTTAGTTTAGTCTTTGGGAAAATGTTAGAGTCATAAACGATGTAATAGAAGAGCATTTAGAAACACATAATATGATCAAGCAGAGTTAGCATGGCTCTGTGAAGGGGAGATCATGCCTTATTTACTGGAGTTCTTTGAGGTAACAAGCAGGTTATATAAAGGGAACCATTAGATGTAACGTGGGGAGAGATAATGGGAACTGCAGATGCTGGAGAATCCGAGATAACAAAGATTTTCCGATGAAGGGTCCAGGCCCGAAACATCAGCTTTTGTGCTCCTAACATGCTGCTTGGCCAGCTCCATAATTTGTTATCATTAGATGTAATATATTTGGATTTCCGAGAGGTATTTGACAAGGTATTGCATATTTGGCCACTTAATGAAATAAGAGTCCATGGTTTTGTGCCTGGCATATTAGTGTGGCTAGAGGTTTCACTAACTAATTGAAGATAGAGAGTTGGGATAATGCTTTAGGAATCACAACCTGTAATTAGTGGACTGCCACAGGGATCAGTGCTGGGGCAAGTTATTTGCAATGTAATTTAATGATTTGAATGATGGAAGTGAATGGACTATTGCCACATTTGTGAGTCAAACAAAAATAGATGGGAAAGAAAGTAATGAGATGACATGAGTCAAGAGAGGAACATAAATAGGTTAAGTGAGTGGGGAACAATTTGGCAGATGGGATGTAATGTGAGAAAATGTGAGGTTATGTTCTTTGGTAGGAAAGATAGAAGAACTGAAGATTGTTTAAATGTGGAAAGACTGCAGAAAGCTTTACCAGACAAGGATTTGGGAATGCCAGTGCAGGAATTACAAAAAATTAGAATTCACTTAATAGGGAAGACAAATGGATGGTGACTTTTATTTCCAAAGAAATGGAGTATCAAATGGAGGGGGTTTTTGCTCAAACTGTATAAAGCTGTAGTCAGACCACAACTGGAATACTTTGAATGGTTTTGGTCCCCTTATCTAAGCAAAGATGTACTGGCAGTCCAGAGAACGTTCACTGGGTTTATCCCGAGTATGGAGGATTCTGTTATGAGGGCAATTTGAATAGTTTGGGCTTGTATTCATTGGAGTTTAGAAGAATATGAGTAGACAATGTTGATATACATTAGATTCTTAGAAGGCTTGACAAAATAGATATAGAGATGTTGTTTCCAATTGTAGGGCAGTCTAGGATCAGAAGCTAAAATCTCAGAATAAGGAGTTACCCTTTTGAGAAGGAAATGAAGCTTGTTTTCCTCTTGAATTGTTGTGAATCTGTGGAATTCTTTATTACAGAGGATTGTCAAGGCTGGATTGTTAAGTATACTTTTTTTGAATTAACCTGTTCAGAGATATTATTAACACACTTCTAGGGCAGGTGGAAGTTCAATCTGGGTCTCTTGGTCCAGAAATAAGAACACTACCACTGTACCACAAGAGGTTCTTATTTAAGGCTGAGATAGACAGATTGCTAATCATTAAGGGAATCAGGAGTTATTGAGATAAGGCAGGAAAGTGATTTGAGGATTATCATCAGCATGATCTCATTGAATAGCAGAGCAGACTCAACGGCCTACTTCTGCCCCTATATCTAATCGGCTTGAACTCACAGAGTCATATGGCACAGGAACAAACTCTTTGGTCCAACCAGTCCAGGCCAACTATAACCCCAGACTACACTAGTTCTCACTTGCCTGCGCTTGGCCTGTATCCTTCCAAACATTTCTTATCCATGTACTTATCTAAATATCTTTTAAATGTTGTATCCATTGCTTCCATTGCTTCTTCTGGTAGTTCATTCAACACGCGAACTAACCTCTGAGTAAAAAAGTTGCCACTTTTGCCTTTTTTAAATCTTTCTCCCCTCACCTTAAAAATTTGCCTCCTAGTCTTGAAATCCCCTAACCCAGGGAAAAGACCTTTGCTATTCACCTTATCTATAGTCCTGATGATTTTATAAACCTCTGTAAGGTCACTGCTCAACCTCCTACGCTCAGCCTGTTCAGCCTCTCCTTATTACTCAAACCCTTCATTCCAGGCAAACATCCTGATACACCTTTTCGGAACCATTTCCAGCTTAAAAATTTTGTTCCTATAACCGGGTGGCCAGAACTGGAGATAGTACTCTAGAAGGATACTCACTAACATCCTGTACAACCTCAACATTACATCCCAAATCCTATACTCAATGGTCTGAGCAATGAAGGTAAGCATGCTAAATGCCTTCTTAACCACCCTTTTTACACGTGATATAAACTCAAAGAATTATGTACTGAACCCCCTAAGTCTTTCTGTTCTACAACACTACCCAAGGCCCTACCTTTAACTGTGTAAGTACTGCCCTTATTTATTTTACCAAAATGCAGTTATCCAGGAAAAACCTACATTACTCATCCACAGGAGAAATTAAACAGTCACATATTGTAGATTTGACAGAAGTCATTCGTGTGAAAGATTATTCCACCAAATCTTAGCTGTTTATTGCTGCCAATGTTATGTTCATCTTGGTTGATACCTAATGGTGGAGATGAACATTATACCGCCTGATTTAAAGCTATCTGCAGCCAGAGGTACAATTCCTCTGGTTAGAGATATTGGATGTCATACTGAAACTCAAAGACCACACATATGAGGAGAAAACACACATTATCAGTTAACAACAATTGTCTCCAGTGCGTAAAAAAGATATGCATTTCCCTCAATCTGCTGCACAGAGTATGGAAAGTTCCTTTCAACTGCAATATCCCAAACTGTTTACTGGACTGAGAAAGCTAAAAGCTCCTTATAAGATTACGTCGAAAGCTGACACAAAAGCTGTCTGTCTCTTTGCACCTAGGAAAATTCCTCGCCAGCGACAATAAAAGTGTAAAAAAAATCGAAGGTCATGGTTCAGTCAAATATTTACAAAGTTTTATGCTAATATTGATTTTGGTATGTCTCTCTGGAGGAGATATCCCAAGCCCTCACTATCTTAATTACCCCAGTCAGTTGATATCATTTAAATAGATAACATTTGGTATTGCTTCTGCCCCAGAGATTTCCCAATACACTATATCCAACATTTCACAGAATGGTGTGATATGTCATGTGGATCATATCCTGACACATGCTAAAACTACCTAGCTCTATAAAAAGTGTAGGCCCTTATGCTAAATGATAAATGTGGATGCAGTAGGGATTCCACTAGTTTCAGCTAAGCTGGGGTACTGGCCAATCCCCAGAAAATCAAGGTGGTCAAAGACTTCTTGACTCCAAAGTTGGAGCACAATCTGTAATGGTTTCTGTGTCTGGTGAATCAATTGGCTAAGTTGTTACCACACCTTTCCTCTGTGTCAGAGCCCTTGAGAAATCTCCTGAAGAAGTCTCAAGCGTTGTATCGGAATGCACAGTAACTGCTGGCCTTTCAGAAGATTAAGGACATACTGACTTCCACTGTTGACCTCATCCATTATATCACACAATTATTGCTGAGAATGGTCAGTCACAAGCATTGGGGTGATTCTTCTTCAGGTACAGCTAGAAAGATGTTGAAAACCCACTTATTATGCTTCAAGGGTGAGCCAGTTTGGACATGGAGCTGTTTATCTATGAGGTAATTTATAATGGCATTATGTATCACGCTTCTAAAGGGTCCAACAGGTTTGTCCATGTCTGGGGCTTTCAAAGCATCTTTGATGCCAGGACCCATTTTATTGCAAACATCCAGGATCATGTGGTTACAATGGTGTTCAATGCATTATGAATGTTGTAGTGCTAACATTGGTTAAGGGTGACGTTTGTGCCTACTTATTAGATTTTATAGGAGTTGATGAGATTGGAACCAGAATCAAAATGATAAAGCACCATTTTTTTGCATAGATAAAGCAAATAAAAGACCCATACCAAACAAAGACGAGTGCTCAATATGACAAGCAGAGGCCTTGGAGCAATTGTGTACATGCAAGCACAACATGAACAGATAAAGCTGTGCTTATTGTGAAGGCCACCACTAGGTGGCACAGTGACATTGGCATATGTGCATGCGTGGACCTGCGCGCGTGCGCGCACACACACACACACAAACACACACACACACAGATACTGTACAGTTTGGTAGTGGAATGGCAGATGTCTGGAATAAAGCTGGTGCTGCCCATGTAACCTGAGTGCAAGGCACAGCCAAATTCCTGAGCGTTGGCTCACGAAAATCAACAGACATTTCATCTCCTGCTGTAATGGTCATTAAAACATTTCAATGCAAAATTTAGGACTTTGAATGAATTTCTTAGGAGATAGTTTCCTGCCAAGAAATCGCTCCTGATTTTACTGTGAACCTTTCCTGTGACCCAGTTGCTACAAATAGAGACAGGAAAGGGGGCTGGCTTCACAGCACAGGCTGCTTTTCTGTGAGTGGTCTGTCAGATTAACGTGTTTCTGCTGTTTGTGTGTTTAAGAACTTGGGGAAATGTAGTGGGCTGTATAAATTTGACATAACAAAGACACAGCCTTTTCTGCTCATATTATGCTACGTTTATACACTTGCTCTCAGGCCTCTGCTTGCTGTATTTAATATTCGTCATTGTTTGAGATGGGTTTTCATTTTCACAACAAAATGGTGACTTATCATTTCCATTCTGGTTCTGATCTTATCAGCTCCAAAATCTAAAGTGCATGTACAAACCTTGACCTGGTCTAACTGTCAGCAATACAATATCTGTAATAAATTGATTATTTCTGCAACCACATCACCTAGATGTTTCCCTACATCAACAATATATATTACAATGGAAAATCTACCCCTGGTACTACTGAGCTATACACATGCTGACACTTCCCCTTATGTGCTTCACACCCTCTCTATCCCCATGCACTGCAGAATGCAACCAATCTTCACCATCTCCTTGTAACACCTCCGCTTCCATAGTATGGCCTATAAAATTTTGTTCTCTCCATTCAAGTTGAAAATTATGAGATCATTCTAAGTAATATTGCCATTTCTAACCCTGTCCTCTTAGATTTTCTAGCATGGCTTTGAGAACCCATGAAAGACTTTTTCTTGTTTGAGCCTTTCGAAGCATGACACATTCTGCCATCAGTCTCATATCATATATTATCAGTGTCCAGCGATCAGACATCCCACATTCAGGGTCCTCCCTTAAATCTTATTATTAACATCAATGTCCCTGAGAGTAATCTGCAGCTCTCTGTCTTCAATCCCCAACTATGTGTGTGCTTCTCTTATGTTGAATTGATCTCAGTCACTCTCTTTGGTGATTACAAGAAAGTTACCAGGATGTAGTAATTGAAAAGCAGCACATACAAAATTTAGTTTTCCTGCAGTGAATTGCAGGCTTCCCATGTGATCCTCAACATTCTCCATTCTTCACATTCCCGACTGTTTCATAATCAGTTTCCTCTGTGACCCTTCGCTGTCCGCTTGCTTTAGTTGATCTCTGCTGTTTTACAATCAATGTCTATGTTTTGCTCCTAGAGTCCCTCACTATCAAGGTGCCAATGGTCATGTTGGCTCTCCCAGACTGAGATCAGGGTCACCCTGTGTTTCATTGACTCATTCCCTCTCATCAAGACTATACACCCTCCTCACCTGACCTACCAGATCCTGCCCTACTGCATATAATTGCCCCTTTAACTGTAATTATTCCCTCAGCTAATAATGTAGCTATGCCAATCCCTAAACTTGAGCTGACTGTAGCCTCAATGATGCTAGGGATGGACCCTACAAGTAACCGGGTTATCTCTGACCCGTTCCCTAGACTGAATTTATACAATATTCTATTTGACTAGGACTGAGTTTGCAACATGTCCCGAACGACTGACCAACTTAGACTTTGTTTGACTTCTAGGATTGACCATGGTCCAGTCCCTGGACTGAAAGGATGCTGATCCCTGAACATGAATTGGAACAATTGTCTGACTACGGCTAAACCCTTGGCCCAGTCACCGGACTAATTCTGACGGTACCTTCCTGCTTCCCCTTTCCTATTTACACATCGCTAGGTTGTTTATCCATTGCAGTGTATTAGGTGTGTATGCTGGAGGTACATAGTCTTGTACCCTTTAGCAACATGTACCCCGTCTTTCAAGTTGATATTTTAATGTGCCCTAAGGCTACAAACTGTTGCTTTACCTTGTGCTGTCCTAATACAAGCCTTGGAGACTTTTAAATAAAGCCTAGCTTGCTGACGTGCGTGCTGAGCTGGCTTGTTTTCATTCAGATGTTTTGCCACCATGCTAGGTAATATCATCAGTGAGGTCTCTGATGAAGTGATGTTGTTCTATTCCACTTGGAATTTATACTGTCCGGCCCATTACGGTGAGTAGTGTCATTTCCGGTTCTGATCTGTATGGGTTTAGATAGGGGTCCAATTCTATATGTTTGTTGATTGCAGTATGGAATAGAGGCAGGGTTCTCCACCTGTACTGCAATCAACAAACATATAGAATTGGACCTCACATACAAACCCATACAGATCAAAACCGGAAATGACACTACTCACCGTAATGGGCCGGACAGTATAAATTCCAAGTGGAGTAGAACAACATCACTTCATCGGTGACCTCACTGATGATGTCACCTGGCATGGTGGCAAAACATCTGAACGAAAACAAGCCAGCTCAGTGAGCAAGTCAGCAACCTCACCCACAACCTGAGCTACAGATCTTTGCTAAAACTTTAGACAGACAATGTTCCTGGTACACCTAAAACACTAGAAGTTAAAGCCAATGAGAAAAAAACTAAACAGATGCCTGAGGTGTGCTGAAAGCCACACATGAACCAACGCTGTCTGGAACATCTTACCTACTGATTGTTGTACATATGATTGTAAATATTGCGAATGTTTCTGTTGAATAACCTCTGATGTAATTGCATAGGGATGTTTTGTGTTTGTGTAAGTATGGTTAACTGTCACTTTAAGAGTCCAATCGCATGATATACTGATGATGCCATTGGTCAGTTTGGGCAAGAAACAGCTTTATCTAACGTTGCAGTCTGTAGAGTAAACATCTCCAGAATAAATCATTTGCTGATTATACTTTAGCCTTTTGGGTCCTTCTTGGAACTTAACATTACAGAACATAAAAAAAGTTTTAATTTGAGCCTTTCTATCCATTTGAGTTTTCACTGTTTGTTGAGCTCTCTTCAACTTCTTTTTTGGCTAACTCATTTGTTTTAGTGAGTTTCTTCCTGAAATATGGGTCAGAAGTTTAATCTCTGAGCTAGACTTTATACCTTTCTTATTGATCAATTTCAGGGGTCTTCTCACGTCATATTAATTCAAAAGGACTGAATCACACATGGTAAAAAGGGAATTCCCAAATTTCATACATTAGGAGATTCCAGACAATAAAGTCTAATCATAACTGTTGAACTCTGATGCCATGTTTCCAAAATTAGATTGGGTGGCAAGACAGCACAGGAGTTCCCTGTGGCCATTCCCCTCATAATCAGGAATACTGTTTTGGATACTGTTGAGGCAGTATGGACCGGACAGTATAACCGGTTTCGATCTGTATGGGTTTGTATGTGGGGTCCAATTCTATATGTTTCTCATGAGAAAGCAACAGCAGCAGGTCGGTCAGTGGTATCACAATAGGCACAGTTGTACAGCATGAAGGGTCAAAATATAGGTGGGCAGTTGTAATAAGAGTCTCTATAGTCACAGATAGGCGTTCCTGCAGCCATTACTCAGACTCCAGAATGTTGTGTTGCCTCCCTGATGCCAGAATCAAGGATGTCTCTGAGCGGGTACAGGATATTCTGAAAGGGGACGGTGAGCAGTCAGAGGTTGTGGTTTATATTGGTAATAATAACAAAGACAGGAAGAGAAATGAGGTCCTATAAAGGGAATTTAGACAGTTATGTAGGAACTTGAAAAACGGGATCTCTATGGTTGTAATCTTGGTAATAATAGAGGTATTTTTCTGACTGGAGGTCTGTGTCCTGTGGTGTTCCGCAAGAATCAGTGCTGTCACCTCAATTGTTTGTAATATATACAAGTGATTTGGAGAAAAATGTTAGTGGTCTGAATTGTAATTTTAGAGATGACACAAAAATTGGTGGAGTTGTGGACAGTGGGGAAGGTTGCGAAAGGACACAGTGGGATATAGACCAGTTGGAAAGTTGGGTGGAGAAATGGCAGATGGAACTTAATCTGGACAAATATGAGATGATGCATCTTGGGAGGTCAAATGCAACAGGAAAATATGCGGTAAATGGCCGGACCATTAGGAGCGATGACATACAGAGGGATCTTGGGGTGCAAGACCATGTGTCCATGAAAGTAACAACACAAGCAGATAAGGTGGTAAAGAAGGCATACAGTATGTTTGCCTTCA
Organism: Stegostoma tigrinum; assembly: GCF_030684315.1. NCBI lineage: Eukaryota > Metazoa > Chordata > Chondrichthyes > Orectolobiformes > Stegostomatidae > Stegostoma > Stegostoma tigrinum. The sequence goes on from NC_081362.1 coordinate 55,718,204, forward strand.
TTGGGCATAAAAGTTGGCAAGTCATAGTGCAACTTTCTAAGACTTTAGTTGGGTGACAATAGGAATAATGTGTGCAGTTCTGCTCACTGCACTATAGGAAGCATTTGGAGGCACTGGAAAGGATGCAACAGAGGTTTACCAGGATGTTAAGATAATAAAATGCCCTCCAACCCCACCACACCCGGCACCTTCCCCTGCAACCGCAGGAAATGCTACACTTGTCACCACACCTCCTCCCTCACCCCTATCCCAGGCCCCAAGATGACATTCCACATTAAGCAGAGGTTCACCTGCACATCTGCCAATGTGGTACACTGCATCCATTGTACCCGGTGCGGCTTCCTCTACATTGGGGAAACCAAGCGGAGGCTTGGGGACCGCTTTGCAGAACACCTCCGCTCAGTTCGCAACAAACAACTGCACCTCCCAGTCGCAAACCATTTCCACTCCCCCTCCCATTCTCTAGATGACATGTCCATCATGGGCCTCCTGCACTGCCACAATGATGCCACCCGAAGGTTGCAGGAACAGCAACTCATATTCCACCTGGGAACCCTGCAGCCATATGGTATCAATGTGGACTTCACCAGTTTCAAAATCTCCCCTTCCCCTACTGCATCCCTAAACCAGCCCAGTTCGTCCCCTCCCCCCACTGCACCACACAACCAGCCCAGCTCTTCCCCCCCACCCACTGCATCCCAAAACCAGTCCAACCTGTCTCTGCCTCCCTAACCGGTTCTCTCTCTCACCCATCCCTTCCTCCCACCCCAAGCCGCACCCCCAGCTACCTACTAACCTCATCCCACCTCCTTGACCTGTCCATCTTCCCTGGACTGACCTATCCCCTCCCTACCTCCCCACCTATACTCTCCTCTCCACCTATCTTCTTTTCTCTCCATCTTCGGTCCGCCTCCCCCTCTCTCCCTATTTATTCCAGTTCCCTCTCCCCATCCCCCTCTCTGATGAAGGGTCTAGGCCCGAAACGTCAGCTTTTGTGCTCCTGAGATGCTGCTTGGCCTGCTGTGTTCATCCAGCCTCACATTTTATTATCTTGGAATTCTCCAGCATCTGCAGTTCCCATTATCTCTCTTTTACCAGGGTGTTGCCTGGATTGGAATGTATTAGCTATAAGGAGACACTGGACAAACTTGGATTGTTTTTGCTCAAGCGTTGAAGCCTGAGGGATGACCTCATTATAAAAGTATGTAAAATAATGAGTGGCATGGATAGAGACAGCAGGAACTGCCGATGCTGGAGAATCTGAGATAGCAAGGTGTACAGCTGGATGGACACAGCAGGCCAAGCAGCATCAGAGGAGCTGGAAGGCTGACATTTTGGGCCTAGACCCTTCTTCAAAAATGGGGAATTTCTGAAGAAGGGTCTTGGCCCAAAACGTCAGCTTTCCTGCTCCTCTGATGCTGCTTGGCCTGCTGTGTTCATCCAGCTCTACACCTTGTTATCTCAGACACATGGATAGGGTGGATAGTCAGAGTCTTTTCTTCAGGGTAAAAATGTTAAATACTAGGAGGCAAAGATTTAGGTTGAGAGGAGAAAGGTTTAAAGGAGATGTGTGAGAAATGCTTCTTATTCAGCCTGGAATGTGCAGCAAGGGGAGGTGGTAGAAACAGATACAATAGCAACATATAAAAGACATTTAGGCAGATACATGAACAGGCTGGGAGGGATATGGACCATGTGCAAGTGGATGGAATTAAATTAGAATGGCATCACAGTCGACATAGGCATGGTGGTCTAAAGGGTTATTTCTGCTCTGTACTTTTCTATGTTCTACGTAAATTCAAAATTCCAGTTGTATAGTTTGACTTACTGGGGTAAAAAAATGTTAAGTACAAAAGAAAGCTGAGTAAAAAATCATTGTAGTGAAGTATAAACAATTTATTGTCATGGCTCCGTGGTTAGCCTTGCTGCCTTACAGCACCAGGGACCCAGGTTCAATTTCATCCTTGGGTGACTGTGTGGAGTCTGCGTATTCTCTCCGGGTCTGCATGCGTTTCCTCCAGGTGCTCTGGTTTCCTCCTGCAGTCTGAAGATATGCAGGTTAGGTGGATTGGCCATGGGGAATTTAAGGTTGTAGGGATAGGGTAGAGGGTGGGTCTGGGTGGGCTGCTCTGCAGAGGGTAGGTGTGGATTCGATGGGTTGAATGGCTTGCTTCCGCACTGTCGTGATTCTGTGATGCTATAAGAACGTTAAAGGTGAAAAACCAGCGTGATGCCATTTCTTTAAAATTCAAAAGGATGTAAATTTCATGGCTATGAATTAGAAAGCACGTGACTCATCCTTGTTGTTTAAATGGGTGTGAAATGAAGAGAAAACAAAATTGCTTGAACAAACAGCTCTTTCCCCCATCTTGGAGAAAATCGAAATACAGATTTTTTTTCAATTTTAAGCATTTCAATGATCTTTAAATGCATAAAAATATTTTAAAGTGAAAACAGGACACTTCTGAAACACAGAACTTATTTCAACTTTAACTTAGAGAAACAAAAAAAGTCTGAAAAAGCAAATAAGCTAAAAGAAAAAATAATCATTAAAACAACAAAGCTTCTGAATGATAAAGCTTTATGAGAAATTAAATTTTTAGCGTACAAAAATCAAAACATAATTACAATGCTTAAAAACTTTATGAAGAAGATTTAATATTTTATATGATTCAAGTGATGCTACAACTCACTGTTCCAGATATGGAGCCAAACACACTTTAACACACCAATGCGACTTAAAAGTGGTCCATTTCCAGAATGTGCAAAAATCCAAAACAATCTTTGATTTGCAGAATTATTAATGCATATTTGTACAGTGAGGTTAACACCTTACAGTAAGTATCAATGGAAGAGATGCCAGACTACCAAGGTGTACCTTCTTTAAAACATGTGTAATTACACATAATGGTTTGCCACCTTTGGAAGATACAACTCAACCTTCCTTGAGGTAACAGGTATCTCCTCTAAACCAAGTTTGACACAGAACATACAGGGTAATAATCATCTAACTCATTTCAAACTTGAGGCAAGGGCGAGTTTTATTGTATTATTAGGAAAAATACCTTTCATTGATGAGAAAGAAAATACAACTGTTTGACAGATGATGCGTGATGCAAGCAGCATACGTCTCAAAATTAAAGGAATAATGGGATTACTCAAAAAATACAAACAACATTGTACATAACAGATGTACATTATCACAAAAGCAACTCTTGTCACTTCTAAACAGAAAGACAAGGTTTAATTATAAAATTGTATAATATGTTGAACAACCCAAGCAGTTTAGAAGCTAAATATTAATGATCGATATAACTCTATGCCACAATAGGAAGACGCCATAGGTCTAAGAAGAATACTTGCTAAACCCGAGAGAAAATAGAAGAACACCATTTGGAATAATTGTGTTAATGTGCCACAGCTCTTCACAACTGAGAAGGGAAGATATGACTGATTTCACAGCTTGGAGAAATGATTCAATTCCCTTCAAACTGCAAATTAATCTCCAGAGGCTCATCATTGCACTTCTTTGACACCATGACGTTAGGATTTGGTATTAGACTCTTGAAGCAGTCAATTAAGCTGTTTTGAAAAATCACCTGCAAAACAGCATAGTCAGCTTTGCTGGCTAACTCTGAACCTAGTAAAATGATATCGTTATTCAAAAGCATACAAGCTACAATAGAAGGTTCAAATGCAAGATTAACAATGCCAACAGAAGAAGATTACTATTTTCAGAAACACAACTATGTTTTCGGACGTAACTTGAGGAAACTAAAAAACCTCCAATGCACAAGATTGTTCATTAGCAACCTCAGTGTCAGAGTATGTCCTTTGCAAAGGCCATTCATTAAATGACAGATTCAATTAAGTTCCAGTATAGCAATGAACTGAATTGAATGTTTTGATCCAAACAACAGACTGCCAAACAAACCAAGTTGTCAGCCATTTATAAAGTCAGCGAGTTAGGGGAGATAGATTGGTGATAAACTGACTTTGTTTATTTGAAACAATAGCTTTAAGATTTAACAACAATAAAAAAGCTTGGGTGGTGATTTTGTATAAGGCAATTAGTACCTAAAAGGGCTTTCCTCCACCCATCAAGACATAAAGGACTGTTTTGGGAGGAATTAACCAATGTTCTGGTGCGGTTCCTGTCCAGTATCAAGTCTATGTAACCAACAGTATTGTGAACTTACTCTCAAGACCAGTCTGATGTCTCATAAGATGCTATCACATAATTAACTAGCTGTCATGTAGTATAGCATGAATAGCTCAGGCATGCTAAAGATCTGATTGTTTGAATCAAAGGGTCAGACTGTGAAATAGGTATTGTTGGTTAGTTGGTAGTAAAGGAAATTTAGAGAAGTACACATTAAAGACTGTGTGAGAGGGCTTGTTGATGCTCCTTATGGGCGTTAACCATATCTGGGGACTTTGAGTATAAAACACTGCTGGTGGAAACAACTTGAAGGCCAAATCTGTTGAGTGAAATAGTGGGAGATCATTTAGCTGTGGCTGAATTGGACACTGAAACTTCACTAGGTGCCACATTTTCACAGAAAGTGATGTGGGTGATTGTAATTTTTTGGTGCATGCTTTTGTTGTACTGATTATTTAAAGTGAAAATTTTCTTTATGCAATTATGTCCTTCCTGTAAATTGGTGACCAGAACTATACATAAAATTCTCACTGTAGCCTAACTAATGCCCAGCATTACTTCTGTAATAGCCGGGGATTCATTTCATCTGGCCCTGGTGATTTATTCCTCTCAAAGGGGTATGTCTGTCCAATAATTGTGATTGATTCCTTCCATCAGAGGTGTATTTTGGATTTCCTTTTCAGGTTATTGATTTCTACTGATACCGTACCACCAACTATGATCTTTGTGGCACACTGCTGGTTACCTGCCAATTATCTATTTATTCTCAATCCATGCTAACATATTCATATTCTCCATCCCACAAGCTCTAATTTTTAGAAACAGCATCTCATAGGCTATATTATCAAATGCTTTTAGAAAATCCATATATATCTACTGTTTTCCTTGTTCTCCACCTTGCTTGTTCCAATGTTAAAAGCTGACAGATTTGTCAAACATGATTTCCCTTTCATAATCCTGCAGTTACTCTGCCTAATTATGATAATCTAAGTCAACTTCTCTGATAGTTTCTCTATTCTTAATCACCACTGTTTAGAGCTGTTCACGGATATATGCCTCACAAGGATTTATCTTTTTAGAGATCACCTCCATGCTTTTTTTTTATATCCAGAGGATTGCCTTTACTTACTGCTCTTGTACATTTTACTTCTCATCTTGGGCTGAAATATTGCTTAATGAGACTGTGATGAATGGTGTGTAAAATATATTACCTTTGATTTGGAATTTGGAGTTTTTAAAGAAAGCAAATGAATGTGGGTTAGTGCTGTGGCAATTTTGATCAGAAAGTGATTCTGGAATAGTGACCCATGTGTGCCAGTTCCAAAAAGGTATGTGACTGCAAACATGGGCTTGGGACAACCCCTGGAGTATTAATGGAAGAAAACAATATGGCAGGCAGTGCAAAGACATTATGACATTAGTTCAGTTTTCAGTTCAGAAGAATTAAGAGATAAGTTTGAGGATTTAAATTGAAGTATTGCACAACCAAGAGATGTTTGTCGCAGAAGTCTGATGCGTAAAGAGAACTTGGTGCATGTTTGGCATTCAGAGGTTTATTGCAGGGTGAAAATGATTTGATCTTGATTTTTTTATTGTGTTGTGTATTTTACGGTAAGAATACAATAAAATGCAGTGAAAGGCTTTCATTTGTCACCTCAAAACAGCACCACTTTGAATTATTTAAGAATAAGGTGGGGGAGAAAGATATTGCTTGGAGGGAGTCAATCAATCCTGAGTCAGCTCATCACTCAACAATGCCTGTGCCGCCATCACCACCGCTTTACCATCGTCTACACTGCAACCAACCAGCATCAAAGTCGCTGATCCTCCGGTGCCCTCTTTAGCTGGTTTGCCTCCCTCGCCAATGCCAATGTAACAGCCACTGATTGCAGGTCCTGTGCTTGCTCTGGAAAAGGATGTTAAGGGCTCACTCTCGTCTGCGCTGGGCCTGCTCGAGGTCCACGGTCAGCCCACCCAAGGTCTGTGTTCTGTGTCCACTCGTGTCGATGCTGTCCAAACTCCGGTGAAGATTAGTAAAGTTGGATTGGGGGGTGGGGGGAAAGAGATGGAAAGAAAAGCAATCGGAGTGAACAGGCTGCAGCAAAAGAGACCTACTGTGCCTCTGTGGATAAGGAATCCATTGGAATAGTCATGTCTCAAGATGACGAAGACACAGCTGAGTGTTTCAGAGGAGTTGGAGGCAAGCAGATTTTCAGAGATACAATTGGTGGTCTTTGTGATGGTGTGGATACGTAGTCAGAAACTGATCTCTCGGTGAGACACAACATCAAGGTAGTAAGCATAATGCATTAGCCTCTAATGTGTTCCACGGAAAGGGATAAGTAACAAGAAAAGTTACCTTAACAAAAATTATCTCTGGACGATTGCACTGTAGCCTGGAGTCCACTCAAGACTGCTGGGAAACACCAGAACCAGCTGTGTTGGCATTTCTTCATTGGTCAGGGCTTGCCGCCCACGTAACCACAGCATAATTCTGATTCTTGAAGTCAGGGAATGTATTTTAGTGAGTAATTATGGCTTTGAAATCTACTGTGAAGAAGTGTGTGGTGTTTGTTTTTCAAGGATAATAAAGATGAGTATCATTAAAGGCAAGTGAAGTAGATGTTAAGTATAGTGAATCAAAAGAGTAAAAATAGTTTTTTTAATCTTGCATGTTCCCACAATTTTGTGATAATCTAATAAGATAAAACAGCAAACAATAAAAGAACCCACTTCTAACAGTGCAAATTTACATTTACAAATTGTTTCAGGACAGCAGTTAAACTGTTGCAATAGAATACAGTAATGCTATTAGTGGAAAACCTATTGACTTTTAAAGCATATGAATGTAGAAACATTGAAAATAGGAGCAGGAGCAGAAGTAGGCTGGCCCTTTAAGCCTGCTCCACCATTTAATACAATCATGCTGATCATCTCAGTCTTTACCCTGCTCCCACATACCTTTTGATCCCTTTATCCCATATCAATCTCCTTGAAAATATACAATTTTTTTAGAACTTTACAAGGTTCCATGAAATTCTCCTTCATTCTTTTAAAACTCCAGTGAATACAGACAAGCCGATCTCTTCTCTTCTGTATACTTGTACATTTTTGTTACAAAATTTACTTTTTGTGACGATTCCAAGGTTTTCTTTATTTTGTAAGTTTATGATGTAATCATTTTTTTGGGGGATCTGATGCAATTCATCAAAAATGGCACCTCATCGTGCAGTTTTGTTTTAATCGAACAGGTATTTTCAGCTATTTTATCATTTGTCACATTTCAAGGCACTTATTTTCACTCTCAGGAAACCCCATATTGGGCTGTGAATCCAAAATCAGATGCAAAGTGATTCATATGGTAATTGTATGCTCCTTGTGCACTTCCCCCAGAGAGCAAGTGATAAACAGTTTGGTGGACTGTTTCAGGAGGAACGAGCATCCATTAACTGAAGAGTCAGGAATAAAACTGAATGCATACTCAAACAAAAACTGTCTTTCTTTCACATAAACCAAGTATTGAGAATGCTGAAAATATTTAACAGGTTGGACAGAAACTGTGGACAGAGAAACCAAGTTGACATACAATTTGTGATTTTTTTTGGAAATTGAAAATGTTATTATATAGTTGTATATAAGCAAGAAGTAAAGGGAAAGTCTGTAATACTACTTTTCAGGATTTCGGGACAGTTTTTTGGGATCCAACCGTTCACAAATCCTCTGTACAATCCTCTGATTTCTTCACATGTCCTATTGCCATTGCTTTTGATCTTGCACCATATACTTTTAATCTCTTCTGTCCTCCATCCTATCATTGATGCTCCTTTTTGTTCTTTGTCCTTACCCTCCCCTTTTAACCTACACAAAATCTTTTTGCATTTCTAGCTTTTAGATAAATGGTCACAGACCTGAAATTGTTACAGAGATAGTCGGAACAGCCAATGCTGGAGAATCTGAGATAACAAGGTGTAGAGCTGGATGAAAACAACAGGCCAAGCAGGAAAGCTGAAGTTTTGGGTCCAGACCCTCCTTCGACCTATCCCTTCCCTAACGCCCCACCTACACTCACCTTTACTGGCTCCAACCCTGCCTCCTTAACCTGTCTATCTCCTTTCAGCTCCTATCAGCTCTCTGATGAAGGGTTTGGGCCCGAAACGTCAGCTTTTGTGCTCCTGATGCTGCTGGGCCTGCTGTGTTCATCCAGCCTCACATTTTATTATCTCCTTTCCACCTATCTTTTCCTTTTGTCCGTCTTCTATCTGCCTCCCCCTTTCTCCCTATTTATTTCAGAATCCCCTTCACCTCCCCCATTTCTGAAGAAGGGTCCAGACCTGAAACAAGGTGTAGAGCTAGATGAACACAGCAAGCCAAGCAGCAACTTAGGAGCACAAAAGCTGACGTTTTGGGCCTTGACCCTAAAGGGATCCAAAGGCACAGAACATTCTGGAAGTCATGTAACCTGGCTGTAATTTCGAGAGACAAAATTCTATTGCTTTTAAAATTTTGTCTTATGAGTGGGACTTGTATTTATTGGAATAGCATATCATTAAAATCTTAATTTATTTGGGAATGGTTAGTAACTGGAAGGGGTTTATTTGGTTTGTAAATAGTTTAGTTCATTTGTTCAGCATTAGAATTTGATTAAAAAGTTGTTGCTTGTTGATTGTAAAGTGAGTGCCAGGGATTTGTTTTATTTAACCAAAAGAAGTTGCTTACGAGTAGGTTACACAACTTTTCACACCCTCCTTTACAGATTATAAGGTGAAATGCTCCTGTCTGGGTGTTTCTGGGTTAGTTCTCTGGGTGGGGAGGACAGGCCAACCTCCACTTTATAACACTGTGTGGACTATTTCAGTATCTGAGGAGTCACGAATGGTGCTGAATATTGTGCAATCATCAGCAAACATCCCACTTCTGACCTTATGATGGAGGGCAGGTCATTGATGAAGCAGCTGAACATGGGCTTAGAAGCACTACCCTGACAATCTCTTGCAAAGATGTCCTGGAGCTGAGATTCCTGACCTTCAACAACCACTTTCCTCCAACCAGCAGAGAGTTTTGTCCCGAGTCTCTCTGGCTCCAGTTTTGCTAGATGCTGTCTTGATATCAAGAAGTAACACCCTAGGCTCACCTCTAGAATTCAATTCTTTTGTTCGTGTTTGGACCAAGAGTGTAATGAAGTCAGTGGCTGAGTGGCCCTGGTGGACACTAAAAATGATCATACCACGTGAAATGATGAATATTTTCAAATTGCCTTCTGAGCAAGCTACTTCCCCATCTCCCCCACCTTCCCTAACACTCACCATACCAACACACCCGGACACACACAGTTCCAAGATTCATTTCAATCCTATTTAGGAACTAGTATTTTAGGATTAGCCATTACCTGACTCAGTAGGTGGGTCAATTGCTTGGTCCTGTTATTTAACCTTATCATCTGGCATTTAGCTTATGCATCTCCACTGTAGACGGTCGCTGTGATGCAGAAATGTGTGCTTTCCAAGGCAGATATTGCAGTTGGGAAATCATTTTTAAACTTGGGCAAACTATACCAAATGCAGCAAATCTGAGAGTGCCAGCTTGGACAAACGTTGTTTGTTGATTCGGGATGTATTGGGATTGTCGCTTGTATGTTGTTTGGGATGTTGTACAAGCTCCAGCTGTATTCCTCAGCTAATTATCGACCAGTAATTATAGACTATTCACCTGATTTTGTGAAGTTTTGGCCGTAAATGTACACTTTGCCACTCAGTGAGGTGGAAGGTCAGTACACCAAGCTGTGCAGCAGCTTCACTCCATTAAATACTGTTCATCAGGAAGCAATAATGCAAAAAGTGAATTTTGCAGGAACATAGTTTGTAGGAAATTTAAATGTATGAACATAGTAACTAATTTCACAACAAATGTTTCCAAATTTGTATTTTGCTTTGACATGGAAAGAATGGCCAATTCTAGGTAATAGAACATTTTTGGATATTGTTTTCTATGCAAATGTTGTATGTCACATGGGTACTACAGTGTCCAGGGATACAGAGGCAATTCTGTTGCAATGGCATGTTGAATCTTCAGCAAACCATCTTACAGAGTGTCTGTTGCTGCCTACCTTCTGTACTTCATTGAACTGTTCACCTTTTTGAAACTGTGTTATTTTAATTTGGGATTGGGTTTTTCCTTTGCAGAACCGTCCGTGTATTTACATTGATTCAAGAGGGACGAAATTGTGTGAGAGACTGCAGTGGAAATAATGCCTTATTGTTGTCAGGCATTTGAAGTATATTGGTTCTGATAGACCACGGTCGAAGGAGCAAATAACCTGATGACCTTTTAAATGCAACCAACGACTTGCTGTACTGGTGCACTATATAAATGCAAGTTTTCTTCTTAAAAGTATGAGCTACGGTCATTTGTGTGAGAGAAGAGGCACATTGGTGTTTTGTATCTTATCCAAGAAACAAAAAGGATTAGTGTGGTGTACATGTCACATTGTAGCAGATGGTCACAGTCCAATGTGAAATATTTGTCAGTAAAACTGCAATGTGCAGTGGTTCCGCAATTAATTTTGATGGATTATTCTATTTAAGAAATTATTTTTGTTACAAGTTGAAGTCTTAGGAATTTTAGAATATGTTTGCAGTGTCACAACTATTGCAGTAATTCGAACTGTATTAGCCATAAGAATTCAAAAATCGTGGTGAATAAATAGTTGCACTCTCTAGGGAGATTCCCATAGCATGAAAGTTGGGAAAATAATTGGTTCCCCGATAGTACAAACTTTCCAAATAGATACACCTCTTTTCCTGTCTATGAAACTTGCCTCATATTGATTGAACCATGACCAGACGTGTGCTCCTGGGGAATGCCAAATGCCTCAGTGGGGAAAAGCATGGGCAATGTTGGAAAATCTATTGACAATTCCTTGGACAAGTAAAACAGCCCCAGTTCCCAGGTGATCACATTGACCGTGTCTGTGTTATAAATGTTAAAAGGCTTACCTTCTCTGTACTGGCTTCAAAAGTGATCCCAGCTCCCTTTCTGAAGTTGTGCAGAAAACCAGTGCCTACCACAGTAGCTGACATTACACTCTTTAAGTTCATGAGTCTCAGGGTAGAGGGAGAAATGCAGTGGAGAAAAACAGCTTAACTTCTCACATTTGGTTAATTTAAGGACGTGGTTCTGCCTAACAGCACAGCATAAATGAAATGTTAACAGCAAGCCTATTCTTCCTTAATTCCGTGTTCTATTATAAAGAAGAATCCCTTTATTCAGATGTCAATTTTGACTATGTGGACAAATTATTATTAATAATCAGTGCAAAGTTTAGATATGTAGCTTTTTTGGGTGCAGTGACCTTCTGGTCCCAAATGAGACGTACTCCCTGGTTTCTGGAGCAGGTTGTGCCAGACACTGTCATGGCTTAACTCAAGTTCGACCCCAGTCCTCCCATTTTTGAACTCTATGTTGCAACCAATGCCTCCTAATTGCACAACATTGGACATTGCCCAATAACAACTGGGATCTTCCTCAACACTCTTTACCACTATCACTCACACACAGACATAGGAATGAGAAACAAAAGTCAGCCTTTTAAACCAGTTCTGCTTCATTTAAGTTCACGGATTGCAAATTCTACATTCCCATCTATCCCTGATAATTCCTTTGATTCTTTTTTGATTTTTGTCGATGACCCTGCCACCACTGTTTTCTGAGACACTGTGTTCCAAAGTTAAGGATAGTTTCTCATCACTGTTGTAAAAGAGCAAACCCTAGTTTTACAACAGTGTCAGAGATAATAGGAACTGCAGATGCTGGAGAATCCAAGATGGTAGGGTGTGGGGCTGGATGGGCGCGGCGGGCCGGGCAGCATCTCAGGAGCACGGGGGCTGGCGTTTCGGGCCTAGACCCTCTGATGAAGGGTCTGGGCCCGAAGCGTCGGCTTTTGTGCTCCTGGGATGCTGCTTGGCCTGCTGTGTTCATCCAGCCTCACATTTTATTATCTTTTACAACAGTGTCACCCAGTTCTGGATACACCTGCTAAAGGAAGCAGCCTTTCCAGGTCTACCTTGTGAAGATTATTCACTCAGCATCTTGTACAATTCAAGCAAATCATGCCTCCCTGGTCTGAACTCTTGTGAAAACAAGCACAGCCTGTCCAGTCTCCCTTCTATAAAACAGACTGCTGGGACGGATTGTCACCTCTTTTCAGGTTAGTTGCTCATAGATTTCACTAGCTGTTGCTTCAATTGTACAAGTTTATTGTGCATTATAAGTTATTATGTATTTGCCAAAGACTACAACACAGGGTGTAGCATGTGCTGAACAACTCGTTCCTCACTTCAGGCTGTCTGATTTTCTTTCAGGTTGGAACAGGGGATATTTGCACATTTCACAGTTTGGCATCCAGTATCATATTAGGGAGGTCGTTGATACTTCCTCTTCATTGAGTGTTAACTACATTTCATTCTGTCTTAACTGAGCAAGTATTCAGATTCGCCAGGATCGCGGATTGGTGGCGCAGAAATGCCAAGCAATGACCATGCCCAACAAGACAGAATCTAACCACTGCCCCTTAACATTCAAAGGCATTACCATCACTGAATTTCCCCATTATCGATTGATTTTATTGTCACGTATGCTGAAATACAGTGAACAGCTTTGTTTACGAGTGGGACAGATAGATCACAGCGAGCAAAGGATGTAAAGAAAAGATTCAAAGGCACACTGGTTACATTACAGATTACATTATTTGAGTCCATTCAACCATCTGATATTGGCTGGAAGGAAGCAGTTCCTGAACCTGTTTGTGCATGTGTTCAGGCTTCTTTATCTTCTGCCTGATGGGAGAGGTTGGAGGAGGTCATTACCACGGTGTGATGGGCTGTTGATGAAGATAGTAGATTGCCTTCTGTGATACCAAAATTCTGGTGGTTATAATTGACCAGAAACTGAACAGGGTTAGCCATGTAAACACAGCAGCTGCAAGAGCAGATCAGAGGCTAGGAATGCTGCAGTGAGTAAGTCAGTTCCTGACTCGCAAAACCTGCCTGTCTTCGACAAGGCACAAGGCAGGTGTGTGTTGGAATACTCCTTGCTTGCTTCCAACAATACTCAAAAAGCTTGACTTCATCAAGGACAAAGCAGCCTACTTAATTGGCTTCACATCCACAAACATACACTCCGTCCACTCAGTAGCAGCACTATGCATCATCTACAAGACACACTGCAGTAATTCCTCCAGGCTCTTTAGCCTAGTACCTTGCAAACCTGTGATCACTTGCATCGAGAAGGATAAGGGCAGCAGATATATGGGAACACCACCACCTGTAAGTTCCCCACCACGCAGCTCACTGTCCTGATTTGGAAATATATTGCTGATCCTTCATTGCCGTTGAGTCAAAATCCTGGCACTCCGTCTCTGAGGGCACATAGTCTATAGTGGTTCAAGAAGCCTGCTCGCCACCAATGTTTTCCCCTCAACCATGCAGCTGTGCAAAGCAATCAGCACGCTACCTTGATCACAGCACTGACTTCTGTTTCCAGAGGTTGCTGTTGCAAATGGACCTCCAGACCTCCGAGCAGTAGAAGAAATAATTTGGGGGAACGATACTCACAGCCACCTTCTCGAGGGCAACCAGGGATGAGCAATAAATGCTGGGCCAGCCAGCAAACCCCACATCCCATGAATGAATAAAACAAAAACCATGTAAGCAGGAGGTTGCAAGAGAAAGGACTGCCTCGTCCACTTCAGCAAGTTCGCCAGAGAACCTATCTCCTTGAAATTAATTAAAGATGACTAACTTGTAAGCATTTCAGTAGCTGTAGTGATTTGTTTTGGAAGAACAGTATTAGAGACTTTCTGGAGAATAATGGGGTTTCGTTTACTGTTGGAGAGTTCTGTCAATGAGCAGAATAAACGGTGATGTATTTTCGAGCTTCAATTAGAAGATCCTGGACTTTAGCTTGGCATAACACCCATGACTTGAAGGGAGCATTTGCATTTTCAGTTTCAGGGTTTGCAGAAGTCGTTATTGAAGCTGCACATGTAAAACAGCTGCTCCAGATGAAAGGAGATGATCTGGAACTGTTATGGGCTGTTACAGGGGATGGGCTTAGATTAGTTCACAGGTCGGCGCAACATCGAGGGCTGAAGGGCCTGTTCCGCGCTGTATTGTTATATATATATTATATATATAAGTTCAGAAGCAAGTTTTCATTTCTCTCCGAGCAGGTTTTAGCTCAGCCCAGTTCAGTGAAAAGTAGTCATTGCAGTAGCGTTTTTTTTCTGGCTTTTAAAGGTTCCAAACCAGGAGAGATTAGGATAGAAGTCCTTAGTTGTTGGAATTAAAAACATGCAGACTATTAGAATTGTGAAAGGTTGCCATCAGATTCAGCGTGGAATTGCAGAATAGTCTCAGCAGTTCAAAAGAGAGAAACTGGAAGGAGTCAGTTAATTAGAAAATTAGAGAATTCCCTGAATTTAAGTCTCTTATATGGGAAATGTTAGGAAACAGGGTGAAACATTTTTTAATGTTGGTAACATTTTTCTAACTAATATATGTTCTTTCTCTTTCGTTTATGTAATAAATGTATGTTCTGTTGTTAAAGAACCTTGCTGCCTGGTACAAATATGCTTAAGTGACTTCGATAGTAAAGATATTGTTAAACTTGACAGGATGCAAAAATAATTTACAAGGATGTTGCCTGTACTGGAGGGTTGAGTTATAGGGAGAGACTAGGCTGGACTGGGCTGTGTACGCTGGAGCATCAGAAGCTGAGGAGTGACCTTATAAAATCATGAGAGGCATGGATAGGGTCCTGGATAGCCAAGATCTTTTTTCTCGGGTGGGAGAGTCCAAAACTAGAAGGCAAAGGTTTAAGGTGAGAGGGGAATGATTTAAAAAGGATCTGAGGGGAAACGTTTTCATGCAAAGCGTGGTGCATGTATGGAACAAGCTGCCAGAGCAAGTCGTGGAGGTGGGTACGATTATAACATTTAAAAGTACCAGGATGGATATGCATAGGAAGGTTGAGAAGAATATGGGTCAAATGCTGGCAAGTGGGACCAGATTAATGCAGAATATCTGGTTGGCATGGACGAGCTGGACGCAAGTGTCTGTTTCCGTGCTGTACGACTCTGACAGGCCACCACGTTAACTAAATAAACAGAAACAGTGAAACACACATGAATGCAGATTTCATACTGGAATCTGACTTGTCCGGCAGTACCAATGAGACAGGATCTTTACTAAACGTTTTACCTCTTGCATAGGAAAGCATTACCTGGAGAAAACAACCTAGCTGTGAAAGTGCAACTACAGGGACAGCAGCCTCCAATCCGTACCAGAGGCACCCTTGTAGAAGTTCCGTTCTGGACACAAGCAAATTGCAGCAAACCGAGATTGTAAACTATAATTATCCACACTGTAAATTTTAAAATCAAGTCTATCCAAATTGAAGCTGAACACATGAGAACTGAAAATTTATAACAATGAAAACGTGTCCACAACGAAACCCCACGGAACAGACGTATAGGAAGTAGGCGGTGTATGAAAGTCAATGAGGAAGTGATGTAAAAGGAGAGTACCTTAGTATAGGCGGTCTGCCTAAGGGGTTTGACAGATAATGTTACCGCAGAAAAACAAAGGGGATCTGGTTCGCTTCTACACGATAACCGACCCAAAGAGACACAGGAAAGGCTATACGGTTTATAAAGTGACGGCACGGGTGGGTTCGTCATGTGAGCATTGGGGGCGGGGGGGGGGCACGGTTTGGACGGAAGAAGCTGTTTGCAGCTGAGATGCAGCTGCTGGCCAGCTCTGGGATCAGTACCGGTTTCAGCCCGAGTTCTAAAAGTGAACGAGCCCTGGACACTCCCAACCCGGGTTTGGGGAGAGTGTGAAGCTGTTAGGCTGCAAAAGCAGCTCGGCCCCTCTTGATAGGCGAACATGACACATTACTGCTTTAATTGCAGTACAATGCAATGCAATCTGTGTAGTCACAGGAATAAGTCACACAATTCATTTATTTCTGGTTTCAGCTGTTGTAGAGTAAGGTGAATTTGGTTGTGAAGAGCTTTTTTTTTACTGTGTTTCGGATTCGGCAAAAGCACTTGGTACTGCCTTGCTCATTCGCTTTTGCTTCGGCGTTTCCGTGTTACTGTATTTCAGCATTACGTCATTTATAATGTTACAGTCTATCATAAACTTGATTAATTTTTAACTTAGTTGCAGAAAATAATGTCATTTCTCTGTCTGCATTTGTACGGGTTCGTCCACATGAGCTTGTGCTGTAAAGCATCATGATGAATAACTACTAGTGTATTTTGAAGGCAATGTTTGCAGTTGGTCGTTCTTAATGCAGAGAACCCCTTCAGTGTGGAATATTGATATTTCATGACGTTTAACAAACTGCTGGACTTATGGCATTTCTCAGATTCATTTCGTTTTCTTTTTGAATAGATTGTTTCAAGAAGAAATCCAGAAGAGGTTCAGGAGGTAATGAGCTGTTGAACATTGACTGTGTTGCTGAGTTTGATGTTATGGCTATTAAATATCTGGTATAATTTATTTCTTATGGAAGGATTCTGTGCAAAAGATTAGAAATAACAATAAAATGAGAACAAACTAGAAATAGTCTTCATTACAGTTGGAGGTGGAAATCATGAAAATCTTTGGTCATGAAAGTTTGGTATATTGTGTATGCAACTAGAGGGAAAAATACAAGCTTCCTGCTCACCTACAAAGAGTCCAAATTAACCATACAAAGATCATTTCTTGAACCCTCAAATTTGGTGTTCTAAATTTAGTTTGTTATATGTGATAAACCATTAATTTTCTAATCATTGCTTCTTAATAGGAAAATATTTTAGAAAACAGTTGGTCAGATGGACCTCAGCAGCAGCATGTCATTTACTAGCACAAACAAGCAGCATATTATTCTACTAGTGAAAGACATAGCCAAAGCATGATGTAAAGCCCTCAAACATTTTGACCCAAATTTCTTCTTGTGGTAGCCTTGAACAATAACCTGGAATTCATGGTCAGCAGTAAAGCTAAGATGCTCGCCACTGATCTCAGCAGGTGCATTATTCCTACTTTCTGTGGCCTGTTGAGTGTGTTCTCAATATTAACAACCCAAGGCAGATCTAACAATGGAATACACCCAATGGTTGTTGTTAAAGCAAAGAACACTACCAAAAATACTGCAAAAACTTTACTCATAAAATGTATGCAAGTACAAATGAACTTTCTTATGCGGACCTGCCTGAAAATGTGATAGAAGAAATGAACAGCTTGCTCTCTCTTGACTTCCAGTAGTTGACTAGACCACTTGTTCCTCAAGCTAGCTAATTGTCGTGTGAGAGAGCTTTCTCATTTGTTCTTTCCATACAAAAAAAAGCTATAAATCCAAGTGTAGACACTATCCAGTCTCCAGCAAATTTTCAGTTTGACCGCTGACAAGCATCCCGAAACGTCAGCTTTTGTGCTCCTGAGATGCTGCTTGGCCTGCTGTGTTCATCCAGCCTCACATTTTATTATCATATGTCTTCCGCTTTGGTTTGACTAATTGACTCATTAAGATTTGTTTGTATCTCTCTGGAAAGAGGCTTATCACTAGCTTTGAATTAACTTTGACCTCAACTTTAACTTGCTTTCACTTTGTCATCCAATCATCTGTGTAATATTTACACAGTACAATTCCAAGCAATCTCAAATTCAGCTGATAAATAGTCCACGTTATCACATCTGATTGACTGACTGTGTCTGCTTTAAACCAAACTTCAACTTTTTCAGAGATACTTTGACAGTTCAGTTTGTTACTGCTGAGTTATAAATACTTGACGTAAACATTCTATCAGCAAAGTACAGACATTTTAAAACCAGTGATCTTTCTACTCATTAGGTCAGATCCAGACTTAACATATAATCTAACTTCATTTTGGCTAACTTAGCAAATTTTAGGTTAGTATCTACAATAAGGAACCAAGAAACAACATATATGGTTGTGAGAGATAATGGGAACTACAGATGCTGGAGAATTCCAAGATAATAAAATGTGAGGCTGGATGAACACAGCAGGCCAAGCAGCATCTCAGGAGCACAAAAGCTGACGTTTCGGGCCTAGACCCTTCATCAGAGAGGGGGATGGGGAGAGGGAACTGGAATAAATAGGGAGAGAGGGGGAGACGGACTGAAGATGGAGAGTAAAGAAGATAGGTGGAGAGAGTATAGGTAGGGAGGGGATAGGTCAGTCCAGGGAAGATGGACAGGTCAAGGAGGTGGGATGAGGTTAGTAGGTAGATGGGGGTGCGGCTTGGGGTGGGAGGAAGGGATGGGTGAGAGGAAGAACCGGTTAGGGAGGCAGAGACAGGTTGGACTGGTTTTGGGATGCAGTGGGTGGGGGGGGAAGAGCTGGGCTGGTTGTGTGGTGCAGTGGGGGGAGGGGACGAACTGGGCTGGTTTAGGGATGCAGTAGGGGAAGGGGAGATTTTGAAACTGGTGAAGTCCACATTGATACCATATGGCTGCAGGGTTCCCAGGCGGAATATGAGTTGCTGTTCCTGCAACCTTCAGGTGGCATCATTGTGGCAGTGCAAGAGGCCCATGATGGACATGTCATCTAGAGAATGGGATGGGGAGTGGAAATGGTTTGCGACTGGGAGGTGCAGTTGTTTGTTGCGAACTGAGCGGAGGTGTTCTGCAAAGCGGTCTCCAAGCCTCTGCTTGGTTTCCCCAATGTAGAGGAAGCCGCACCGGGTACACTGGATGCAGTGTACCACATTAAGCAGAGGTTCACCTGCACATCTGCCAATGTGGAATGCCATCTTGGGGCCTGGGATAGGGGTGAGGGAGGTGGTGTGGGGGCAAGTGTAGCATTTCCTGCGGTTGCAGGGGAAGGTGCCGGGTGTGGTGGGATTGGAGGGCAGTGTGGAGCGAACAAGGGAGTCACGGAGAGAGTGGTCTCTCCGGAAAGCAGACAGGGGTGGGGATGGAAAAATGTCTTGGGTGGTGGGGTCGGATTGTAAATGGCAGAAGTGTCGGAGGATGATGCGTTGTATCCGGAGGTTGGTAGGGTGGTGTGTGAGAACGAGGGGGATCCTCTTAGGGCGGTTGTGGCGGGGGCGGGGTGTGAGGGATGTGTTGCGGGAAATACGGGAGACGCGGTCAAGGGCGTTCTTGATCACTGTGGGGGGGAAAGTTGCGGTCCTTGAAGAACTTGGACATCTGGGATGTGCGGGAGTGGAATGTCTTATCGTGGGAGCAGATGCGGCAGAGGCGGAGGAATTGGGAATAGGGGATGGAATTTTTGCAGGAGGGTGGGTGGGAGGAGGTATATTCTAGGTAGCTGTGGGAGTCGGTGGGCTTGAAATGGACATCGGTTACAAGCTGGTTGCCTGAGATGGAGACTGAGAGGTCCAGGAAGGTGAGGGATGTGCTGGAGATGGCCCAGGTGAACTGAAGGTTGGGGTGGAAGGTGTTGGTGAAGTGGATGAACTGTTCGAGCTCCTCTGGGGAGCAAGAGGCGGCGCCGATACAGTCATCAATGTACCGGAGGAAGAGGTGGGGTTTGGGGCCTGTGTAGGTGCGGAAGAGGGACTCTTCCACGGGACCGCAACTTTCCCCCCACAGTGATCGAGAACGCCCTTGACCGCGTCTCCCGTATTTCCCGCAACACATCCCTCACACCCCGCCCCCGCCACAACCGCCCGAAGAGGATCCCCCTCGTTCTCACACACCACCCTACCAACCTCCGGATACAACGCATCATCCTCCGACACTTTCGCCATTTACAATCCGACCCCACCACCCAAGACATTTTTCCATCCCCACCCCTGTCTGCTTTCCGGAGAGACCACTCTCTCCGTGACTCCCTTGTTCGCTCCACACTGCCCTCCAATCCCACCACACCCGGCACCTTCCCCTGCAACCGCAGGAAATGCTACACTTGCCCCCACACCTCCTCCCTCACCCCTATCCCAGGCCCCAAGATGACATTCCACATTAAGCAGAGGTTCACCTGCACATCTGCCAATGTGGTATACTGCATCCATTGTACCCGGTGCGGCTTCCTCTACATTGGGGAAACCAAGCGGAGGCTTGGAGACCGCTTTGCAGAACACCTCCGCTCAGTTCGCAACAAACAACTGCACCTCCCAGTCGCAAACCATTTCCACTCCCCATCCCATTCTCTAGATGACATGTCCATCATGGGCCTCCTGCACTGCCACAATGATGCCACCTGAAGGTTGCAGGAACAGCAACTCATATTCCGCCTGGGAACCCTGCAGCCTAATGGTATCAATGTGGACTTCACCAGTTTCAAAATCTCCCCTTCCCCTACTGCATCCCTAAACCAGCCCAGTTCGTCCCCTCCCCCCACTGCACCACACAACCAGCCCAGCTCTTCCCCCCGACCCACTGCATCCCAAAACCAGTCCAACCAGTCTCTGCCTCCCTAACCGGTTCTTCCTCTCACCCATCCCTTCCTCCCACCCCAAGCCGCACCCCCATCTACCTACTAACCTCATCCCACCTCCTTGACCTGTCCGTCTTCCCTGGACTGACCTATCCCCTCCCTACCTCCCCACCTATACTCTCTCCACCTATCTTCTTTACTCTCCATCTTCGGTCCGCCTCCCCCTCTCTCCCTATTTATTCCAGTTCCCTCTCCCCATCCCCCTCTCTGATGAAGGGTCTAGGCCCGAAACATCAGCTTTTGTGCTCCTGAGATGCTGCTTGGCCTGCTGTGTTCATCCAGCCTCACATTTTATTATATATGGTTGTGACATGGATTTCCTCTTCCCAATGTTGGTTTGAATCTGGCATCAAGGGAATCTCCATGTACATATCAGCAGTGAGATCATCAAAGGTGTAAGTGGGCAATAACATCAAAGTGTACTAAATGACAGGAAAAAAGGATGGAAAATGTTGTCATTATTCTTCAATATTTATTACATTTTGCAGAGAGTAAAATAAACAGGATGCATGCCTAGCATTGAGTTAAAAGCTGAAAACTTATTGACAAAGGTTAACAAAGGAGTTGTTTCAGTGTTTTTCATTATAATGGAGAAATTGGATAGTGCATAAATAGGAAATTAGGCTATCGTGACCAAAGACATTCCTCAACAATAAACCCAATTATAGCTCATTCAAGAAGATTTTTTTGCTGGGAGACAAAATAAAAATTCAAGAGCAAATTCTCATCAGTCTAGTGATTTCTAATTGGTGACAGTCTAAGGGGATTCAAGCAGTATGCACAGTGGAGAAGTCTAGTACCATTGAAGGCGAGTCTGGTTAACTGCAAATTTATGGCTTCAGAAAGTTGCTGTCAGTTTCAGAGAGGGCATGATGATGAATGCTGACAGTCGTAGCCTTGTGACTACTGAAAATTCTGATCCTTTGCAACTGCTTTCCTTAAAGAAAACTGCTTAGGAGATGCCAGATGTGGTCTCCAGTTTTGTCATTCACATCAAATGTTCAATATCACCCTGTCCTGGTATTTGACTATCACTCTACCTAGGTATAATATTGGTGCACTGTGTTCAGTGCAAATGATAAAGTCATCATGTTGTTAGATAACTCATACTGCATTTTACTTCAATTGTGTAAATTCACTTCTCAAATCATCATCATTCTGTTCTTTGTACTCCTAATTCATTGCTGATGTTTCAAGTCCCTTGCATGCTTTAGTTAAGAAATTATTTTATTTCCTTTTGTATGAACCTTTCCAGCTCTGATAAATTGAACAGTTGCTGACCGCTAAAGAAAACAATAACATGTTCCTAATTTCCAGTTACTCATAAATTTGATTACAAGATAAATGAAACTTGCAATATATTTTGTTGAAATTAATTATCTCTAGTCAACTTATAAATCTCTCTAAAATTTCAGAACTAACCCCAAACCATTTATTTAAAAAAAACCTCATGAACCATTTCAATCCTAAAAGAAAGAATGACTTGCACTTACATATCTTTTCAAGATGAGTGGACACTTTAACTGTATGTTTGATGTGTAAATGTAGGAAATAAGATAGCTAATGTGACTGAACAAATCCCCACAAATACCAATGTGATAATGACATGATAATCTATGATAATTCTTTCAAAGTTAGGCTTCCTCTGGTTAGAGTAGATATGCATGGTTTGCACTCCCTTGATCTTAAACATTGATGCAAGAATCATCTCAACTGTTAAACCTCCTTTGGGGGAAGTTCTGTCCCGCAACATTTCACTATCCCAGTTCCAGTTAGCTTATTTCATTCCTTGGCAGCTGGTGTTGGTGAAAATGTAGTTTATGTGGTTAACAGAATTAGTTTGGATTCCAAGATCACCTTTGATGTCAGAGATACTTGAGTCAGACTTTTCATCAGGAATTTATTTTTCCCCTTCAGTTTAAAAAAAAACACCTTTAGGTTTGATCAATTACTGGGCCTTAATCATCAAGAAAACTCTAAATCATAATCTATCATGATGTCACTTGCACTCTCGCACTAAAGCATTAACTAAACACAAACGTGAAGAAGACAATGTCCTTTGTCTAAAATGTTGTTTTTTTTAACAATATTGAATTTTAAAACATCATGCAATGTAAGACTATTGAAATTTGAATAGAAGGGTGAACCTGACTGTCACTCACGCCAAGCAACATGTGGTGCGGTTATTTATGGAGACATTGGCAAAGACGAGAAGCAGATCATTTGTTTACTGTGTTAGCCAAGAATGGGAGAAAAATAATGAATTTTTAAACAAAGATATGAACTGCAGATTTGGTGGGAAAATGGCATGGTCGAAAAGAAAATGCTAAATGTTGAGCCTTGTGCGTTTGTGTTGAACTCCTTAGTGCCTAATTATTCTTGCTTGGATTAACATCTTGGATTTAGAAACTTGGTGCAATCCGATCAGTTCACAGATTAGTGTGCCTCTGTGTGAGAAGAGGACTGGGTGGGAGATCGTGCATAGGTTAAGGGGACAGAAAGGCAAAAGAACAGCTGAATCTAAGGAAACAGCTAAAGATTGACAAAAATATATAGGTAGATTACTGATAATTTGATTAATTTTCACAAGCTGAATGGAGTTGTACATATTTTTTCAATTGTGTTTAAAACATGGAATTTAAGTTGCAGTTAACTAAATAGTTAATCCAATTACTACAGTCAACCAACCAACAAAGCAAAGAGGGAAATGAAAACACAATACGAGCTACAGAAATTTTCATTAATCTATTTAGTGTTTTGTTTAAATTGCATTTCTAGTATGGGTCCGTTCTGGTGATCGATTAAATGGAGGACAAAGTTGAGTCTTTGCTAGATTACAATGAAATTATCACTTTGTTCTGGGGGAAGAAAGCGTAGTTTACAGATGATGATTATTAAACTGTACAGAATAATAAAACTAAACCAAAATATTCTTTCAATGACTATATGCCAATTCAAACTGAGTAATTATGGTGTGTACTTTGTAATTATTCAAAATAAAAGGGATCCTATGTTGGGGTGGCTGTGAATTTCTTCTGAATTAGGGCGAATCTTGTTTGTTTTTTTCATTATTCATTCATGGGATGAGGGTATCACTGGCTATGCCAGTATTTATTACCCATCCCTAATTACCCAGAGGGTGGTTAAGAGTCACCCACATTGCCATGGGTCTGGAGTCACATGTAGGCCAGACCAGGTAAGGATGGCAGTTTCCTTCCCTAAAGGATATTAGCAAACCAGATGGATTTTTCCGACAATCGACAATGGATTCAGGGTCATCATTAGACTTTTAATGACAGATATTTATTGAATTCAAATTCCACCATCTGCCATGGCAGATTCAAACCTGGGTCCCCAGAATGTCATCCGGTCTCTGGATTGACAGTCCAGCGATAATATCAGTAGGCCATCGCCTCCCCAGTGATAGTGATAAGTCTACTGTCTTAAGTGTGGGTCTTTTGACGCATAACTTATTAACCGAAAAGCTGTAGAAACCGTAGTAGTTATTTGGTTGAAGGAAGATTGGGGTGATTGCCTGTTCAGGTTTATGCACATTGTAACCAGCCAGTGGGAGGTGATGGAGAGTCCAGTGTTCAGTGTATTCTAGTTTTCTGTATGTATGTTTTTAGAAAGTGCTGACTTATTTTTGGGTTTTTGCTTTTTACAGATCTGCCTGAAATCATAAACCCAGCTTATGGGGAATGACAGGAACAATCTTGCCCTTTTATAGTTGTGCAGACCAATGCACTGTTGCAGCATTCTACACATGTTATGCATGAAACTTAAACTCTATTTCTGTTCCTTTACAAATAGTTTTGTCTGTTTCGTTAAAAAAAATTGTTCTTGAGCTTCTATAATGCTATGTGTCAGACTATTTTAAAGAGACTAATCTAAAGTTAATACTTAATTCACCGTAAGTTTGCAACAACAATGCAATGCAATTTTTTATGTACTTGCCACCAAACTATGGTACCTTGTGGCTCACTTAATCTGTATAAAGTTAAAGTTGCATTTCTTACCTTGCAATCCAATAGCTGGAATTGAACTACTTTGCTAACTTAAGTATCATATTTAAAATGTAAACCATTTTTATCCCCATATTTTCCCAGTTCAATTTTCCTGTGCATCATTTGCAAACTCTTCTAATCCTGATATTTGCTACACATGCAGTATTGCAGTTTTAAATTTTTCAAGTAACTTGTTACAATCCAAAGGCCTCAAAGTTTCTAGCTTTTAATCAATGAAAACGCTAAAGACAAGCATCGATTGGCAATAATGAACTGCTTCTTAGTTGATTTGTTAATCAGGATAACTGAAATCCTAAGATATGTGGTGCATTTTGTTGCCATGGGGTTTTGCTTTTTGTGTGCTGAGGTTTTGGACTGGGAATAAGAAGTTGGAAATAAAACCCAGGCATTTGCACTGTTGGCTGCATTATTAAATTTTGTGGTGCAATTTGTTTTGAGTTTCACTTTCATTTGTATTCTAGTTGCATGTTACATCATTTACAGATTTGGGCATAGATGCTATGGATTTTGTCATTTCTCTCTCAAGGCATCATGCTGGAGTGTTATTGAGTACGCTTGGCTGGCCGTTTTTAACACCCAAGTCTGGACATCAAATGCCAACAGATTATATGATTTTTTGAAGGATGACTTGGCCAAGACACTTTGTCTCTACCAGACCTCCATATTTGTTAAAGGGTGTCACAGACAGACAAAAGAACCAAGATTCCTGATTTGTTTCTTCCCCTACACTCCAGGTCACTTAAGTCAATTGTAGTTGGTAACCTAGTTATGAATGACTAACTTGACGCAGACCAGGAATGGAACTTGGGGACAATTGGTCTTATTGACTTTGTATTGCTTTGTCTGATAGATTTAACCACTGTTAGGGTAACTGCAGAACTTGTATTCAAGTGTTTTTATTTTCTGTTGTCAATGTAGCTACTTAACTGTTTTGAAGTGGAAATAGCTATATTGGTTTGCTAATAACTGACTTTCCCCCCTTGTTTCAGATAGTAGTTTGGAAGCGATACAGTGATTTTAAGAAACTTCACAAAGAGCTCTGGC
The DNA here is from genome assembly GCF_030684315.1 of Stegostoma tigrinum. NCBI lineage: Eukaryota > Metazoa > Chordata > Chondrichthyes > Orectolobiformes > Stegostomatidae > Stegostoma > Stegostoma tigrinum. The sequence goes on from NC_081362.1 coordinate 55,743,911, forward strand.
AGCTTCATAAAACTTTATACAGGCACCCAGAATTATTTCCACCTTTTGCTAAAGGAAAAGTTTTTGGTAAGGCAGTTATGTTTTCTTTCTAACTATTTGCACAAATGCAGTGCCAGAATTCTGTTTCTGCTTTTACTGCAAAATTTACAGTGTCAGTGGAAATGACACTTCTGTTTGCAATGGGGAGTATGGTGCTGTATATTCTTAAAGTACATTAATCTTCATGTACGGTTAAACCCCTGCATGTATTTTTCAGTTTTCAAATTTTTGTGTGGTATGAAAATACAGTACAATAAAGTCAGAGGATATGGGGGTCAGAGGCAAAGTGGCAGAATTGATGAAGTTGCCAACAAAACAGTAGAGGAGGGGCTCGATGTGGGAAGTGTTGTTTACTGTTTCAGTAAACAATCTGGATGGTGCATTCAGAAATCAAATTCAAAATTTGTAGATTGTATTAACTGTACCCCTCAAATTAGTACAAAGAGTGCAAAAATAAAAGCAGACTTTGCTAGACTTGTGTATTGAATGTACAGTTGACAAACTTTAGTATGGGTGAGTTTCAGCGGTGCATTTTAGTGAGCAGGATAAGGAAGCTACAAATGTATGTGTAGGGGAGTAGAGGATGAAAAGATCCAAGGAGACTATTTCAGAAATCATTACAAGTAGAAATGCAGGTTAACAGAACTTTTAAAGTTGCACACAAAACACTGGTGTTTGTTGCTAGAGGAACTAAATTGAAAAGCACAAAATTACATTAAATGTTTGGAGACAACAAAGTGCGAAGCTGGATGAACACAGCAGGCCAAGCAGCATCTCAGGAGCACAAAAGCTGACGTTTCGGGCCTAGACCCTTCATCAGAGAGGGGGATGGGGAGAGGGAACTGGAATCAATAGGGACAGAGGGGGAGGCGGACCGAAGATGGAGAGAAAAGAAGATAGGTGGGGAGATAGGGAGGGGATAGGTCAGTGCAGGGAAGACGGACAGGTCAAGGAGGTGGGATGAGGTTAGTAGGTAGGAGATGGAGGTGCGGCTTGGGGTGGGAGGAAGGGATGGGTGAGAGGAAGAACAGGTTAGGGAGGCAGAGACAGGCTGGGCTGGTTTTGGGATCCAGTGGGGGGAGGGGATGAGCTGGGCTGGGTTGGTTTTGGGATGCGGTGGGGGAAGGGGAGATTTTGAAGCTGGTGAAGTCCACATTGATACCATTGGGCTGCCGGGTTCCCAAGCGGAATATGAGTTGCTGTTCCTGCAACCTTCAGGTGGCATCATTTGTGGCAGTGCAGGAGGCCCATGATGGACATCTCATCTAGAGAATGGGATGGGGAGTGGAAATGGTTTGCGACTGGGAGGTGCATTTGTTTATTGCGAACCGAACGGAGGTGTTCTGCAAAGCGGTCCCCAAGCCTCTTTGGGCGGTTGTGGCGGGGGTGGGGCGTGAGGGATGTGTTGCGGGAAATGCGGGAGACGTGGTCAAGGGCGTTCTCGACCACTGCGGCGGTGGGGGGGGGGAGTTGCGGCGATCCTTGAAGAACTTGGACATCTGGGATGTGTGGGAGTGGAATGCCTCATCCTGGGAGCAGATGCGGCGGAGGAATTGGGAATAGGGGATGGAATTGACATTTTTCCATCCCCAACCTTGTCTGCCTTCTGGGAGAGACCACTCTCTCCGTGACTCCCTTGTTTGCTCCACACTGCCCTCCAACCCACCACACCCAGCACCTTCCCCTGCAACTGCAGGCACTGCTACACTTGCCCCCAAACCACCCCCCCCCAGTCCCAGGCCCGAAGATGACTTTCCATGTTAAGCAGAGGTTCACCTGCACATCTGCCAATGTGGTATACTGCATCCATTGTACCTGGTGTGGCTTCCTCTACATTGGGGAAACCAAGTGGCGGCTTGGGGACTGCTTTGCAGAACACCTCCGCTCGGTTCGCAATAAACAACTGCACCTCCCAGTCGCGAACCATTTCCACTCCCCCTCCCATTCTCTAGATGACATGTCCATCATGGGCCTCCTGCAGTGCCACAATGATGCCACCCGAAGGTTGCAGGAACAGCAACTCATATTCCGCTTGGGAACCCTGCAGCCCGATGGTATCAATGTGGACTTCACCAGCTTCAAAATCTCCCCTTCCCCCCTCCTCATTCCCTCCCCCCACTGCATCCCAAAACCAGCCCAGCATGTCTCTGCCTCCCTAACCTGTTCTTCCTCTCACCCATCCCTTCCTCCCACCTCAAGCTGCACCTCAACTTCCTACCTGCTAACCTCATCCCGCCTCCTCAACCTGTCCGTCTTCCCTGGACTGACCTATCCCCTCCCTACCTCCCCACCTATACTCTCCTCTCCACCTATCTTCTTTTCTCTCCATCTTCGGTCCGCCTCCCGTTCTCTCCCTATTTATTCCAGAACCCTCTCCCCATCCCCCTCTCTGATGAAGGGTCTAGGCCCGAAACGTCAGCTTTTGTGCTCCTGAGATGCTGCTTGGCCTGCTGTGTTCATCCAGCTCCACACTTTGTTATCTTGGATTCTCCAGTATCTGCAGTTCCCATTATCTCGGATTAAATGTTTGGTACTTTTTTTGACCACACTTATAATACTGTCTCCGTGATACAAAGAGATATTGACAAAGTTTCAAAAGTGATCAAGAAAGCTGAAACCAGAGCTGAGAGGTTGTATCCATCAGGAGAGACTGAACGAGCTGTTTTCTTCAGGCTGACAGGGACCTAACAGATACCTTTTAAAATAATGAAGATGTTTGACCAAATAGACGTAGAGAAGGTATTCCCTCTAGAACACAAGAACATAAAGAAAAAGGAGTAGGACGACACCATTCAGCCCCTCAAGGCTGACCTGCCATTTAACAAAACCCTGACTGATCTGCTCTCCGCCTTGACTCCCTTTTGTGTCAGCTCAGCATTGTGCTTAGCTCCATCCCTGATATTTCAAAAGTCGATTTACCTCCCCTTTTTTAAATATTTTCAATGATTTAACCAGCAAAATCCCTAGGTAGAAAATTCTAGACATTCACTCCCCTCAGTTTTACCTGAGTGTCTCCTTATTCTGTGACTATGTGCCCTAGTTTGAGGTTTATCCATTAGTGTAACATCTTCTGAACAACTTGACTGTCAAGCCCCCTCAGGGTCTTGCGTGTTTCAATAGATCACCCCTCATTCTTCTAAACTGTAATGATTAAAGGCCTAACTTGTTTAGCTGTTCTTATGAAACCTTTCATACCAGGAATTTAGCCTAGTGAATTGATTTTGAACTGCCCTTAGCACGAACATATCCTTTTATTAAACGCAGGGATCAAAACTATGTGCAATATTTCAGGTATGATCCTGAGCAGTTGTAAGAAGACTTCCCTGTTGTAAAATCCACCCCCTAACAAAAAAGGTGAAAAGTTTATTGGCTGTCTTAAAACTTCCTTACTTCATAACTAGGGATCAGAATGTAAATAGTCACCAGTAAATCTATTTTAAAAAATAGCAGGGGAACTTCCAAAGAATAGTTAGGATGTGGAACTTGCTACCATGTGTAATAGTTGAGACAAAGAGCATTGATGTGTTGAAGAGCAACGTAGATAAATATAGGAAGGCAAAAGGCATGGAAGAAAAGGAAGCCACTTGTGGAGGGGGTGCAAATAAGGTATCATTCTGAATCATTCTCGAGTATCCTACTGACCCAGCTGCAATTTCTGTTTATTCAGAAAAAAATTGACCTGATGCCACGTTGCTCGTACCAAAAAGACACCAATTTTGTTTTGATGAGGAAATTTGTGGGAATGTTGATTTTGTTCTCATTGACCCAACTGCTTGGTGAAATATCTAAACTTGAGTAGTTGAGAATAGTGAAGTTCCTACCTGAGAAAAATGAACTTTTTCACCTTTTTTATTGCAGTGCCCACTTGAGGCAGGATTTAGTACTGGTGTGTGTGGAACTGTACTCACCAGAAACTAACTGTACCTTAACTTCAGCTTCAAGAAAGAAACATGGCTTGTTGCACAGAGTGATACATGTAATTTCTTGCATTACTCATTCAGTGGTAACTATGGCTTGTTTGTGTATGTTTATTAACACAGAATTACAGTAGTTTTGGAGTGTATCCTACACTAACTAAAACTGTGTTAAGACTGTTTGAACGTAATTCAGATGAGACCTTGTGTCTGCTATGACCCAATTTAAATACTGAAAAATGGTCATAACTCTTGATTGAAAACTGAAAATTTGGGGATGTGGAGAAGACCTGTGACAGCAGGAGAGGGAGTCAGAAGACATGAGAATGGTGGCAAGTAGGGGAGGAGCTGCGTTATGGTTCACAACTCTGAAACATCAACTTTTGACTCCAAGAAAACAAGGTGTAGAGCTGGATGAACACAACAGGCCAAGCAGCATATGCGGAGCAGGAAAGCTGATGTTTCGGGTCAAGACCCTCCAGCTCTACACCTTGTTATCTCAGATTCTCCAGCATCAGCAGTTCCTACTGTCTCAGTAACAACTTCTGACTCCACTTGGGGTGTCCTCGTCTCTCCTCCACCTCTACCCATCCACCCACCCACCATCGCCTCCACCAAAAACCCAGAAGCCCTGCCCTGTGCTATCACAGTCATCAGTGTCTTTAATTCATCACTGTAAATTTAGATTTTGGGCTCAAAGTTGAAAGATGCCTGATGGACTCCACTGATCTGCGATGGGTCATCAACTTTGTTGCTTTTTGTTGTTCATTTGGTAACTGCAAAAAAGAAAAGCTTCGAGTGAATTTTACATAAGGCTGTTCAATTTCTTTGACTCCCCTCAATTTCTTTTGAACTATTCTTAGATTACTCATTGTACAATTTATGAATATTATTTCACTGTCTCTTCTTCTTAGGTGGTTTGGTCAAAAAGAGCTACATTTTTGTTGCACATTATATATGTTAAATGTGGGCTTGCACTGTGAATTAAGGACTTCATTGTTCTTGCTCTGCTTATCCAACTAAGGCTGCCAACTTTTACAGCAAGAGATTTTATGGAGTCCCTAAAGTGATGGGATATTTGGTTGCATTTATTTTTATCTTTTAAGGAACATTATGATAGAGACTTTAAAATGAATGGCTTCACTTTATAGCAGGATTGCTTTTTAAAAAAATATATTTTGGAAGTCAAGTTACATTTAAAAGAAAACTCAGAACTCTGCATTCCATCACTTGTATTATGAATGGGGAGCCAATTTCAATGTTCAGACTGAAGACTTGGAAAACAATGGGACTGGACAACAGAAGGGGTGGGATGGTTGCAAGTTAGGAAGAGGTTAGAAAGATGACTAGGTGAGGAATGGTATCAGCTTCATTTTTTTTTAAAAAACCATTCCCTCAGTCAGTCAGAATGAATGTTCCTTTGTTAGCATGCAGCTGTCATAGTTCACTGAGAATGTAATTAAATATATCAAAATGAAGGAACCAAATGGGAAGGTTTTCTTGAGTGAAAGAAAGAAAGAAAGAAATGTTATTGCCTTCTATCCCAAAAAGATTAAAAATGTAGCATCAAACACAAGCACAAACATATTAAGCCTAAAAGGCAGTTGGGATGACATTGTCTGTGCAGATATCGTTGAGTTCTAAGTGACGAGTAGTTTTACCAGGCTGCTTTGTCAGCAGGCAGTCACATGTCCAATTTTAACTTGGACTCCATTTTCCTCGTTTCCTTGCTGCTCAAAAGCAGCAGTTGAAATCTAGCTCTATGTATTTTGGAGTCTAGTTCCACTGTCAATTTTTCCGCAAGCTGGATAGTCTGAAAGTGACTTTTGTTGTAATGTGTAACTTCTATGGAGGTGTGAATCAACTATGAGATGTCATTCTGCATTTTGGTGCCTGTTTATGTCAATTTTGGCCCAGAATAATCGGAGATAACTGATTTCATGAGCTTGGTTAAATCTGGTCAGGTAATAACAGCTATTTTGAGTTAGTACTCATCCTTCCTTCTTAAAAGTTACTTAAATCTGTGAACACCTCAGATATTAAAATCAAACGATGTAAATTTAAGTATTGGGTCAGAAGAGATGTCAGAAAAAGACCCAAAGAAATGGGGATCAAAAGAAGTATGGAGGAGAAGAAGTAATCAATAAAATTATCAGACTAATTATCTCTCAGGAGTGTGTGGGGTCAAGAGAAAAGGAAGATTTTGAAAGGGGGATAGTGGTGGTGATGAAGGGTTGGATGTCACTGGGCCAGAACCAGCTTGGTCTCCAGGACAGGAGTGTGGTGGGGAACCCCTTTTCCTTTCTTGTTAATGGTGTTATAGAAGGTGCCTTTCTTGTTCAGGAGACTACTTTTATCCCTTGCTATGTCCCTAACTTTGTTTACGGGCCTATTTTAGGATATTTATGTAACAGGTATTGTATTCTTTCAGAGTGTGAATGATTCCAGTGATTTGCAGACATTTACTCCAAGGGCTTGTATTCATCTGTATTTAACAATTTGTAATGCATTCTTTTGCATTGTTAGCCTTCTTTAAACGCATTACTTCATAGTTCACCAAATTGCCTTAATTTCACACTTGTACGGACTTGAAGAAGTCCGTTGACTTCTTCCTGCATCCTAAAGCTTTCTTGTTCTTTATCAACCACATGGCCATCTTCCGTATCACCTGCAAACTTCTTAATTGTATACCTCACAGGTCACTGATGTACACCAAGCAAGGAACCTGACACTGACTCTTTTTGGAAGTCTATTGGAGACAGTTTTCCAATCATGTAAATATCTATTACCCTATGCTTCTTGCATCTGAGTCAGTTTTGGATCTGACGTGCTGCTTTATCTTGACTCCCAAAGGCTTCACCTTTGTGACCAATTAGCCTTAAAGTTTTGTGAAAACTTATGGTAAGTAACATCAAATACATGAACTTGCTACCACCTCAAAATTCAAGCTTATCTGGTTAGTCACAACCTTCACTGAACAAATTTGTACTGAGTGTCATTGATTGATCTGTATCTTTTTAAATGGAGGTTCACTGGTTAATCAGAGTGTTTTCCAATTATCTTCCTGCCACAGAGGTCACACTGATTGGTCTATCCACTTGTCCTTTTTTAGAAAACAGTAGTGTTGTTTGTTCTCTAGTCCTCTGGTACCGCACCTGTAGCCATAGATGATTGGAGAATGATGGCCAAAGCTTCTACTATTTCTCCTCTTGCTTTCCTCCACTGCCTAGATGCATTTCCTCTGGCCTTCGTCTTTACCTACTTACACAGGTGTTAAACACATTATTAATACCATTACTACCTTTTTAATTCCATTATCTTGCCAGTGACATTTGCAATAATTATAAGTTTCAAAAAGGGTAAGACTTTTATGAAAGGTACTAGATGAGTAATGGGCTATTGATTAGTTTCCTACTATTAGAGGTTAAAATCAATTTATTCATTTGTTATGTGAAACTCCCTTGTGTATTTTCATTTGTATGTTAAAAGTTCATGGGCTCAGGTTTCGATCTCGAGCATATTTAGCAAGCTGACATTTCAGTGCAGTAGAGAAATGTTGCACTGTTAAACGTACCACCTTTCAACTGTTTCAGTCAATTGAGATCCTATGTGCCCTCTGGGATAGTCATTAAAAATTCCAAAACACTCTGAAGAAGTGGAGAAATGTTTCCCCTTTTCTGCCCAGCGTTTATCTCCTTGAACAACATCACTATTTTGAGCCAGAGATAATAGGAGCTGGAGAATCTAAGATAACATGAAGAAAAATTTTTTCTGAAGAAGGGTCCAGGCCCGAAACGTCAGCTTTCCTGCTCCTCTGATGCTGCTTGGCCTGCTGTGTTCATCCAGCTCTACACACTATTTTGACCCATTTGTTGAGAATTCATCTTGTCCATTATGGTATAACTGTGAGATTTTGTGATGTGGAAAACACATCACAACAATGATTAAACTTTTATTTTATTGGCTTTTAAGTCCTCTGCCATGTTCTGAGACATTTTAGTATGTTATATTAAATAAGGCCATGTTTATTTATGCTGCAACACTATGGGGAGCTGTCCTGCACACATGCAGTGGAAGTCTGAGTCAACAGTTATTGCGTTTGAGCCAACAAATTGGCTTGACATATACTTGCAATACTGTGCAGTCCTCAACCAATTGCAGGATCTTGTATCCACTCTGCTTACCATTTACCAACTGTTCCCTCTGTTAAACGTCTTTCTGATGATTAAGTGGGTGCTGAAGATCTCAAATCAGAAAATTTAAGCAAATGAGATTCTGAATTTTCAATGAATTAAAAGACTTGAGAATTAAGCATGATTTATTTTGGTAAAAATCAATTTTAAATCGTTTTGTATGAAATACTTAAGAATACATTAAATCAGATTGGCTTACACACAATCCTGCTGGGATTAAGGGACCAAACATCATCCATCTGTGATATCTGCGGTGAAAGAGGTTCACTGAACACACCAGGAGAGAAAAGACATATAAATAAATTCCTTTTTATTATATTTATTTTCAAGGCCTGCTTTATTATGGATTGCAGCAGTTTAATCAGTGAGAGTGGGGCTGTTCCTGCTGTGGACGCAGCCATTTCTTTACCTTGATATCATTGCAGAGATTTGGCATCCACTCCTGACACTGGGTGCCAGTGTGAGTTCGCTGCACTTCCTGCTGCATTTCCAGTCGCTGGCACGTGTTACAGCTATAAATAAATGTTCTTTCTAGTCAAATCAGAAATGAAATAGAAAACAGATTAGAAATACTGGCACCTAACAATATCCGAGTTCTGGTACTCGGAAGTGAGGAATGACTGTGACCGTTATTGAATTGTAAAATTCACACCGAGACAACAAAAACATTGGCTTTCATGAACGTATACCTCTTCTAAGTTTAAATAAATCATTCCAGATGCAATCCATTTAAATGTTCAATTTCATTGTGAATAATTGGTTTAGGAGGAACAGTGAGATGATGATGGCCTCCCCTGTTGTTTCAGCGTGGTGATCAAATTGTTCACTGCATACGTTGGTATTAGCACATGATGCTAAACAGAGTGGTGATTTGAAGGTCTGACTATAAGTATCGTATATGAAGCTGTTATTGGTGGGTGATGCCAGTGGCCTTGTGCCATGCCCACTTGTCCTTTTAGTGACCTGTATCTGTTCTCCTCAAATGCTGAGATTGCTTGATGACAGATTTCTCAATTTGGACCATTGGGGATTGTTTTTCTGTCACTTAGTGGGATTCAACTTTATACACTCTGACTTTCAGAATGGTTGTATTTGATTTTTGGGATGTCTTGCAACACTGGCAGAATAGTACCTTTTTGATGTTGAGGATTCCTCCATACCAACCAAATGGCCAACCCAATGGAGTTGCACTCCAAACATACTCTTGTTACTGGGTGTGCACAGATTTCAGGAGCTTGGCAGCTCAGGAATTTGTTCCTAAATTTGATGTTCCAGCCAGACCTTAAGTAGCAAAGGAACAATGCATTGTGTGAAAACTCTCAGCCTTGGAGATGTAATGCAAGAACTGCAACCTCATAGACTTTGATCTTTTTGATACCAGCTCCAAGTCTGCTTCAAAGTCAATGGTTGAGTCTGCTGAGAGCTGAACTTGCTTTTGCCAGTTTCACATCTGAAAAGGTGTTGTTGGAAAGAAATATCCCCAGTTTGCAAATTTCTGACCTGAACTGAGAAGTATGAGAAGTGATTGTGGAGTGTTGTGCTGAGGGTCTATTTTTGAGGGAGGCCTGAGTCTTCTAAGATTTGCTTCTGCATTGAACTTGTACAAATGGAAAGGAATCAAGACTATTGTGACAGTCATCGTAGTATTTTGCTTCTCCCCTCGGTGGCAAAAAATTCATGCAATGGTAATTCTCCATAGGATTGTCACTCACCTTGCAGACTGTGTATGCAGAATCCCAGTGTGTCGTTTGTGCTGATGAGAAACATTCAATGCGATCAAGTTCAAGCAAAATTCTGCAAACAGAATAAGGAACCCTACGTTATGTTCTTTTGACCTGACGAAAGCCTTTAAATTATAGCTTTTAATCTGGCACCTTGCCAAATGCCTTCTGAGAGTCCAAGTAGAATACATGTTATTTCTTCAGAGAGTTCCAAAATGTTGGTTAAACATGATGTCCCTTTTGTAAAACAATGTGTAGAGCTGGATGAACACAGCAGGCCAAGCAGCACCAGAGGAGCAGGAAAGCTGACTTTTCAGGCCTAGACCCTTCTTCAGTTTTGGTTCATCCAGCTCTACACCTTGTTATCTCAGATTCTCTAGCATCTGCAGTTCCTACTATCTCTGGACTTTACCAATTCAAGTTAATTTTTCTAACATCCTGTGTAATGTCTTTAAGAATAGCTTTAACGTCTTCTCTGTGATGGATGTTAAGGTAGTTGGCTTGTAGTTTCATGCTTCCTGCCTCCTTTTTGACTAAAGGTATTCCATTCACATTTTTTCTTACCATCCTGTGATATTTTCCTCAAATGTAAGGAATTTGGGAGACTTAAAATGAGTATGAAATATTTCACTGGTCACTTCTTTTGATGCCTAGGATGATGTCCATCAGGATTCTGTGATTTGTCAGCCACAGCTCCAATGGTGTGCTCTGTATCGCTTCTCTGGTGGTTGTTTTTTATTGTGTTCTCCTCTCTCTTCCGTTTCCTGGTTTCTGGCTGTTTCTGCGACTCAATGGCAGTTCCAGTGGATGCTGGGGAAAAGGAGATTATCCTAGATCTGAATGCCTGAATTCTGTTAGATTTTGTGTTGTGACCATGGATGACTTTCTTTTTGCCCCTTCTGTGTTTGTGGATGTAGAAATACAGCTGTCAACATTTGGTACAATGATTGGAGTTAGGAAAGTGAGTGCCTTATGAGTTTCTGATGGTTCAGTTGATTATGACATTGTTGAGCTGAGCTTTATATTTTAATAAGGAAGATTGCAGGCTCCCCCCCCAGTCTATTCTGAAATAGAGCGATCTCTGTTTTAATTGTGAGAATATGAAGAAATTGTTGATCCCGGCATTTCCAGTTCACTTAATGGAAATGAAGTCAATACTCCCATTGCTGATTGTTACTCAGTGAGTGATGGAATGTGTGTCTGTCTGTTGATGGAATTGAGTTTGATTGTGTCTCTTATGGTGTAATAACTGGCTGGTACTTACCTTGAACTCTTGCATGAAAAATGGCTGCGGTCAGGATGTCTTAGGATATCTGACGTCAGCAATCAATCCATATGTTTTCAAGAGAAAAAGACAGGAATAAAAATTCTAAGACCTATTTAAAAGTTCTCCTGGCACTCATTTTTATTTTTAACTCATGGAAACTTTATTCTAGCCACCAAGACCTCTTGCATCTTGATATTTCGGCTTTATCTTGTGATCGTTGGACTTTGGAGTTCCTTAGCTCTGATACCTGCACCTCTGGACCTCTCCTGTGATTACTTAATTTGAACGCAACTTCAGGATGAAAGGAATGGTCCGTTCATAGTCAGACAGAATGGAAACAGACCCTTCAGTGCAAGCAGTCCATGCCAAACACAATCCCAAATTAAACTAGCCCCACCCGCCTGCTGCTGCCTACACCCACAGTCGGATGCACTTGAAATGAGGGAGAATTGCAGCAACTGAGGAAAAACTACATAGGGCAGATGGGCAGGCAATTCACCACGATACATGAACACTGAGCCAGGCTGAGCTGGGCAGAGTTTTACTCCATTAGGGAATCAGGGATTATAGTGACCTAGTGAGAAAGTGATGTCAAGGCAGAAGATCAGCCCAAACCCAATGAACAGCCAAGTAGGTGATGGCACCATAGAGTCTACTTGCGCTTAGAGCCTCGGAGTAACATGGTCATAGTTAATTTATTTCACTCGCATATCCAGTACATGGTCACAGGATTAATACTACTTTTGTGGTCTTGCACTTCAATCTTGGACCTAATTCGAACTTTCTTTCTAAAAGTTCATGTGCTACTTTGCACCCAATCAAAACTAACACAATTTGTTGGCATTCTCCATTTTCGACGAAGTTATTCGAGGGTTTCCAAACACGCAAGATGGAAATAAAAGGAGCTGTACAGTCATGCCAGAAAACAACGTTTTAGTTTAACTTTGATACATTTCCCCTGCAGATCCAGAAGGTTATGCCAAGTATATGGGTTCATTTTTGTCACAATGCCCTTTCAGGGGATGTTCAACTGGATTAAAAAGTGGAGAAAGGTGGATGCTTCCGCAACAGGCAAACCAGAATGTCCTGCCTCCTGCATCTCCAGGCTTGGGGCAATCAGGATCAAAGGGGCAGCTGCTGAAAGACAGCCCCTTGCATTTCCACTGGGACCACTCCTTACAGCCCCTGCCCTGCAATCCACACTCCTTAAAAATTAAAAGGGGGGACTAATGTACTCACCAGAGCTGCCCATCATGGCTGACAGCCTGGGCATTCAGCAATGCTCTTCTAGCAGCCCCCAGTTGGTGCCAACATCTTAATGGCTTCTCATAATTAAAATGTTCTTTCTACAAAGCCCAATCTCGAGGCAAAAAGCTAAACATTTATGCTTGAACAGACATGGCAAAAGTCGCAGAACGCCCAGAAAAAGGAGGCATTGTTTGAAAGCTTAAATCTTGTTTGTACCAGCAGCAAACTTTTCTCCAGAAGAATTTAATAGCTACAACCAATTATGATCAGCCAATGCAGATAATGCATGATGGACTGCTAGGGACATAAAATCTGAAGAAAGCTGTGCTGCCAATGTCAGATGAAGTCAATGAAAGTGAAATCACTGCTGTCAAAATCAAATACGGAAATAAGCTATAGGGGTAGGCTCTGGAATCAAATTACGACTTCAATGACGCCCTACTGTTCCTTTCACCAGATGCGGACTGCAGTTGGTTTACAAATGCTCTACTTTTTTAAAAAAAAAGTGAGAATTAGTCACAACTGATTCTGTGCTATTCACAATAAAGCCCTTAAAATTATTGGGTTGCTAGATTTCACCAAAATACCACTGTACACAGACTTCAAAACTTACGGTCACAAATAGCTTTTCCTATATATTGACATTATCCTTAATGCTATAGCTTGTATTCCAAGTCACATCATCTACGGAGCTTTATAAAAACAAATACATACATTGTAATGTACAAGTCAAGCTGACTTAGAAGACAATATTGAAATTGGCTTATATACCTGGTATACCTAAGGTATATAAGCCAATTTCAATATTGCCAATCCTTTATTTGCATTAGTAATTAGCTTCCATTAGCCTCACTCTATAAACGCATGTTTGACATTAGAACTGATGCAAGGGATCAAACAGGTGTCTTGGGCCCAATGTGAAGACGTGCAGACGTTTAAGGCACATCCGTGTTTTGCAATCAGATCAAAACAACAGACACCCAAACCTACATCAGGAATTCACTTCCCTATTTAATGGAATACTCGACTTCCAATTTTCGGGAGTAAGTTTCAAGGCTTAATTTATTTGATTTATTATTACCACATGCACTAAGATACAGTGAAAAGTATTGTTTTGCATGCTATCCAGACAATACATATCTTACGTAACTAACAAAAGGTTGAATCTGCAAGCAATGGAAATATATCCTTCAATTGGGAAACATTAAATGTAGACATTACAAAAGAGAAAATATTATGTGAAAACTTTAGTGCACATCCTTAAATTTTACATCAGCACCAACACCTCCATTATCGAAGGGTTATACCGTGACATCTTTGAAGACTGACTAAATTATATGGAGATTTGATGTATTGTAGGATGCTGGTTAATGTGACTCAGGCATACCAGCTAGATGGTCATAGCGGGGAAACAGTGGATTGAACTCCGCACTGCATCCTTCGAATACTGTTCTCTCAATATACTGATACAATGTGTAATACTCCATAAACTAACAAAAGGTTGAATCTGCAAGCAATGGAAATATATCCTTCAATTGGGAAACATTAAATGTAGACATTACAAAAGAGAAAATATTATGTGAAAACTCTAGTGCACATCCTTAAATTTTGCAACCATTTTTACCTACAAGACTTCATCTTGATTTAAATTTTCCCCCCAGTTAAGAAATCAAACAATTAGCAGCTATTTAAAAATCTTGAATTAAACTAAGATGAAAATAAAAAAAAGTTGAAGTGTTCAAGTAGTACACTGTACACAATCTTTGTACACAAAGCACAAAAAAGGTCTTTAATTTTAAAATAAATACACCAGTATCTTAGAGCCAAAGCAACTCACTTATTCTCAATTTATTTTTGACCATTATCGTCTCAATGAGCTGACAAATTAAATTTTGAGATCATAATAGATATTGATTTTTGTATGATAAAGATCAATATTCATTACAAGGAAGCCGACGGCTGGAGTAAATGAAACACTAACAATGACCTTGAATAAAGCAGTTCGTGCCATTTTGTTATGACACAAACCAGACTAGTTAGCAAGAAAGAGAACAGATAGCAAGGAAGCTCGAGGTAAAGAAGGAATGAGGCAAACACAAAAAGAAAGCCCAGCTGAAACATAAAGGAATGGCGGAAATACATGTTAGCGATAAAGATTCCATAAAAAGTCATTGAGAGAGAATAGCACTGACCATAAATTAACATAGCTCAAATCAAACATTTAAAGATTTTGGCTAATGAAGAAGAAAGTTAGTCACAAGAAATTAATGCTCAGTTCACTTACAGCTTCTCTCATTTTTTAAAAAAAGACCCAGTCTCAGGATATGGGCATCACTAATAAACTGGGCATTTATGAGCTGTCATTCTGAGTGACCTGGCCAGTAATTACATGGAAGTATTTTTATTATGTCTCAGGAACAAATTAAATAATTCAGGAAAGCTGAAATAAATAAAAAGTATGAGTGATCATATACTGGAATTCAGAGTGCATGACTAGTCTTGACTGAGTAATTACAGTGAGGAACAGAGTCTAATGCTCTTTGGCAGACTATCTTCAAAGAACTCTTAAGCAATGACAAGCTCAGAATCATAATTTCAACTGAACCTCCCAGTTGAAATTGTTAGTCTGAAAAAAAAAAGGAATATAGCACTGTGATCAAGTTTTGAGAATTACTGGTACAATTTTAAGTTAAATACAAATAAGCAAAGAAGCCCATCTGCCACGAGTAGCAGCAACATAGCAAAGCCTCATGAAGCTACTTCATGGGCAGCAAGGATCTTGCAGCTGCTCCTTGGATTGCAGGCTTAAAGATTTATTATTTCTTTCTATTTTTTAAAAAAAGTGCTGTTAGTCATTATATTTTACTAATAAGATTTTTTCTTCATTTTGTTTCATTAATATTTAAAAAATGATGATTTTGTTTTAAACTTACTTAGTTAAATGAGTTTTTAAGTGTCTACACTGAATAGCTGAGGTTTGTTTTTTATTCCAAATTCAGAAGTCCAATATGACAGTTTGTTTTCTCATTCCATTTTTTTTTTGTTTTCTTTTAGAATAAGGAATTGTTTTTGTTCCAGAGTCCCATACATGGTCAGCTCTGGCGAAGATTTCTTTCTTCAAGGAATTTATTGAAGAGGAATCATTTTTATCTAGTTAATGAGCCAAGTGGTTGATTTTATTTAAATTTTAAATGTTTGTTGTATATTTTTAACGTTTATACCTACAGAAAATAATGTTAAAGTAGAAATGAATGGTGGTTTGTTTTAGCATAAAGTGTTATTGAAACTTTTTCTTTAGCTTAATGTTATTAAGGGCACATACGAGGTACAGAGTGAGATGGCTGGTATACTTAGAATAAAGTTGTTACCCAACTGAATCAGATAGATGTTTGTCTGTCGGGAAAGGTCAATCAAAATTCTCCGGTGGCTATTCCTCTATCAAATACGTATTCACTTTTTGGAAATATAGAAGGGGCAGTTAGTTATTAGACACATGGAACGATTGTTATGTTAAGAAGTGTTTGACTAGATTTAGCAGAATTATTGTTCTAGGGAGCTCTCTTATCAGGGGGGCATAGATAAGAGATTCTGTGGCAGTGACTGTAAATTTATGTTGCTTTCCTGGTGCTAGGATTAAAGCCGTTGCTAAACATTTTGAATGTATTGTTAAAGGTAAGATCGAGAAACCAGAAATTATTGTACACATTGGTAGGAATGACATTTTTAGGGAAAAGACTAAAACAGTACAAAAGGTATATTTCAATATGTTTGTTAATTGCATCAGTGGTTGAAAAACGAGGCTCCAGGAATTTTTGGGCTTGTTTCTGCCTTTCTTGACCTAGTACTATAAAACTTTGTTCCAGTCAAATTGATGTCCTTCTGCAAGACAGAATTGGTCATGCTGTTTTGCTGCGAGTTATGAATGCATCAATGCAACTGTGAATAACTTAAATTTTAAAACGGTGCAGACATTTTTTAAAGGACTTACAAATTTCTTTGTTAATATTCTAAATGATTTGTACGTCAGACCTTGGAACACACTTGAAAATCACTGCGGCAGGACTCTGTTTATAATTGCAGTTAAGAATTGCACAGTAATTCTAGTGAAATTTTTGTCTATATATTACAGTCTTTCTGTTTTCTGTTCATTTATTAACAGTGCTTTTTCTTGAAGCCTACCTGGGATCCAACATACCTGCCCTCAGAAAACTGTTAGGTTCCACATTGGTCTCTGGGGGGGAGGGGGAGGGAAGGGGAGACATGCTCTGGATGATATAAGATGCAAAACCAAAATTCCATTTTCCAACTTCAATAACCAGTAAGGGCATTGTATGCACTCCTGGGAAGATTAATTTCAAACTTCTCCCATTTACCCCTTCCCAAAGAAACACATTCTACATTTTTGTACAGCTCTGATGAGATGTGCAATTTAATTAACTACCTGCTTAGATATCTCAAAAATAGTAATTTGTGTGAAGAAAAAATACAATACATTGTACAAGGAAAGCAAAACTAATAATAATTTAAAAGTACTACAGTTGTACTTCAGTAATCGGGCTCTTTGTGGTCTGGTGCGCATAGTACCTCGGTTTTCTGAAGAAAATGCATTTTACAGAGCAGCAAGGAAGTTTCTCTGGCATTTAACCACTGACTCAACCTTGGATTAACAGTATCTAACAATCCCTTAGAGCTCCGTATGGATTTGAAAACGTGCACTAGTTGCTTTTGAAACCAGGAAAATGCCTTTGTATGCGTCAACTCCTACAGGATAGCAGAAAAGGAGAGGGAGTAGAGAAATGAATGGCTTAAAAATTACCGAGCTGTCCATGACACATGACGTCCTGTGGTCTGGCAAATTCTCTGTTTTTAAAACAAAACCCAAAAGAACTGCAGATGCTGTAAATCAGGAGCAAAAACAGAAGTTGCTGGAAAAGCTCTTCAGATCTGACAGCATCTGTGAAAAGAAAATCAGAGTTAACACTTCGGGGTCCAGTGACCCTCCGTCAGAACTGAGAACAGGTCATCGGACCCAAAACATTAACGCTTTTTCTCTGCATAGATGCTGCCAGACCTGCTGAATTTTTTTCAGCAGCTCTTGTTTCTGTGACAAAATCTCTGATCTGGCAAAGACCCAGTTCCAAGACTACTAGATTAGGGACTTGTAAACTATATTGTGACTTGTTGTATGTTATCCACACGTGCAGCACTAGAATTATTATTAGTTGATATGTCCTTACGGTTCAGCTAGATCAGCTGCCTGGGAGGCTGGATTGTGATGGAGAGTAATGTCAACAACATTCAATTTGGGTACTAGCTAAGGTCACAAACAAGGTTTTGCCTTCATAACCTTGAGGAGGGGTGACCTTTTGGGTTAAAATCCCCATCAGCTGCGTCTCTGTAATGGGAGAGCAACCTATGGTCCTCCTGTGACTATGATAACTTTCACCTTTAGTCATGTGGATGGGCAGTGTTGCTCAAACCAACCTGGAGGCCTGTATTTCATGGATGATGTGCTGTTTGGTTAAATTCAATAATTGCCATTTTATGTTGCTGTGACTGGACTATGGCACAGCAAGATATAAGTGAAATAATTCAGACACTGGTGATTTTAAAATACAATCCACTTGCTGGACAAACTCGGCAGGTCTGACAGCCTTTGTGGACAGAGAAGCAGAGTCTGATGACTCTTCAGCTGGTCTGGCAGAACCAAAGAATTTTTGCAGCTCTTCATATTTTTGTCAAAATACAGCAAGGCCTGTGACTGCAATGAATTGGATGAATTTGAATCATTTCGCTTGGGTTTGCACTTGAGGATGAGCTTTGTCAAGCGTGTACTGACTTTGAGAAATCAATTGAAAATTTATTTCATAAATAGAAACCAGTCTATCAAATTTTCAAAATAAAAATGAGAAGAAAAATTAACTTTGTATTTGGTTGCAGGTCGTTTTGATGAGACTGTGATTGAAGAAAGAAGACAGTGTGCTGAAGATCTCCTGCAGTTCTCTGCTAATATCCCAGCCTTGTACAATAGTAAACAGCTTGAAGAATTCTTTAAGGTATGTTCAATATGTTCTGTTTTCATGGAAGTAATTTGTTCAGTTTCATAAATTAAGCAATTAAAAGATAAACAATACAAGAGTTTTTTTTTTAAGATAATAAAATGTGAGGCTGGATGAACACAGCAGGCCCAGCAGCATCTCGGGAGCACAAAAGCTGACGTTTCGGGCCTAGACCCTTCATCAGAGAGGCTCGAAACGTCAGCTTTTGTGCTCCCGAGATGCTGCTGGGCCTGCTGTGTTCATCCAGCCTCACATTTTATTATCTTGGATTCTCCAGCATCTGCAGTTCCCATTATCACAAGAGTTTTTTTTTGTCAGATTTCTACAGAATTCAAGGTAGAAAACTTTTGAAATAAGAAACAGGCTGCAAACAATTGTGTGCAGAAACATGTCAGCCAAAACTGTCTTTACTGATAATCAATTTTCTATAAGATCTAGGAGAGGACTGCAGTAACTGTTTCTGGTAGCCTGGAGTTAGAAAATATTCTCTCTGCTCAGCATTGGGACTAAAGACCAGCCATTAAGAAGGCAATTGGCCTTCTGAGATGAAGCAATATTGAAATAGTTCTGTCTGATGACTGAGGTAGCTACATGCTGCATATATTATACATTTTCTGTGTGCGTGTGCGGCAATGTTTATGAGAGGGTGTTTACTGATCTGTCTTTTAACCTCTAACCCTTGAGGTTACCACTAATATATGGTGTGCCAAGGATGTTTAAGTTTTTCTTTTGTATGTGTTCTAAGTCTGTTTGAAAGGATTCAGTTTTGTTTTGTTCTAGCGGGTGATCGCAGGAGTATTCAAAACTTTACATTTTGAATTTACGTTGTATTTGATCTTTCCCCAGTCTATTTTACATTACAGGAATGAAGAGGATATGATCTGCTCACTAAAGTTAAAGGTGTAGCCACTCTTGGTAAATAAATAAGGTCCTGGCAGTGAAAGACAGAGTTAGACTTGTTTCTTAAAAGTATACCTGGAGGTGAATTTGTCCTGGGTTTCATACGCTACAGCATTACAGTGTAGGAAATTTTGTATTGGTAACAATATACACGAGGAAGGGGAATGCCAGGAAGCAATTGAGAATGGTGAGAAGACGTTGTACACCTGGGAGCTCTAGCTCAGATGAGTGGCTGTGTATTGCAGTTTGATATGACTTAACTTCAGTTTCATGTTAAGCGCTAATTTGTAATAATTTAGTTAAGAGTACAGAATGATATTTGGTTCTAATTTTATGATATACTAATTTCGTGAAAAGCATAACAGCTAAATATCCTTAATCTTGTGGGTGTTTTGTTTTGGATGTGAACATGCCTTAGTGATGCATGCTGTAGTGTGTCACGTTTAAGAGCCCTTTAACATCTACTTGTTCTGTGGTGAATGTTGAAGTTAAGTGGTCTGTTTAAAAGCACCCTGTGTCTCTCTACTTCAAGTTAGAGGTTTGTCAAGAAATGGTCTCCGAGTTTTTGCTTAATTTAATTTGTATAAAACGAGGTATGAATTTAGTCAAGTTACTACACCACATAGGGCTCTCTTTACGCTAATTAAGAAAAATGGCAGACTTTTCATGTTCAGAGTTGTCCCACAACTAAGAAATTAAAGCAAACTACTCAACCTCAACCATAGTTGAGCCCTACACCTACATACAATGTTTGCAAGCATCATCAGCCAAAGATGGTCGTACTTGACCTTCTCTCAAGTATCTTCACATTGTGGATGCCATTGTTTTAGCAACTTGATACAACGATTGTTGTGGGCAATATCCCAGTGCAGTACTTAAGAATTGTACACTACACCTTGCTGTGGAAGGATTGAAATTTGTTGGCACCAGAGAACTTCATGAGGGTAAGGTACCTTGCCCCTACCACAGGCACAGGCTGTCAGGTGCACCCTTCAGTTCAGTAGTGGTGCTGCTGAGCAGTGGACATTGAAATCCCGGATCCCACCATGTCCATCTACCCTGTGGTCCTCCTCTCTCTGAAATTCTTGTAGTTGCTGTTCAGCATGGAGAAGCACTGATTCATCAGCTAAGAGAAGTAAGTGGTAAGTAGCAGGAGGTTTCCTCGGTCATGTTTGACCTGCAGCTACGAGAACTTGTGGGATGCGGAATTAATATTGAGACTAAGATAGCTGCTTCCTGCTGACTCAGTACCACTGCTCCTTGTCTCTGGTCCATTTGTTGTGCTGATGGGTCAGGACATATCCAGAGAAGATGAGGGAAGGGTCTGAGACCTTCTCTGTAAGGTAAGCTTCGATGAGCATTACTGACAGTCATGCTGTTGCTTGACTAGATTATGGGGTAGTTCTTCCAATTTTGACACAAATCCAGATGTTAGGAAGGACTTTGTAAGGTTATTTTAGTTTGTGCTTATGTCATTTCTTGTGCCTAGGCTGATGTCAACTGGTCCACTTTTTGTTTGTTTTTGACTTTGCTTTAGCATTTTAGTAGAACCAAGTGGTTTGCTGAGTTACTTCAGAGAACAGTTGGTGTGACTGGAGCAGATAAAGATCAGATCCTTCCTGAGCATTAGTACTTCTAGAACACTCTGACAGTTTGATGGTCACCATTACTAAGGCTAACATTTTAGTTCAAATTTACTAATTAATTTAGTTTTAAATGTTACTAGTTGCTTTGGTGGGAATTAAATTTCTCGCTGGGGTTTTAGTCCAGGTCTTTTGATCACTGTTCACAGAAACGTTAGCACTAGACTCCCCTGCCACTGCGTTTATCAATAGCTTTTCCTCCAACATAAAGTTGTGACTGTGAGTGTTGACTGATTCCACAGTGTTTAGCACAACTAGCGTTGCCAGTCCTCCTGCTTACTGCCAGGAATTTACTGGAAATGTTATTAATTTCCTGATGGCTATTTAATGCAAACCAGGAGATTTTAAAACGATATGTTAAATGAAATGGTGAAATGTGACTTGTGGCTCTGCTAACTGCTCAAATCTCTTTCCCCGTATAGATCTGGGACCAATTGCTTTGTGCTGTAATTTGCTAGTGCTGTTGGGGAGGGATTACACCAACTCAGCAGAGGTGTGGGAGACAGGAGTTTAGCTAAGAGAGGAACATCATGGTGCACAGAGTACAGGGAGTGATAATGCCACTAGAGTAGAGTCCGTTATTAATTGAGTTGAGAAAGAGGGAAGATGAAGTTTAAATTAGGGTTGCCATGCATGCAATCGAACGTGTGGAATGTAGCAAAATTGGGTTGGTGGGTTTCAGGTGGGGATGTTGTAGCCGTGACTGAAACTTGACTCAAGGAAGGGCAGGCCTGAAAAGCTGGTGCAGTCTGAGCCTTTGAATAGTGTTTTTTAAGACTGAGCAGGATAGATTCTTGTTAGGCAAAATGGTGAAAGTTTATCAGGGCTTAGGCAGGTATGGTGATTGGATGTTGTAGTCCGATTAACTACAATCTTATTAGATAGTATAGCAGCTGTGAGCGGCTTAGTGGGCTACTTCTGTGCTTTGTTTGTATGTAGCATGCCCAAGAACAATATTTCTCAATGTTATCGGGATTGACTATTTTAACAGCTCCATTTTAAAGGCCTCACTATTTTTCTAACTCACCATGAATGTTCACCACCTGGTGGCTGGAGTTCGAAACTGACCATAAATGGTAAATACTAATTGCTTGATGATTCCTGGTAAGCTTTATCTGGTTAGGGATTGGAGAAAGGGTGTGAAAGTGAATTTAAAAAAAACAATACTTCATAAAGAAAATAGTTCATTTACACAGTATCTGGATTAATGATTGACACCAGCCTGGATTCTGTGCTCAAGGCTCTGGTCGAGCTAACACTGTTCACTTTGTACCAGTCAGTCTAGCTACTGTGGTGTGAAGTTGCAGATAGT
Organism: Stegostoma tigrinum; assembly: GCF_030684315.1. NCBI lineage: Eukaryota > Metazoa > Chordata > Chondrichthyes > Orectolobiformes > Stegostomatidae > Stegostoma > Stegostoma tigrinum. Next base: position 55,766,207 of record NC_081362.1, read on the forward strand.
ATAACCTGTTTTACTTAGTAAACATCTATTTGCTGAAATGTCTTGTGACACCAGGTTGACTGCATCTTTGTTTACTGTTATGGACCAGACCAGACTTGCTCAAAATATTTTAAGAAGATAACCTAGACCCCTAAAGTTTTCTTATTTGAAAGGCAACTGTAACATGCTGTGTTCCACGTGCAATTTGACTGGTCAAACTTGTCGATGTTAAGCAAAACACAATTTACTTAAACACTATTGTTAAAATGTGAGAAAGGAAAGAAGAACTTGGAATAACTTAACTCTATTGGAAAACTTAACAGAATAATAGATACAGTAACTATTACCAATTACCTGTTCCAATATAGTAACATTCCACAAATATATCCCCTGGTGAACAGGCAAATTCAGAAATACTGCATGTGAGACAAAAACAATCTAATGGGATAAGACGAGAACCCCCCCCCCCTCGCTTTTGGCTGTAATTAAGTTGGGGTGGGGGGTGAAAGTAGCCTTTACTTCATGCCCATAACTGCAACTGCTTAAATCTTAAAAAAAAACTAGAAGCCTTGGTCTGTGAGAGCTGCTATCACCCACCCATGCTGCTTCCATTGTTTCAACGTTCTGAAAAAAAACACAAGGCCCCTCAAGCTGTTTATTTTTCTGGCCCTCCAAGTAGTCAGCTATGCATTTCTGCCTTAGAAATCTCTTTAAGATGACCAGGAGACAATAACCTCTTAAAGCCACAGCATTTTCACACCAGTCTTCATTTGGTACCTGGAATCTGTCAATCAATCATTCAGAAAATTGCTGTTCCGACTGTGGCTTCAACTCCACTCTCCCTTCTTGCTGTGATAAATTTGTACTTTGTTGTTAGTCAAGAATCTGTCCACCTCTGCCTTCCAACTGTTCAGTGACCCTGCCTCCACTGTTCTCTGGGCAAGAGAGTTCCAAGGATCCTCTGAAAGGTAAACAAAACATTCTTTTCTTTTCTCTCATGAATAGGGGACTCCTTTAAACTGTGATCAGAAATAATAGGAACTGCAGATGCCGGAGAATCCAAGATAACAAAGTGTAGGGCTGGATGAACGCAGCAGGCCGAGCAGCATTGTGCTCCTAAGATGCTGCTTGGCCTGCTGTGTTCATCCAGCCCACACCTTGTTATCATTTAAACTGTGCTACAGTTTGAATCTGCTCCACAAGGAACAGCATCCTTTTCACTTCCAACCTATAAAGTTTCCTCAAGATTTTGCATACATTAAAGAAGTAGAAGTGATCTTGTTAAAGGAATAACTGTATCTGATGAATACAGGCCCAGCCTTTCTGCATAATATAATCCCTTCATCCTAAGAATCAATTGAGTGAACCTCCGCTGACCTGCTTCAAATGCATTACTATCTTTCCTTTTAATAAGGAGAGCAAAATCATTCCTGGTAATCTAGATGTGGTCTCATCAATACCCTGTGCAACTGACGCAAAACATCCTGAGTTTTATATTCCATCTTCCTTGTGGTCTGTAATTGCTTGACTTTCCCTTTTGTACAAGTTTGTAGAGTTTACAATCCTCCAGCACTACCCCCAAGTCTGGGGAAGGTTGAAAGATTATGGCCAGTGCCTTTCCCATTTGCTTATTTATACGTGTTCCCTATCAATTTGAATCCTCTTCATGGCTGACTTTATTGCTCTGTCACTATGGCCTTGATAAAATCGGCTTTTGTTACAAAGACACTTGCAAAATATTTAATTAATAGCTTGGCTAAGTTCCCTAGCTCCTTGTGTAAATCTTCTTTGTGCTCTCTAATTGACTCTACTTCTCCTTTTGTCAACCTTTTACTATTTATGTGCCTATGAGAAAACCTTGGGATTCTCTGTTATATCTATCGTCCTGCCAGTTTTTTCTCATGTTCCTTCTTTGCTTCTCCTATTTGCCTTTTCACTTCCCTTCTAAACATTTTGTATCCCGCTTGAGTCTTGATTGCATTTTCTACGTAATGCCAGTCATCCACGCACTTTAGTTTGGCTTTACCCCTTTTTTTGTTTTGAGGGTAACCCATTGTTCTGCTGCAATTTTTCCTGCCAACCTTTGGGTCCTTGATAGTTGGGCAGTACTGTAACTCAGTGGTTAGCACTGCTACCTCGGTGCCAGGAACCCGGGTACGATTCCAGCCTCGGGTCACTGTCTGTGTGGAGCTTACACGTTCTCCCTGAGTCTGCGTGGGTTCTGACAGAGCAGAAATATACAGGTTAGGTGGATTGGCCATTCTAACTTACCCATGGTGTCCAGGGATTGAGGCTGGGTATATTAGCCATGGGAAACACAGGGTTATAGGGATGGGGTAGGGGTGTGGGTCAAGGTGGGCTGCTGTTTGAGGGGTTGGTATAGACTCGATGGGCTGAATGGCCTGCTTCCACACGTTCTATGTGCTCCATTGAAATTGGCTGTCTCCTGGTTTTCTTGTACTCATTCATGGGATGTGGACAACAATGGCTGGGCCAGCATTTTTTTTTGCCTTTTCCTAATTGCCCAGAGGGCAGGGAAGAGTCAACCACCAGACTGTGGGTCTGGAGTCACACAGGTAGGCCAGATCAGGTAAGGATGGCAGACTTCCTTCTCTAAAGGATATTAGTGAATCAGACTGCCTATTGTCAAGGAAAAAGCCATGGCTTCATGGTCACCGTTTGAGTCTTATTTCCAGATTATTATTGCGTTCAATTTCTACTGTCTGCCATGGCAGGATTTGAACCAGGCTCCCAGATCATTACCTGGGTCTTTGGGTTAATAGTTTAACAATAATACCATTAGGCCATTGCCTACCCCCATGCTTCTTTCATTATTCATTTATTATTTATTATTCTTTCTCTGGATTAACCATTATCCCTTTCCATCGTCATTCTAAAGCTTATGATTCAATGATCACTGTCTCCTAGATGTTCCCTGGTGGATGCTCAATCAACTTAATGCTTCGAGTTCCCAAAAGCCAGGCCTAACGGTGCCTTAGTTCTTGTTGGACTTGACACATGCTGGTTTGGAAAATTCTCCTGAGAACAGTTTAAGAATACCCTGTCCCCCTTTTACCCTTAACACTAGTACTATTCCGGTCAATGTTTAGAATTCAAGTTCCTCATTATTACAAACTCTGAATTGCAAACGTTACAATGTAAATCCGTAATGGGGCAGTTGAGATCTGTTTCATATCTCTTCCTATTTTCACTGAATTCCTTTTTGAAGTCAATGTAAATTAAAATTAAGACCATAAGACATAGGAGTGGAAGTAAGGCCATTCGGCCCATCGAGCCCACTCGCTGCCATTTAATCATGGCTGATGGGCATTTCAACGCCACTTACCCACGCTCTCCCCGTAGCCCTTAATTCCTTGTGAGATCAAGAATTTAATCAATCTCTGCCTTGAAGTCATTTAACATCCCGGCTTCCACTGTGCTCTGTGGCAATGAATTCCACAGGCCCACCACTCTCTGGCTGAAGAAACGTCTCCTCATTTCCGTTTTAAATTTACCCCCTCTAATTCTAAGGCCGTGCCCATGGGTTCACGGTCTCCCCGCCTAATGGAAACAACTTCCCAGCGTCCACCCTTTCTAAGCCATATGTTTGTATAATTAGGAGATGTGAAACAGGCTGTCAACTAGCCATCATCATTTTTACACAAATGCAGCCAATATGACCCTCAGTTGGTCCTTCTGTTGCTCATGATGTTGGATAATGTCAAGCTTCTTGAATGTTGTTGGAGTTGCAGGTAAGTAAGGAGTATTCCATCACATTGCAGACTTGTGCCTTTACCCAATCTGCTTTAGACATCTCTTTCTTCACACCTGTATCATAACCCTCATTTCAGTTGAGGACACTGGTTTGAGACTGGAGTTACACTCCTTTTAAATTGAATTTGAAATTCTCCCATGGTATGATCTCTACCCCTCGGAGGATCCTTAACTATGACACCTTGTACCTCATTACACACAATGATTTATTCCACCTATATCTCTACTCTGTCATCACACTGCCGTTTCATTAACAATGCCACTCCCACCCCTTTCCCTACAGCATTTCGTTTTGGAATGCTGAATATACTTGAATATTGAATTCCCTGTCCTGGTCACCTTGCAACCCCATCTCTGTAATAGCAATTGAATGATATAATTCAGACACAAAGATATTGAATGCTATTGAACTAAGTTGACAACAGAAAAACGTCCTGTCAGAAAAGCTGTCTGCATTCAGATACAGATCTTTTTTAGCGTTGGCGTTTTACCATTTATTACTTATTCTGCCTCTAATTTCTGCTGACCTGTTCTGCTGATATTTTCTTTCTACTTCTGTTATACTTTGCTTCTATACCACCTGCACTTCTGGTCTCTCATTTTCTTTTTGAATTTTTTTTCCAACTTCCTTCAGTTGAACTTTTTCCCTGCTGATTAATTTTGAGCCCTATCTACTACCCTAGTTCTATGATTCGCTGAGTCTCTGGCCCCAGCCAGGTTCACCTGATGATCAGGACATTTGTCTTTGTGCAGCTATCGTGCCAGTGTGCATGAATTGAAACCTGTTTCTCCCACAGCCGTCTTTGAGCCATGCATTTACCCCTCTAATCAGTTTTGCCCGATGCCAGTCTGCACGTGGCCGAGTGAGTAACCCTGAGATTATTGCCTCTCTTGAGGTTTTGCTTTTTGACTTAGCCCTAAGCCACTCGTAAACCATCAGCTAAACTTCTTTCCTAGACATAGCAATGTTCTTGACACCCAAGTGGACTATAACAACTAAACCCTTTTCCTTCCATTCCAGCTCAGAAGAGAGATCCTTAACTTTGGCACCAGGTCAACAACACAGTCTTTGGGACTCTTGTCTTTGCTGCCGAGTACGGTATCCACTCCCCTAACTCTGCTGCCCCATATTACTGCCATATTTCTCTCTTCCCTACCTGTTTGGTGCTCTGCATCATGATACTTTAGTCAGTTCATTCATCCTCCCTGTTCCTTGCCCCCACCAGGAGTGAGAAGCTTGTACCTATTGGATAAGAGGCTCTTCCAGAAGTTAATTTGGATCCCAAAACCTGTGTCACATGTAATCAAGCTCTTCTGTGGCTGGTAACTGAACAGTTTTGATGCAGTTAACCTAAAGGGTGTGACTGTTACCTGAAACAGTAACCTTTGTGAATTGTTGCAATATCCACATCTTGGAGTCCAGCTCATCGATTCTGAGCTGACACTTCTCAAGTGGCCTGATGTTTATTTGCTGTGATGTGGTTCCCATGGATTGCACCTGAATAATGTCTCCTGATTTAAAGCACTTACCAATTGAAAGAGACAGAAAATTACTCAACAATCGGCCACTAATTTTCCTTTGATGTCGCACTTTGGCTTTGACAGGTAGAAACATGTTGGAGTGGCTCTGTGTTGTTCATGTTATCTCCCACCCTTAGCGGCCTGTTCATGCAGGTCCACAAGTGATGCGCGTTCCTCCGGTCTCAAATTGTTTAGTTTAAGTAACCATCACCGTGCACAATGGGATGTGTCAGGTCTACAGCTCAGATCTGACCTCATTTTGCTTTCTCTACCACTTGCCACTTACACTGTTGGATTAGTGCTCAAGTAGCCCTGTTTTGTAGCTTGGCTAGGTTGTTGTATCACTTAGGTATGGCTACTATTACTGCTTCATGCTGCCCTGTACTCTCAGTTGTAGGGGTTGACGCCACAGATGGGTGGTAATGGAGGAGTGCAGGACTTGCCAGGCCAAGATAATGGTGTATAATTCTACTGTTAGCACTTCATGGATGCCTAGCCTTGAGTTGCTAGATGTGTTCAAAGTCTATCCGATTTACTGCCACCCAACATGAAGCACTCCAGAGGAGTGTGCACTGATCACTCGTCCTGCTATGGACAAATGCATCTGCTGCAGGCCCATTTATTGAGCATCGAGTGAAGTCTGCTTTCCCCTTTTGATTCCCACACCTCCTGCCGCAGACCCTGTCTGGCAGCTATGCCCTATTGAACACGACCCCCTTGATCAGTAATGCAGCTGCTAGGCCATTCTTAGTGATGTACATTGAGGTGCCCACCTGGAGTACGTTTTCCAACTTTGACGCCCTCAGTGCTTCATCCAAGTAGTATTGACCGTGGAGGAGTACTGTGTCATCAGCTGCTTGCTCCATAACACCACCCCACTTTAACGGGTTTCCTTGTCTGTGTTTGACCTCATGCCGTGGTGTTGGAGCCAATGTTGAGGACTCTCAGGGAAATTCCTTCCTAACTGTATACCACTGTGATGCTGGACTATTTGCTGACAGTTTGGACTATAGTTGCGTAAAATGGATGAAACCTCATCAGTGACCTGTTTTACAGCTCCTAATGTTAATTTAGCATTGACGTGTTGGAGTACAGCGAAGATTGGCAGACTTATAAAAGGAGCTGGCAATTCCATATAATATGTTTTATATCATCACTGAAGCTAAAATTCAGACAGTGCAGAAAGAGGCCATTTGGCCCATCGAGTCTGCACCAACCCTCCGAAGAGAATTGCAGAACCAATCCCTGTAACCCCGCAGGGTGCTCTTACTACGGCCAGTCCACCTAATCTGCACTTCCGTGGACTCTGCGAGGAAAGTGGAGCACCTGGATGAAACCCACGCAGACAATGGGAGAACATCCAAACTCTGCAGCTCCCCCCCGCCCCCAGGCAGGAAGTTGAACCTGGGTCCGTGACGCAGTGAGGCAGCAGTGTTACTGTGCCACCTGTGTATCCAAGGTGGCAATTTAACTTATTCTGATGATTGAGCTATTTTTTCCTAAATTGGAAGAAAAAATAGTCAGAAACTGTCTAAAAATGAGAAACTCCATGTGCTATACTTCTATTAGCTCTGCCTGTGGATGGAAAGTACTTGGGCGCCACCAGCTGACAAGTGTTGTTATTGCAAGCACAGATGTCTCAGTGGCACTTCCTGAAATTGTGTTCTGAAACCATCCATTTTTGGGCTCAGAACTGCACTTCAACTTGGGATAAAAATGAAGGGGTCCAGGTGACATCTACTCAAGTCTGCCTCGTGACAGATTTGGGTGATATGCTATTAAAGAGATCCAGTTTTCTTGGTTGTTTTGCTGGAAAAAGGGGGCTGAGATATTCATGTTTGGTAGCAATGGCGCTGTGTGTTTACAATGATTATACAGCTAATCTCAACTGTCCCAAGAGTGTGTTGAGAAGATTTAATTGTTTACGACTTTACTTTAAACTGTCAGTTTTGTTCAAATTGAACAAGGATTTTGAACCTCCAGAGTGGCTAATCAACATTTTTATTTGGACGCAAGGTCCATGTGATCCATGTTGCAATGGAGATAGATTTTGAGAGGGCAGAGTTTTCAAGATATCTCTGAAAACTTAAATACATAACCAGTCTGCCAGGATCTAGGAGAAAGGGTTCAGCTTGAGACCAGAAATCTCTAACTGTTCATCACCCAGAGATACAGGTGGGAGCTTATGATCATTTTGTTTTATGAGAATTTGAAACAAAGTTGGAAAATTTGACTACCTCGCAGTAGAGGGAGAATTTGGAAAGACACCCTCACTAAAGAACAGTTCTGGTGTTGGAAGTTACTGGGCTGGGAAGAGAAAAATATTTAAGTAAACAATCAAAGCATTGCTTTGATTTGGGTCGAGGAGAATTTGATATGGGACAGTGTAACATTTAACTGTGTCATGCAATATTTATGGTTGTTCAGAGCAAAAGGAAAAAGTTCTCCTTGTTTGAAAGTACAAGTTATCGATACACTCTGGTGAATATTACTTTGAGTTTGCCTGTTACAATAAGAGTCTTAATATGTAAAAATCTTGCGTCATCATTTTCACTATTAGTGAACTGGAAGCTAAAATTTCTTTTGTGGAAATTAGTCCAAATGACTAGATGAGAGGAATTGGTTCCTTTTTTAAAAACGCTGTCTTCGTCAGTTGCTACAAATGGAGTTTCTTTCAAGCACATAGTAATCATATTTAAATTAAAACATAGCTTTCCAGGAAAGGAAGGAGTCAATTATCAGCATTTATCTTGAGTGAAAGAGAAATGTTATTATTTCCTAACCCTAAGGAGAAAAAAAATGAATATGACATGTATAAACACAGTAAGTTTCAAAAGGGGAAATGCCTGGTACGGATAGGGTGAATAAGAGTTGTACAGTTAACAATCCTTAGAGTCCTTACAGTAGTAGATTTTTAACTTGAAATTGCGGTAGTTTAATGGTTAGCTGGCATGCTTAGCGATTGTGAAATCTGTATGTATGAGTTCTCAGTGAATGGTTGTTGTCTTTGAGCCGTGTATTTGGAGATGATTTAGAGGCACATGTAAGGAGTGTGTTCCAGGACTTGCCACAACTGCATTTTTCCTTCTTATTGCTGTGCTGGAAAGCAAAGTTTGAAATATAGTGTGTGTATTCAGTGTACGATGAGTCTAGCTCTACTATCTTCCTGAGCTGTCTAACTTTCTCTCTCCCAATATCTGTTGTGAAGAAGGGGTACTTGACTCTGTCGTCTCTCCACGGATGCTGCCAGACCTCCTAAGTTTTAAAGCGGCTGTTTGTTTGTGTGAAATTATCATTACAATCATTTAGGAGATGCAAGCTCTTTGATGCTTATTTTTTGCCGGGTTTTGATACCTTTTGATAAAACACTAATCTCAATGTAGACGATTTTTAAAATTCCATGAGTCTCGGAAACCTTGCTGGTATACCAAATGAAACCGTGTAAGATAGCAGACAATGATACATCCCTCCTTGATGCGCACCATGCTTTCTATGCTCGGTGTGTCCCCCCCCCCCCAGTGTGGCGATGTGAACCCCGACAGCCCCAGACCGACCTGTTCCCTCTGTCATCACTTCAGAAGTCAGACCAGTCTTCCTGGGAGTAACCCCAAGGGAAGTAACGGGCGCGATGGTATCCGCGGCCAAGCACTCAGGCACTTGCAGAGGTGTTCACTGACATCTTCAAACTCTCCCTCCTACAAGCCCAAATCCCCACTTGCTTCAAGAAGGCCACCATCCCCATACCCAAGAAAACACATGCAGTGTACCTTAACGACGTGGCTCTGACCTCAATCAGGAAACGCTTCAAGAAGCTGGTTATGGCCCACATCAGCTTCCATCTCCCAAACTGCCTTGATTCCCTACAGTTTGCCTACTGAAATAACAGATTCACAGAAGTTGCCATAGCCCTAGCTCGGCACTCATCCCTGGAATGTCTATTCAACAAAGAGAGGCCTGTGTCAGCCTCTTGCGCTATGACTACAGTGCTGCCTTCAACGCCATTATCCCCTTCAGGCTGATTTATAAACTGCGTGACCTTTGGTCTCGGATCCACCCTCTGCAACTGAAGCAGGAAGTGCCCCTCCCTGCCTGTCTCAAGGAAAGAGGGTGAACCATCTTCAAGGACGTTGGGATGTCAAATCTTTCACTGGTGAATGGGAAGATTGAGAACCAGAGAGTGCCCACAACTTGATCAGAGCTGGAAGGGAACTGAAGGAAAATGTCATATTCTTGCTTGTAATTTGGGGTTGTGCTAGATCTGTGCTTCGTTGATTTTTTAAAAAAAAATTCCTTCCCCCATTGTAATGTTCGCATCTTGTGTGGGTTTTTTCTCCGAATGAGGCAGAATGCAAGTTACTGTGAGTTTTGTGCCAGTAAATTTGTGTTTCTTTTCTACCATCAATTTAAAAACAGTCTATTTGCAATAGATAATGGGAACTGCAGATGCTGGAGAATCCAAGATCATAAACTGTGAAGCTGGATGAACACAGCAGGCCCAGCAGCATCTCAGGAGCACAAAAGTTGGCGTTTCGGGCCTAGACCCTTCATCAGAGAGGGGGATGGGGTGAGGGTTCTGGAATAAACAGGGAGAGAGGGGGAGGTGGAGAGGAGAGTATAGGTGGGGAGGGGATAGGTCAGTCCAGGGAAGACGGACAGGTCAAGGAGGTGGGATGAGGTTAGTAGGTAGGAAATGGAGGTGCGGCTTGGGGTGGGGGGAAGGGATGGGTGAGAGGAAGAACAGGTTAGGGAGGCAGAGACAGGCTGGGCTGGTTTTGGGATGCAGTGGGTGGAGGGGAAGAGCTGGGATGGGTGTGTGGTGCAGTGGGGGGAGGGGACGAACTGGGCTGGTTTTGGGATGCGGCGGGGGATGGGGAGATTTTGAAGCTGGCGAAGTCCACATTGATACCATTGGGCTGCAGGGTTCCCAAGCGGAATATGAGTTGCTGTTCCTGCAACCTTCGGGTGGCATCATTGTGGCACTGCAGGAGGCCCATGTTGGACATGTCATCTAAAGAACGGGAGGGCGGAGTTGAAATGGTTCGTGACTGGGAGGTGCAGTTGTTTATTGCGAATCGAGCGGAGGTGTTCTGCAAAGTGGTCCCCAAGCCTCCGCTTGGTTTCCCCAATGTAGAGGAAGCCGCACCGGGTACAATGGATACAGTATACCACGTTGGCAGATGTGCAGGTGAACCTCTGCTTAATATGGAAAGTCATCTTGGGGCCTGGGATACGGGTGAGGGAGGAGGTGTGGGGTCAAGTGTAGCACTTCCTGCGGTTGGTGGGGAAGGTGCCGGGTGTGGTGGAGTTGGAGGGCAGTGTGGAGCGAACAAGGGAGTCACGGAGAGAGTGGTCTCTCCGGAAAGCAGACAAGGGTGGGGATGGAAAATGTCTTGGGTGGTGGGGTCGGATTGTAGATGGCGGAAGTGTCGGAGGATGATGTGTTGTATCCGGAGGTTGGTAGGGTGGTGTGTGAGAACGACGGGGATCCTCTTTGGGCGGTTGTGGCGGGGGTGGGGTGTGAGGGATGTTTTGTGGGAAATGCAGGAGATGCGGTCAAGGACGTTCTCGACCACTGCGGGGCGGGGGGGGAAGTTGCGGTCCTTGAAGAACTTGGACATCTGGGATGTGCGGGAGTGGAATGTATCATTGTGGGGGTGGAGGCGGAGGAATTGGGATTAGGGGATGGAATTTTTGCAGGAGGGTGGGTGGGAGGAGGTGTATTTTAGGTAGCTGTGGGAGTCGGTGGGCTTGAAATGGACATCAGTTACAAGCTGGTTGCCTGAGATGGAGACTGAGGGGTCCAGGAAGGTGAGGGATGTGCTGGAGATGGCCCATTTCCTACCTATTAACCTCATCCCATCTCCTTGACCTGTCCGTGTTCCCTGGATTGACCTATCCCCTCCCTACGTCTCTACCTATACTCTCCTCTCCACCTATCTTTTCTCTCCATCTTCGGTCCACCTCCCCCTCTCTTCGTATTTATTCCAGTTCCCTCTCCCCATCGCCCTCTCTGATGAAGGGTCTAGGCCCGAAACGTCAGCTTTTGTGCTCCTGAGATGCTGCTTGGCCTGCTGTGTTCATCCAGCTTCACACTTTATTATTTGCAATAGATAGCTGTTTTCTTGCTGAGTCACAATGATAATTTTCTTCGAACCTGAGCATCATAAAGTGAGGAAATCTGGGATCTTTGGGTAGTTGGATTAAATTTTTTTTACAGTTGCGTTGACACTGGGAAGAGTAGAGTTTTATTTCCAGCTGACTTCTCCATTGAGGCGTGACCGAGTTAGCGAAATGTAAGTCACAGGGCTGAAAAAGAGAGGTTCAGAGCAACCAGAATTAATGCTGGCGTATCCTAATTCATTGACCTCTGTGAGAAAACAGACATTATTTGAAGACTGAATTGGACTTGTGTGTTTGTAACATCCAAATATCCTGTGTCTAGGTTTAAGCATAAAACATTCCCTGTTCATGAGTTATGAAAGGGCAAGCATGTCAGTGATCGAGCTTTTGTATGCATTATTAGTAATAGTGAAATCAATGAAAATTTATTATAGGGAAGAGGACGATCTCCAAATAATCCTGTACAAATTTTTCGTTTTCAACTATCAAAAAGTGCGTTGCAGCCCAACCTTCCCCTCCAAGCGTTATAGATGCAGCACTGATGGAGATCGTGATTTCTTCACATGCCAAGATCCAACATCACTTCCCAGTTGACTTAAAAGATGCCTTGTGTTTAAAAAAAAGTGCCACATTATGTTTTAAAATGTGTTTTTCAGGATGGTGAAGTTCACGATGGATCGGATCTCATTGGGCCAGTGGGTCCCTCTTCAGAGTCCCTAATAGATGGTCTATCAGACGGCAGTACTGAAGGTATGGACCACCCAATAGTTAAGACGAATGCTTGAAAGTTTTTAAAAAGTAGAATTCTTGTTATTCATACAGTTTTTTTTGTATTTCTTTTTAAATGATGCCTGAAGTCGAAACTCAGTCTTTCTCTTCACGCACTGTAAAAACTCAGTCCAGCACCTGAACCATACTGGTTTGGGAACAGCCTGGAACACTTTCTTTAATGATGACTGGCTAGACTGCTGCACTCTCCATACCATTGATTGGAATGCATCATAGCCTGCCTTCCAATTATGGACATGAAAAATTACACAAAGGCTTCTGCCGCGGCTATCAGCCCCGAATTGCTCAAACCCTTAGTTGTCAGTTGTTTCCATTGGAAGTACTGACCACTTTGAGGCCCACATGGAAATCAATTCGTGAGAGCCCCATGGCTAATTTGGAAAATGCTAAGCGATGATTAAAATTCTTGCTGCATTTTTACCTTGGACTGTAATTTCAAAATAGCACTTGCAGGGATTTTTAATGGACACCAAACATTGCAGATACTGGAGGCCTGGAATAGAAGCCACGTATTCTGCCACAACACTAGAGTGGCTGTCAGCAGAGTGATAACTTGCAACCTGTGTAACTATTGTCGTAGTGAGCTCTCCCTGTTGTCTATCTTGAACCATCCTCAGTCGGCTGAATGGCCTAATTTCTATGTTTCTGTGGCTCCAACTTCCCTTTCGAGGTTGATGAATCAACATCCTCCTCAGCTGATGAATTAGCAACTTGAAAGAGGGTGGCAGTGACACAGAATCTACTGTGAGAAGGGGTTTTCGCTGTCCATCACCATTTCCCATTTCTGAATTGAGCTGGCCAGGTTCTCCAGGGCATAGTTGTTGGATAGCGTGCAGATGGTGAAGGAGCCGGCAAGAAGGAAAATTTTATTTGACCTCATCCGCTCCAATTTGCCTGCAGCAAATTTATTCTTTATTCAATCACAGGATGAGGATGTCACTGGCTAGGCAGCATTTATTACCCATCCCTAATTGCCCAGGGGGCAGTTGAGAGTCAACCACATTGCTGTGGGTCTGGAGTCACATGTAGGTCAGACCAGGTAAGGATGGCAGTTTCCTTCCCTAAAGGACATTAGTGAACCAGATGGGATTTTCCAACATTTGACAATGGATTCATGGTCGTCTTTAGACTCTTAATTCCAGTTATTTATTGAATTCAAATTCCACCATCTGCTGTCGTGGGATTTGCACGTAGGTCCCCAGAATGGTATCTGGGTCTCTGGATTAACAGTCCAGCAATTATACCACTAAGCGATCACCTTCCCTAATGTGCCCCTATTTACAATATCAGCGAGAATGGTCATTGCACGATTATTGTAGGGACACAGTCCCGTCTTCACTCAGTGCCACACGTGGAGTGTACACTCTAATACTGTGCTAAATGAAACAGACTTCAAACAGATCTAACAACTTGAGACTGGGCATCTGTAAGGCACTGAGAGCCATTAGCAATATCAGTGTTTCTATTTAAATACAGGTAGTCTGCAACCTCATGGCCTGGTGTGTCCTCTAGCCTACCATTATTATCAAACTGATTAATGAAGAGTGCAGGAGTGCATGCCAGTCGCAGCGTAAGCCATACCTAAAAATCAGGTGTCACCCTGGTAAAGCTACAACAAGTGACGACACACATGCCAAACAATGGCAGTAACCTGCAGAAGACCAAGATAGTCCATCTCTCGACTGTCTCAACCCAAGTTAGTCTATCATTCAACCATCTGAACCCATGAAGGAACAAAACTTCATGATGTTTTGCTGCACAAAAGTGCGGATAACTTGAGAATTTTTCTCACTTGACAGCTGGAATAAAAGAACGAGTTTACTGCCCTCATGTGGAAAGGAGAGAAAATTGTTGTTGCACCAACTTGATGTGGAATTGATAGATGTTTGTTTATGCCTCCTGGTGTAAATTTCAATAAGCCAAGAAATGGTTCAGGCGACCTGAAATATTTTACCCCAGCTGGCGAATTTGCCAAACAGTAGGCTACAGACTCCCTTCCAGTGAAAGTTACTTTGCTTTTTCAAGTAATTTGCAACAGGATAAGAACAACTAAGTTGAATTTTATATCTCTCCTTTACCCACTAATGCCAATCTTAAAGATAATCTACAGTTTCTCTATTCTTGTTTGGAAATGGAGAAAATGAAGTTATTTCCTTTCAGTCTTTTTTGGGGCCATAGCAGCATTAAGTGGGCCTGCTGTTTCGATCTGTGACCGCTCTGGGTGGGGAATTCTTGACCCCAACACCACAATAATGAAACTAATTTGAAAGTTTTTGCTTTTTATAATTTTATATTACATTTTTAAACATCAAGATTTTATACCTTCCCCCAAACCTGTCATGTAAATTTTCTTACCCCATCCGAGAGTTTGTTGGAAATTTGGCTGTTGGTCCTGTTTATCCTCAAGTGATCATTTGGTCGTTCTTTCTTTGCTTTAGTAAACTGATAGGAGCTAGTTTAACTTAAATTGGACAACTTTGGAAGAGTTCTAGCCTCGTGTCCAATCCCTAGTGTGTTCCATTTGTGGATCTTGTTGTCTATATTCTGTGCCTCTGCAAACTTACACGTGAACACTTCTCAGTAAATAGTTTTCGTTTGACTTGGACGTTTTCAAAGTTCCTGATAGGGCTTAGAATGGCTGGTTTGCAAAAGTTACCTAAAAGGTACCACCAGATTTTTTTTTAGATGGTTGTTAAGCATCATCATGTATTGGTTTTTCAGAATTTTTTCTTACATTGATATCCCATGCACTTATTGTCTTTCCTGCGTTGTGTTTGCAGCAGTGATTTCCTTGACTTACCATTCAACAATATCCATTCCCTTCTTGATGGGTTCACTTTATCGTTCCCAGCATGTTGAGTGTACGCATCTTGCTGCTTTGATACCCTCCCATGCTGTCATTGCAATGGTCAAAGCAATACAACTGTCTACTCAATGGCATTAACCTCTGTGCATTTTAGGTTTTTTAATATGCTTGTGGAGACATGACGTTTCCCTAAGGAACTGACAATCTGTTCTAATATTGGGGAGCAGTAAATATAGTTTGTTAAATAATTCTTCCTGGTACTGCATATCTGACTGTTTTGACTTGATTTGCATGGTTTTCCCAAGGCTGTCAGTAATTACAGTAAAGTTAAAACGTGACTGCACAACCTGTTAAGTGACTTTTTAAATAATGGTAGTCTGATGGGCAGGTTCTCACTGCAGCAGCATAGAGTGGATTTGTGCATCAGGACCATGTGGGAAATGGAGCACTGTGATCAGCATTTGTGAAAACACTTAAAAGTAGGAGAAATTCAGAAGATTGCGATTCATTTAAGTTTATTAGTTAGCCAAGAAAAAGTTAGATGAATTAAAAACAGACTCTAACCCCTGTGTAACTATTAAAGTGACCTCATGACTAATACCTGGACCCAGCACTGATTACTTGATGTCCCGAAGCACTCATCCACTTAGCTGGCACCTGACCACCTTACCTCCCTGGCATCCTACCTCTTCTCGTGCACCTGGCACTCTACCCACACTTACCCTTCCTCACTCAATAGCAAAGCACCTCTGGGACCTTTTTAACTTCTGAAATACCACTGAAAGTGTCATAGAAAAGGGGCATGCGTTAAACGGCAACACTACTTCTGGATATCTCCCTGGTTTCCCCAGATTTGGGCAAGCCAGACTTGGAATCTCTTGGGTAGAAAACTTCAGTGGTGTGTGATGTTTCAGGCTGGATGCATTGTCCCTACTATGTTTTGCAGCCTTGAATGATCTAGCAAATTGTTTACCAACTCCCTGCTCTTCTCCCCGAAGCCAGTAGTTCCTTGTTTGTAACGGCACTGATCCCATCATCCGTCATGTACACTGACCAAGTTCAAGTGGCTTCATATTTGTTACACATAAACCAGGTTGTGATTAGCACCTCCTCAATTACTTAACAGTGACTGGGAACTGACTGTACTAGATGTCTCTCCCTAGGAGAAGCCATGGGATAATGCTCAAGAATAGTGTTTGCTAGCTGTTTACCCTCCCCTTCCCCAGGCCTGTAACACCCCGGTTGGGACCTGTCGACAGTGCAGGTTTTAATCAAGCGAATGAACTTTGTAGCATGAGATTAATTGAGATTGCACTTTTGTCAGTGGTTCTCATCCCATCCAGCTCAGCGCTGCTCCCAGATACCGATAAACCGTTGCTTCCCTGACAATAGCCAGGATGATCTGTGCAACTAACGTGGAGAAATATTGAAACCAAGCAAACTGAAGTCAATTTTCCAATCTCACTTCAAGCTCCTTTGCATACAGAGATTTTCAGTCTGTCATTTGTTGATTTTTCTGTCTCCTTGCCACCCTACCTAGGCTTGTAATGCTGTGTCCAGTTTTATACATACATGAACTCTTGAGCATTTAAAGAGCTGTGCGAAACTTCACGGTCTGTTTAATATCTTCCATTTCTTCTTGACTTTGCCTGCCCCACATCGCCGTGACCTCCACTATGGGTAAGGTGAAGAGGCAGGTCCTGCCTGGGGATGGTGTTTGAACCCTTTATTGTTCACTGATCCTCATCACTCATCCAGCTACTGGGCATCCCAGGCATTCACATTGCTGTGGCAAGATTCACGACATGGACCACAGCTGTGAGTATGAATAGAACGAGCCCCAATTTCTTGCCATCGTGTGGCTGATCAGGAATGTTTCTTGCACTTGTCACCCTCCATTGGTGACTGTAGAAAGAGTTAAACACTGGCACTCACCTTTTATTAGGCTGCATTATGAATTCACACCTTTAGCCATTCAAGTCTGAGCGTGAGAGAACAAAGAACATCTGGCTCAGATGCTACCTCCCTGTAATGTCCAAGGGCTTCCTCCTTATTACCAAGTGGGCAAGTATGTCATAAAAAGGAATTTTTTTTTCTGAGAGATTTTAGCACAGTCAGTGAACTAACACAGATCTTGTTTTAAATGTACTCCCATGCTGTAATGCTGCTACTTGTTCACATTGGGCCACATCACTTGCTCAAAGCGAGAATTCGAGATCCCAGCTGGTCAGTGAAAGGGAGGTACACCAGAGGAAGAAAAAGAGAATAACAATATGTCTTTACTACCGAACATTATCAATCATCTCAAGTTTATTTTGACATAATGGACATTTGCTTGTTAGCACTTTGGAGAGATTTAGGTTGGACTGCAAGATATATAGTAATGATGACGGTAAGTCATTATCATTGTAGCATGTAGGTGTACTTAAACCCTTGAATTGAACTGTGGGTGGGATTTTGGAATTGTGCTTTTAGATCTGTTTGTCTTAACACAACAGTTAAAATCTTCTGAACATAGTTAGAAGATTGAGAAAGACTCACATCTTGACTGGTTCAAGAGAAGCCTGTGCTTCCAAGCAGGAATACGGAATGTGTGTTAAAAGACCTTCTTTTTTAGAAAAGGGGAGAAAGGGAAATAAGAAATCGTGAAACATTTATGTACAATTGTCTTTAAAAACATGCAAAATCTCATGGTCAGTAAAATTTGTACGCAAGAACACTGGCTTTTTTGTTTCTGTTTTTTTTAGCTCAAAGAGATTTAAACAACGTTGATGAAATCACTATCAGTAGTCAATCAGAATATGGAGGTAAGATGCCAGACAGATTCTGCTATCTTTTGTCCACAAGCAACCAATCAGCAGTTATTGTTTTGGGTTGTTTTGGGATCTGACTCTTGTGTGCAGGCCCAGTTCCAAAGAAATGTCATATTGGACTTGAAATGTTTCGCTCTCCACAAATTCTGACGGATCTGCTGTGTTTCACCAGTACATTTTTGTTCTTATTTCCAAACTCCAGCACACTGTATTTTGCTTTAATCTATGTCTATCCTTTAACTGATATTAGAGTGTGATCACACATCAATTTAGGAGTTGTGACCTTTCGCAAACACTTACGTCAAGCAGAATAACACATTGTCGATTATGTGGCATAATATTCTCACTTTTGTTGTAAAAACTTTGTACCTGCTTATTTAATATGAACATCTCCACGAGAGAGCTGCTGGATTTTAATAAAAAAAAGAACTTGACGAATGATGGGAAGTAGATCCCTAGATTTCTAATTGAAGATGCAGGAATACTTGATTTAATGAACTGAAGGTAATTATTGACAGTCATGCGTTATCAGCCGATCCTTTTTTGGTGCACAGCCACCTTTTTGGCTGGTCACTCCCTAGGTGCTTTGGAACACGAGGTGCTCTGCTTTTTATTCTGGAAGTAAAAGGGAGCAGTTTTCCTCGCCATACTGTTTTAATGTTTATAGACCTACTTTTCAAAGATAAAAGGCTGCTGGAGGTCTCCCAGATGTCGATTGTATTCTGCACAGAGTTCAACTGTAGCCAGTCTGAGCTGAGTGTTAGGACAACTCCTTTTCTCAGTGTTTGGCTTCAGTGCCAAAGTGAGATCTGCTGTATACAGCTAAAGCACAAACTCCAAAATTCAAATCCTACTCCACATACAGACATTGGTGGACAGTGGTAAAGGAGGGATGGAGATAAAAAGAAGGTGCAAATTTCACATATGAAAAGGAGAAAACGGATTTGCTGTTCTGAGAACAAAGCCAACAAGACACCAACAATGCGCAGCTGGTTGGGAGTTGTTGGCAGGATTTGGAGTTTGTAATCAAAATGGTGGTCCCAGGTCATGCTTTGAATTGCTTCTGCTGAATGCAGGCTGGAGGAGGAACCCCCTGTCTTCTGCTTAGACACCTTACAGTCTCTAGGAGTTGACGTTGAGTTTAACCATTACAGTCACTTTGTCTTTTTGCTTTGGGCACTCCCAACCTGCCTCATCATCAGTTACATGCAAAACCACCACTTTTCATCATCTTTTGGCTCTGAGGAGTCATTGTACTGGACTTGAATCATTAACTTTGTTTTGGTCTCTAGTGACGCTGCCAGACCTGCTGAGTTTCTGTAGCATTCTATTGTTTTATTTCAGATTTCCAACCTCTGCAGTAATTTATTATAGGACAGATTTTAAAAAAGCAAAATTATGCAAAACACGTAACTGAGAGAGAATCCTGCATGAAACTTCAATTTACAAAGAGACAGAATCACAGTGTCATAAAAAGAAAGAACTTCAACTGATACAACGTCAGTTTTAGAAAGTGAAGAAGATTTATTTTTCCTAGTGTGTGTACGTTGGAGAAATGTTGATTCAACATAAACGAGAGAGGGCTTACTCATGCGATCCCACATTCTTAATATGTTGCACTTGCCTTCTGTATTAACTTACTGAGTGGTACTCGCATCTAGCCAAAATATGATTAAAGGACCAAACTTCCTTTATATTTTGGCTTGTTGATACTCGTACGCTTTTCTTTGAGATCCAAAGTTGAAATAAATTTACAATTTATTGCTTTTTCAACTCATCTGACTAGATGAGAGAATGAAAGCATAAATTTCTTCTCTTAAGTATAGAAGACAATATGCAATGAAAAGGTAAATGAAGTTTGTCTGAGGTGACATGGAAGATTTCTACAAAAGGGCATTAACCTGCATATATGCAATATGCGTATACTTGCCTAACTGGTGGTATGTAAATCCTGCTTCTCCTATTACGTTGAAGTACAGAATATATCATTAGATTGTTCATCACCTAAGGGCCTTTTAGATAGGCTTGTGTTGACATCTGTAACGTATATCAAAATCATTATAATAATTACTTATATTTTATTGCTGTCCTTTCTGCTAATTTGGACTAATCTACAGATCACTAACTGACTGATGATATTATTACATAATTGTCATGATAATGATTAAAACTTAGTTACACAAATTTTGATTTCGCTATTGGAATATGGAACAGTGATGAACCAAAGCCCTAATTATTGTGCATTTAACAAGTAAACTGTCCATCACAACCATTCACCCTGTGAATGTTAATGGTGCTCAGTTGCTTCTCCAAGTCATCAGTTTTGTTATATGCCTATCATAAAGAGCCATCTGGAATTCCTAAATGTAATCTGGTTAAAGATAGGACAGGCAGACAAATGAAGTATTTCCTGAAAGGACAAGCTGCATTTCAATATTTTTCAATATTGTGAATCTTTAATTGATTTTTGTTTAAAATCTAAAGCCTATTTATTTTCACTGTTATGTTGCTGAACAGTTGAAAGAACACGTTCAAGAGGTTAAGCATTTCCCAACGACTGAATGTGTTCTGTACATTTTGCACATGGTCCTGTTTAATTTTGAGTTCTTTCAAGAGAGCGACTGCAATTCCATGGCTACCACAGAAATGTTTATATTTGCTCCCATCCTAATGACCTGTCAACAGCAACACAAACCAAGCCTGCTCTGAATTCTCTAATCTGATAAAACTATAATTTTAAATCAGATGCTAAAGTATTGGTAACGTATAATGAGCTTTGGGTATGTTGGAGTGGTGATGAGAAAAGAACAACAGCTTTAAAGAAAGGCTGTAGAGAATTTTTTTTTCAAAGAAAAAAGAAAAAAGTTCTTTCTTTTTATGACACTGTGATTCTGTCTCTTTGTAAATTGAAGTTTCATGCAGGATTCCCTCTCAGTTACGTGTTTTGCATAATTTTGCTTTTTTAAAATCTGTCCTATAATAAATTACTGCAGAGGTTGGAAATCTGAAATGCAGTAATTAATTAGAAAAGTTGAGAGATGGAGTTGCAAAGAGCTTAGCTATAATGAATGAGGCAGGCAATAATTAGAGAGCTAACTGATATTCTCTCGAGGAATTGTGTGATTATGAAGGTCAAGACAGTGGAGAGATTTCTAAATGAAGGCAAGGATTTCATTGCATTGGGACCAAGTAGCCACTGGGACTCTGGGAGGACAAACATGAGCCACGGCTGGAAATGATTTCAGAACTAAGCAAGAAAGATTTGCATTGTTATGGTGTCTTTCCAGACCTGTAAGGACTTTTACAGCCAATGAAGTATTTATAAAGTTAGTCATTGTAGTTACACAGGAAGCGATGATTGTGTCTTCAAAGCTCTTACTGGGAAGAGGCTTTGTCTCAGCTGATACTTGGATATTGGGAAGTCTGACACCGTCGAAACAATTGACCAAACTTGGGCAAATGGGGCCAGATTAATTGTGAAAACTGGACAGCACAATTTGGGCTGAAGGGCCTGCTTCCATGATGTAAGCCTCTAAATGTGGGATTTGTGTGCAGGTACTGGTGAGGTAGAGTTGGATGTCATCTGCGGATGAAAAGGAGAACAGGCCTCATTCTGCAGATAAAGTTTCTGAGGAGCAGTGTATAAACAAGAAGAAGGAGAGCACCAAGGATGGAACCCATGGGGTATTTATAAGGCCATCGTCACATTTAGAAGAAACTATTTCTGCATACTTTGGGACAAGTAACAGGCGGGGGCCGGGGGAGGGAGAGGGGAGAGACGAGAAGCAACGTGCATTCATGTATCATTCCTCATGACCTTCCAGATGTCTGAAAGCATTTCATAATGAATGAAGTACTTTTGAAGTGGAGTACTGTTCTAATGTAACAAACATGGAAGTCAGTTCTGGACACTCAACTCCCACAATGTTACAGTGTTCACAGTTCAGACACATATATATTCTTTTGTCATGCTGATTGTGGATTAAACATTGGCCAGGACAGTAAGGATGGTTCTTCTGCTCCATTTTAAAATGGTGCTGTCATTCTTCAATCTATCTGGGCAGGCAGATCGGACCTTTTTGTGTGGCATTTCAGCCTTGCATTGGAGTGTCAGCCTTGATCTTTCTGCTGAAGACAGACGTTGAGACTCAGCACCCCTGGCTTGGTACCAATTGAGCCATAGCTAGCAGTCAAACAATGCGTGGCAGTCAGTAACCGGATTGATGGAATGGGTCGTCAGCCTAATTTTGCAGGGAGCTCAAGGTAAATAACAATCTGTGGTCATAATCACAAAGATTGTTATTGATGGACTGACTTTGATAAATGTGGTATTGGGGCTGAATTATATGTAGGAAATGGAAGAGGCCATATTATGCACCCTTCCCTCTGAGTAATAGATGTTAGGAAACTGTAGTACTACCAGGCAGAGCACAGGACAAGGAAAGTCCTGGGGTCTATTGGGTGGGAAAGGATTGGGGCTGGGTAGGGGTTGGGGGTGGGGGGGGGGCGGGGTTGGGGGGAGGTGGTGTGGCGAGGAGGAGGAGAAGTTTGCATGTTATGGAGGCCAGGACAGGTGACTCAAAGTACCCCCACCATGCCAAATCCAAGGAAATTAAAACTTCTGCAAACACTGAAGACATTCAAATGACCCTAAGCTGATTTCAGAAGGATTCTGTTATCTGAGCAAGCCAGGAAGATAGCTTTATTGGGGACAAGTGTACTGTAGGATCAGGGACGAGATGTTTTAAGACCAAACAGTTTGCTGTGTTTTCAGGAATCATTTGTAGAACTGAAATGCCATTCTCTCAGCTCTCATATCTGGAATGGCAATTACTTTAAAGTCACCTTTGTTCAGCCCTTTTCTGTGCTAATGACTGAGTGATGTGTGCACCTGGCTTTTCCAGATGTGTCAAAATAGTTTGTAATTCAGGAAACGTAAGTGTTTATTTATCTTAACCAGTGCAGTAAGTACAGCAGGACCAAATTAATTGTGCATCGCTTCGAATGAGTGTACATCCAGCTGTAACTCTTAGCCATTCTTCCTTCCCTGCTTGCCAGAATATTTCAACAGCTCTGTAGCTCATCATGCTCCCAACATAAAGTAAATTAAAAAGAATTGCAGTTTGCTGCTAAATGGCAGAGTATTTTGTTGCTCGCTATTGCATCAATGTGCTTGAGAATACTGTGCAAGCATCTCCTAATGGCATCTTCTCTATATCCTATTAATGAGCATATGGAGCAGAAGACCTTGACTCATAATTACGGTCCATCTAATTGAAAGAGCAGCATGTTTCCATATTGATGGCCTGGGTATGATTTGATTAACTGATGACCAATTAGTCTGCATAAATTTGAGCTGAGCTTAAATCATTTTTTGACCGTCCTTAATTAACTATAGTTGAATGTAGTTTAATTTTGATGCGCTTTTTAAAAAATTTTAATGCTTCCTTATTTTTTCTGTAGTTATTTTCTGCCGCTTCTCCCTCCTCCCTATTCATTGGCTCCCACCACACTTCAACTAGTGTTTGGAGGCATTTGAGGGAAGCTCGGGTTAAACTTTTTTGCTCCTGGTTCTTCTCTGCACCACAAAGGGAGAGGATCTTGTTTTCTGTGGGCTTTTTCTTGTTCCTTAATCACTTGAAAATAGGATCCATGGAATCTTGAAGGAAATAGATTAATGCTGACAATATTACACTTGCCTTCGCAAACCAAATTGCCTCCCTCTACCATGTTATTAGAAGAGCAAATTCTGAGTACCACAGAGGCTCAGAGCTGACCACTTTAAAATAGTTATATACTTTGTCAAATGATACAATAACAAGGAGAGTCATTTGGCCTATCATGGTTGTTGAATTTGCAGAAATTTTCAGTTAATCCCAATGCTTTGTACTTTTTCACGATTTCTCTTCAATTCTTCCTTTTCATGCATATATTCAGTTTTCTTTTGAAAGATATTATTGAATCTGCATCCTGCTTCAGTTCAGTAATCCAGAACACATTTGATTGCTACTTTGAAATTCAGCACAACACAGGTCTGTCTTGACCCCAGAATTTTCGCTTAAATAAGACGCCTGATTTAGCATTAAACCATACCACCCAGGAAGGCCTGGAGGTAGTAGGAACTGCTGGGTAACTTCTTAAAGGTAGGCATCCTTAGAAGAGATTTTGCAGTGGGGTTAAAATTGCTTCAGAGGTAGTAGGAACTTCCCTCAATTCAGGAAGGCTACCTTCTTAGTAAGTGGGCTCTGTAGTGGTAGTAACAAAAGGTGTTTGAGTTGGCCTTCAAGGCAGAGATCGACAAATTCTTGATCTCACAAGGAACCAAGGCCTATGGGGAGAGTGCAGGGAAGTGGAGTTGAAATGCCCATCAGCCATGATTTAAATGGCGGAGTGGACTTGATGGGCTGAATGGCCTTACTTCCACTCCTGTGTTTTATGGTCTCTGTACCTGTGTGCTGGGAAGGCGATAAGCATGTTGGTGCTGTTGCTGATTGGTGCTCTTCCTGGTGTGGGATGAAATGCTGTTTAATTTAACTCATTCTTTCACAGGATAAGGGTATTGCAGATGAGGCCGTCATTTATTGCTCCTTCCTAATTGCCCATGGACTGAGTGGCTTTCTTGGCTGTTTCAGAGGGCAGTTAACAGTCAAGTACTTTGCTGTAAGTTTGGAATCAAATGTAGGCCAGACTAGGTAAGGACAACAGATTTCCTTCCCTCAAGGTCATGAGTAAACTAGTTGAGGTTTTACAGCAATTTATTATTATGACCAGATGAGGAGACATAATTGATTCCCCACTTTTATTTTAATTTCTTCTTCATTAGTTGCAGCATTTCTTTATAACCACACAGCTAACACATTTCAGTTAACTTGATCAAATTGAAGGGGCCAAGTAATTAGATGGTTTTCTTAAGCAAAAGAAAGAGAGGAATTTAATTACATTGGGGGGGTGGGGGGAAAGAATAATACAGTAACTCCACCCCCATCCCATACCACCCCCCCAACCCCCACACCCCACAGGTAGAATGAATGCGGAAAAGAAGGTAAAGGCTTTTGCAGTTCCAATCCTTAGAGCCAGTGAGGTATTAGATTTTGGACTTGTGTTCTGACCATTCAGCTGATTTCATTTTTCTTCTGCAGCAGCCAAGTTTGTCGGTCTTGAGGTTTTCAGTAAATGGTTATTGTTACACATTGCGTTTTCACCAGGCATTGGCTTTTGAGGCCAAGAGACACTGGAAAACACCAGTGTTTTCCAGCTCTTGCTTTTAAAAAAAATCAATTTTCCTTCTCCCTTCTGGTCAGAAGCAGCTGGTGTTGAAAGTCTATTTGTATATTCCTGAGTCTCCTCATTGTTTTTCTTAGCTGGCAGACAAGCCTTTCATCTCCCAAGATGTGAAATTATCATCCACATGTGAATTAAACAAGAATCAAGTTTCTAGAGATAATGGGAACTGCAGATGCTGGAGATTCCAAGATAATAAAATGTGAGGCTGGATGAACACAGCAGGCCAAGCAGCATCTCAGGAGTGCTCCTGAGATGCTGCTTGGCCTGCTGTGTTCATCCAGCCTCACATTTTATTATCAAGTTTCTAGATGCTGATTTAATTGTCTGGTTTCACCATTTTGCAAGCAATGGTAATTTCAATGCAATTTTTTTTATATATCTCTCACTGTTTACTCAAAGCTCACCTTAATTTAAGGTCAAGTGATCACAGCAGGAATTTTCAGTCAGTATTTCCCCTTCCGGAAAAATCTCTTTAGTCCCTGAAAGTCCTGGGTGCGAATATCTGATGATGGAAGTTGAATATCAGTAGTCCCTGCTAATATTTGAAATAACAGGTTTCATGGTGACCCTTACTGAGAATAACTTTCAACTCCAGATTTTTTTTTATTAATTACATTCAAATTCCACTAACTACAATTGGTAAGATTTGAACCTATGTACCTAAAGCATTGGCCTAGATGTCTATATATTTCTAGTCCAATGACATAACCTCCATATCCACCTGTCGATTGATGCATCTTATTCTTCTTTGGTCTTAGACTTTAGTGCATATTTTTACTTCTATCTTTTACGTACTGCCGTGATGTGGAGGTGATGGTGTAGGACTGGGGTGGACAAGGTCAGAAATCGCAAAACACCAGGTTTGTTTGAAAACACAAACTTTCGGAGCCCCACTGTCTACCTCGCACCTGCTGTCAGGGTGGTGGAGTTGAATTCTTACAGTAGGTAGCAGGGACGGCATTTTACTGTAAGGTATTTTAGATCCAGGGAGCAATGGCTTGCCAGGGTGGCTACGTCCGAGCACCAGGAAGAATAGGCTTTCTTTTGGTTAGAATCTCATTTTGAGGGGCTGTGAAGGATCTCTTGGGCATGACTCAGCATTATCTCATGCCATTAGTGATAACCACATCTGTTTTGGCTGGCAGTGGTACCTGTTCCTGAATGCTGCCCTGCTGGAAAGCTGTTTCTGCCATTAGGAGTTGGTGATGCCTTATTTATTTTTCTCCCCCGAGGCCGCTATGTAAACTTGAATCTAACCTGTAAAAGTGCATTCGACCTGCTTATGCTGCTTTCTGTTGCAAAAAGTGGAGTCTGTACTAGGTAAAAAGTAGATTAGGCCTGGAAAAAAGATGGTAAAATTGCCATGTTCAGCTAACCTGTCAGTTTTTGCTGATAGCACAAAAAATTTCATTGCATTAGGTTAGCAAAGGTACTAGAAAAGGAGGCACTATGGGAATGTACAACGGTGATTAGTTAATTTTTTTATAAACTAATGGATGGTTCATTTGATTTTACAGTTCCTTAGGAATGGTTGTAGTGAGTTTTATTTCATCTTTTGTAGCAAGAGAATGCTGTGCTGGTCAGTGATACAGGAAGACATGGCATGGGACTGTCATAGATTGGACAATGAGGAATGGAGAATAAGGGAGTCCTTTTGATGTGTCACTAGACTAGTAATCCAGGAGTTTAGGCTAATTCTCTGAGGACATGGGTTCAAATTCAAAAATAGTAGCTAGTGCAATAAAAATTCAATGAATAAGTCAAGAATTGAAACCTGCTGTGCCTAATAGCAAACATGACCTAAGATTATCAGTGCCATAAAAACACACCTGGTTCACCGTCCCTGCTTTAGGGAAGGATATCAGCCACCGTTCCCAGTATGGCCTAATGTGAATCTTGATTTTGCAGAAATGTGGTTAACTCTTCTGCTCTTTTGAAGTTGTTGAGCAGTCACTTAGGTGAAGGACAGTTGGGATTGTCCAACAAGTGCCAATGACTCCCACGTTGAACATAAGAACTCACCAGGAGTACGTAATTCAGCCCCTTGAGCCTGCTCCGCCACTTCATATGATCGTGGCTGATCTCATCTTAGCCTCGACTCCACTTTCCTGCCCACTCTTCATGACCCTTCAATTTGTTACTAATTAAAAATCTGCCTGTCTGCTCTTTAAGTTTACCCAATGTCCTGACATCCTGCACAATTTTTTGGGTAATGAATTCCACAGATTTACAGCCCTTTGAGAAAAGTAGTTTCTCATTGCCTCCATTTTAAATCTGCTACACCTTATCTGAAAATTGGAACCTCTAGTTCTAGATTGCCCCACATGAGGAAACACCCTTTCCTTCGTCTGTCCCCTTTAGCATCTTCCTGAATATATATTTTGAATAAAAGGGTTTGCATTTGGTTCAGTGAATGCCCTGAAAGGGTTTATTTTGATTCACACCCGCCTTTTCTCTCCCTCTGTTAGCTGTTTGCCATGTACTATTTGTGGCAATGAGTTGTGACACTTGCTGTGGTCATTATAACAGGGTTGTTCTATGATGGGGTAGGCATCAGATATCTTGTTGGAATGAACTAATAGCCTACGTGGTGAAATTTGTAAATGCTATTGGGTTGAGTATTGACATCATGAACTGAATAGTATGCTTGATAGATACAGTCTGTGGCTCTGAGCCATATTTGGGCAGCACCTGTAATGATCATGTGTGCATGGTTGTACTTTAACTGTGCTTTCAGAGTAGACCCTTGTGCAGTTCTGGCACTGTTCTGCTTTTAAATGTGGGGCAGGAAAAGCCATATGAGTAGTCAATGGCATTCTGAACCATGGGGATAATTGTTATCCTGAACCCACCAACATGCTGCAACTGCTTCTATGGTAAGTGAATGTTATGCAGTCCTCTTTAGTGTCAGTTGCTTCCTTAGGTTAGCAGTGAGTAACAAACAGAGTGATGTAACAGTGATGTTACAGACCACCTGCTGCAGCCTGAAACGTTGATTCATCTGCATCGGGAAACACGTCGCAGCCTATAAAGCCTGTAAAGAGATAACAAGGTGCAGAGCTGGATGAGCATAGCAGGCCAAGTAGCATCAGAGGGCCTAGACCCTTCATCAGAAATGCGGGAGGGGAAGGGGGTTCTGAAATAAATAGGGAGGCAGGGGGAAGTGGATAGAAAATGGATAGAGGAGAAGATGATAGGTGGAGAGGAGACAGACAGGTCAAAGAGACAGAGATGGAGCCATTAAAGGTGAGGAGGTAAGGAGGAGATAGTCTGTCTTCCCTGGACTAGCCTGGTCAAGGGGATGGGCTGACGCTGGTAGATGGGGGTGGGGCTTGAGGTGGGAGGAGGGTGTAGGCGGGAGGAAGGATAGGTTAGGGAGGCGGGAACGAGCTTGGCTAGTTTTGGAATGTGGTCAGGGAGGGGAGATTTTGAAGCTTGTGATGTCCACATTGATACCATTGGGCTGCAGGGTTCCCAAGCAGAATATGAGTTGTTGTTCCTGAAACCTTCGGGTGGCATCATTATGGCACTGCAGGAGGCCCGGGATGGACATGTCATCTGAGGAAAGGGAGGGGGAGTTGAAATGGTTCGTGACTGGGAGGCGGTTGTTTAGTGCGAACCGAGCGTAGGTGTTCTGCAAAGTGGTCCCCAAATCCTGTGAAGACGTCACCACCATAGCTGAACAATCGGCTGTAAGATCCCACCCATGCTCCCATCCTCCATGAGACAGAGCTATCTCTTTCACCTGTTCTGGTCATTCCTCCAGACAACAATAGGACACTGCCTGAAACATTGAGACTCATCACCTCTTCCAAGGAATTTTTTAAAGTAAACTTTTACAGGGTGTAATTATGATATTGTTCTCTTCAGTTCTCTATTTTTGAGCAGATTTTTTTCATAAGAAATGCACATCATTGGAATTGTTCCTTTTTATTTCTTGTCATTTGAGTTATTTCTTTCCCTTTTTGAAATGCTATGTAAGGTCATGTAATGACGCTGATGAGTATCCAGGCTAGGGGGCATTAGAGGTGGTTGTGAACTTCTTAGAATTGGTATTTTTAGAGCTTCAAAGTACTTACTGAGAATGTTGAGGACTGACAGCATTGTGAAATTTTGAGGTCTTGGGGTTTGATACGAGTTTAGACATTGCTAGGATTTATCCAAACTAGGCTTTGCTGAGATATACCAGTGCTGTCAGTGAAGATTATGCAGACTTGGAGCTTAAGTCAGGTGATGTTTGTTGCAGTAGCGGTAGTGAGTTGCAAACTTTGTAAGCACCAGACACTCCCTTCATGATCTGGGGAATAACCTCCTCAGTAAGATACAGCCGATAAAGCTATACTTCATGCTAAATGTTTCTGGTTAGCTGGCAATGAGTTTTAATGATCCATAAGCACTTAATCCACTTCTAGTTTATTTGTTTTACCCAGTTTGTTGGAATTTTAATAACAAAGCAGATTTTTAGGTTAATGTTGGTAGAGTAGAATATGATCAGACAAATGCAGTTTATTCGACTGGTCAATGGAAAGAGGTATTTGTAGGGTGGACAGAAGGTGGCATAAAGAAAAAAGGACTGAAGGCAGAAGTTGCTGAATGTGACAGGAGTGCTAGGTCAGAATCATAGAGTTATACAGCATAGAAACACACCCTTCGGTCCAACTTGTCCATGCTGACCAGATATCCCCAACTGATGTAGTCCCATTTGCCAACATTTGGATCATATCCCTCTAAACCCTTCCTATCATGTACCCATCTAGGTGCCTTTTAAATGTTGTAATTGTGCCAGCCTCCCCTTCCACTGGCGGCTTGTTTCATACATGCACCACCTTCTGCATGAAGGAATCACCCCTTATATCCCTTTTAACTCTTACCCCTCTCACCTTAAACCTATGCTGTCCAGTTTTGAACTCCCCTAGCCTTGGCAGAGGGGAAAAAGACCTTGGCTAATCACCCTATCCATGGCCCTCATGATTTTATAAACGTGTATATGATCACCCTCAGCCTCTGATGCTCCAGGGGAGAAATAGCCCCAACCTATTCAGTCACTCCCTATAGATCAAACCCTCCAAACCTGGCAACATCCTTGTAAATTTTTGCCAAACCCATGGATCCTACCATTGACTGTATAAATCCTGCCCTGATTTGCTTTACCAAAATACAACACCTCACATTTATCTAAATTAAATTTCTTCTGCAACTCCTCAGACCATCGGTCCATCTGATCAAGGTCCCACTGTGCTCTGAGATAATCTTCACTGTTCACTACACCATCAATTTTGTTGACTTCTGCAAACTTACTAACCCATACCTTCTGTATTCACATCCAAATCACTTTTATATAAATGGCAAAAAGTATTGGACCCACCACCAATTCTTGTAGCACCCCACTGGTCACAAGCCCCCAGTCTGAAAAACAGCCCTCCACCACTATCCTCACTCTTACCTTCAAACCAAGTTTGTATCCATTTAGCTTGGTCCCTCTGGATTCCATGTGATCTAACCTTGCGAACCAGTCTACCATGCGAAACCTTGTTGAATGCCTTACTGAAGTCCATGTAATTTGATCTTCTGCATTCTCAGTGGGATGGTGCTATGGGGAACAGGCACCTAACTTTGAAAATGGAGCGGGGTGAAGTATATGTACGGTGTATGATGGTGATAGCAAGACTGGAAGTGTTAGATACATCAATGACCCATATACGGGATTAGTTATAAACAGAGCTTCCCTTTATAAACAAAAGGATTATAGATATTTTGATATTAGATTTGTGCAGAGAATTGTGAAAATAATGTTTCTGATTCAACGCATTTCTAGGCTTCACAACTCAGATGTTAGATTGAGATTAGTAGCTAAAAATGTGCAGCAGACTGGGTGAACAGCTGAGACTTCCGTGCTTCTCAAACTGGAAGCCTAAAAACACCTGGGTTGTAAGATGTTTAGAATGGAGCACTAAAAAGCTAAATTTCATAAAACTGCAAATGTTCCTCGGGTTATAATCACCTTGACATGTAAAACTGTCATTACTTTATTTTTCTATTCAACATTGGAGGCTTTTTGGTACATCTGTCACCAGACAATGAAAAAGAGCAGAACCAAAAATTGCTGGAAAAGCTCAGTGGGTCTGGCAGCGTCTGTGGAGAGAAACCAAAGTTCAAGTTTCAGGTCGAGTGACGTTTCCTTTAATGAAAGAAGCAACCTGCTTCTTCTGAGATGGGTTGCTCTACAAGCGAGGAACCTATGAATCTTAAAAAAAACTTGATAAATTTGTTCGGGTGAACTGAATCTGTATTATAAGTACTGTTAGAATTCTGGTTCTTTAAGTCACAGTTTAATCTTACGGTACAAGTGACAACGCTGGCTAATAACTATTTGAATTTTATTGAAAGTTACATACTCTATTCCGCCCATGTATTTACTGAACCTTTTCTCATTATCTCCTGCCTTCGTTTTCTTGTAGAAAGCGATCAACCAGGTTTATCCAGTGATAGTGACCTGCTGTCACTGACAGTGGATGGGGATTCTCTTGCTGAATGTGATGATGGAATGGCATCAAATAGAAGTTCCCCAAGCAGATACACAAGACACAGTTCCTCCCCTGAACCCACAAGATCAGCTACAGTTCCTTCTCAGGAAAGGAGTCAAGATGGGGCAGAAGGAGGCATGGGCATGTGGTCGCAACCAATTGGAAGTCTCAGACGAACAACGGGGAAAGGCGATTACTTGGCAAAGGCAGGCGAACAGATAAAGCTGGCATTGCAGAAAGAAGCAGAACAAGATTATGAAGGTGCCTTCAATTTCTACAGGAATGGAGTTGATCTGTTACTTCAGGGAGTTCAAGGTATGCCTAACAAAGGTTATTGTCTGTTGGAAGATTTATATGTCCTCAGTAGTATGTGTGTGTTTTTTTAATGTGAAGTACTTATGATGATAACCAACAATGAATTCCAGAGATCTCTTAACTTCTCACTATTTTAAAGCATTTAACATTGTCAGCGTAGCCATGGTCAAACAGGCCAGGATTTAAAGTCCTGTGAATGTAAACTGTCTTTCTTCTTCAATGGACACTGGTATGTAAAGTAAAAATACATAGTCTCACTTGGCGCTTCTCTCATTGGAGAAATACGACTGATTGATGGTTTAACCTGAGGGTCACCACACTTTGAGGTGAGGAGTGAGATTGAGAAGGTGGGGCTCTTTGGTAACCTCAGCTGGTGAGGCAGTTGAGCTCACCTTAGTGGTGTCACTATCTCAAACCTGCTGTACAGCTAACCAGCTGTGTATATCATTTGAGAGAGAGTAAAACACCTCTTTAGCTCCAACAGCGCTCTCTGCTCTAACTGGGAAAGAGCGTCTCTAATTACATCAGGCCGCATGTGACCTGTTTGGGCAAGATCAACAATTTTAATGTTAGGGACTTTTGTGTGTCAGACTTGCATTTCTCATTTTCATTTTTGAAGAACATTTCACTGTTAAGAATTCCTCTGTGTGGGAAGTGACTGTGTGATCGTGGGCATGCTTTTCACTCCCAATAGGACCTTTCATCCTCATCCTTTGCCACTCCTAGTTTTACCCCATCTCTTTCCCACTTCCTTTGGTATCCTCTTAACACTTGACACATGAAACTTCCCATCCCAATTAATGACCTCTGCTAGCACGGGACTCCAGAAAATACTGTTGTACTGCCTGTAGTTGCTGGAAATTTGAAATAAAAACAGACAATGCAAGAAACACACAATTCTAACAGGTTTGATAGAGAGCAAATTAGCGTTGACGCCTCAGATCTCTGACCTTTTGTCATAACTAAGCTGTACAGAAATGGAGCAGGTTTTGAATAAATGAAAAGGTGGAGTGTCGGAAGAGCATAGGGACAGTCTCCAATAGGTGTAGGGCAGGAGACATCAAATGACAAAAGGTATCATGGCTTTAACATAAAATTTCATAGTAATGCAATACTTGAGTATTAACAGAGCTACATCAGATATCCGAGATAACAAAGTGTAGGGCTGGATGAAGTAGACCAAGCGGCATCTTAGGAGCACAAAAGCTGATGTTAAGATGCTGCGTGGCCTGCTGTGTTCATCCAGCTCCACACTTTGTTATCTCGGATTCTCCAGCGTCTGCAGTTCCCATTAACTCTGAAACATCAGATATCCATTTTTTTTTTGTGGCTAATGGAAGAGTTATTGAGAAGTCTAACCAGCAGAAAAGTAATTTCTACCTGTCAATTATAATGACCCTGCTATCTTTCAATGAAAGTAGTCTGTGGTGCCAGGCTTAACTCGTTCACTGTGTTGTACTAAGCAAATAGCTCTTTGATTCGTGCTTTCTGCCCACTGATGTTGTCAGCCAAATTGAGTTTCTCCAGTAATCTTTTTTTTGTTTCACATTTCTAGCATCTGCAGTTCTTGCTGTTATTCTCTTTCTGATTGATGTATAAAAAGATAGTTAATGGAAATATCTTGTGTAAACTTTGCTGGATCATGAGGAAAATCTTGTGATTTGTAAAGACTTAGTTGACTGGACTTGTGGAAGAAATTTTGTAGAATGTTTGTTTCCTTGTGTGATTTGAAAGAGAGGGCCAATTTCAGGAAAAGGTGCATTGTACAACCTGTACAAAAGATGCTTCATTGGTGCCTTGAAGATCCTTTTCTTGTTCACCGTTTTGAAGTGCACAGTTTAATGGCCTCCCGCATGATGGGCTTGGTGGGAGGAGTCTTGTTTGATCAGGTGGGAAGATGATTGTGGGGAGTTTCCATCTATTTCCTCTGTCTACCCCCAATTAAATTTAAGTGGGAGGATCAAAAGAACTGTTTTCCTGCTGTACCTATCGATTTGAAGCCGTTCAGTGTGTGATTTACTCTGTAGGTTGGCTACCGTGCAGTGTGTGTATCAGATTCCTCACTCAAAGGGACTTGGTGCTTCATCAAAAAATCTAGCATTGGGAAACAGGGCCTGCAAGCCACCACTGTATCCTTGCTGGTGACCCCCTTCCCTCCCAACTGTCGTCCTGACATTCTCCGTTGGGGCTTGAGCTGTAGAATTCAGTGGATGCTGTAGTGACTATCTCCCTCGTGCCAGCCTTTGTTCAGCTGGTGGCTTTGGGTATGTGGGGCATGTGCCCCTGAGGCCCATGATCCTAGGGAAGTCTTTCTGCTGTACAATTAAGCGTCTGAATATCACTTAAGTTCATGGGTCTTCCCAAAGGAGGGCTCTTTCCCATTCTTCAGCCGGTGGATGAGACCTCTGCAGCCCCCATTCAATCTAGACCTAGGCTCTTGCAAAATATTTTAAACTCATTTCTCAGCATTGTGTACAGTTGTTAACAATTTCACCCTGGGAATTATCTGGATGTAAGTTTGCTCGCTGAGCTGGAAGGTTAGTTTTCAGACATTTCGTCACCATTCTAGGTAACATTAGTGAGCCTCCGGTGAAGTGCTTGTGTTATGTCCCGCTTTCTACTTATCTCTTTTCAGGTAAATAGAAAGCGGGACATAACACCAGCACTTCACCAGAGGCTCACTGATGATGTTACCTAGAATGGTGACGAAATGTCTGAAAACTAACCTTCCAGCTCAGCGAGCAAACTCACATCCAGAAACTCAACCTGAGCTACAAATCTTCTCAAAACTCGCTGGAATTATCTATTTGGAATGGCTAAGATTTTCATTTCCAACTGTACAATGAACTGCAATTTGTTTGATGCCAAAACTGATTTGTGAGTCTTGTTTTAAAAAATGATATTTTGGTGTAAATGATTAAATATCGGAGGCTGCACTGATGACGTTACCCAGCAGGGTAATGAAACATCTGCAAAGCAGGGAACCAGCTCAGCGAGCCAACCAACTACAACGTCGACAACCCGAGGCCCAAATTTACCCTAAAATCTTAGTGATATTTTGGTTGCTTACTAATCAATAATTGAATCTGATTCCAGTTCCTGAAATGGCATGTCTCTCTATTCCACTTAAAGGTAAGACTTCTTTTTAAAGTAGTTTCTCTTTTCCCTGTTGTTGGGTCCCTGCTTTCAATGCTAAATACTAATTTCCCATTTAATGGTTTGGTACCGTGTTACTTTTTGGATGCTGATCTGGAGCATCATCAGCTGGGAGGTCTGTGGAAATTGCCACAATTCTTTTGTTTCCATTCAAAATTCCTATAAACCTAGTGAAGGGAAGCAGTGAAGTTCAGTTCAGTTCTTCATGATAGCAGATGCAGTCTCCATTAACACTTCAGATGTGGAAAGGTTTTCATATTCTTTCCCAAATGAATGTCATGTATACATTGAATTGGGTCCAGTTGTATTTTCCACATAACATTTGAATGAGTTGTGAGGAGGCGGCTTCTTGGTGATTTAGACAAGTTGAGTGAGTGGACAAATACATGACAGATGCACAGCAATGTGGCTAAATTTGAACTTACACACTTTGGTGTGAAAAACACAATGGCAGAGCATCCTTGAAATAGGACAATGTGAGGAAATCTGAATGTACAAAGGGATCTGTGTGTCACTGTACATTCGTCAATGGAAGTAGACAGGCAAGTGCAGCAAGCTGTTTGGAAGGAAGATGGTTTGCTGGTCCTCCTTGCAAAGGGATTTCAGAAGCAGGGGTGTCATAATGTAGTTTAACAGGACTTGCTGAGACCACAGTTGGAGAAAGGCCTCCCTACGGATATACTTGTTGTAGAGGGAGTACAGTGGAGGTTTACTAGGCTGTTACTGGGAATGGCAGGATTGCCCTAGAATGAGAGATGCTGGGCCTATATTCACTAGTTTTGAAGAATGAAAGGGAATCTGATTGAAACATATAAAATTCTAACAAAGCTAGACAGACTAGACGTGGGTGGATGTTTTCACTGGTTGTGGAGTCTGCAACCTGATCTCTCACTCGGGATGCAAGGTAGGCCATTTAGGACTCATGATGAAATATTTCTTCACTCAGGGTTGATGGCATGATTCTTGGCAGTGTGGAGGAACAGAGGGATCTTGAGGTCCATGTCCATAGATCCCTCAAAGTTGCTACCCAAGTTGATAGTTGTTAAAGTGCATGCTATGTTGGCTTTCATTGGCAGGAGAATTGAGTTTAAGAGCCACGAGGTTATGCTGCAGCTGAATAAAACCCTGGTTAGACCACACTTGGAATATTGTGTTCAGCTCTGGTCGCCTCATTATAGGAAGGATGTGGAAGCTTTAGAGACGGTGGAGAGGAGATTTACCGGGATGCTCCCAGCACTGGAGGGCGGGTCTTATGAGGGAAGGTTGTGGGAGCTAGGGCTTTTTCATTGGAGCGAAGAAGGATGAAACGTGACTTAGAGGTTTACGAGATGATGAGAGGCATAGGTAGAGTGGACAGGCAGAGCCTTTTTCCCAGGGCGGAAATGACTATTATGAGGAAGCATAATTTTAAGGTGATTGGAGGAAGGCATGGGGAAGATGTCAGAGGTAGGTTCATTACACAGTGGTGGGCGTTTGGAATGTGCTGCCAGCGGTGGTAGTGGAGCCAGATGCTTTAGGGACATTCAAGCGACTCTTGGATAGGCACATGGAGGATAGCAAAAAGTACGATATGCACGGAAGTTTGATCTTAGAGTAGGATAATAGGTTGGAACAACATCATGGGCCAAAGTGCCTGTACTGTTCTACATTCTATCTGTGTTCTTTAAAAGAGATTGAACATGTAGAATTCTCTACTATGAAAGGCTATGGAGGCCTAATCACTGTATATATTCAAGAAAGAGAGAGATGCATTTTTGGATTTTAAAGGCATCAGTGGATATGAGAGAAAGCAGGAGCATCGTATTGAGATTACAGTCATACAGCATGGAAGTGGACCGTTTGGTCCTATTAGTCCGTGCTGACCATGTTCCCAAATTAAACCAGTCCCACCTGCCTGCACTTAGTCCATTTCTCTTCAAACCTTTCTGATTTGTGCGCTTATCCAAATGCCTTTTAAACGTAACTCTGTAACTGCATCCACCACTTTGGCAGTTCATTCCACACACACACCACACTATTTTCTTAAATAAAAGAAAAAGTTGCCCCTTGTGTCCTTTTTAAAATTTTCTTTTCTCATCTTAAAAATATACCCCCTAGTTTTGAATTCCCCACCCAAAAGAAACACCCTTGTCATTCACCTTTTCTATGCCCCTCATAATTTTATAAACCTCAATATGGTCACCCCTCAAGCTCCTATGCTCCAGTGGAAAAAGAAAAGGGTCTGATGAAGAGTCGAGGCCTGAAACATCAGCTTTTGTGCTCCTGAGACGCTGCATGGTCTGCTGTGTTCATCCAGCTCTACACTTTGTTATCTCGGATTCTCCGGCATTTGCAGTTCCCATTATTTCTGAAACATCTTGGTAAATCTGTTCTGAACCCTCTCCAGTTTAACATCCTTCCTGTAATAGGGTGCCCAGGACTGGACACGGTACTCCAGAAGAGGCCTCACCAATGTCCTATATAATCTCAACATGACTTCCCAGTTCCTGTACTCAAAAGACTGAGCAATGAAAGCAAGCATGCTAAATGCCTCCTTTGACGATTCTGTCTACCTGTGACGCAAATTTCAATGAATTATGTAGCTGAACCCCTAGGTCTCTGCTCTACAACATTGCCCATGAATTGTACAAGTCCTGTCCTTTGTATGCAATACTAAAACACAACATCTCACAGGATCAGCCATAATCCTATTGAGTGGCAGAGCAGGCGCGTAGGGCAAAATGGCTAACTGCTACTCTTTTCTATATTTCACCAGCAATTCATCTCTTAAAATTTGAACACACCACTTTGTAATGAGCTGTTTTGAGGTAGAATTGCTTGAAATTGCTGGAAAAGCTCAGTAGGTCTGGCAGCATCTGTGGAGAAAAATCAGAGTTAACATCCTTCCTCAGAGCTGATGGTAGCTAGGAAAACATCGGTCTATGTGCAGAAAATAATATGAGGGTAGTGGGTAAGGAGTAAATGATAGGTGGGATAGAGCCCAAAGAGAGAAGAACAGTTGGACTGACAAAGGCATGAGTAACAATCTGGCTCAGAAGGTGAATAGCTATTAATGGGGACTGTTAGTGGCCAACGATAGGTTGTGTCTAATAGCAGACTATGATAACAAGGCCCTGGTATGTGGGAGTTCAGGTAAGGACATAGCAGAACTCAAGTCCTAAAGTTATTGAACTCTCTAATTGATAGTGTTCCCTTTGTCCTTGCCTACCTGAGTCCAGTTCTGAGGGAGGGCCACCGGACCTGAAACGTTAACTGTTTTCTCCTTCACAGATGCTGCCATATATGCTGATCTTTTCCAGTAACTTTGTTTTTGTTTTTGTTCCTTGTTATCAAAAGTCTGCTATTACACACAATCCATTGTTAGCCACTAACAGTCCCCATTAATAGCTATTCACCCTCGTTATCCACTCTTGACATTTTCCTAGCTACCATCCGTTCTGAGGAAGGATCACTAAAATGCTAACTCTGATTTCTCTCTACAGATACTGCCAGGCCTGCTTAACTTTTCCAATAATTTCTGTTTTGACAGAATCTGCAGTTGTTTTGGTTTTTGTTGAAGGGCTAGGTTTTGCGAGGGCTTTAGGCGATGAGAAGAAATTGTAGATTTGGAGAACTGAGTGAAAATTCTACAGTGGGATGGGTATAATGATGGCCAAAGGCTCATGATGGTGCATTGGAAGGAGGTGGGTGACATGTGCACGAGTCTTAGTGTGTGTGTGGAAATGTGGATGTTGACAGTCTCGTAATAAAGCTATCATGTTTTCTAGTTTTGTGTTTTTAGTTCTGCCAATGAAATTTTATTTGAAGACGTTTGCCATGCTTCAGTCCAGCAGTGTAAGTTGTATGATCATATGAGTACACACAGTAAAACACTATGTATTAACACAGGAATGGGACTTATTATTGACTAGCTCATAAAGCAAACATTTGTGCCCTACATTGTGTTTTTGCATATCCAAGAAAAACGACTGGGATACTTGTTATTTTAATTGTAAGTGGAATATCTAGCTGAGACATTGAAAGTTGATTTAAATATACAGTACACCACTGGTATGCAAATATGAGTGTACTGTGCACATAAATTAGCCAAATGGATCCATTTTAACAGGAGCACCAGGCAGTACAGCACATTTCAGAAAATGTTTTTCAATTAATAGACTAATTGTAATCATTAGTATAACTACTTGAAAAGTAAATGGGAACACTTTTATAGAATTTACTGGAGCTTTTAGCAATTCTGCTTGTAGTAATGATAGAGCGAAACATTGTTGTGTGCACTTTGTGAAACTTCAGTTGTGTGAGAACTGCATTAGTTGAACCATGGCAAGTCATGACTGCCCTTTCTTTGTACCAAATACACAGAAAATCATTACTTGCACACTATATCAAACATTAAGCTACAGTATCATCATTTAGAAGAAAACAGCTATAATTATGATCGCATGCATGGGCTCAGTATTAAATGCGTTAATTTGCTATGACACGTTAATTACCTGCTTCTCCAGATGTTTAGTGTATTGTTGTGCGCGCAGTTTACAAAATAATTATAGTAAAATTGAATGAAAACAAAATAAGCGGGTGGTTTCTTGCCTTAATATTTTCATTCAAGTGAAGCCATATGAGTCGCAGCTGCACAGACACTAATGTAAGTGAATTGTTACAGAACCAACAAAGGTTGCCATTAGGAGGCTTTTGTCCAAATGTGTCCCCAGCCGATTTTATCCTATCGTGCATTTATTTCAATCTCCCGACTGCAGATACTCACTGAGATGATTTCAAAGACCTTGTTTTTGCTTCATGTGTGTTTGTAGTAAAATACAAAGCTTGTAGGGGGATAAAACGGCATATTTTGAAACCAATATAACGCCTGTTCAATTTTCTTTATGAACTAATTTTTTTTAAACAGCTCTGCAGTCTGCTGTATGACCTGTATGAAAGGGAATAGCTTAAATAAAATGTAATTACACAACCTAATCCTGGAAAGTTTGTTTGTATTCCTTCATGGGATGAAGGTGTGCTAACATTTGTTGGCCATCTCTAATTGCCTGTGAAATAGTTGCATTGAACTGCAGCAGTCCGTGTGTTGTAGATGCAGTCACAATGTTGTTAGGAAGGGACATGCAAATTTTGGCGTGGCTTCAGTAAAATATTAGTGATGTACTCTGATCATCAATTCTGTGGCGAAGAGGAGATAGTTCTAAATCACCAAAAACTCTTCTGGATGGCTGTGGTAAGTCAGATATATAGATACCCTCTCCAAATAACCATTTCTATTGACAAAGTGTAAGCAGTCAATGTTAGTAAGTTAGGCCATAAGAAATAGGAACAGAGAAGGCCGTTTGGCCCCTCAAGTCTGCTTTGCCGATTAGGATTATTGGCTGATCCAACATCCCTCACATCCATGTTCCTGCCATTCCCATAACACGTGATTCCTCTGCGATCGAGAATAACTGCCTGAAAAATAAATGGGAACACTTCCATAGATTGTACTGGAGCTTTTAGTAATTCTGCTTGTAGTTATGATAGAGGGAAACATTGTTGTCAGCACTTTATGGCAAGGAGTTCCAAGACACTCAACCGTGTAAGTGAAGGAATTCCTCCTCCTCTCAGTTGTAAATTGGCACCCCTTTAATCTGAGACTGTGCCTTCTGACCCTAGACTCGCCCATCAGGGGAAACATCCTCTCAGCAGTTACCATGTCAAACCCATTAAAAATTCTTATGTTTCAATGAGATCACCTCTTCTTTTTCTAAACTCCGGTATGTAGAGTGCCAGCCTGTTTAGTCTTTGCTCATAAGACAATCCTTCCACACCAAGTTTCATCCTAATGAACCTTCTCTGAGCTGCCTCCAATGAGATGATATATTTAGTTAAATCAGGGGACCAAAAGTATTTCCACTATCATACACTATGTGGTCTTATCAGCAACGTTTACAATTTCACTGAGACTTCGCTGCTGTTCTGCTCCAACACCCTTAAAATAAGGTTCGACATTTCATTTGCCTTCCTGATTACCTGCTGCACCTGTGTGCTAGCTTTCTGTGTTTCAGGCAGAAATATCCTCCCAAGTCCCTTTGTTGCAGCTTTCTGCAGCTTTTTCTCTATTTAAGTAGTATTCTGTTCTTTTGTTACCCCTTCCAAAAGGAACTTTACATTTTTCCACGTTATACTTCACTTGCCAACCAATTGCCCGCTTATTTAAACTATTGATGTCTCCATGTAAACTGGTTGTAATCCCCCTTGCAGCCTGCCTTTCCACCTAGTTTTGTCATCTGTTAATTTGGCTCCAGTACATGCACTTTCTTCCTCCACGTCAGAATATTGTAAACAGTTGCAATCCCAGCACTGATCCCAGTGGAACCCCACCAGTTAGAGGTTGCCAACCTGAAAAAGAACTCCTTATCCCCACTCACTACTTCCAGCTGATTAGCTAGTTCTCTACCCACGTCGATATACTACCTCCAACACTGTAGGCTGTTATATTATGACAACCTTTAATGAGGCACTTTGTCCAACATAATCTGGAAGTCCAAATACAACATATCGACTCATTTTTCTTTATCCACTCTGGTGGAGATGTCCTTGAAGATCTCTAATATAGTCAGACACAATTTCCCTTCCTTGAAGCCATGCTGACGCTGCTTGATTGTATTTTAATTTATTAAATTATAAATTACAATTTTCTAAATGTTCTGTTATTACTCCCTTAATAATAGGTTCCAACAGTAGATGTCAGGTTAATTGGCCTGTGGCTACCCACTTTTTGCATCATTTTTTTGAATTGGGCTGGCACATTAGCAGCTTTCTGGTCCTCTTGTACTTCTCCAAAATCCAAGTTCTTTGACTATCAAGTGAATCAGTGACAAGCTCTGACCTGCCTTGTTAAGTGTGCACAGTGTTTCTCAGTAGTGGTCACTGGAAAGCAGTTTGGAATAGGAAGCTGAGGTTGTTTTTTTTTTCAGTTGGCCCAAAGGTGCAAAGAACTTGTCTAGTGCTCCAAATGATTTTTTTTGGGCCAAGGTCACCAAATTAGCAGAGACTGAGAATTGAATCTGGACATTTTTTGATGGGTATGCCTTTGCACCATATGCCATGATACATTATCCGCAAAACATGGGTGTCAATGAATTGGTAAACTTCAGTATGGCCAAGCCTTAATTTGCACTGCAGTGACTTTTATTTTGAATATATTAAGATGCTTAACCTTGCTAATTTCCTTATAGAAACCTGTTCCCTTAGAAGATAATGTGCTGAATATAGTACCTGTATGCAAATAACTGATACTGTGTCATTACTCCTGGAAGCTGATCTTTCGTGTTCCTTCTAAAGTTCAAATATGCCATTCTGCAGCTCATTGTTTTAACTGCTTTTTGAATGATGTTTGGAAGACTATACAAACAGTTTTCTGAAGATTGTTTTCTAGCTGTGGCTTCTAGTAGGCATTTTTAAAAATAATTGCCACAGTAACATCTATGTTGGCATGAAACAACAACATCTTTCATTTCTACAGTTCCTTTCACCAAGCAAAACATCAGACATCAAGAAAATAGGTGCTGTAACAAAGCAGGCGAGATTAGGAGGATTAAGACCAACAGGTTGGGCAAAGTGGTGGATTTTAACGTGGGCCAGAAAACAGTGGGGTTACAAGAGAAATCCAGAAGGCAGGACGCACAGTGGCCAATGGCAGGATAAAGAACAAGATGCGCAGGATTTTAAAAAAAAGCAAGAGGGTGGTGAGGGATGGCTGACTGGGGAGAGCTAATGAAACAAAAAGACAAGAATGGCTCACAAACTTCTAGTTCTCATAGAACATAGAACATAGAACAGTACAGCACAGAACAGGCCCTTCAGCCCACAATGTTATGCCGACCATTGACCCTCATGTATGCACCCTCAAATTTCTGTGACCATATACATGTCCAGCAGTCTCTTAAATGACCCCAATGACCTTGCTTCCACAACTGCTGCTGGCAACGCATTCCATGCTCTCACAACTCTCTGCATAAAGAACCTGCCTCTGACATCCCCTCTATACTTTCCACCAACCAGCTTAAAACTATGACCCCTCGTGCTAGCCATTTCTGCCCTGGGAGCAGAACGATAGTCTTTGAATTATGGTTTTATAGAACTCTAGGTGTCTCTGCTGTATCTTCCTCTATGTGTTAAGTGTTACCTCTCAAACACATAACAATCCACATTTTCATTGCTTTTCCATCGAATCTTAAAACTAACACAGGGTAGGCCAAGAGGATCATCATTATGAAAAAAAGAGACAATCAAATAAAAATACATATTGCAGAAAGACATACCAGAAGAAACACAAAGAATGGGAAAGTTTCAGAAAGAGATTAAAAAAAGACACCTACATCCCTATCAAGAACACAATCCAAGAAGAACAATTCCAGCTATGTTCAACTAGAAGTTTTTGTTATTTGCTCCTGACATCACACTCAGTCAGGATAGACAAAGTTCAGCACGATTTACAAGATAGGGATCATGCTTCATAAACCTTTCACACAGGCAGATGCAACCTGGATACTAAAGAATATATTTACAT
Organism: Stegostoma tigrinum; assembly: GCF_030684315.1. Lineage (NCBI taxonomy): Eukaryota > Metazoa > Chordata > Chondrichthyes > Orectolobiformes > Stegostomatidae > Stegostoma > Stegostoma tigrinum. The sequence goes on from NC_081362.1 coordinate 55,809,845, forward strand.
CAAGCTGAAGTAGTCGCTGCAGAACTATTCCTCTTGTTTGTACATACTGTATAAATATCCCAACCGCATCTTTTCACCGTGTAATCTGGAATGGAGTTTCATGTAGACGTGCCTTTAACTTAATGTATTTTGCAAAGAGTATAAATGTAGTTTTTGTAACTTCCCCTCTAGAGGTTTGTCATTGCTTCAGCTTCTCAGTTGATGTATACAAATCTCATCACTCCTCCAATACATGTTAAACTGAAAATGTTAAAGAATCAGATGTTAATTACATGTTATCAAAAATTTACATACCTCATCTTTTCCATACAGCAAAGTAAATCTATCCTTGAACTTGTGAACACATTGACCAAAGTCCAACAAGTCACTGCTGGTGAACTTCACTCCCTGAAATGTTGGAATCCTTTTCTCGATACCATCTAGCAGTTCCACAACATTTAAAGATACTGCAGTAAATCATTTTATAACTAAGCCCCAATGGATATACATGGGGTGGAGATTGGAGGGGAGGAATTCAAAATATAAATGGAAAATGTTCTGAAATACAGAACTGTCAATTCATCTGAAATAAACAGGTCAGTGTTACAAGTACATCCCACTGATAAACAAGCCTTGAGTGAGGCATTAACTTACTGTTCTTTTTCTTAAACATAATGACAGCCTATTCTGTATTTTCTAGAAATTTGTTTTGTGTGTTTTTTTTATTCACTTTGTGGGATGTGGGTGTCACTGGCTGGCCAACATTTCTTGCCTGTCCCTAGTTGCCCCTGAGAAGGTGGTGGTGAGCTGCCTTCTTGAGCCACTACAGTCCTCCGGCTGTGGGTTGACCCACAATGCTGTGAAGGAGGGAATCCCAGGAATTTGATCCTGCAATAATGAAGGAACGGAGATATATTTCCAAGTCAGGATGATGAGTGGCTTGGAGGATAGCTTGCAAGTGGTGGTGTTCCTATTTATTTGCTGCCCTTCACTTTCTAGATGGAAGTGGTCATTGGTTTGGAAGGTGCTGTCTGAGGATCTTTGGTGAATTTCTGCAGTGTGTTTTGGGGGGAGTGAATGTTTGTAGAGGTAGTACCAATCAAGCGGGCTGCTTTGTCCTGGACGGTGTCAAGCTTCTTGAGTGTTGTTGGAGCTGCATCCATTTAGACCAGTGGGGAGTATTCCATCACACTCCCGACTTGTGCCTTGTAGATGGTGGACAGGCTTTGAGGAGTCAGGAGGTGAGTTACTCACTGCAGTATTCCCAGCTTCTGGCCTGCTCTTGTAGCCACTGTTTGTGTGAATCCAGTTGAGTCTCTGGTCAGGTTAACCCCCAGGAAGTAGATAGTGGGGATTCAGTGATGGTAACACGATTGAATGCCAAGAGGCAGTGGTTAGATTGTCTCTCATTTGTCATGGTCTTAGCCTGGCATTCGTGTGACACGAATGTTACTTGCCACTTGTTAGCCCAAGCAACATTTGCGCCACAAATGCCAGGCTATGACATTCTAATCACTGCCTCTTGGCATTCAATGGTGTTTATGCTGATACGGAAGGCTCGATTGCTTATGTGATTTCTTCCAACACCTGTGAAAGCTGTGTAACATTGAGTAATTGCAGTGAAGTGTGCATTTAAATTGTAGGATATGAATGTGAATTTGTTTGATTTACTCGGTTTCAAAAAGGAATAAACTTTTTGCAGTTGATTTTAAAGCAAGTAGAGTGCAGTAACGTGACATGAATAAACTTTGGGTGTGTGTTACTTAGAATTTGTCTGTCTGTTTTCCCATGTGTTAAACTTATCGGTGTTACTTGGGTCTTGATTCCTGTTTCAATAATGTGTTACTTGGAATGCGTATTATTCTGTAAAATAATATCTGACTATAGAGTCTAGCTTTTCTTATTTGTGTTCTTTACTCAATGCATCAGTGGTGACTTGTAGTTTCCTGCAAAAACAATGCAAATGAACCAGGAGTGGAGTTGCTAACATTCTTTGGGCCAGTGATTTTCCACTGGCAAGAGGTAGTGCAATGCTGTGTTGTGAAACACTGCACCCCCCCGCCCCCCCCCACCAAACACGCTAACCCTGCCTCAAAAATGCTCACACCGCCACATGTTATGCCCCCATACCTCTCTAACCTCACTCTCCCATACACCTCTCCATCTCTCTCTTACTCACACTGACGCTGTCGCTCACTCACTCACACACTCTGCCTCTCACACTTGCGCTCCCTCAAACTCGTGCTCCCTCTCACTTGCTTGCCCTCGCCCTCGTGCTTGCTGTCTTCCCTAGCCCCACACACCCATGTGCACCAATGTGTGTACACCCTGTCTTGTTCGCTGCTCATAGGTGCACACGTTCTGTTGCCTCCTCTTTATTCAACCAAATACACACTAGTCAAGCTAGTTAGCTGCTAGGCAGGGAACCAGTTCTCAAGGGAATCTCAATTTCCCACCTCTGGGCGGCCTCTCCCTTCTAGCCCTACTTCTGAGGCAGTCAGTTTACTTAAAATCCAGGCTAATGTGCTCTCCAGTGTAACAAAGTGTGAAGCTGGCTGAACACAGCAGGCCAAGCAGCATCTCAGGAGCACAAAAGCTGACATTTCGGGCCTAGACCCTTGATCAGAGAGGGGGATGGGGAGAGGGAACTGGAATAAATAGGGAGAGAGGGGGAGGCGGACCGAAGATGGACAGAAAAGAAGATAGGTGGAGAGGAGAGTATAGGTGGGGAGGGGATAGGTCAGTCCAGGGAAGACGGACAGGTCAAGGAGGATGAGGTTAGTAGGTAGGAGATGGAGGTGCGGCTTGAGGTGGGAGGAAGGGATGGGTGAGAGGAAGAACAGGTTATGGAGGCGGAGACAGGCTGGGCTGGTTTTGGGATGCAGTGGGGGGAGGGGTCGAACTGGGCTGGTTTTGGGATGCGGTGGGGGATGGGGAGATTTTGAAGCTGGTGAAGTCCACATTGATACCATTGGGCTGCAGAGTTCCCAAGCGGAATATGAGTTGCTGTTCTTGCAACCCCTCCAACCCCACCACACCCGGCACCTTCCCCTGCAACCGCAGGAAGTGCTACACTTGCCCCCACACTTCCTCCCTCACCCCCATCCCAGGCCCCAAGATGACTTTCCATATTAAGCAGATGTTCACCTCCACATCTGCCAATGTGATATACTGTGTATCCATTGTACCCGGTGTGGCTTCCTTCCAAGCGGAGGCTTGGGGACCGCTTTGCAGAACACCTCTGCTCGGTTCGCAATAAACAACTGCACCTCCCAGTCGCGTACCATTTTAACTCCCCCTCCCATTCTTTAGATGACATATCCATCATGGGCCTTCTGCAGTGCCACAATGATGCCACCCGAAGGTTGCAGGAACAGCAACTCATATTCCGCTTGGGAACCCGGCAGCCCAATGGTCTCAATATGGATCTCACAAACTTCAAAAGCTCCCCTTCCCCCCACCGCATCCCAAAACCAGCCCAGTTCGACCCCTCCCCCCCACTGCATCTCAAAACCAGCCGAGCCTGTCTCTGCCTCCCTAACCCTGTTCTTCCTCTCACCCATCCCTTCCTACCACCTCAAGCTGCACCTCCATTTCCTACCTACTAACCTCATCCCACCTCCTTTACCTGTCCGTCTTCCCTGGACTGACCTATCCCCTCCCTACCTCCCCACCTATACTCTCCTCTCCAACTATCTTCTCTTTTCTCCATCTTCGGTCCGCCTCCCCCCTCTCCCTGTTTATTCCAGACCCCTCTCCCCATCCCCCTCTCTGATGAAGGGTCTAGGCCCGAAACGTCAGCTTTTGTGCTCCTGAGATGCTGCTTGGCCTGCTGTGTTCATCCAGCTCCACACTTTGTTATCTTGGATTCTCCAGTATCTGCAGTTCCCGTTATCTCTGCTCTCCAGTGTAGTTGGATGTTGTGTGTAAATACTACTACCTGTCATTTCATTTCGTGTTTTGTTATAAACAGCCTCTGGTTGCATCCATTCTTTCAATAAAGAGGAATGTATCTGAGGCTGCATGAAAAGGTGAACTATTTATTCAGTGTGGATTTTTACTTGGTCGATGTTTTGGAAAATGTGTTACTCCTTTTCAGACTTGAGCTATATGACTGTAGAATAGGTGGCTAAGGTTGAGGATGATTTCAGTGTTCTAGCTAAATAAATTGTTACATTTCTAATGGGGGTCATTAGACAAAAATCTTTTCTGCGCAGAGGTTAAGCACATATGCTCAAACATTTAAATTTGAGAAGACTGGGGATTATTTTTATTCCCTCTGGGTTATAATCAGACTGAAGTGTTATCTATCCTTGGAAATAATTACAATTTTTCATCTGAGTATTACCACCCCAGGGGTGAAGGTCAAAATATTCCCCTATTAATTGGTATGTCAGTATTTCCTGTCAGTGCAATGAACATAAAGGTCCAGTAGATGACCTCGTGGTACTCTTGAACACAAGGTGCTGTGGGTGAATTTGAGTGCTGTTTTAATAGATAAACTCGAGTCTGAGCAGAGAAGACTTGTTGGTTTCCTTCTGGGTCCTTGCAGGAGCAAGTCTACCCTTTATTGGCCTGCAAAGACTTAATAAATCTATCTCTTTAGGCGTTTTCTGACCTGGTGAGCAAAGTTATGGAATCTACTTCATCTAGGCCGTTAATGAAAATTGCAGTTGGATCTTAATTACTTCATTAAGATCAATCGTAGAACCCTTACAGCATGGAAACAGGCCATTAGGCCCAACAAGTCCACACCACCCCTCTGAAGAGAATCTCACCCAGACCCATTCCCCTGCATTTCCCATGTTTAACCCACCTAATCTAAACATCCATGGGCACTATGGCCAATTTAGCATTGTCAATTCACCTATTCTACACATCTTTGCACTGTGGGAGGAAACCCACGCAGACACGGGGTGAATGTGCAAACTCCACACAGACAGTTGCCTGAAGCTGGAATCGAACCCGGGTCCCTGGTGCTGTGAGGCTGCAGTGCTAACCACTGAGCCACCGTGCCGCCTTTTTCCTACATGTGTAAATAAAAGCTTGTTGATTTTTAGTGGAGATCTTTGATATCAGCCGCCCAAGCAGATTAAAATTCAGAAAGACAAGCCCTGGCACATTTCTGGAGATAAACTGAAAGCGAGGAAGGAGAGCAGATTGGAAAAAGATACCTTGATTACATCGCAGAGTAGACTGCAGTGAAGTGAAATTGCTCTTTTCTCTTCCTGGTAGCTTTTGTTTCCAGCAACAGTCACTGAATAGTCAGAGTCATAAAGTATGGAAACAGACCCTTCAGTCCAATTAGTTCTTGCCGAACATGTTCCTAAACCAAACTAGTTCCATTTCTCAGATAGTAGGAACTGCTAATGCTGGAGTCTGAGATAACAAGGTGTGGAGCTGGATGAACACAGCAGGCCAAGCAGCATCAGAGGAGCAGGAAAGCCCATTTCTGAAGAAGGGTCCAGACCCAAAATGTCAGCTTTCCTGCTCCTCTGATGCTGCCTGGCCTGCTGTGTTCATCCAGCTCTATGCCTTGTTATCTCTAGTTTCATTTCTTCTGTTTTTAATCACCTCTTCTGTTGGTTTCTTTGCAGAGGCTAAACTGCTGACAGTTCAGGATCTCATTCTCTTTGTTAAGTCTTTTGGAATAAATTGTGCAATATGTGTTAATGAAATAACATGAGGATTTGAGGATGTTTTAGTCTGTGTCCTCCCTCACATCCATGTTTCCAGATTCAATTCAGTTTGTTTTCAGTTTTGTTGTAATGGTAAATATGGAAAATTGTTAATGCTAAAGCAACAGAATAATGTACTGAATGTTAGACCTTAACCATCAGAAATTGACTGGAAACTGAGGGGCTTCTTCCAAACAATGTTGCTTTTTGCTCGAAATCCCAGTTGTTTGGAGATGCACGCATTGATTCACATATTCCTGTAGATGGTACTAAAGAGTCCATAATCAGCAAGTCAACTATGTTTGGTGTTTCTAAACCACAGGACAGCCTGAGCTTTGTTTTCAGAATTTAAACAATAAGTGACTGCTGAAGTAAAGATAACTATGTTTATTTGCTAGTCATGTTTGTGGTACATATGCTGGGGAATCTGTAGTCTGTTCTGCACATCCCGCGGCTAATAGCCTGCCTTTATCGTAAGTGGCATGTCAGCCTACAAAATCTGCAAGTCGTAAAACATCAGTCAACCGAAAAAATCCACAACTGTGGGAAAGGACGTCTGAATAACGTCCACCGACCAAGGCCAGTTAGCTGAATAATTTATTTTTTTTTTAAAACCACCAAAATTCTTCGTTTTTACTGGTGTTTTTGGCATCACATTCTGCAACTCAGTTTGATTTTTCTTTCAGAAAAACCAAAGACTCCACGACCATCTATTATCTATGAAAATAATTAGTTACAATGGGAGTGAAATGCATCACGATCTTGTGGTAGTTTTAAGCTACAACACTCACCTATTATCATATCAAATGTATTAGAAATTGAAGTAAACATCAAAGTATATAAAGATGGGATTTTTGAAACCTAGGATTTGGATATTTTGCGGAGGGAAGTCAGCTACAGTAGTGACTTCTTTCCAGATGGATTAGGTTGGATAAATGTGTAATCTTTAAAAAAATATAGATTTTGAGGTTGCATTTTTCTTTCAGCGGTTCAAAATATGTTGAAATTCAGACTTTGAATTTTTAATTACACCAAGTGACAGTAATCCTATCTATTGAGATAATGGGAACTGCAGATGCTGGAGATTCCAAGATAATAAAATGTGAGGCTGGATGAACACAGCAGGCCAAGCAGCATCTCAGGAGCACAAAAGCTGCTCGAGATTCCAAGATAATAAAATGTGAGGCTGGATGAACACAGCTTTTGTGCTCCTGAGATGCTGCTTGGCCTGCTGTGTTCATCCAGCCTCACATTTTATTATCCTATCTATTGAGCTCTTTCTCCAGTCAAAATTAGTTTTACTCTATTTTAAAATGGTTAAATGGAATTTGAATATTTTGAATTAGATGAAATGTTTAAATCAAAATTGACATCTGATTTTGTGCCCTGGCTGTTTGTACAGAATGCTTGTTTTCTGAGAATCTATGTCTGTGTGGCACTTTACAATAACCTTTCTCCATTTGGAGGAGTTGGTGAGTGTTTGTTTGTTTGTTTGTTTATTGTTTGCTGTCTGTGGTTTTCTGCGCTTACCAAAATTTCACTTCCAGTTACCCTGAAAATTTTTAATCACAACTGAATTTCAATAACTTCCTGATTCGCTCTCTGGAGAGGAGAGCTACCCCTAGGCAGCATATCCGGGAATGGCCTAAAATGGAAAATTCAGAATGCCCTTTTTACTACCTTAAGATTCTCAAATCTAGGCAATGATAGACAATATTATCATTTCAATTGCAGGACAGTTAAGTCTCACCATCTGCATCTTTGTGTTCATGAATTTGCTTACCCACATGAGGTGTTATTCCCATGGTATCAGTATTCGTTTCTCTAAAGTTTTCAAAGGCCGAAAATGTCATTTTCTTTTTCTGAACGAAAAACTGACAAATAACTATGGCATCATTTGACAATAAATGAGCCATAATGGGATAAACTATACTTCGGAAGATTCACCTGGCTATGTCACTATAAGATGTTATCATGCGACCTAATGTTGGTTTGGTCTTGGGCATGACAACAATTGATCATTGACTCCAGACTTGACTGCACCAAATATTTATATCTCACCTCCGTGTGGTTTTGTAATCTATATAATCACCACCTTTTCTCCTTTTGTTTGATTCAGCAGTCTCTAGCTAATATTGATCACTGATCACTGATTTCCCCATCTTGCACTCAGCGATTGCTTTCCTGTGGGAACTGTGATTCAGATTGTTGTATACTTCTAATAGCTGGCCAGTTCTCCAGAGGCAGGTTTTTCTCTCCAGGTGTGTGTTTTCTGCTTTGAGAATGACACAATATTTGCTGTTTTAGATTTTATTTTACATATAAAGCAATCAATCTCTGAATTCAATCTCTGTGCTATTTAATGTGCATGAAATGTGCTTTCTTATCACCATATCAGTGGCTTTTTTTTGTTTTACCTATTTAGCACAAATGCCCTTGCAACATAGTGCATACACTTTTTCACCGTGGCTTGCATCTTTTGATTTATTTGTACCCTTAATATATTTATTTAATGTCTACCAAGAATCTGAATGATAACCCACAGCTCCCATTGATAGTTTTTCATCAGAACTTCTCAATCAGCTGAGGAAACGATATTCATTGCTATCCATATAATGGCTCTAAATGGCTAAAAGTGAGAACTTTTTAATTAAGTTCATTAACTTTATTTATTTTGAGTGTTAGGACCTAAATTATAAATTTTGCAGACCAGCTGAAAAATTTATTTCTTGTGTGCAAACTAAATTTATGTCTACAGAGGCACAAGTCCTGAATATCCATAACAGTGTGTTTCTGACCTTAGTCAAAACGTGCTGGAGTCCTGATTCTTGAAGTAACATCCTTGAACTCAAGAGCCCATCATTTTCATCTTGGGAAAATAGGGGTGGAATGTTCATGGCGGATGGTTGCATATATTAAAATGCAACTGCATTCAAACAGATCCAGTATTCAATAGTGAAACATAGAAAAGAGAACTTGTACACCATACACTATACAGGTGAATATCTGAAAATGCTGAAATTTATTTGAAGAGGTTGGGTACCCTTTGGGATTGTTAGAAGTAAACGTGAATATGCTTTCAAGTGTAGATAAACACATCAAAATGGTCATGCTGTCAAGTAAGCTGTCAAAGCACTTAAATTTCCAAGCATTAAATTTTTGTAAAAGTTGTTTGCAGTGTTTGAAAATTTGATTGCTATTTCACTGTCAGTTTACATTAGCTTGTAGTTATTAATTTTGAATTTGTGCTGTGTTGCTAATTTCACATTCATCGTATGAGTTATTATGAGGGAAGTAGGATCAGTTATGGTGGTAAGGATTCATCCATGACATAAGTTGACAATCATTTGGCATGGGGTTATGAGTGTGGATGGAGGAGCATATTGGCAAGGAGGGCATGAGGGATTATGGGGGTGGGATTCAGTGGCATTGAGTGTATTTGCTTAGCGGGGATAGTGGTGTAGATATAAGATGGTGGAACAATTTGTTTTGTTTTAACAGCAGTGAAGTTTAAGATCGGAGGTGAGCCATTCCCATTGCCTGCCTCTGCAGTTAGCAGCTCTAGTTATTATCTCTGCAGTCTTTCTGATGATGGTGGACCTCATTCCTGTTAATGGCTACTCCAGTATCAAAGTGTGCCTATCTGGGGCACTTTATCCTGACTTGGGTTTGAGAAGCAGAATGCGTTTCTGATTTTGTAAGTGAAAATTCAGGCTCTAGTTTATACCAGAAACCTTTCAGTAGATGAATAATGTCCACGTACATCACCCAAACAGCCCCAGCCCGAGTTCTGTGTGATGTCACTATCATTGTGACATTGAAAGGTGAATTTCAGCATTCAAAGGATATACGTGAGCAGGAGCAGTTACTGCAAGCTTGTAGCAGAGGGGTAAAATCTGCAGAATGAATTCCATGCTGTACACTTGCTTTGAGTTACACTTACTAGTTGCTACACCGTACCTGGGCTCAATGACCTCAGATATCTGTAACATCAATAAGAGGTGAGGTTTCTTAAATTGGTGTGTGAGGCTGCTAAACATTTTATCTCCCTTATTCTTGGTAATTGTCATTTGACAAATGTTGAATGATTTTTTTTATAGCCGTTCGTGTAGATATCAGCATGCATTCTTCCTTTGCTATTCCTTGAGTTGAATGTTTTCTGTTTAGGAATACAGAAAGGTGGTGGGAAAATGCACGACAGTAGCCTAGTGAAGCGTACAATAAGTTATTCCAAGAAATTCCGTGAAGAGCTCTTATGTGGAGATGTTTTAGAGATTGTAAAAAATAAATCTAACATGTACAGTTTAAGTAAACTATTACATAACACTATACAGGGTTTATTTTTTCATCCTAAAACAAAATATTCTGCTTTAGCAGAATTTGGCCTCCAGGCAGGAGAAAGGAAATTGAAGATTCATGGTGACCTTGCGTTGCATGGAAATTCATGGCATTTCCCTGGATGGGTAATTAAAGGAGGAAGTGTTGCCTCCTTTCTCGCTTTCCTGCTTCATATACGTTTCATTGGTTAAAATGGTAATTTAAATACAATTCACTTATAGGGAGTCTTGAGGATCATTGGAAGTTCTTTCTCTTTAGTTCTTCGCTGAAGATGGATCTTGACTCTCAGATGCCCAAGGATACTGGTCCTGAATCCAGAAGTTGTAATAGAGCATAGTACCGTTAGGGGAATAGATTTCTGTCCTGAAGGCTGTGTTGCCTACCAGGTCCCAAAGTGAAGAATTGAAGATTGGACTTGAAATTAATTAGGGTGGAAAGGTTAAAATTGTGATCAGAGATAATGGGAACTGCAGATGCTGGAGAATCCGAGATAACAAAGTGTGGAGCTGGATGAACACAGCAGGCCAAGCAGCATCTGTGTTTGTGCTCCTAAGATGCTGCTTGGCCTGCTGTGTTCATCCAGCTCCACACTTTGTTATCTAGGGTGGAAAGGCTTCAATTGAAAGTAAGTTTTTAAAAAAAATCAAGAAGAGATGAGGACCAGAGGTGCATGGTGGTGTAGAGGCAAATAATTATCAAAATATAAGCAGAAGAAGGCAGCAGAAGTTGAAACCAGAAGAAGTAACAATGGTAAATAGTCAAAGCTTCAGGTTCTTTATCTGAATTCACAAAGCATTTGTAACAAGATAGATGAGTTAACACCTCAAATATTAGTAAATGAATTTGGTTGCAGAGTGTCCAGGACTGGGATCTCCATATGAAGTGTATTTAACATTCCAGAAAAATAGGCCAAATGGAAAAGGTGGTGAAGTAATATTGTTAATGTATTTGGATTCACAGAAGGCACTTGATAGAATGCCATACAAAAGGTTAATGCACAAGGTCAGACCTTACGGTGTTGAGTGTAATTTATCAACATGGAATTAGGATTCTTTCTCAAATTGGAAAGATGTAAATACTGGAGTGGCACAAGGATTGGAACTTGGGTCTCAATTATTTACCATCAGTATTAATGACCGAGAAAGGGGCAGTGAGTAATGTGTCCAAATTTCTGATGATATAAAAGTAGGTTTGAGGGCATGTTATTCTTAGGGCATAAGGAATCTGCAAGGGGATAAAGATAAAAACTGGGCAATAACATGGCAAGAGGCATGTAATGCAGGAAAATGTGAGGCCATGCGTTTGGTAGAAAGAATCAAAAGGCTGGCTATTGTTTAAATGGATAGAGACTCTTAAAAACCGCAGCACAGGTATCTGGATGTTCTTGCGCATGAATCACAGAAGTGTTAGCATACAGGTGCAACAAGTAGTTAAGAAGGCAGATGGTGTTTTAACAGATGCGGAGGCGATGGTTGGAGTTAAAAAACAGGCAAGTCTTGTTACAACTGTATAGGGTGGTGGTAAAGCTGCACTTGCAGTACTATGTATGGTTTTGATCCCAGTGCTGAAACTGGGATGTGGAGGCATTGGAAGCAGTTGAAAAGAGTTGTCAGAATCAACAGATTCCTTCGATGAAGGGGTTGACTTACTAAGAATGACTTACCAAGCTGTGGCTATGTTCTTTAGCGTGAGGGGTGTTCTTGTTGAAACATAGAAGATTCTGAGGGTGTTTGACAAGGGAGATATTGAGAAGATGTTACTACTATTGGGGAATCTCAAAGTTAGGGGGTAAAATTAGAGGAAAAAGGGGTCATTCATTTAAAACTGAATTGCAAAGGATTTTTTCTGCCAGACGGTAGTGAATGTCTAATTCTGTACTTGAGGAATAAATACTGAAGAGGTGGTCGATAATTTTTGGGAAATCGGAATTCAGGGCTGTGGTGAGCTGGCACTTATGATTTGAGGCTTTGGGCAGATGAACTATGATCCCAAGCAAATCCATAAGAATCTGGGTGAACTCTCCAAGATGGGGTCATACTTAGTACATGGGAAAATGGTTGTGGTTGTTGGAGGCCAGCCATCTCTGCTCCAGGCTATCTCTGCAAGAGTTCCTTAGGATAGTATCCTAGGATAAAGCAACGTCAGCTGTGTCATCGATGACCTTCCTTCCATCGTAAGGTCAGAAGTGTTTAAGGAAGACTAAGGAAGGAAAAGCCCAGGGAACTGTAGACCGGTAAGCCTTATGTCAGTGGTGGGTAAATTGTTGGAGGGTATTCTGAGGCACAGGATTTACATGCATTTGGAAAGGCAAGGACTGATTAGGGATAGTCAGCATGGCTTTGTGCATGGGAAATTGTGTCTCACTAACTTGATTGAGCTTTTTGATGAAGAGGTGACAAAAAAGATTGATGGAAGGCAAAGCAGTAGACATTGTCTACATGGACCTAAGCAAAGTGTTCAACAGGTTCTGCATGGTAGACTAGTTAGCAAGGTTAGATCACACAGGATCTGGTAGAGCCTGCCAACTGGATACAAAATTGGTTTGAAGATAGAAGATGGAGGGCGGTAGTAGATGGTTGCTTTTTGGACTGGGGCCTGTGATCAGCAGTGTGCGATGAGGATCGGTGCTGTGTCTACTGTTTTTTTTTGTCTTTTTTTTGTATAAATGATTTGGATGTGAATACAGGAGTTATGGTTAGTAACTGTAGATGACATCAAATATGTTGTGTAATGGACAGTGGAGAAGATTTATGTTGGAGTACAACAGGGCCTTGATCAAATAGGCCAAGGAGTGACAGATGGAGTTTAATTTAAATAAATGTGAGGTGTCGCATTTTGGTAAGGCAAATCAGGGCACAACTTATACAGGCAATGGTAGGGTCCTGGGAGTGATGCCTTTCCAAATGCATGTACACAAAGAGACTTTGGGGTGCAGGCTCATAGTTGCTTGGAAGTGGAGTCGCAGGTAGACAGGTGAAGAAGGCATTTGGCATAATTGTCTTCATTGGTCAGTACAGGAGTTGGGGTGTCATGTTGCGGCTGTACAGGACATTGGTGAGGCCACTTTTACAATATTTTGTACAATTCTGGTCACACTTCTATAGGAAGGATGTTTTTAAACTTGAAAGGTTTCAGAAAAAAGGATGTTGCTGACTTTGACTTTGGATGGTTTGAACAATAGGGAGAGTCTCAATAGGCTGGGTTTGTTTTCCCTGGATGTTGGAGGCTGAGAGGAGATGCTGTAGAAGTTTGCAAAACCATGAGGGGCATGGTTAGCATGAATAGCCCCATGTCTTTTTTTTCTAGGCTGGATGAATCCAAAGCTGGACAGCATGGTGGAGGGGAAAGATTTAAAAGGGGCACTCTTTTCCATTTTACGCGTGGTGCGTGTGTGGAGCAAGTGGCCAGAGGAAGAGGTGGAGGCTGGTACAATTGCGACATGTAAAAGGCATCTGGGTGGGTATATGAATCGGAAGGGTTTAGAGGGATGTGGGCCAAATGCTGGCAAACCGGGCTTGATCAGATTGGGATGCCTGGTCGGCACATTAGAGCTGGACCAAGAGCTGTTTCCATGTTGTATGACTCTAAGTGGGGATGTTTGTTGACTGCACAATGACCAGCACAACTTGTGACTCCTCTCGTACTGAAGCAACCCATATTAAAGTGGAACAAGATCTGGACAGTATTCAGGTTTGGGCTAACAAGTGGTAGTAGCTTGCGTGTTACACAAATGCTAGACGATGACCATCACCTATAAGAAACAACTTCACCACTGCTTCTTGATATTCAGTGGCATTACCATCACTGAATCCCCACTATGAACATCCTGGGGTTACTATTAATGAGAAACTCAACTGGACTTGCCTCATAAATTTAGTGGCTATTAGAGACAAGGTGTACTCATTGCGAATACCTCTCCTCCTGACTCCTCAAAGCCTGCCCATCGCCTACAAGGCACAATTCAGGAGAATGATGGGATACTCCTCACTTGCCTGGATGAGTGCAGCTCCAACAGCTCTGAAGAAGCTTGAGACTATCCATGACATGGCAGCCCGCTTGATAGGCACCACATCCACTCCCTCCACCACCAGCGCTCAGTAGCAGCAGTGAGTGCTATCTACAAGATGCACTGCAGAAACTCACCAAAGATTCTTAGGCAGCACCTTCCAAACTCACAACCAGTTCCATCTAGAGACACCAGGACAGCAGACACATGGGACCACCACCACCTGCAAGGTCTTCTCCAAGCCACTTAATCCTGACTAGTAAATATATCACTATTCCTTCACTGTTGCTGGGTCCAAATTCTGGAATTCCCTCCCTAAGTGCATTGTTGGTCAGCCCACAGCACACGGACTGCGGCGGTTCAAAAAGGCAGCTCGCCATCACCTTCTCAACAGCTACCGGGAATGGGCAATAAATGCTGGTCAGCCAGGGGCACCCATGAATGAATTTGAAAGAAAGTTTGGTTGAATGGGATGACTGGCTTGAGGGGCTGAATGACCCTAACTGCTGCTAAATTTTACAGTCTGTTGAGGTGGGCTAGGCAACAATTTTCACTTTTCATCTCTCCACCTGGTTTATACTTGTGCAATATAACAAATGAAGCTTAATCCAAATAATATCAATTTTTATGTCTGTGCCAAATATTTGCCATTATTGGAATGAGTCTGTGAGGTGTTAGACAACATTTATGTACGATATCATATCCATTGATATTTGCCCTCGGTATCGTGTATTTTTGGTAATAAATGGGTTCTTCATTAAATCTGTCTGAGAGAAACCAGTCAATCTGTCTCTATCCCCCACTCCCATTGATGGTATTTATTTATTTGTTCCCAGGATGTGGGCATTGCTGGATAAGCAAGAGTTTAGTGATTACACTGTAGCAAGTTTCCATTGCAAATCTGAACTGAGAAATTCATAATGAGAAAAGTTGACAGGTGTTCATGAATGTGTTTTTATTTAATATATTGGACCAACCTATTTGGCCAAACCAGTATGTTTAGTGTTAAGCAGCTGCCTGAGCAAATAGTTTGAATGAAATCGATGCAAGCCCAATGTAGGTGTCTGCCACTTTTATTGTGACGTACCATACCATGGCTACACGATTGCTCCATCATAAAGCATTTTCATAGGGAGTTATTAGAGCAGAAGAGTAAATGGTTGTCGATGGAGCAGATGTTTAAGGGGTGTCTGAAAAAGAGACAGAGTTAGAGAGATGGTATGGTTTAGGGACAGAATTCTAGAGCTTGGGATGAAAAGGCAAAAATTGTTAGATTCTGAAGAAGTACGAGAGGATTGGAAAATGAAAGTGACAAGTTGGCATGGCTTCATGAAAGGGAAATCATGTCTGGATAATTTATTAGAGCTTTTCAAGAGTTTTATAATATAAGTGACTTGGAGGAAGGAATGTTTGTAGTGTAGCCAGATTTACAGATGGCACAAAAATAAGCAGAAAAGTTGGTTGTAAGAAGGATACAAATAGTTTACAAGCAGATATTCATAGATCAAGCAAAACGTTGGCAAATAAAATATAATGTGGAATAAATATGAAGTGTTTTTGGAAGGGAGAACAGAAACACATAGAGAGAATTTGTAGAAAGCTACAACACCCAGGAACTTTGGGGTACTTGTACATAAAACACAAAGTTAGTGCACAGGTACAGTGGGTAATCGGGAAGGCTAATAGAATATTGACCCTTCTTTCAAAGGAATTGGAGTATAACCGTTAGGAAGTCTCACTGCAACTGTACAAGGTGCTGGTGAGTACTGTGGAAAGATATCATTTTCATTGGAGATGGTTCAGAGAAGATTCACTCCGATGAATGATACGGACGATTGTTTTATGATCAAAGGCTGAACAGGTTGGGACTCTACTTGGTGGACCTTAGAAGAATGAACGGTGATTTTGTTGAAACATATAAAATTCTTGATGGACCTGACAGGGTAAATTTTGAGAAGATGTTTACCCTTGTGGGAGAATTCTAGGACCAGATGGCATAGTCTAAGAATAAATGAGTGCCAATTTAAGACTGTGATGAGGAGGAATTTCTTCTGAGTTTTGAGAATCTTTGGAACCCCATGCCACAGAGCTGTGGGGCAGAGTCCTGGTATACGTTTTAAGGCCGAGACAGATTCTTGATCCTGGGGGGGGGGGCGTTGAGGGCTATGGGGAAACTGCAGAAAGTGAACGTGAGGAATGTTGGATCAGTCGTGATCCTGCAGGATGGTGGAGCAGGCTCAAGAGGCTGAATGGCCTATTTTTATGGTTTGAAGGCCCAACAATCAGTGGTGAAGCAAGTAAAATTAGGAATTGGACCAGACTCCGAATCATAGAATAGAATCCCGAGAGTGCAGATAGAGGCCTTTTGGCTCATCAAGTCTGTACCTACTGTCCAAAGAGCATCCACCCCACACTGTCCCCATAACCCCACATTTACCATTGTTAACCCACCCAGCCTGTACATCCCTCGACAGTATGGGCAATTTAACATGGCCTGTCCACCTGACCTAGCAGATGTATGTGCGTCAGAATTGTGGGATTCAAGGGAATTACAAAGATGTAGAAAGTAAGGCCACGGAGTGTGACAATATTGTGCCTTTAAGAGATGTGTTCTATTTCTCCTGCAGAGGCGTGTTGTCACAGTGGTGTGAAAATGTCTCCGTCAGGCAGGCAGCTGGTAAACAGCTTTGAGTTCCTGTTGGGAGTTTTTTTTAAATAAAACACAAATGAATCATGAGTGGACAGGGCCCAGGCGCGCTCAGACTCAAAAAGGACTTTGTTTTTGTTTTCAGTTAATTGTTGGGCTTTTTGGTGGCTGCTGTAACTGAAAGCTTGAATTGGCTGCTGCTACAGTGAAGTCTTAGAGTGAGACGCTTTCTCTTTTTTAAAAACATCAAATGGGCAGATTTTTTCTCTTGGTTTTCTTTCTGCTGGACTGGAGGGAGACAGTATGTGAGAATCGTAACAGTTTTGCTGAATTGCCTTTGCCGTGGTGTATTTATGGCCTACTGCCTGTTGATTGGAGCAGTTGATGATTAGTGGTTAAATAATACATTATCTTGTTAAGAATTTCAATAAGGTTATTATTAATTCTTTGCATTTTACCTGCATTATACGAATCAAATTTGTTTTGATTAAAGCTTGGTGGTTGTCCAATCAAATTCTATTGAAAGCACAGCGCCTTTTTAAAAAAAATATATAAGTTAGAGCCTAGGCCTTCCTCATACAATACTTTGGGGATAAATTCGTGGGACCTGATCAGGCATTTCCCAGAACATTGTGGTGAAGTTAGGGAAGAGATTGCTGGGGCCATTGCCGAGATATCTGTAGCATCGATAACCACAGGTGAGGTGCCAAAAGACTGGAGGTTAGCTAATGTGGTGCCATCCTTTAAGAAAGGTGATAAGAAAAAGCTAAGGAACTATAGACCGGTGAGCCTTATGTCAGCGGTGGGTATGTTTTGGAGAGGATTCTGAGGGACAGGATTGATGTGCATTTCGAAAGGCAAGGACTGATTAGGGATAACCAAGTGCTAGTGTGTGGGAAATCGTGTCTCACTAACTTAACTGAGTTTTTGGAGAAGTGGTAAAGAAGATTGAGGGAGGCAGAGCAGTTGATGTTGTCTAAATGGACTTCAGCAAAATGTTTGACAAGATTTTGCATTGTACGCTGGTGGATAAGGTTAGATCACGTTGGATCCAGGGTGATCTAGCCAATTAGACATAAAATTGGCTGGGAGGTAGGAGATAGAGAGTGGTGGCAGAGTGTTGCTTTTTTGGATTGGAAACCTGTGACCAGCAGTGTGCCACAAGGATCGATGCTGGGTCCACTGCTTTGTGTCATTTTATCTAAATGATTGTGGATGTGAATATAGGAGGTATGGTTAGTAAGTTTGCAGATGACACCAGAATTGGCGGTGTAGTGGACAGTGAAGCAGATTATCTCAGAGCACAATGGGACCTTGATCAGATGTGCCCATGAGTCGAGGAGTGGCAGATTGATTTTAATTTAGATAAATGTGAGGTGACGCATTTTAGTAAGGCAAACCAGGACAGGAATTGGGACCTGGAGAGTGTTGCTGAACAAAGAGACCTAGGGGTGCAGATGCATAGATCCTTAGAAATGGAGGCGCAGGTCGACGGTGACAAAGTTGTTTGACACGCTGGCCTCCATTTGTCAGTGCATTGAGTGTAGGAGATGGGATGTCATGTTGCAGCTGTACAGGCCGTTGGTGAGGCCACTTTTGAAGTACTGTATACAATTCTGGTTGCCCTTCTATAGGAAGAATGTTGATAAACTTGAGAAGGTGCTGAAAAGATTTACAAGGATATTGCGGGGACCTAAGGGTTTGAGGCAAAAGGAGAGGCTAAATAGGCTGGGGATTTTTTTTTACCCCGGACCATCATTGGAGGCTGAGTGGTGACCTTTTATAGTGGTTTATAAAATCATGAGGGGCATGGATAGGGTGAACAGCTGAGGTCCTTCTCCTAGGGGGAGGGAATCCAAAACCAGAGGGTATAGGTTGAAAGAGACCTGAGGATTACATTTTTCATGCAGAGGGTGGAACGTGCAGCTGGAGGAAGTAGTGGAGGTGGGTTCCATTACAACATTTAAAAGGCATCTGAGTGGGTATATTAATAGGAGAGGTTTAAAGGAATATGGTCCAGATGCTGGCGATTGGGACTTGATCACATTGGAATGTTTGGTTGGTGTGGACGAGTTGGACCAAAAGAGTCTGTTTCTGTGCTGTGTGGCTGTATAACTATGATACTGCCTATAACAGGAAGAAACTGCAAACCAGGATCAGAATTTTAAAATCAAGACTAGTTAGCCAACAGAAAATGTAAGGACTTGGTCAAATGGCTGACTTTTGTTTAAATGGATAGAAAATCCAAATAAGTTCAGCGCAGAGGAATCTGTGTGCTCTTGCACAAAACACGTGCAAATTAAAAAAGCAAGTTGGAATTTTGGCCTTTATTAGTGGAGGATTAGAGTTTAACAATAGGGAAGGCTTGTACAGTTGTAACAGGGTATTGATGAGGCTGCACCTGCAGTATTGTGTGCATATTCTGTTTAAGAAAGGATGTAGTGGCATTGCAAAGAGAAAAAAGTTTTAAAAAAAGAGATTCACTTGGCTGAATCTTGGGAAGCAGTTGACTTATCAAGCACAGCTGAACAGGTTAGGTCTGTACATTTCAAGTTTAGAAGAGGAGTGATTTTATTGAAACATACTAGATTCCGTCTGGGTTTGACATTGTAGATGTTGAGTTGGTGTTTCCGCAGATTAGGGAGTCTTGAATTGTTGGTAACGGTTACAGAATAAGGGGATACTCGTTTAACTGAGGTGTGAGCGGATTTCTTATCTGATAGTAAAGAATGTCTGGAATTCTTTACCCCAGAGAATTGTTAAAGCTAGATCACTGGAAATATGTAAAGAATCCTCATAGAATCAAACATAGATCCCCTACAGTGTGGAAACAGGCCTTTTGGCCCAACAAGTCCACACCGACTCTCGGAACATCCCAACCAGATCCATCCTCCTATAACCCACCTAATTGACACATCCCTGACTACTGTAGGCAGCTTAACACGGCTAATCCACCTACCCTGCACATCTTTGGACTGTGAGAGGAAACCGGGGGACCTGGAGGAAACCCATGCAAACACAGGGAGAACGTGCAAAGTCCACGCAGATAGTCGCCCAAGAGTGAAATTGAACCCAGGTCCCTGGCACTGTGAGGCAGCAGTGCTAACCACTGAGATGAGGTTGACAGATTTTTGATATCAAGGAGTTGATGGCTATGAAAGAGGAATTGAAACCTGGGTCATCTCAGCCATGATCCTGCTGAATGACGGGCATATCTGAAGGGCTAAAGGAGTGCCTGTTTTCTTATTCTGTGTTTTTATGTTCTGTGCTGCATAAATAGATGATTTTGTTGTTAGTATGGACATGCTTAGAAACTTTTTTTGTGTCAAATATGGCAACGGGGTTGTGAAAAATCTGATATGCGCCTTAGACCAGTTCTCCAGAGAGGAATGGATTCAGTGGCTAGGGAATCTAGTTTGTCACAGACCAGAGACAGTTGGTTTTGGTCTTCACGGTATTTCATCAGACACCATTTCGTCTCAGCCAGTGCCCGGTATTGGATACCTAGCTTGACAGTTTAGCAATGGTTGTGAGATTAAGAAGGTCAGTGGCAAGGTAAGAATTGGTGTATCATCAGTGGACACTACTGATATCATTGAGAGACAGCGATTGATGAGGAAAAGGGGAGCTGAGGGGTGTGTGTGTGTGGGGTGGGTGATGTGGGGCAGCGTGCACAATGATAATGTAGATTATGAAGTGTGTATCATAGCCACGTAAAAGGTGTTTTCCCCAAGGTAGCCCATGAACAAATAACTTGTGTAAACTGGCATGTAGCCACCTCTTAATTTTCAATTGCTCTGTTTCAGAAACCTAGAAATGCAGCTTACTGGTTTAAATCAGATGAAATGTTAGTTTATTGTACAACTGTTACTGAATGATGATTGAATCACAGTGGAAATATTATTAGCTAAAAGATAAATACAGAAATTCAAAGCAAGGATTAAAGTTGCTTATGAAAATGAGATCAGCCCCTAATGTCATTGTGGACCTGGCATGCTTGAAGATTCTCTTTCTGAAGTGAAATGGTTGAAGTCAGGTTTCAAAGCTGCAAAGGCTTCTGCAGTTAAATAGTTGGAGGCTGCTAATACATTTTAGACAAAGCAGAACAAGTCCTCGGAATGAATCAAGGCTCTTTTGTGTCAATTTTGCAACATTGCAGGTCTTGGCTCTTGGTAGCCTTGTCCAATACAATGACCTCTAACTGGTTTGTCTGAATGCCTACTTCTGTTTTCCTGTTGAGAAACAGTTGCAGTTTAAACATGTTTTTCTTAGGTTTTTCAGATGGTTCTCTGTTTTCAGTCAGCTTTTATCAAAATCAAATGAAATGCATGTAAATGTAAAATTTATGAATTATTGTTCTGTAATGCAACATCAATTATGATGGAATTCCTTGTGATGTCTTCCCTGCGTCTTGTTTAGCACTGCGGATGCTTTGAATTTTCACACCTGTTTAGGATTCATTGAACAGTTGTGGAATCCTTGAATTATTTTAAATAACTTTGATTTGTTTCTCAACATAACACAGACTGGCTGCAAAGGTCATTTGTAAGACTCCTTGTCCATTTAAAAGCCAAATTGGCTTTCTTTACAAAGTATGTAACATTTTGTGTAATATTCTAGCTACACATTTGTGACCAAACCATTGTACGTGATTCTGTGGCCCCGATGAAATAGATAAGCACAGAACAGCAGTCCTGCTGGTCTAGCTGGTGATGCCCATAACAGTGCAGGGAGATGCTGTGTCCAGGACAGCAGGTAGGTCAAAAAGGCAGAGGAGGAATAGTTTGCAATTGTCAGCCACCTAAGAGGTCAGCGAGTTTTAAGATTTGTCGCTCAGGTTGAGGTTCTGGATGTGAGTTTGCTCGCTGAGCTGGAAGGTTAGTTTTCAGAAGTTTCGTCACCATTCTCGGTAACATCACCAGTGAGCCTCCGACGAAGCGCTGGTGTTATGCCCCGCTTTCTATTTATCTGTTTAGGTTTCCTTGGGTTGGTGATGTCATTTCCTGTCCTTTTTCTCAGAGGATGGTAGATGGGCTCCAAATCAATGTGTTTGTTGATGGAGTTCCGGTTGGAATGCCGTGCTTCTAGGAATTCTCGTGCATGTCTCTGTTTGGCTTGTCCTAGGATGGATGTGTTGCCCCAATCAACAAACACATTGATTTGGAGCCTATCTACCATCCCCTGAGAAAAAGAACAGGAAATGATATCACCAATGCAGGAAATGACATCACCAACCCAAGGAAACCTAACCAGATAAATAGAAAGCAGGGCATAACACCAGCACTGCTTCGGAGGCTCACTGATGATGTTACCGAGAATGGTGATGAAACTTCTGAAAACTAACCTTCCAGCTCAGCGAGCAAACTCACATCCAGAACCTAAGAGGTCGTTTATGACTTTGCTCAGAGCTGTACTAGTATCATGGCAGGGGTGGAAACTTGATAGGAAGGATTCAGATTAGGCCTTTATCAGTCTCTCACTGACTCATTCATTAGATAAGATATATTCACTTAGTAACATTATCTTCCACATTTGTATTGACATATGGGATATTAGCACACTCAAACAGAATTGGAAGAATTCATTAATATCTTCAATAATGATCAATCTTCCATTAAAGCCACAACAAGCTTATGTTTCCTTGACACCACAATGTTCAAAACAACAGCTATTGTTGAGTCTTTGCTGGTGTTGTAGCTATACAGAACAGCTTGGCCATTTGATCTCTATCACATGGTGTTTGACAGAGCTTGCTGTATGTATGTTGGCTGATGTGTTTTCTACATTACATTGCAATTTTAAAAAAAGTTGTATTGTTGGTTATAAAGCCCTTTGAGATAGCATGCTTTGGAACCAATCCGTACGTATATGCAAGATTTTCCTATCTGTGAATAATTTGCCTTTTACATCTATAATGAGACTACCAGTATAAATGTAGCCCACTACAAGTGCGCTCTCCAGCCAGCAAAGAGCGCAGTTATAATAGTTAAGGTTTTTGCATATGCTTGCATTCATTACAGATTTACTGTTAGTAAAGAAGAATTTACAGTCACCAGGACATTTCTTTTATGGTTTTAAACAAAATGCAAATTGATTTTCGCGCAAGGGTAAGCGATGGCCTAGTGGTATTGTCTCGAGACTATTAATCCAGAAACCCGGGGACCTAGGTTTGAATTTCACCATAGCAGATGATGGAATTTCAATTCGATAATATTTTGGAAATAAGAGTCTAATGATGCCATGGAGCCATGGTTGATTGTCAGGAAAAACCCAACTGGTTCACTAATGTCCTTTAGGGAAGGAAATCTGCCACCCTTACCTGGTCTGAACTCTGAGACTCCAGACCTCCAGCAATATGGTTGACTTTTTACTGCCCTCTGGGCAATTAGGGATAAGCAATAAATGTTGGTCCAGCTGGTGATGCCGACGTCCCAGGAAGAATAAACAAAAGGTTTGGGATAATTAATGATTTTGCCTACCATACAGTATTCTCTCTACAATGTATACAGTACATAATGACTTGCTTCAGAACGTGCTCTGCAGAACTATTAGACAGGACAGAACAGAATAGATTACATCTATTGTCGTTTGATAAGTCCCATTAGACGATAGTTAGACATATTTAGATACAGGAAAAACCAGTTGAGATCATAATTGAAAAGAGGCGGTATACAATAAAAGTTCTAGCCCAATGATTGACAGATGAAACCTTTGAGTTTTGCATTAATAAACCTGAGTACTGTAGCCAATGTGTGGTGATGTGGCCAAAAAGTATATTGTTTCCACAGATGGTAATTACTTGTGCCATTTGTGACATTAGCTTCAATTGAAAACTGACTACCATATAATCCAGTGTATAAGCTACTCTACTACTTTATAATTGCTGTGTTAATTTTCAACCTGTTCTAGACTTGGAGGGGTATACACTGTAGCTCTTCTAGTATACTGAAGTCTTTCTTAATCCATCCATCTTGTGCTTCTAGGTGAACCGAGCCCTAGTCGCCGAGAAGCCGTGAAAAGGAAAACTGCAGTGTATTTAATACGTGCAGAACAGATTTCCACGCAGTATCTCAAGACGTCCATGGAAAATGGTTCAGTTGATTCAATGGTATGTCTGCACTTCCTTTGTATTAGGGAACGGTGTCAAAATATATCGATTTAAATGAATTTTTAATGCCTGTGAAAATCTATTCTGCAACTTGCCAAGGGTAATTTTCTTTATGCACAAGTGCCCCAGTGATTATGCTCTCTTTTTGTATGCATCTGAAAGTGCAGTTTAAGCAGATCAAATGCTTAGTAATAAATTGTTAACCATTAAAGTAAATGCCATTTTAAAAAAAAACTTCGTTTTCTCCATGTTTAGATCAATTTTCTCAGAATCTTTCTCAGGTTCTCAGCCTGCTCTGTCCCATATTTATTGGCTGAGTGGCAGGCAGGCGACCTGTTCCAAAGTCCTTGCCAACTCTGTTTTGTAGCTTGCTGTTGGGAAGGTGCCTGAGTAATTTGCCCACTGAGAGCAGGCGCCAAACTGCCATTTGCAGATTTTGCCATTTTATAATTAGTGATATTGTGCTGCCAATTTCCCATTATTATTTAGCATTTTAAAGCCGTTAAAAATAAAATCCTACTATGGAATGCAGAGAAAGTCACGATCAAACCAACTGAATTGTAAAATAAAAAGTAAATGTTTTAATAAATTAAGTCAGAAAGACCTTTGGATTAGAGTTAAGGTAGCATTATGTGTTATCACACATTTATTTAATGTCCTCTTCTTGTAAATTGCTTTTTTTGAGCAGATCTGTATTTAAGTCCAAGGTTTGTATTTTTGAAGAGCCTCAGGAGAATATTCTAAAATTTTAGTTTGCCACTTTGAGTAGATGGTGAGAATTAGTTTCCTAGAATGAAGGATAGTCTGAAAAATGAAAGATTCATCAGTTTCATTCTCAACCTTATCAGGATATGGCTTCAAGGATCATTTCATACCGGGAAACCCTTTTCTCTCCTACCTACTGCTTATAGTTGAAGAATTTTGAAATCTACCTTTGATTTTAAAAGCATCGTGCAATATTTTGAGAACTTATTGATAAGAATATATTTCTGTTCAATTTTCAGAATACCATTTATAAGGATTTGCTTTATCCGTTTTAGTGATGTTGGTTATAATCAGTTGATCATACTCTTATTTTTGGGAGCTAGTTGTGTGCTCATTAGCTGGCGTATTGCTACATTATGACAATGATTACATTTCCAAATCTTTCATGGGCTTTGGGATGTGTTGAGATTGTAAAAGGAACAATAGAAGTGCACATATTTCTTTTCCATATTGTTTACAAGTATTGAATTGTTATTGCATTTAAATCATTATTTGTTTGATGTTCAAATACTCAGCATATAGTACTTTAACATTGTCACTTCTGAAAATGCCCATTTTCCCCAGAGCTCCCTATTTCCTCAAATTCAACATTGGGAAGACAGAAGCCGTTGTCTTTGGCCCCTAACATGATTGAAGTTCTAACTATCAATTCCATTTATCTCCCTGTCCACTGACCAAGGAGTTCACATTCTTTGGTGCCATATTTGACGCCAAAATAAGTTATCTACCACATTATCCATACTGTCACTAATACTGCTTATGTCGCCAACTCTGCCAGTGTCTCTTCTATTCTGCTGCTGAAACCGTCATCCATGTCTTTGTTACTTCCAACTTTTGGTATACTAATACATCTTCAGACTATACCCCATAAACTTGATCGTTCAAAGTTCTGCTCCTCATGTCTTGTCTTGCACTAAATATATGCCCCTACACTCGGTGTCTATCATTAAGCAGCACTTTGATTGTAAAATTCTCATTTTTGTTTTCAGATTCCTTTTGATAGCGTAGCCCCTTCCTGTTTTTGTAATCTCTTCAAACCAGACAATGATGTGCGATATCTACTTCTCTAATTCTGGCCTAGTGACCATCCCCAATTTTAATATTTCTACCATTGGGGTATCTGTTACCCTGCATCTAAATGTAGAACTCTTCTCCCTAAATTCCTCTAAACTCTTTACCTCCCATTCCTCCTTTTATAAAGTACTCTGTAAAGCCTGCCTCTTTGACCAGACCATTTAGTTAGCCATCCTAATGTCTCCTTGTGTGGCTGTATTAATTTTGTTTCAAAATTCTACTGTGAAACTTTGGGATGTTTCATTTAAAAATACTGTATGAATACAAACTTTAAAAAATGCTTGCAAAGATTAAACATGAACGTTGCTATGCTGAAGGTTCTTTCTAAATGCGAGTTCTGAAGAAGAGTTCTATTTAACTTGAAATGTTATCTCTGTTTCTCTCTCCACAGATGCTGCCAGACCTGCTGAGTTTCTCTCCTTTTGTTTTTATTTCACTTCTGCAGCATCTGTACAATATTTTGAATTATGCTTTGAAAACGGAAGCTACTTCTTCCTAGATGCACCTCCCAAAAATACTTCTATTTTAAAAGTATGTGGCTCTGCTAAGGACTTTTGAACTTTATCAAATGATTCAGGGAGACCCTCGTTTCAGCCTGTGATTTCGCCCTGTTATTTGATAGCTTGAATCTGGATAGGTATGTTGAATTCAGTTGTAAAATCCTCATTGATGCCCCAGCCTGGATGAATTGAACCATTTTGGTATGAGATTCAGCCACAGACTTTGAGGAGAGAGGACTGTTGTGGTGCAGTGGTAGTATTCCTACATGTGAGCCAGGAGACCTGGGTTGAAGTCCTGCCAACTCTCTTGTTACATCTCTGAACAGATGGATTAGATGACCTTGAGGGGCATGGAGCAAGAAAAAGAGGCATGCCTCCATGAACTACCATAGCTTAAACAGGGCTTGAACCCCCAATGTTGTTGGCTTAATTTGGCAGCACAATCTAACCATTTTGAGAATATTTGTCGCTCAGGTTGAGGTTCTGGATGTGAGTTTGCTCGCTGAGCTGGAAGGTTAGTTTTCAGACGTTTCATCACCATTCTAGGTAACATCATCAGTGAGCACATCAACAAACACATTGATTTGGAGCCCATCTACCATCCCCTGAGAAAAAGAACAGGAAATGACATCACCAACGCAGGAAATGACATCACCAACCCAAGGAAACCTAACCAGATAAAAAGAAAGCGGGACATAACACCAGCGCTTCGTCAGAGGCTCACTGATAATGTTACTTAGAATGGTGACGAAACGTCTGAAAATTTACCTTCCAGCTTAGCGAGCAAACTCACATCCATCTAACCATTTGGACAATTGAGTTGACCACCCCCATATTGATATATCGTCCATATGTAAAGCACCTTGCTTCTGAAAATAACTTAGAATAAACATCTACTCAATTATAAAGTATTTCACAAGTTTAAAGTTAAAAAGGAAACGGAAAATAAGTGCCAGTGTTCAAATTGAGGTTACTGTTGCTTGTTCACTGTTTATTGTGTTGTTTTTTTTAGTTATGACAGCGCTTAATTTTGGTATTATGCTGAATGTGGACAATTAATCAATATCAAAGGATATTCCATGTATCCAAATTTCATGGACAAGTTTTCAATTGATTGAAAATTATGCTTTCTGTTCACTTGGCTCAACTTAAAATTCCTCAGGAAAAATCCCTCAAAATTCACAATAAGGGGCAGACATCTGCACTAACCTTACTTTGCACAGGTGAATCTAGTGTCTTAGCTGTATGTTGCCTTCTAAGTAACAGTCTTTTGCAAAGTGCCTCAATTACTAGCCTAGTTCAGAGTTGTTAAAATGGCTGCCGTGTATAGATTCACACGGCACAGAAACGCACCCTTTGGTCCAACTTATCTGCAGTGACCAGACATCCCAATCTGACCTAGTCCCATTTGCCAGCATTTGGCCAATGTCTGTCTAAATCTTTACTATTCATGTATCCATTGGATGCCTTTTAAATGTTTTAACTGTATGCGCCTCCTTCACCTTTGGCAACTCATTGCACACTTGTACTTCAAATGTTTGGTCTGACTGGATCCCTACCATAGCAGAACTGCATACGTTTAACTGCAGTATCATCTCATTAATTCATAAATGTATTTGTTCCACAATGTGCTGTGCGTAAGGTGTGTATTTGCATTGAGGGGAATTGCATTGGTGTTCTTATCCATCAGGAAGTCACATGATCTTTGTTTAGTGTAAAAACGCTCCTTTCCATTATCACCATCAGTGCCTTTCCGCTGCTGTAAGCATTGGTTGGGTTTCCATCTTGCCCTACTGAAAGGAGATGTAAAAACTGAAAAAAAAAATTTCAAAATTTTACACTGTAGTATTTCTGTAGTAGTCCAAAGATGTGCAAGATAGGTGGATGGGCCATGCTAACTTGCCCATGGTGTTCAAGGATGTTAGATTAGGTGTGCTCGCCATGGGAAATGCAGGGATAGGGTAGGGGATGGCTCTGGGTGGGATGCTCTTCAGAAGGTCTGTGGACTCCAGTGGAATGGCCTGATTCCACACAGTGGAACTTCTATGATTCTCTGTTTTTTGAAGATTTTCTGACTTGATTTCATGCACACATCTGCTAATGTGGCCTCTGTTTTGTACAAAGCTGGCAATCTATTGCAGCTAATCAGATTATTCAGTCTCCTGGACTGTGTCCTGCTTTACCAAAATGTTATCTTTTAACTATTTCTGCCAACTTTTTTTTTCCTGAAAATGCAACTAAATAAACCAGTGTGAGGTTGAGAAGGATTATGATTGAAAATGTGGAGGGAAAGGCTGGGCTCAGGAAAGACCAGGCAAAGCTGAAGAGAATAGACTCAAATCATCCACTTTCAAAAAGCACTTATCTTTGCCTTGTCTCAAACTTAACTGCAAAGATATTCCTTATGAGAGACAAGTAACACATTTTAAGGATCTTGAAAGACTGCAGCTTTTGTTCCCTCCAAGTTCACATTGCAAGTGAAACCATACTTCCCAAAATAAGTTTAAAATAAATGCTGGAAACTAGAAACAAAAGCAGAATGTGCTGGAAAAGCTCATTAGGTCTGACGGTATTTGTGGAGAGAGATCAGAGTTGATGTTTCCGCTCCAGTTCTGAGGAAGGGTCACTGGCTCCAAAACTTTGACTCTGATTTCACTCCACAGATGCTGCCAGACCTTCCAAGCTTTTCCAAAAATTGCTGTAATTCTTCCAAAAATTACTGTCTTGAAATTTAATACCAGTATCTGGGAATAATTGCAAACTGACAGCCCTCTGCATTGCTTCATGAAACTGGTTTCTAATTATTAGTAAAGATTCTATCATTTCCAGGCTTCTGATGTTGGAGCCTTCAGTGGTATCAAACAATTGCATTCTGTTCTTAATACCTGCTCTAATGCAGCAAACCTCAGTGAACTCTTGTGCATCAGTTGTATCTATATTAATGAGGAGCGATTGACAGAGAAACTAGGATGCACTAATTCAGCCAGTCAGAATTCATAGTCCAAGTTTTGGGGCCTTGGCAATGTTCCGAAGGTCCATGTAGCATTCTGATTAAGAATGTTGTGTAGTAATCCACAAAGTGGAAAACATGTAGTTGTCTATGATGCCCATAGTGAAAATTGAAAGGAAGACATGACATTACACACCTTTCATGAACTCTCAAAATGCTACAAAGTCAATTTCCCTGTGTTCTTTAGGGAAGGAAGTGGCCATCCTTACCTGGTTTGGCCTGCATGTTCCTTCAGACCCACAGCAATGCGATTGACTCTTAACTGCCCTCTGGGCAATTAGGGATGGACAATGAATGCTGGCCTAGCCAGTGATACCCTCATCCTGTGAATGAATTTTTTAAAAAATGAAGATCGATTTTGGAGTACTGTAACTGTTATCATGAAAAGACAGTAACTAATTTGTACCCAGCAGTCTCTGACAACAGCAGTGTGATAATGATCAGATAATTGGTTTTTGGGATTGGGTTGCTGCTCATAGAAAAAGTTCCAGTGGTTTAATTCGCACTACTCAAAGGCCCTGATACTCAGCTTGGAGTCAGAAACCAGGACCAGATACGCAGGGCTTTCCGGGCTACTTGGTTGTAAGCCAGAATAAATGGACTGTGTGCTACAATGTACTAGAATCAACCACCTTCCCGAAATCAGCCCAACCCGACAACACTCCGGACCCTGATTTCGCCCGATTCTGTCCTATCGCTCACTCCCTTACAGTCTCACCCTCAACCCCCCAACTCTGTCTCACTCCCTTTCCCTGCTCTCCATACTCTTCCACGTCTGCTTGTGCTCTTTCACGCCTCACCTCACACTCAAACTGCTGAAGACTTGAGGCCACTTTTCTAAAAAAAAACACGCCTGAGCCGTAAAAAGGCGCCAGTTGTCTCCAGACTCCCCTGCCTGCTGCTCCTGCAGTTGAAAAGCTTTGCTGACCCCTTGCTGCTGCAATATCATTGAGAGCACTGAGATATTTGCAGACAATAGTGCTGTGTACAACACCACCACTGAGCTGAAGATCTGGGCCCAGAAATGCAAAGTTGCGGTACGTTTCCATTTGACCTT
Source organism: Stegostoma tigrinum (assembly GCF_030684315.1). Lineage (NCBI taxonomy): Eukaryota > Metazoa > Chordata > Chondrichthyes > Orectolobiformes > Stegostomatidae > Stegostoma > Stegostoma tigrinum. The sequence goes on from NC_081362.1 coordinate 55,840,007, forward strand.
TACGTGTGGATTTTTTTCTTAATGGATTAATAGGTGGTGGAAACACCCCTTCATTTACCTGGCAGTGGCAATACCATTGGCACTGGGGTCAAAGCTTGGGTGACTTCTGTTGGCAAGAGGGTGGTTTTCCCCCAATTCTCTGTCTCTGAAGGAGAAGAACAAAACAATGCAGAGCAACCTCAGAAAATGTATGGTCTTAATAACATTTAAAACAAAATCACCTACCTTCCTTTGACAGCCCCACTCTGACTGATGGCTGGGTAAGTGGTCCTGGTGTAACCGGTTGTATGTGTAGTCCCATTGAAGGCCCAGAGTGTGGGAATGCCTGATGCAATGTGCCCGGGGGCCCAGCACATTGCATCAGTCATTTGGCTATACTGCTGGGATCTAGCTTGTTCAGTTTTCAGCTGAGTTTCAAGCAGTTCCACTGCCATCCTAATGAAGTTAGGGTGGGAGTTAGATTTAAAAAGCTGCAAATTTTCAGGATTAAAGCTTTGCTCATGGATTATAGTTAAACATCAGTTACTTTTTGTATCTGATATGGATTACATTTCTAGGTTCTGATGATTCTGTTGATTGATGCCACTGTTTTATTCTCACACCAGAAAGCACGTTTGTTAATATTGCATTGCTGATATTTGTGAACAGCTGCCACTCTCTAAACTTAATAATGACTCTGTATCCCGACCAAATAAATACTTCTACGGGGATTCTTCTCAGAGCTGTACACAGGCTTGGAGCGGAAAGAGATTGCCTTTTGATCTTGTCCACAACTGTTCTGTGACAAATTTAGTTTTCTATAACTTGGCATTTGCTCCAGTAGGCCATCTTCCTTTAAGTGTTTCGGTGATTGATGTGATACCTTTGATATCTTCTATTAGCCTCCGGGACCACTAAGTTCAAGGCCGGCTTGGAACCTGAGGAGTCCTGCAGAGGAGCTGAAGGCCTTCAGAGTCCTTGGGGTGATTGACAAGGTAATTCTTCAGCATCATTTTCATGGGTTTAACTATCAATCAGCCACCAGCTGAGGGTGTAGCTTTGAAGCTATTGGTTTTCACAGTTGAAAAACAAAAAGAAAACGACTTGGTTTACCTGCATTTTGCAGAAATCGAGGGGAGTGGGATGTGAGTTTGTTTAAGCAAGATTGCAAGCTTATGTCGTTATATTGCATGTTGTAAATTAGTGGCAAGAATTCAACAAGACCATTTTATAAATAATGCATTGTAATATTGAAATGATAATTGCTGTTTAATACGATGTTTTATCACATTAAATGTGCCATTTCGATATAATTGTAAGTGCTAATGTGTGTTGTAACAGCAAAGAATATTCAAGCTTGAGCCACCTACGTATATATTTACCAGACTAGCATTTGACAAATTATAGTTAAGAGGAACTGCAGCTCCAAAAGCATTGCTTACAGAAATATGAAAAAGGAAGGCTCTTTTGGTTTAAAACCAGAGATTAAATACCCAAAAATTCACAAAAATGAAGATCGATATGATCAAAAGTACTGTAGCATTATGTAAAATCTTGTTTACTGTCGGATTATCACAGTAAAAGTGAACCATATGAGCTGTATTGCAGTAAAATCAAAATGTAAACAATTTTTATCAGAGAAAATAATTATTGACAGAATTAGCAGAATTCACTGACCTTTGGAGGTGCAAGACTTTGAGCTCAATGTTCTGAGGCCTTTGGTAATGCTGCATTTGTAATTACATAATTGCTTCGTTAAATCCAACGAGAACCTGAGGCTATTTTACAGTGACAGTTGTAGGTAGGTTCGGTCTTATCCCACACATGTTTAATGCTACTGCATGTTTACACAATATTGTAATTGATGCAGAATTATAGATGAATTCCTGTAAATTCAATCAAGTATTGTGTGACATCTAAACTCTTGAGAACAAGACTCATGAAGTTTGTTTGTGGGTTGGGGGAATGTCAAATGAAAACTAAAGTTCCAGTATCATTGTAGACTTTTATGATATTTTCAGTCTGTATAACTATTTGTTTACTGCTTTCTCACTGATTGTGGTGTAGATCAAGGTTTGTGAAGATGTAAGTTGAAAGTACAGTGCGGCATGTAACAATCTCATCTTTTATCGCGCCATAATATGAAAAGGTTTATTTTTTTTAAAGAGTGAATTATTATAGCAGTCTGTCTCATTCTCTTTTATTTCCTTTTGGAGAAAGCATGTGCATGGATTTATTTTTCTTAATCCTTGGGTACATATTTGTAAAGAAAACCGATATCCAGAAAGAAATGAAGTATTATACAGAGAGAATTAATGTAAACCTCTTGACATTCCAACCATAACTTCAAAGCAGACTTTATTTAGTGACCTTGTGTTAAATAGATGTGCCAAACTATATTAATTTTCTTAAGCACTTTCACAAATTGTTATTCTGCAGAGGCTAGGGAGAATCCTGAGGGGTTGTCTTAACTATCACAGTGAATCATTTTCAGCAACTCCCTTTTCTAATCTAACACCAGGAGTGCTGAGAGTAAATTGCAAGGCAAATGCCTGATTAAATTAGCAGATTAACATAAATTTAGCTCTTCCCTGTTTGTTCCAATTTCTTCATATTAATTTTAGACCTGTTCCTTTGACAAAATGGAAATTAAGTACGTAAGATGTTACATTTCCTTAACAAAAGAAATCAATGTATACATCTCCATGTTGACTTCAAAATGATTGCAGGGACTTTATGGGACAGACATTGCAGTTGGTTTGGGGTTAGAGAGGCAGGATAGGGAGGCTTAATGGCAAACTGTAAGCACTTCCCCACATTACAGCCCTGGGAAGCTGGTGTAACCTCAGGATAGTAGGCATGTACTGACAGTGAAGATGCTGTCTGTCACTCAGGATAAAAGCATTCTCGCTGCACTGTGTGGCCTTATTGAGCGAACAGTAATTGAAGCCAGTGAGAATGTCAACTCTACTGCCTGCATATCCGAAGTCAGAACGCCCTTAATAAGTTACATCTTGTTAGATGTATCTGCGTTTTCAACATGAATGTGGTTAATAAAATATGATAAGTAACAGAACTGGCTGAAAATAGATAGTTATGGAGCTGCTGCAAAATGAATTAATAATATTTTGAAACATTTTAAAACTTATTTCATATCCAAGAATATTTTTAGTTCTCTCCCTCTCCATTTCCCTTTTCTCTCTTCCCCCCCCCTCCCTTTTCTCTCTTCCCCCCCCTCCCTTTTCTTTCTTCCCCCCCCTCCCTTTTCTCTCTTCCCCCCCCTCCCTTTTCTCTCTTCTCCCCCCCCTCCCTTTTCTCTCTTCCCCCCCCCTCCCTTTTCTCTCTTTTCTCTCTCTCTCTCTCTCTCTCTCTCTCTCTCTCTCTCTCTCTCTCTCTCTCTCTCTCTCTCTTCCATCCCCCCCCCTTCCCTTCTTTCTGTCTGTCTCTCATCTTCTTCACCTCCACCCTTAACCAGAAGAAAAGCTGCAGTGCTGCCAGCTGTATCCTCGGAAGTGTTCCCCTACTTTGAGCTGCTGACACAAATGCTATCCAAATTCAGCAGCTCTGCTGGGATTGCATCCAGTCCCCAAAAGCAATAATCCTTTCAGCTCAAAGGAAAGATAATTTGGGAGAAGGCCAGGCTGACCAGAGTTGGCGATGGAGTGAGGGAGGATGAGCTGTAGGGGGGCTGTTGTTGGGTTAGATGGGCTGAGAGTTGGAAGCTTGGAGATTGAATGGCCGACAGTGGGATTGACTGCTGTACCTGTGATTGGCCTGTGCAGTGAGTGGTTAATTTTGTATTTGGTGCTGGCCAAAGCAAAAGTAAGAGTGAGGGTGGTAGGATGACGCCCATTTAAGGGCCTGAGATTGGATCACAGTTGGTCATGCCGCTGGATGCCTCCATTGTAGAGGGCACAGTTATTTTTGGGGAGGCCAGGCAGGTGCCTATGGTATTCCATTCAGTTCTCTGTGCCTGATAACTTGCCCCTTTGGTGTGGAAAGGGTAAAATTCAGCCCTACCTGTATGTCCCAATCTTTTAATCTTGGTCTTGAATTAACCCTGCATTCTTGGCATTTTGAGAGGCCAAGTGCCAAGAATGTATATGTAGAAAAATTGCTGCCTTCCAGAGACCCCAGCCCAGATATCCCCCAAGATGAGGAAATAGTTTCAAATATCTCAATTACTCAAGTGAGTACACACCAAATGCATGCAACATATTCTTCCTAATTTAAACTGTTAGACGGTGGCGCTCTTCTGTGAGTCTTTGCTGTATCCTTTCATGGGCCAATTTATCTTTCCCAAGTCTCAGTGCTCAGTGCAGTATTTCTTTACAACTGAAGCAAATCTTTATCCCCTTTGTGGTCCAGCCATTTGATATAAATGCCACATTTGAATAACCTATGTTTTATACTCGTACATCAGCTTATATGTGCACTTGGTCACCCAAACTGCTTTGTGCATGGTGCTCACTGGTTAGCACTGCTGCCTCACAGTGCCAAGGACCCGGTTCAATTTCGCCCTCGGTCAACTGTGTGAAGTTTGCACATCCTCCCCGTGTCTGCGTGGGTTTCTTCCAGGTGCTCCGGTTGCCTCCCATAGTCCAAAGATGTGCAGGCTAGGTGGATTGGCCATGCTAAATTGCCTGTAGTGTTCATGGACGGGTCAATTAGGGAGATGGATCTGGGTGGAATGCACTGAGGGTTGTGTGGACTGGTTAGGCCAAAGGGCCTGCTTCCTCACTGTAGGGATTCTATGATACAGAAGTAAAGGATTGTAATTTGTGGAGAGGCAGGTTCAATTTTTCAACATCCCTTGAAGTTTAAAACAATCTAAAAGGAATGAGAGACCAGAAGTACAAGGTAGTGAAGAAGTGAATGACAGAAAGGAGTAGAAAAATAAGCAGAAGAGTGCAGCAGAAATTAGAATCAGATTTGTAATAATGGCTAGAAAGTCAAAACTTAAGGCTGTCTATTTTGTTACAAAATTCTGCCCATATTCAGATAGATGCCACATTTTGCTGGGATGGTGCGTTACAAATGAAGCGCCTCTATTCCTGGAGCCTTCACGAAATTTGAAGTTTTAATGATTTTTAAAATACCCAGAATTCTCTAATTTTGAAGATGGATTTGTAGAGTGCATCAAGGATTATTTCTTGGAACAGTATCTTCCAGAACTTGGCCAGGAACAGTCTATTTTAGACAACTAATAGGAGGTCACGTTGTTTAGGAACCTCTGCGGGTAGTGATCACAGCATAGTAGAATTTTAGATTTAGTTTGAGGAAGAGTGACTTGGGTCTGAAACCAGTGTCCTCAAATAAAACAAAGGCAGTTACAGATGTATGAAGAGAGAGTTGTCCAGAGTTGACTGGGAAAATACACTGAGGAGAAGGTCATTGGATGAACAGCAGTGGACGTTTAAACAGGTATTTCACAACATTGAACAAAAAAATTTTCCTGCCAAAAGAGAGAGACTCTGAGAAGGATGAACTACCAGTGGATAACAAAAGCAATCAAGGAGAGTGTGCAAAGTGAGTAAAAACAAATGATAGGTCTAGGTTTGCAATTTTTTTTAAAAAGAACCAGTAGCAGATGACTAAAAAAGCTAATAAAGTAGGAAAAAATGATTTATGAAAGTAAATTGGCAAGAAACATAAATATAAACAAGTAAGAACTTCTTTTGGTATATAAAATGAAAGAGTAGCTAAAGTAAGGAGGATCTAACTGGAGAATTTATGACCTGGAGGATGGATAGGACAGATAATGTACATTTTGCCTCTGTTCATGGTGAGGGACACTGTAAATTTCCCAAAAGTAACAGATAAGCAAGGCACTGGTGAGAGGAAAGGTCTTGTTACAGCCTCTGTCACGAAGAACGTAGGTATTAAACAAACTAATAGGGCAAGAAGTAATCAGGTTGCCTGGACCTGATGACTTGCATCCAAGGCTTTTAAAAGAAACACAAAGAGATAGTGAAGGTACTGGTGACAATATTCCAGAACTCCCTGGATTCTGAGTTGTTTTAATGGTTAGGAAAATGCTAATATAACACCCCTACTCGAGAAGGGAGGGAGACAGAAAACCGGAAAATATAGACCAGTTAGTCTACCTAACTGTCGTTGCAGAATATACCAGAGTCTGCTATCAAGAAAGCAATAGTAGAACATTTAGAAAAAGTTAGTCATTAGCGTTGGCTTTGTAAAAGGGAAATCGTGATGGTCAAATTTGCTAGACCTCTTTTGAGAATATAACAAGTGTAATTAGACCATAAGACATAGGAGTGGAAGTAAGGCCATTCGGCCCATCAAGTCCACTCCGCCATTTAATCACGGCTGATGGGCATTTCAACTCCACTTCCCTGCACTCTCCCCGTAGCCCTTAATTCCTTGCGAGATCAAGAAATTATCAATCTCTGCTTTGAAGACATTTAACGTCCCGGCTTCCACTGCGCTCCATGGCAATGAATTCCACAGGCCCACCACTCTCTGGCTGAAGAAATGTCTCCTCATTTCAGTTCTAAATTTACCCCCTCTAATTCTAAGGCTGTGCCCATGGGTCCTAGTCTCCCCGCCTAATGGAAACAACCTCCCAGTGTCCACCCTTTCTAAGCCATACATTATCGTGTATGTTTCTATTAGATCTCCCCTCAACCTTCTAAACTCTAATGAATACAATCTCAGGATCCTCAGCCGTTCATCGTATGTTAAATGGTAAGGGGTTAACCAGTTGATGTAGTGTATTTGGATTCCAGAAAGCGTTTGATAATGTGCCAGATAAAAGCTCTTTGCACAGGATTAGGGGTAATGCAATAGCATGCTCGAGGATTCATTAACACACAGAAGACAGAGATTTGGAATTAATGGGTCTTTGTCAGGTTGGAAAGCCTTCCCTAGTGCAGTGCCACAAGGATCAGCCCTTGGCTGTTAATGATTTCTTATCTATATCTAGAGGAGGGGACAGTCTGTATTGTATCTAAATTTGCTGGTAGTACAAAAAGAGATTTGAGGGCATCTAGTGATGAGAGCATGAGAAGTCTGCAAGCGGATCTAGATAGGCTGATTGGGTGGGCAAAGATTTGGCAGATGACATTTGATACAGGAAAGTGGGAGGTCATGCCCTTTGGTAGGAAGAATCAAAAGTGGAGAGAGGGTCCAACAAAGATGCAGCATGTTGGAGTTCTTGTGCATGAAACCCAAATGTGAGCATGTAGGTTCAGCAAGTATATTTGACCTTAATTGCTTAGGTGCAAGAAGTTTAAAAATAGGGAAATCTTGTTAAATATACAGGTTGTTGATGAGTCTCCACAAGGAGTACTGTTTACAGTTGTGCCTGCACAGATTCTCTAAGCTGATTAATGGGATCAAAGGGTTAATTATGGAATCATGCCTAAACAGGTTAGTCTTTTATTCATAAGATAACACACATGGCCAGGCAGCATCAGGGGAGCAGGAAAGTTGGCGTTTCAGGTCGGGACCCTACTTCAGAGATGGGGAGGTTGAAAGGAGCTCCGAAATAAATAGAGAGGATGGATGGGGCTGGGGAAGGTAGGTGGGATAGTGGCAGGTGAGTGCAGGTAGGGAGTGGTGGGGATTGGCCAGTGGGATGGGTGGGACAGATAGGTGGGAGAGAAGATGGACAAGTTATATCAGGTCAAAGAGGTGGGAATGAGAAGGAGGCTCGGACATGGGATGAGGCTGAGGGTGGGAAGATTTTAAAACTGGTGAATACCATGTCTAGGCCATCGGGCTGTAGGATCCTGAGGCGGAATATGAGGTATTGCTCCTCCAGTTTGCATGTGATGTCATTGTGACATTGGAGGAGGCCGATGGACATGTCACCCAGGGAGTGGGAGGGGCGTTAAAATGGTTGGTGACAGGAAGGTGTTGTCGTTTGTTGCATACAGAGCGCAGATGCTCTACAAAATGGTCCCCAAGTCTACACTTGGTCTCACCAATGTAGAGGAGGCCATATTGGGAGCAGCAGATGCAGTAGACCAAGTTGACAGATGTGCCTGATATGGTACTTATTAGAGGGGTGATCTTATTGAAACATACAAAAATTCTGGGGGTTCTTGAAAGAGTGGATGTTGGAAACATGTTTCCAGAGGTGATGGGTATCTTGAGCAAGGTGTCATAGTTACAGAATAAGGGGAGACTGATTTAAAACTAAAATGCAAAGGACTTGCTTCTCCCGTAGGATGGTGAATATTTGTAATTTTGTACTTCAGAAAATTGCAGAGGCAAAATGACTGAAAGTATTTTCAAGAGTTAATTTTTGAAATATCTACGAAACATGAAAGCTGTGACAAGCTGGGCCAAAAGAGGAGTTGAGACCTGGGGCAGAGCAGCTATGATCTTATTGAATGGAGTAATGAGGGCAGGCTTAAGGCCTGCCCAAATGGCCAACGCCCACTCCCATTTCTTATGACCACAGTCAGGGTCCCTTAGGACTTAGCCGGCATCTTACTTATTTCAATAAGTCCACCACCCATTTTACTCAAACTCCCAATGGGTCAAAACCTCACATGCTTAACCTTTCCTTCTAAGACACGTCTTTCATTTCTGGGAATGAGCTAAATCAACTTTCTCTGAACTGTTTCTAACAAATAATTTATGTTCTTCTTCAACTAAAGTGACCAAATTGCATGCAGTTGTAGTGTCAGCAAGCCCCTGCATAGCTCCAGTGTACTTCCCTGATTTTATGTTCCGTTCCCCTGCAATAGACATCAGCTCTCTGATGGCATTCCCAATCACTTGCTATGTCAGCAAACCAACTTTTGTGCTCTTCCATTCTTCCTTCCAAAGTGGACAAATGTACATTTTCCTACACTACATCTGCTAAATTTTCACCCACTCACTCAAACCATCTATGTTCCTTCACCGATTCTCCTACCTTCCCAATAACCCACCCATCTTGGTGTTGTATCCCTCTTGATCATGTTATGGTCACAATTTTTATGTTCCTTTCCTGTTAGAATGTAAACTATCTGGTTTGTTAATCATCACGCAATCCAGTTTCTAAATAAAGATCTGTTCTTGAGTCACAAAAATATTGCTCCCTCGTTCTATCGAAATATTAAGGTAAAGGTGCCATAATCTTAAACAGCTGATGGTAGTTTAACCTGTAGTGAAAGGTTAGGGTGGGACATACACTCAGCCAGTGTGGGAATTGAACCTGTTTTGACCTTACTGTGCATTGCAAACAGCCACCCAGCTGATGAAGCGCTGGTTTTTTTTATTCCCTCACTAAATTACAAGAGTCTTGCCTCTGGTTACAGTCCTTTTAATTTTACCTTCAGGGTTTCATCTCCCTGATCAAACTGAATGAAATCCCTCTTTGTCTTGTTCTTAACTGTATTAAGCATTTTAAGCTTCTCTGCTTTTTATCTTGCACTTATCAAAATAAAGATACAAGAGACACCATATTGTACAACATTCGAAGAGGATGACAATTGGGTGGAGATGCTATAAGAACGGTGAACAGTTAATTTTATTTCCCAGACCAGGCAGGTAGATTCTGATTGGTTAGTGTGTTGCTATTGCAGCAGTGATTGGCTACGTCCATGACCTCTAGTTTGAAAAAGCGGCAATGTCTGTAAAAATTCCTTTTGCCTAATTTAACGGGATCCAGTTTGTTTATATATGTCTAGCACACACATGTGTCACGCTTAATTTTGCTGATGGTTTTCAGTGCAACTCTGCGCAAGTGGTTTCCCATAATAAACCAATTTATTTAGTAAGTGATTTCTCAGGAAATCACATCTAATGTTTGGTATATTTTTCTGAGGCTTGCAAGGGTGGGCTGGTTGAACATGAGCAGGACGTTGCTCACTGCAAATGGTGAAAGGGGTGTATTGTTTAGTGCGGCTAATTGGGCATACAGCCAACTTACCAGGCATCTCACTGGCACTGAAACCCATGTCATGAAGATCATGCATCTGTGTGCTGGGCACAATGTCTTTTTGGTTTGCTGGCAGCATCCTGTTCATGTGGGGGGAGGGTGCGTGGGGGAAGCAATTCATGAATTTGCTACATAGAAGCACGAGACCGCTCACGTCACCTATTTGAGTGTAATCTGAGGTAGCCTGAAAACCACTCGGCCCAAAAGGCCCAAGTAGTAGCTTGGCTTTTTGCAAGTCTGCAATGAATGATGACTCGATCAGGGTATCCGTTATCGCACCAGTTAGTTTTGTTTGGTCCTGCCTCAAAATGAAGTTTACACAATGAGTAGAAAGCTAAAGACCTATTCGTGAGGTTCTTAGCGAGATTGATCTTGTAGCGTGAGAACTGTAGAAATCCCAATGTGGATATTAGCCATGAACATAGGCTTCAAGTTGGCCATGGTTAAGAACCCATTGTCAGACCTCTCAATTGATATGTTAGTGGTAAGTTTGAATACCGAATAAAGCTGCTTCAGCTATGTAACGAAATGTGATGCCCAGGTAGGTACCCTGTATGTAGAAGCAAATTACTGCAGATGCTAGAATCTGTACTGAAGACAAAAAATGCTGAGAGTCACAGCGAGCCTTTGCTGCTTTGATATGTAACGGTGTGTTGTGTCCTAGTTGGCAAACTTCCTTTAATGTCCTTTAGTCCCTGAATAAACATAATCAGTTCTCCTCTAGTGGAGCTTCTCCCTTTAGTCACTGCACCTCTTTACTCTGACTATGCCGCTTCACTCTAAGCACCAGTACAATGAAGCTGTCTGACAGGATACTGGGTGGCAGCAGATGGTTGACCCCTGGGGCAGTTACATATTACTGATATCTGGTTTGGACACCTGAATCTAATGTATGTACATGTAAATTTATTCAGCTATATAGTTTTGCTACATTTTGAAAATGTCTTGTGGTTATAACTTACAAAGGGATTTAGTTTGTTTTGATAAGCATTGAATAGTAGTTGTTCATATGCGAAGATTAACATGAGCTGTTCCACAGTTGACCCTTTGCTCTGCAAGGGTAAGTCTGCGGTAGCCTAGTCATGTAGCAGTAATCCTGCTGTTTGCAATCTGTTATATGTATTAGTATCTTGGGCCTTCAGTTAAGGGTACAGTATAAACGTAGGCTGTGAAACTCCAGGTTTCACTGCACACCAATTTTGCACTTCCTGTTACATTTAAAAATCCAATTTTATCAACATTTCTTCTTCATCTCCAGAAACAGTATGGGCTATTCACTGATGTCTGCTTTTTTGGAAAAAAAAGAGGTTTGTTTCTATATATCTACCTGGTCACTGATTAAGAGTAGTGAATTTTTAGGGATTTTTTTCTTTATTTTTATTATGTCCAGCAGTGCTGTTACACATGACTGAACACTTTTGTTCCCTGTCACCAAAACACCAGTGGTATTTTATTTATATCTGTTAACCACCATCTGAAAATCACCATGTTTCCCGATTCAGCAGTTTGTGCGTGAAGACCCTTAAGGGCAATGCAGACCATCAAATGAGAGGGGAGGATGGAGAGTGGAGAATTTACTACTGAGTCTTCCTTTCCTTACCGAGCATGTATGGACATGTTTATGACTGACCTCATTGAGTCATACAGCAAGGAAACAGACTCTTTGGTCTAACTTGTCCATGCTGACCAAGTTAGTAGGTTAAACTCATTTTATTTGCCTGGGTGTGGCCCATATCCCTGTACCCCTTCCTATTCATGTTGTTTTTATTCACTTGTGGGATGTGGGCGTTGCTGGCTGGCCAGCATTCTTGCCCATCCCTAGTTGCCCTTGAGAAGGTGGTGGTGAGCTGCCTTTTTGAACTGCTGCAGCCCTCCTGCTGTGGGTTGACCCACAATGCCCTTCGAGGGAATTCCAGGATTTTAACCCAGCACCAGTGAAGGAAAGGTGATATATTTCCAAGTCAGGATGATGAGTGACTTGGAGGGGAACTTGGATGTGGTGGTGTTCCCATTTATCTGCTGCCCTTGTCCTCCGAGATGGAAGTGGTCATGGATTTGGAAGGTGTTATCTGAGGATCTTTGGTTAATTTCTGCAGTGCACCTTGTAGATAGTACACACTGCTGCTACTGAGCATCGGTGGTGGAGGGAGTGGATGCTTGGAGATGTAGTACAAATCAAGCGGACTGCTCTGTCCTGGATGGTGGGGAGTGTTCTTGAGTGTCGTTGGGGCTGCACTCATCCAGACAAGTGGGGAATATTCCATCACATTTCTGACTTGTGCCTTGTAGATGGTGGGAAGACTTTGAGAAGTCAGGAGGTGAGTTATTCACCACAGTATTCCCAGCTTCTGGCCTGCTCTAGTAGCCACTCTGTTAATATGGTGAGTCCAGTTGAGTTTCTGGTCAATGGTAACCCCCAGGACATTGATAGTGGGGGATTCAGTGATGGTAACCCCATTGAATGTCAAGGGGCAGTGGTTAGTTTGTCTCTTATTGGTGGTGATCATAGGCCAGCATTTGTGTGGCACGAATGTCACTTGCCACTTGTCAGCCCAAACCTGGATATTGTCCAGATCTTGTAGCATTTGAACATGGACTGCTTCGGTATCTGAGGAGTCACAAATGATGTTGAACGTTGTGCAATCATTGGTGAACATCTCCACTTCTGACCTAATGATGAAGGGAGGCCATTGATGAAGCAGCTGAAGATGGTTGGGCCTAGGGCACCACGTTGAGGACCTCCTGTAGAGATGCCCTGGAGCTGAAATTAACCTCTCTCAACCACGACCACCTTCCTATGTGTCAGGTATAACACCAACCACCGGAGAGTTTGCCCCGATACAGAATTGATTCCAGTTTTGCCAGGGTTCCTTGATGCCACCCTCTGTCGAATGCAGCCTTGCTATCAAGGGCTGTCACGCTCATCTCACCTCTGCAATTCAGTTCTTTTGTTTATGTTTGAATCGAGGCTGTAATGAGGTCAGGAGCTGAGTGGCCCTGGCAGAACCCAAACTGAGCGTCACTGAGCAGGTTATTTCTGAGCAGGTGCTGCATGATAGCACTGTTGATGACTCCCTTCTATCACTTTACCGATGGCCGAGAGGAGACTGATGGGGCGGTAATTGGCTGGGTTGGATTTTCCCTGCTTGTGTTTGCAGGACTTCCTTGGGCAATGTTCCACATTGTTGGGTAGATACCAGTGTTGTAACTGTACTGGAACAGCTTTGCTAAGGGAGCACAAGCCTTCAGCACTGTTGCTGGAATGTTGTCAGGGCCTGTAGCCTTTGCAGTATCCAGTGTCTCCCACCGTTTCTTGACATCATGTGGAGTGAATCAAATTGGCTGAAGACTGGTATCTGTAATGCTGGGAACCAGTGGAGGAGGCCGAGATGGATCATCCACTTGGCACCTCTGGCTGAAGATTGCTGCGAAAGCTTGAGTGTCGTCTTTTACACTGATGTGCTGGGCTCTTCCATCATTGAGGGTGGGGATATTTGTGGAGCCACTTCCTCCAGTGAGTTGTTTAATTGCCCACTACCATTCATGACGGAATGTGGCAGGACTGCAGAGCTTAAATCTGATCCATTGTGTGTGGGATCGTTTAGCTCTGTGTAACACTTGCTGCTTTCGCTGTTTGGCTTGCATGTAGTCCTGTTTGGTGGCTTCACCAGGTTGATATCTCATCTTCAGTATGCCTGGTGCTGTTCCTGTCCTGCCCTCCTGCACTCTTTGTTGAGCCAGGGTTTATTCCCTAGCTTGATGGTAATGGTTGGGTGGGGGATATGATGGGCCATGAGGTTACAGATTGTGCTGAGTACAATTCTGCTGCTATTGATGGTCCACAGCGCCTCACGGATGCCCAGTCTTGAGTTGCTATCTCTGTGCAAAGCCTGTTCTATTTAGCACGGTGACAGTGCTACACAACATGATGGAGGTTGTTCTCAATGTGAAGGCAGGACTTCGTCTCCACAAGGACTGTGCGATGGCCACTGTCACCGATACTGTCATGGACAGATGCATCTGCAGCGGGCAGATTAGTAAGGATGAGGTCAGGTATGTTTTTCCCTCTTGTCTAAATGTCTATTTAAATGTTGTAACTCTACCTACATCTACCATTTCCCTGGCAGTTCATTCCCCATAAGAACCACCCTCTGTGGGGAAAAGTTCCCTCTCAGATCTCTTTTAATTCTTTCTCCTCTCACCTTAAAAGTATTGCCCCTAGTTTTGAACTCCCCCACCCTAGGGAACAGACCTTTTGTATTCACCTTGCATATGCCCCTCAAGATTCTGCAAATCTCTATAAGGCCATTGCTCAATCTCCCAGCCTATCCAGCCTCCCCTTATAATTCAAACTCTTCAGTCCCAGTAACAACCTTGTAAATCTTTTCTGCACCCTGTCCGATTGAATAACATCTTTCGTACAGCAGGGCAGCCGGAACTGTACACAGTACTCCACAAATGACCTCACCAACTCCTCTACAGCTGCAATCTAACGTCCCAAGTCTTGTACTCAGTGGTCTGAGCAATGAAGACAAACGTGACAATCGTGGTCTTAACACCCTGTCTACCTGTGATGTAGCATTCAAAGAACTATGTACCTGCACCTCTAGGTATCTCTGACAGTACTCCCTAGGGCCCTACAATATAAGTCCTGCCCTTTTTTGCCTTACTGAATTGGAATATCTTTGGAGCAGGTGGGATTTGAACCTGGATCTTGTGTCTCAGAGGCAGGGACAGAACCTGTGCCACCAGGGCCCACCTGGTATATGTTTGTGCACCCAATTTAGCAGAAGCCATCGAGGTCATTGTTTGGTTGGTTCTTGATGTGGTTGTGAGTTAAGTAAATTGCTTTGAATGAGTTTTGAATATGAAGGGGTTTAATTAATCGTTATTGCAGAGATTTCCTTTCAGTGGAAATGCTAAAAGAATACAAGGACATCTGAAATAAACTGGAAAAGTTTACAGTTATGACAAGCATGAGTGAAACCGCCTCCAGGTTTGATATGTTGGTCACTGGAAATTGCTTATCTCGGAAATAGTGGCTTTACTAACATATTTTCAAAATATCCCACTTCAATGATAGGCACCAAGTTTCTACACCCAGGTGTCTAAATGTTTCAGCCTAAAATCTACAGCTCCATTCAGACACAGGAAGCATTTTCCACTGATGACAGCTTGGATCAAAGATAACACTGATTTTTCATGTGGGATATTTTATGTCCTAGTAGCTGCATTGGGACAGAACTTGAAATGTTTAAAGTTAATTCAAGACAATTAATGGAATTTAGAGATTGATGAAATTTAACTCATTCAATCAAAAGATAATCTGAAAGCTAAAGTACCCTCATTTGATTTTGATTTTTAAAGCCTGGATTGATATCTAAATGTCCACTGATAATATCATTCAAATTTAATGTTCGCAAAAAAAGTAAACGATCAACAGAAGTGGAAAGAACTTTGATCTGTATCATAATCGTAATGCCAATTATTATTTTAAACATTAACAAATGAGGGAACTGATCAAGATTGTCAAAATTTGTAGTCTTTTAATTCAAAAGATCAAAGCTGTGCCGTATTTGACAGGAAATTCTCACACGCTAGTCATAACTGAACTTTTCCAGTTTACTGCAGCTATCCTTTTATTCTTTTAGTATTTTCACCGAAGGAAGATTTCTGCCTAACGATTAATTAAAACCCTTCATGTAAAAATTCATTCAATGCAATCGATGTAAGTCGTAGCCATATCCAGGTTAACTGTGGCTTCTTAATCTTTCTAGTGCTCGAGGTAACTCACGAATTGAAATGGGAACACTCCGAGTCGCTGCTGATATCAAGGGAATGACATAGATTTCTGAAACTGGCTCCTAATGTAGACCTAAAATGCCAAGCCTGTTGAAGAAGCCTTGTTGAATGAGTATGGCTACTGACGCCCACTCGTATGAAGGGAAGATGGAAGCAAGGAGATTGTTTCTACTGATAGATGAAAATAGAACTGGGCGTCATAATCCCCAAAATAAGGGGGAACAGATTTAGGGCTGAATTGAGGAACAACTTCTTCTCCCAAAGTGCTGTGAATCTGAGGAATTCTCTGTCCCGTGAAGCAGTTGAGGCGGCCTCGTTGGATTTCTATAAGGCAAAGATAGATTTTTGAACAGTATAGAAGTTAAAAATTACGGTGAGCGGGCAGATAAATGAAGCTGAGCCCACTTAAAAAATCAGCCATGATCTTACTGAATGATTGAGCAGGCCCCAGGGGCCAAATGATGTATTTCTGCCCCTGTTTCTTACATTCTTATCCTATTTCAGATGTTGTCCTCCACTATCTCCCAAATGCACCTAAAATAACTGGATCAATGTTGGCTTTTTCTGTAATTCTAAGATCAATATTTTCTTTAGTGATAGTACCTCCCTAAAATCTTTTGAAATTTGTGATTTGATGTTGTGATTTGTTCTTCGGACGCTGTGGCAACTAAAACTGCGAAACCAGCTATGAAAACGTTGCACCCAAAATTAAACGGTCTTTTGCACTGCATATAAAAAAATTGGACTGTTGTAACAAGCAGTTATGACGAGAGGAATCTTGGTTGAAATCTTGAAACTGCCTCTCTAATGGCAATGTGAACCAACCTACAGAACGTGGACTGCAACGAGTCAAGGAGGCAGCTCACCACCACCTTTTCAAAGGCGGCTAGGGATAGGCAATAAACGCTGGCCCAGCCAGTGACTTCCATATCCCATGAGTGAAATTAAAGAAAAAAAATCATTTTTGTGCCATGACAGGAAGAGGGGCGGGAGAGAAGGCACTTGCAGTAAAAAAAGTTAACAGATTTTGAAAAGACATTTGCCACCCTCTGTAGGAAGCATTTGCTGTGGAAGATAAATAATTAAAATGCAAAATACTGCATTTCTGTTTACATCATAGAGCACCAGTTGGGTCACATACAACCCAGCTGTATTCCATGCATATTCCACAGGACTTGGCAGCAGAAATATTCATGTTTTAGTAAGTAAGTTTATGAAAGCTCAATTGCCGCAGATTTAAAGAAGTAAAAGTGATTAAATATGACATTGAACAGATGGAGACGATCTAGCCGCCTGATGTATCTGGCTCTAATTATATTATCATTGGTTTCGCCTGGCTTAGAGGAGGTGTTTCCAGGGGCTGATTTACAGTCATTTATAAAACACCTGTTTGGGAAAACTATTTGCCGACGGCCAATTTAAAAAAAAAAATTCACAGATGTGTTTTCTTCGTGTCAGCACACTGTAAATATTCTCCGGCTTTATGAGGAAAGAGAAGACAAAGCAGTTTTGCTCAGTTTTTGTTTTGTCTTTCCTTTTTCAGGTGTTTCTTTAGGAGTCAACGTTGGGCTGCGTGTGATTTCTGTAGCCATTACATCCTACTCTAACTGATTTGATTTTAAAATGCAACTTTCTGCTAAATGTGCATGCAGACGTGTTGCACGCTCTTCTGCTGATTGGTGTCCTGACTTTAATGCCTGTTTGTATTTCTTTCCAAAGGTTTTACTCGTGTTGGATTCCAGAACACAGGAGACATTCATTTTAAAAGTAAGTAGCGTTTTAAAATGTAAAATGAACCAACGCAGAAAATGCTGGGAAAACTCAGCAGGTCTGGCAGCATCAGTGGAGAGAAGGCTGAGTTTAATGCTTCGGGTCGAGTGACCCATCTTCAGAAGGCTCTGAGGATGTGTCTTACTGGACTCGAAACATTAGCTCCCTTTTCTCTCCACAGATGCTGGCAGACCTGATGAGCTTTTCTAGCAATTTCTGCTTTTTGTTCAGCATCCACCATTGTTTTGGTTTGCTTAAGATTTAGAAGTTCGATTTTATGGCTCAATCCTAAGAATGCGACGTTACCATTTAGTTATTTTCAAGTCATTTGAGTGCATCCCAAGGACCAATGCTTTAAAATCCTGAAATGAATCAGGAAGCGGGAACACAAATGCTGGTCGCGATATCCAGGTAGTGTGTGTTCTGGAGGAGGAGATACAGAGCTCTGTGTGAATTAAGGATGATAAACAGCCTCTTGAGGGTAAGCAGGAGACCAGTTAGCACTGAAAGGCTGACCTTGCTGCTGAAGTATACGAAGATATAAGAACACCTTCATTCCTGGTTTTCCTGTTTGCTGGCTATGAGTGAGGAATGTAAAAAAAGTCCTACTTATTGACTGAATGGAGCGTCTGACCCGGTTGACTCTTTGACTTGCTGTTGAGGATCTACCTACCACTGTTTTACATATGCCCTCCTGGGTTCATAGGGCACCATGAGCTGGTTGGAAAACCAAGGTGACAGCAAAGGAGTGCCCTTCATTAAGAAAATGCCAAGGGACCCACGTGTTGAGAACCTAGCTACACAGGCCCTTGAACATTCTCCTCTGTCTCATTTGTACCGCTGGAGGGAAAAGAGTGGAATGGTACAAGTGTTTTCTTTAGCTGATTGCCAGTGAGACCTTGTGTTCTCAGACTGATGATGGTCAGGCCAGAGTGATTGTAACTTTTCCATACTGTAGTCATTTGCTTCCTAAACAGCCTGGATGAGAACATATGGAACAATTCCATAGTTGGTTAGATGTGTTGGTTATATTAAATCCCCCTCCAGAGACGGACATTCAATCTACAAGAGCAACAGCGAGGGTGTGCTGTTATGCTGTTGTTGAAATAACACATGAAACTGAGGCTTTGTGTATGTCCTCAGATGGGTGTATAGATTCCATGGTGCCACTTTGAAGAAGAGCAGGGAAATAGCTACCAAATGTTTGCCCATCGCTAGCATATGCTTACAAAAATAGGACTGAGCTGAGCATACATTGGATTTTGACTTGGGGGCGGGGTGCCGTGGGAACGAGTAAGGCCTTTCACATGGAGAACACAATTTAAATATAGTTTGGAGAGACGGGATTGAAACTGTTTCTTCCTTGGTCTTTTTCTTAGCAGCTGTTATTGTAAGTGAAAACAGTTTGGGTACTCGGCCTGTTCTCAGCAGCTGCCCATAATTCCTCACCAATTGATGTTAATTGGGCAATCTCATAAAAAAGTCTCTGAGGTATGACTGGTTAGAGCAATAGAAATCTCAGGCTAGTCAGGCAGGGGTGTGCTTTTAAACTTGGGAATAGGTTGTGGTTTTGTCACTGTTCAGTTCGGATAATATTTGGTGCCAAGTGTCAGTAAAACCAATTTTCACCCTATGCCTGTTCTTTGTTTGGCTCCTGATTATAGATTACATTTTAATGAGTTGCTAATTCTTCAGTAAGAAGAAGAAAGGATAAGTCAGGTCGCTTATTGTACATCAGTTAACTTGTTTATCTGTTTGGTCAAAATGGTTGTGTTTATTTTTGAAATTCAGCTGATTAATGGTTTGCTTGGTAGTAGATTTATAACCTGTTTCCACACTGCTTTCCCAAAATCATAGTTATTTTTTAGTGCTTTCTAAATGAAACCACTCTCTGAGTTTTTTGCAATGGTTTATGTGCATCCTTTAGTAAAATTTTGATTCTGTTTCGTTGCATTCACGCACAATATCTTTTGGTTCTCCTGCCCTGAAGGTGCCAACCCAGATTTTCCACTTTGCCATTCTGCTAGCAGCACTGTCGGCTTTGATTTCAACTGCTGTAGACTTTCTGGAGTCAGCTTCCTGTATTTTTATTTAAGCGTATCTCTTGGTTTTTACAAGGGAATTTATCCAGTGAGATTGGGAGTGGGAAATGGCTACAGTCTTTGCGATAGCCCAGAGAGAGGCTTCTAATGTCTCGCCCCCTCTGTCACCCCAGTCCATAATTTCGATACAAAGTCCTGGAAATAGTGTAACAAGTTGGAAGCCAGCAGAGGGGCTTCCAAAGAAATTTCCATCGCTTTCGAGCTGAGGTGCAGCAAAGTGAAGGTGGAACTTAAACTTAATCGACTGGCCTGTTACCTCTACATAGTCTGTACCACTGATGCCATTCGTAATGACCTTGTTGAAAGCCCCATCATGATCAGCTCCAAAACGAAAAGCACTGGGGCTCTCCTGATGATTGGACAGATTGATAAATATTGGAGTTCCCCAAAACTGAAATGGCAAAGGACAGGACGCATATTTGTCAGTGTTTTTCCAACATCCCAGTAACGGTGTGGATAATGGAGACTTCAGAGTCTTTGAGCTGAAATATGTTTTTTTTCTTTTACAAATCAAAACAGAATATTTGGTACTTTCTATGAGCTCATTCTAGTCCGTATCATTGCTTCACAGCCGTACAAACATTGCTTTCTAATCCAGCTAAGCCTGAATCTGACAAATCGCTCTCCTAGTGTCAGACCCCAAATGTATACAATCCTTGATTACAACGAGTGACCTTCCATGCTCCCTAGTCTCAACCCCTGATCTGACCATCAGTCATTTCCTTCAACCCCAGATCATTTTTGTACTCATTGCTGCTTCCCCCCCCCACCCCGCCCAAGTTTCTACACTGAACCCTGTTTTTTTATAAACCTGACAGCACATGTTCCTGATCCCCAACTCTCAATGCCTTGTCTTTGTGACTCAATCCTGATGTCTAGGGAATTCCTGTAAGAACCTGTTTTCTCTCAGGAGTACAGGTGCAGGTTAGAGTTGGGCGCACCGTCCAGGAAGCAGATGGCCACTCGGGCTTACCAAAATGGGCTGATTGGAATGCATTGCATGGCTCTCTCACACTCTGTCTCAGTCATTTAGTTACATTTCAGGCCCTCTAGCCCTCGTACTTCACTTGCCGTCATCTGCCATGCTCCTCCCCATTCCCACCTATGCCAACTTGTGTCAGGGCATAAGCCAGCAGAGGGACTTCATGTCCATTAACCCTGTGTACAGAATCAATGTACCCTATTGTATCAATGGTATTTATTAAGCTGCATAGGGGAAAGAAAAGTAATTCTTTGACACTTCTACAATCCTTCTTTTCAATAAACAGACCATTGAAGTATCAATAATGAAAACTTTGAATTCTTCACACTACTTAGTTTTGTGCAGATAAATACTGAAATGTTGACAAGAGTGATCATAGCAGAAGGAAAATTATTATAACCACATAAAGATTTCAGTGAAGCAAAGCCAACAACAATGTCCAGCTATGTAGATAACCTGCCGCTCTCTCGATTCCGTTGAGTCTGAACTCGAGGCCAGGGAATTCTTCCCTTGTCCAATCCCTTTTCACTTACATCTGCGATCCTCTGATGCTTTAGGTCAGTTTCAGAATTTTGGATTCACAGGCTCTAGCTCTTCTTCACCATGGATGTGCAATCCCTTTACATGGTCAGTCTTGATCACGATGGTCTCCGGGTTCTCAGCTTCTTCCTGGAAAAAAGACCTGAATTATCCCCGGCCTCCGCCCGCCTGATCTCGTCCTCACCCTGAACAACTTCTCCTTTGCTCTTCTTAGTTTACTCAGATCGAAGGTATGGCCATGGGTACCTACACGGGCCTCAGCTATGCCTGTCACTGTATAATGGGGTCCGTGACACATTCCTTGTTCCAATCCTACTCTAGCCTCTTCTCACTGGTCCATTGATGACCTGATTAGTGCTACTTCCTTCCCTTGTCCTGAATTGGCGATGTTTATCAGTTTTGCTTCCAATTTCCACCCCACTCTCTCATTCACCCGCTCCATCTCTGACTCCTCCCTTCCCTTCCTCGACATCGTTGTTGCCATTTCTGGGGATAGGCTGGCCATGAATAACCATTACAAACCAACAGAGACTCCCACAGTTACCCACAGCCCCCTTGCACCCCGCTTCCTGTAGCGACTCTATTCTGTTCTCCTGGTTTCTCCATCTCCATTGCCACTGTTCTGATGATGCTACTCCAGATGACAAGGGAGCCTGTGAAATTTCCACCATCTTCCTGAGCTAGCAATTCCTCACCACCGTGATGACAGGCTCTCCAGCAGTGTCTGACACATCTCCCACGCTTTGGCCCTCATCCTCTCTTTACCCTCTGACAGCAGTGAGGGGGTCCCCCGGTCCTCACTTGGCATATTCCCACTAGCATCCACATCTAAGGGATCATTAGCTGCCATTTCCGCCACCTCCAGTGGGATGCCACCGCCAGACTGATATTCCCCTCCCATTTCCTTGTCAGTCTTCTACAGCAACATATTGGCCCACTCCGCCTCCAATCCCAGCTCCTCTACCCACTGCAAAGCACCTTCCCCTGCAATATCGTAAAGGGTAACACCCATCCATTACTTCCTCCCCTCCTCATTATCCAAGGCCAAGACACACCTTCCAGTTGAAGCTACAGTTTACTTGAACTTCACTCAGTATAGTCTGCTGCCTTCCCTGCTCACAATAATTGTGCCCATTAGTAGATTTTGATTCTCTTGGACTGACAATTGTGTTTCAGTCTGGGCTCCATCTCTACCTGACGTTCACTCCTTCAACCACACCCCTGCCTTCTCAAGCATGTATACGGACTTCTGCCAACGATTAACAAGAAGGGTTATTGGTCTCAAAATATTAACTCTGCTTTCTCACCACAGATGCTGCCAGATCTGCCGAGCTTTTCCAGCAGTTTCTGATTTTGTTCCTCCGTGTGTACGCTTGTCTTTTTTCTAAGCAACTTTACACATGCTGTTGCTATGTTGGCTTCACTGGTCGTATCCATAATGTGTACTGGGTGATTTGGATGTGGAAGGAGATTGAGTTGCCACAGAGTTAATGTGGACCATTGGAGATGTGAGGGCGGTCGTGTGATGGCACAGGGAAGGAATGGGCGAGACCATTAGAACTTGCCTTCAAAAGATTCTTGAAGCCAGACTACGGTTCATGAGTCTTCTGAGATCCGTAAACATGTCATAGTGAAGCTGCCTCAACTCCATAAAAATGAGGGGCTAGCCCTGCATTGGAACCAGATTGATGGGTTTTGTAGGTTGGAGATTGCTAGCAGTACCAATATCTTATGCCAGCAAAGATTGCGGGTATCAAGAATCCCAGAAGCGGGTCCATTCTGTCGCATTTTTGTCCCCACCACTGTCTTTTTTATGAATCATTGAAGCCCTACGGTGTGGAAACAGGCCCTTCAGCCCAACAAGACCACATATCCCCCTGAAACCCACCTAAACAATACATTCCTGAACACTCTGGGCAATTTAGCATGGCCAATTCATTTAGCCTGCACATGTTTGGACCGTGGGAGGAAACCAGAGCACCCGGAGGAAACCCACGCAGACACAGGGAGGATGTGTAAACCCCGTACAGACAGATACCCATGGGTGGAATTGAACCTGGGTCTCTGGTTTTGTGAGTGCTGACCACTGAGCCACCGTGCTGCCCAGACATAGGCATGAAAATATGAGCCCAGGTACCCCATCTGCAGCGTTGTCCCACAGCTGTCCATTCTCTTGTTGTCATGTGGCCAATTCAAAGTCACTTATCAGGCTGCATCAAACCTACTGTTCAGAAGCCCTAATAACTAGGCTGTGATCTTGCTGCTATAATTTCTTTCGATTGAATAACCTTTTTAAGTACAAAGGTAATCATCAGTACTTCTGTGTGTTAACACAGCATAAATTTAACAAAACTCAAAATGCTCCTACAGTCTGAAAATTGACACTAACCTTTGATTAGCCTGTGTAGATTAAAAAAAGTCTAGTATTCAGTTGCATTTATTCTGAGAAAAATAAGCTCAGTATTGTTCTGATGACTTAGTTAAGAGTGAGAGAGCCTCATAAAAACGTTGACCCATGTAATTGATTTTAATGGCAACTCAGTGCCATCCTCTGTGTGCTGGATAGCAGCCAAGTGCCATCAGTCAGGCCTTGGGGAGCTTGGGGCACCGAGGAGGAGATGAAGAGGGCTGAAGCACAGAATAACACAAATAGACTAGTGTATTTGATAAGTGCAGAGCGCAGCATGTTCTGAAGCAGCAGAGAGTACAACTGACCTTTCTGTTCTCTGTCAGATTCTGAGGAAAAGCAGCGAGTGCAGCAGGAACAGAAAGACCATCATTCCCCACTGTGTGCCCAACATGGTGCAACTGAAGAAACACATCACCTCTGAAGACTCCATTTTTCTTTTGCTGCAGTATGCAGAAGGTGTGTGTCTGTTTTGTCAATTTAAGTTGATTTATAAACTCACTTTAATTTATCATCCAGTTTAGTAAATTCCTTCCAGGAAAAAAACCTTCCGTTTTGTGTGGAAGAAACCACGTGGTTATCTAATTGTTACAGCACATATCACCGACTATTGCTTTTGCCAATATTTGGGTATGCCGAGTAGGGCAATCTGAGACGACTCCAATATTGTGCCTTGGACCTCCTCCTGTTCTGTGGGTGGTGTGTGTAAGTTTGCACATATTGGCAAATAAATAGATTTTCAAATGTATGCAGTTTGATCGATCTGCTGCCCAGATGTTGCATATACTGGATCAATGAGAATTTTGAAGACTGACTGATTTTTTTTTTAGTGTTTAAGGGTATTGAGGGAAATGCAGCACATGCTTCTAAATGGAGTTGATTTCTGGATCAGCTAATAGAATGAAAGAAAACGCTCCAATGGCCTTCCTGTTCAGTTATTTAATAAGTCCTGAGTCAAAGATCTGTAAAAGGTCTCCTGCCCATAGGACAAAATGCTCACATTGCTCACAGAATTCCAGTGACAATTTAAGAGTTGTTGGTTTTTTAAAAAGTGTTTTGATTTAACAGCATTTCTTTTGAAAGATTTCACACCAAAGATCTCATTCACCTGTGAGCAAAAAATCCTGTTCTATTCATTGATGCAGGCTCTAGCTATCTCTTAGTTAGAACACAATGACAGATTAACCTCAAATTAGAATGCTTTGCTTTAAAGATGTTTGAATTCTGCTCCAGGAATACTAAGAAATAGGGATAAAAGAATTTGTTTTATATTATGAATATTGCATTTATTTTTTTCCTCTAGCATTACCAAACATTTTGCTGCATCTTCATTTCAGGCACTATTAATCAAAAGTTTTAACAACAAAATAAGTTGATGAAAATACAGTTTCCCCTCTCTTAAGCTCTCAAAATTATGCCAAACTCCAAACTCTCAAACACAGCCGAGTCAGAATGTGATTTATTTCACACAAGTAAACAGATTCCTCATTCAGACATGCTGACAAAACAACAATATACTCCCCAAATTTGATTGTGTAGAAAAATTGAACTCCAGTCTCGTGCTACTTGAGAGTATTCCAGCCACAGTTTTTTTCTTCTTTATTTGTGGGATGTGGACATTGCTGACTGCCCATTCGTAGCTGCCCTTGGGAATATGGTGGTGAGCTGCTGCCTTGAGCACTAGACCCACAATGCCATTCCCGAGGGCGATCCACAATTTTGACCCAGTAACACTGAAGGCATGGTCATATGTTCCCAAGTCAGGGCGGTGATTGGCTTGGAAGGGAACTCCCAGTCAGTGATCAGAGATAATGGGAACTGCAGATGCTGAAGAATCCAAGATAACAAAAGTGTGGAGCTGGAGGCCCGAAACGTCAGCTTTTGTGCTCCTAAGATGCTGCTTGGCCTGCTGTGTTCATCCAGCTCCGCACTGTTATCCCAGTCAGTGATATTTGCTTGTTATCTGCTGCCCTTTCTTCCTTCCAGACTTTTGCCTAATAGATGGCAGACAGGCTTTGAGGAGTTAGCAGGTGAGCTACTTGCTGCAGCAGCCCTAGCCTCTGATCTGTTCTCGCAACCACAGCATTTGTATGGTTCATCTGGTTCAGCTTCTGGTCAGTGGTGACCTGGAAGCTGCTGATAGTGGGAAATGATACTCCCTGTAAGGAGGTCTTCACCTGATTGTCCTTGTGGAAAAATCACTGAGCAAGTTATATTGGGAATCTTGTAGATTAATATCACTCACAACCAGCATTGTTGCCATCTAAATTATGAAAATTATTTTTATGATAGTAACTTTTATTTTAGCCTTCTCAACCTAAATACAAGTCATTTGCCACCTCACACATATTCAATAGGATACTTACAAGATCTGACTTTTTCTATTACTCAAATTCCTTCCCGATCCTGTTTTAAGGAGGCATCAAAATGCATGTACATTGTAATTATGACTGTTTTCAGAAGAGGAAAGCCTTTAAAATTTAGGGGTTAAAAGTCTGCTTATTTTTCAGTCTTTTGTATTCTGTTTCCTCCCAGAGGCATCGGATGGAATTTAATCTGCGTGATGGGGTCTGGCCTGATGGCTGGAGCCTCGTGCTGCCTCTTTTGAGATAGGCCTACCCACTTAAAGGTCCCCTGGGTTTAAGGACCCGAACTCGCGGAACTGCGGGCCAGTCAGAAGCTGCAGCTCTTCAGTGTGGGCGTTATCGCCCGGAGCAGTGGCACATGGTGAGAAGGCATGCGCTAGCACCCCAGAATCAACCAGGGACCTGAGGCCAAATGAGAGTGAGAGAGAGGTCATGGGGGATGGGGTGGAGGGTGTTGGAGGCAAGGGCAAAGACTGTTGCCCCTAACCTTTGCCTGTGTCCATGCATGCAATCCTGGCAGTGAAGTTTGGATACCAAGAATAGCTGCCTTAGGTACACCACTGTGTTTCAAGTTGCCTAATTCTTGTGGTTATGCCTTTTGTTTTTGGCAAGAAGAATGCAAACTCATGAAAAAGGATTTATCTTTAAAATTGGAGGCGCTGCACGACATGTCTACAAGAGCAAGATGCAGTCTATTTATTGCCATCTTACCTTTTATTATGTATTAGAAAGCCCAATTTTGCGTAGTCCAAGAAAAGACAGTGACCAGTTAATTGTGATCAGGTGAGGTCATTTCTTCAATTTTGAAAGGCTGAAGATGTCGGAAGAGGGAACAGTTGAGGAAGTCCTGAGGATGAATGAGCCACCTTGGGGGATTTTCCAGTGTCCTGAATTTGTTTGGCAAGTTCACATAATCTGCTTAAATACTATTGTGTTGACATAAGCATACCATCTACAAATGCGTAGATGCACATATATTGGTTGTTCTAATGAACTTTTAACACAGAAGGCTCATCAAATCTTGTGTCGTAATAAGTGACGAATACACTCTATGAGTAAAATGCTAAGTAGAATCTGGTTAATCTGAATTCTGTCCCTTGGAGCAGTTTTGCAGATGACCCAGAAAAGTTTGTACTAATTTTTATTTTTAAAATGTGGAATGATTTTATCACCTTTTGGTAAACTTTAAGTAACCCCAAAAGAATTTTTCCTGAAATTCTGTTACATCTAGCACAAAAGGTAAAGAAGAGGCTCTGTTGCTTTACAGTTAATAAGCCAGCTTTTGTAGATTATGCAGCTGTCCCCAAATACAGAAATATATTGATCTTGACAGAAGTGTTTACATGTTCTTTACCTATACTCTGCAGTACCATTCCTTACGATCTGGCCACTAGTCAGTAAAATTGTTTCAGAGATCGACAATTTGCTAACTCTGTTGGCAGATTAATGAAACACTGTTTGTGAAATGCAGATTTAAATTTTAGTCTCATTTAACATTTTGCTGCTAAGTTACTCTTGAGCTGAATGTTCCTTTCCTAGTCTGCGGCGTTCAATTGTGTTAGACACTACAACGCCTGGTTACAATCCTTTCCATAATGGAGGAAGACTAATGTTAGTGTTAGCTTGTACTGCAGAGCATTTGGCCCGCAATTTGCTGGAATAAGCCAACAGTGGTGGCCCTGTTCATAGTTTTTGCCTGAATCTTGCAGTTTAAAATTGTTTTGCAAAGTAACTTGTTGCAAGTGCGAGTTTATTACGGAGTGACAAAGGTAACAGAGTCAGCTAGGTTGAATGGTAGAATCAACAATGGATCCAATCCAGTACAATTTTGACAAAGACTGGAAAGGGCAATAAATAAGAATCAATTTGGGTCCAGGAACAGAAATGGAAGTGGGAAACAGATTTAATTAAGATAAGGAGAAAGGAGAAAGTAAGGAAATATAAGAAAAAGCCATTCTAAAATAATGAACAATTTGTTGTCTGAAGAACTGATACTTGAATGTTTAAATTGTTCAGATTTTGAGCCAGAGGTTGATTGGTCTTACATTAATAACTATCATACTGTTGAACAGATGCTTACTCTAAATGGTTGGGTTTCACTTTCTGTATAAAATTCTGTTGGTAATTAATTTGCAAATGTGGAAAGCTTTTTTATAAAAAAAAGGATATCAAGTGCAAGATGCTGTTTGTGTCGAGCAACCGATGGTATGATGTAATTAATTAGCTGTACCTCTTAATCCCCTTGATTTGCGTATTAACAAGCCGTTATTTTTCCAGCAAAATCCAGTCCATTGTCTTTAGTTATTATCTTGAATGGTTTCCAGTAAAATGTTTGTCTTGTCTCATGCTGCTATTTGAGAGGAATGTAGAGACAGGCTTTGGAGGAATGAAAAGTTTTTTTTAAAAAAATGGAAACTGATGTTTCCTGTGATAAAACTGCGAATCATTATAAACACTCTGCTCGTGAGGACCTGGACATTTGGAATAGCATCTTATAGTTTTAGCAAAACCTTGTTGCAAAGGCACTGTTTGATATGCTGGAAGCTGTGATGTGCACTTGGGTTTAAAGTAGTAATTAAATCATCACAATTCAAACACTTAGAGGAGTATTAAGTAAAGGCTGCCAGTTTGTACCTGCATTCCAATCTGGCACAGTAAACACAATCAATTGAACATGATAATAGCCCTAGATGTTCGTGTGGGCTTCCATTATTTGTGCAGATGCTCAGTATGATTTTAGTACCTTAGTGAAGCAGATAATAATAGGCTTTGTAGAACAAAATATTTTAGGTACATTAACAGGATTAAAGTAAGCAGATTGCTTGCACTTGTATTTCATATATAAATGATATTGATTTGCATAAAGGTGCATCACAATTCCTTGAAATGTTACTGAGAATCACCTTCAATAGATTGTAATGGACACAAGACACAGAATCTCTCTCAAAGAATTAAATTTGCTGGGCTACTGTGGAAAGGGGATGTGGGTGAGGATTGTGTCACTCAGTGAATTGTTTCTTAAGGGGGCCAGCACAAAAACCGAGGCCAAATGACCTCTTGCCTGTGACGTATCCATTCAAAGATTCTAATGCATTGATACAAAAACATTTCAAATGGTATTTATTGAAGTATTCAGACTGTATCTTAACAAAGTTAACTTTCTCCAAATGTAGATGTTAAATGTTACTTGTCAAGTTATCCATTTGTTGAGAAAGTTGATAAAGGTGGAGCAATAGAAGAGCTTACCACCTTGGCCCTGTAAAATATACGATTGCATGTGAAGCCGTAGGATTTCCCAGCATGCTTTTCATAAGTGATTTGACCCAGAAGACTCATGAATTAGCCTTCCCACCTATGGTAAACATTACAACCATTTACAGCCCACATTTCTTCACATGATATGTTTAAGATCGTTAATGCGGAATTAATTTGATATTTTGTTCAGTGATATGAGCAAGTAAGTAGCTCACTCATTGAAGCTTAGCGAATCAAAAAGAGACCTGTAAAATAAATTGTCTGGAGTATTTTTTAAAGCATTTTTACTGTTTTTTTTTGTGTTTGAACTTAGGAGGTAAGCTGTGGTCGTATCTAAGTAAATTCCTCCAGAAAAAATCCGAGGAAAGTTTTGAATCTCATAATTTGGACAAACATGGCCCCAAATCAGTCACTGTACGTAGTAGTTTTACCGGAGACCAGTCAAGCACTGAGGGCATGAACAGCAGTGTTGGCTCATTGGAAAGTGACTTTGGAAATATGCTGCAGAGCGTCCCTTGGAAGAGTAACCTGACTTCAAGTTCACAGGATGATAGCAGTGCTCCTGATGAAGATGCAAAAGACAATTCTCCTGATCTATTGGGATCACCATCATCAGACTCTGAAGTAGTTGAAGAATGTACCAGTAGCTATCTTACTTTATGTCATGAATATGAACAGGAGAAAGAAGATCCTGACAGTCTTACTTCTGAAACCTTTTCAACAGTTAGTGAAAATGTACCTGGAAGTTCCATGAACGTAGATATGACCCCAAGGTCACATTCCCTTCTTAGTAATGATAGCCTTTGTTCTCCCACTACAAGCCAAGAGCTTCGGTTCTTCACCGAGGGCATAAACACTGAGGATTTTAGCCCAGTGGAAACCTCTGAGTCTCTAAATCTGTCCAAAAATAGCCCAATGGAATTTTTCAGAATTGATAGCAAGGATAGTGCAAATGAACTTGCAAGCCTTGACCTAGCAGAAAATTTCCAAAATATAAAAACAGAATCAGTGCCGATTTTCCATCTGGTGCCTGAAGTTGTTGATAACAAGAGCAGTTTTGAAACAAGCGAATCTCACCTGGAGTCAGTTAGCCTTTCGGCCCCAGATACTTGCAGCCGAGGATCCTCAAGTGATTCTGTACCAATTATCTCCTTTCAAGATGCGGCAGGTGGAGAGACCAGCAGCTGTGAGGAGGGAAGGCCTGATCTATTAGTGAACTTACCAGGTTCTTTCGAGGACGGTGAGGAAGTTGCATTTCTTTCATCTGATAAATGCAGTGTGACCAATGTTGATAATACAGAGAACAGACTCTATGAAAAACCTGATGTTTTACAAATTAATTACAATATCAATGATTGTGTGAATTCACAAGGAACACGGGGGGAAATTTTACCAATGGAAGCTGGCTCTCGCAATGCAAATGTTGATAATACCTCAACTCAGCAATTACAACCTCCTCAGAATAGAAAGGAAGAAGTCCCATGCAAGCAAATCAGTGCCAGCCTGCATGTTGAGGAAAAAGAAGTTAATTCCTTGTTTGCCATTACCCATGCTGAAAATGTGCCATCGTGTGTGACTATTGCATCTGGTGATACCTCGGACTTGGCAAACATTCATCGGAATATGAATCGTATTCCTCAACTACGTGGCTGTCTCAGCCCTTGCATTACAGATCTGGGTGAAGAGAGTTCAATTTATTCTGGTGACAAAGATGTTTCCCTAACTATGCAAGAAAAACATTCAAGTGAAAAAGATATTTTACAAGAAGAGCAAATATACAGAGGCAGAGACCAAGAGAGTGCTCCACATTCTGAAGATACAAGTGGAAAGGCAGTGAGAGAAAGCTGCACTGCCACAAAAACAGATGGAGATAAGTTAATATCACATTTGTTTAAAGAGCTGGAAGAAAGTTTTGTGCAAGCTTCCAGTGCTCATATTCCAGAAAGCTCCATTCAACATTGGGCAGCAGAGATAGCAGTAGCCCTTGATGCACTTCACCGAGAAGGAATCATATGCCATGATTTGAACCCAAACAACATCTTGCTGAATGACAAAGGTCAGGAACTTTAGCAAATGCATTTTTTTTCCTGATATCTTTTGCTGTTGCTTACTTGCTTCCAATTAAGTGTGTAGGCGTCTTATCCTATAATTAATATCTTCTTTTCCTGTCTGAAGCTGCATTTCCAGTGCAGTGAATTCACCCACAGTAATAGCCTCTAGTGCTTAATGATGCCATTATTCTTAATGATACTGTTTTTTAGCTACAAAAGAATAATTACAGTTCACTTCTACAGAAAATGTAGGAAAAAATTGTTTTGATTTCTCATGTCATTTTGTTTTTAGGACACATTCAACTGACGTATTTTAGCAGATGGAGTGAGGTTGACGATTCCTGTGACAGTAGTGCCATAGAGAAAATGTACTGCGCCCCAGGTTAGAACACTTAGTTACATATAAAGTACTCTGTAAGCCTTCTCTACTGTCTATTATGCAGCCCACATACCTTTCTTTATGTGTGTAGTTCATTGGTATGCAAAACATTTCTTTGCAATTAAAAGCTGTGACATGCTTAGAATGTATTATTTTCCTGAAACAATTTGCTTCTTATGTAAATTTATATTGAAATGTGATTTTATAATTTTGAAGAAAACTTTGGGTATACTCAGATTCTCTGAAGGGGATGTTGCAATTGGAGGAATAAAAACTGTTTTGTACTTAAAATTAAATTGCAGTCAAGTCAAGGAAAAAAGATCAGAACAATTGTTTTCCATTAATCACTTTGAGGTGCTTGTGGATAAGATGCTTGATCAATTCTTCCAAACAATGCAAGTTTCATCATAAAAGCAGAGGGCCAATTCTGACATTCAATGGTGTTACGATCACTGAAACCCTCACTATCAACATGCTGGGGGTTACCATTGACCAGAAGCTCAACTGGACCTGCCACATAAACACGGGCTACAAGAGCAGGTTGGAGGCTAGGAATACTGTGGCGAGTAAAGCACCTCCTGACTCCCCAAAACTTGTCCATCATTTACAAGGCTCGAATCAGGAGTGTGATGGAATTCTCCCACTCGGCTGGATGGGTGCAGCTCCAACGACACCTTGACACAATCCAGGACAAAGCAGCCCACTTTGATTGGCACTACATCCACAAACATCCACCCCTTCCTCCACCCACACCCAGTAGCAGTAGTGTGTACTATTTGCAAGACACACTGCAGAAATTCATCAAAGCACCTTCCAAACCCATGACCACTTCCATCTAGAAGGACAAGGGCAACAGATACATGGGAACATCAACACTGGCAAGTTCCCCTTCAAGCCACGCACCATCCTGACTTGGAAATATATCACTGTTCCCTCACTGTCACTGGGTCAAAATCCTGGAGTTCCCTCCACAAGTCATTTTGGCTCAACCTACACCATATGGACTGCAGCGGTTCGAGGGCAACAGGGGACAGGCAATAAATGCAGACCAGCCAATGGCACTCATGTCCCAGGACTGATTAAACAAAATATCTGTTGGGTTTGGGTGAGGAGGGGATGATTTTGGGAATTGCTTTGCATGGGACACTAAGTGGGTCAAGATAACCTGGGAGCCACAGATTTGGAGGTTAACAGGAATGGATTGGAAGCAAGTGTATGGATGTGAATAAGAAATGAGATTATTTATTGGGAACATTTGGTCAAGAGATTGCTCATTGGATGATTAGGGAGCAGTTTGCTTTGTGGGGCCGAGGTCCTAGAGGGTAGTGTGACGGGATCATTCCCAGCAGGAATCATGGGGAGGATTACCTGAGAGGATAGTGATTGTGATTTCATGTTTAGTTTGTATTTGACCCTTCATTTTGGGTTCAATGATCAATCAATTGTCACAATATTTTGCTGACAGTCACTTAAACATTTTGAGTCTAACAAATGAAGTAATTTTGACTTTGAGCCATTGTGTAAAATGGGTCATGCTGAATAAGTCAACCGTTATTCTTCATTTCTGATTTTCTGTTGACTTGAGGTATAGTGTGTGGCTGATTTTAGTATCGTCTCTGTCTATATTTGCTGTCACCCAAAAGCAAAATGGCTTCATTGCATCAATTGTTGTCAATTTGTAATTGAGGTGTGAGTTAGTAAGATGGAATCTAATTCACAGGTTTCAGGCTATCTTAATTTTATTTCAGTTTGTTTAATATTTCAGATGTATGGAACCTTTGGAGATATTAAGAGAACACAAGAAATGAGTTAAGTGTAGGATAAGGAAGACAGAGCTCAGAACATACAAGTAGCCTTGAAAAACAAATATGAAATGAGAATTAATGCTTAAGAGGAGGGGAAAACAAAATTGGTATGAACATTTAACAAGTACTTGTAACAGAGATTACAATGGGTGACATTGAGGAGGTAAATTTTTAAATTGTTTGAATGTGAGAAGCTGTAATCAAAAGAAAATAGAGAAGTTGTTGCGTTGAGAGGGAAAAGTGCCAGAATCTGATAACTCTCAAAGATACCACAGCAAATGGAGAACGAATAGAAAACATAGAAGTTATGTTTCAGTCTTCTACTTCGTGTGGTGTTTACTGGATCACAGGAGAATGACCATAGAGTCATAGAAGTCTACAACACAGAAAAAAGGCCCTTTAGCCCATTGAGTAAGCACCAATCAAAAACAGTCACCTAACTATTCTCATCCCATTTTCCAGCACTTGTCCCATAGCCCAGTACATACGTAGACCAAGGTGATACCCAGTTTCAAAAAAGGAACAGTTCAGTATTTATGGTGATATTCCCTCATTCTTTCTAGCCATGTGCAGAATGAATCAGACATATTTGTAAGAGTGTGCCTGCCAAAAGTATGGAGGAGAATGAAAGATGGTCACTCATTGCCATTGATGCAATACCATGCAAGTCTGCAAATGATCTGATTTACTGGATTCATTTCCATATTTACTATGGTGGCATTTGAATTCTGAACCTCTACGTTTTACATTGAATACCTGTACTGCTGCCGTACTGTACATGAACTAGACATCTATGCATTTTTTTTTAATATGACTTCTATTTTTGTCAAATTTGCATTTGACAGAAGGGTTGACTTGGCAGTTGTGGTTCAAGACAAGGATCTTCTGTTTCAACTCAATAGACTTAAGGAGATGTGCTTTTGAATTAAATAGAAAATGGAAAAAGGGCAACTTGTTTATTTTTTTCAGCTTATTGAGTGTTGTCTTCACTTAGGACCATTGAAACATAAGACTGTAGAGCAAGAAGTCGTCATTTGGCCTGTTGAGCCTGCTTTGCCAGCCAATAACATCATTGCTAATCTGGTGGCTATCCCAACTCTACCCTATTGTGTACCCTTCATGAACCTTGAGACTCTTGAAACTGCTTAAAAAGGCCATAAGTAGTAAGGAAAATAGTCCAAACATGTCTTCACATCAACAGATATTAATCAAGCAGAAGTAAAATACCTCTAAGGTTGTAAAGAGGTTGGCTGTTTAGAGCAGGCCTTGCCCTCCTGTGGAGATGGTGAGAATGGTGGCAGGAATGGCAAACAACTAGCAATTCAGTGCAGCAGAGGTATGATCAGCAATAAACCGATTTAACTATTTTAGCATTAAACCATCTCAATGCATACAGAAGTGAATGGGAGAGATAGTATTTAAAAGCATGCATGGTTTAAAATGTGCCGTGAGAGAAACTTGCATTATTATTGGGAGGGATAAAAGCCAAAGACTCCATTTACTGGAAATCTGAAACAGAGATTGCTGGAGAAACTAACTGATTTGGAGGTCTGCGCTAGGAAACTGAAATTCTTCCCAAACACCCTAAAAACACACTTGTGTTTTTAATGTGTTGAATGTCTTTGGGAAAGACCTTCCTTTAATTATGTAACAGCAACTACGCAGAACCATTTGCTCAGATATTGTCTTGCCTAAACCACCTCTTACAAACTCTTAAATCAATTACTGACTTCTGTCTCATTTATTCTGGTCTTCAGCTCACCATCTTCCTGACTTACTGTTTCTATTCCACTGCCTGCTGCCCCACTTTTCCCTTTTTTCACCCCCCCCCCGCTGCCTCCCTTCACCCCTCCTGTCCGCTGCCTCCCTTCCCTTGATTGCCATTTTTCTCATCTTTGCTGGCTGTCTCGCTTGCCCCACCCCACCCTACACTGCCATCTCTCCCTGCCCGCTTCCCTGTTTCAATCCCACCCAGCACCTATCTCACCGTGTCCATCCTTCTGCTTGCTGTCTCTGCCTCCCTCCTGCCCCCCAACATTGCTCACCTTCCAGATGTCATTTTAACCTCATTCTGTAGCTATCCTGACAATGATTTGTGCACACGAACACCAGGACACACACTCTGCTGTGGAACCCCCTTTTGGAATTGTGCCCTTTTTGTTTTATTGCTTCTCCATATTGAGCCAAATAAAAGCCGGCTACTATTGCCAAGTCCTAGGTGGCTCACTGTGCTACCTAAGGCATGTTGAGAGGCAGCCCATTGATTTTGAGGCAGCAGTTCCAGGAACAGTCACAAGCTGTAGCCTTTCCATCCGCAACGAAGGCCTGGCTGCAGGTTCTTTTCTTCACAGAATCTCTGCACTGTGGAAACAGGTCATTCAGCCCAACAAGTACACACTACCCCTCCTAAAAGCATACCACCATCCCTCTACCCTTTCCCTGTAATCTTGTATTTCCCATGGCTAATCCATCTAACTTGCATAGCCCTGGACAGTGGGAAATTTAGCATGGTCAATCCACCTAACCTGCACTCTTTGGACCGCGGGAGGAAACCGGAGCACCCGGAGGAAACCTGTGCAGACACTAGGAGACTGTGCAAACTCTACACAGACAGCTGCCTGAGGGTGGAGTCGAACCTGGGCCTCTGGCGCTGTGAGACAGCAGAGCTGACCACTGAGTCACCAGGCCACCACCTTTTTCAACAGTTTACAAAGTTGGAGAGAGTATCGTGAGACATTGAGAGCTGTCTTGCCATCCTCCCCTGGACTGAGCTGCCTACAGATCACAAATGAATCTGTTCAGGGAAAATCAACACTGTCCCTACTCTCCCATGTGTTAGTGTCTCAGAGCCCGTGGGAAAATTCTGCCTCTAATGTTTTGCTGTTTGTTGTAGCATTTTAGTTTGTGGATGTGTAATCAGTTACATTACTTTGTTGATTTCTGTTCTAACTGATTATCAGTTAATCCTCTGATTCTTTAGATTACTATCCTCAGTTTGCTACTTTTATGCTGTAGGGTAGCAAGAATTTCATTTGTTCCAGGTGTTGGAAGGCCGAATAAAAGTCATATGATCAGAAGCAGTTTTTGTTTTTGTGTTCATTCATGGGACACTGGTGTCGATGGTTAGCGATTCCTAATTGCCTTGAGGAAGGTGATGTTAAGCTACCTTCATGAACCACCCTAGTCCTGTGGTGCATAAGGATGACCGTTTGTTCTTCGGGTTGGGGTGGGGGGTGGGGAATGGATTTCCAGTAAAGTTTAACCCAGTGATGCTGAGAGAATGGCAATATATTTCCCCGTGGGGGTAGTGAGTGGTTTGGAGGGGAACCTGCACATAGTGCTTTTCCCATGTATCTATTGCTGTTGTCCCTCTAGATGGTAGCGATCACAGGTTATTGAAGGTGCTTTCGGAGAGCCACAATTACTGCTGCTGAGTATCAGTGGCACATGCGGTGCCAATCTAATGCGCCCATTTGTCTTAGATGGTGTCGAGCTTCATGAATTTTGTTGGCACTCCATCCATCCGGGCAAGTGTGAAATATTCCATCAACTTATTTACGTGAGCCTTGCAAGTGGTGGACAGGTATGGGGCAGTCAGGTTTTGAATTATCCTGTGACCTGCTCTTGCAGCCACCGTGTTCATGTGGCCCATCCAGTTCAGTTTTTGACCGGTGCTGATCGCCAGGATGTTTGCATTGGCCAGACATTATATCATAATTCTGGAATAGTGACATTTGACAAGATGATTCGGTTTGTATTAACTTGCGTGGCTAATCAGCCTATTATTGAGATTTATTCCGTATTTTGTTCAATTTGCATGTTCTACTTCTTTTCATTCCATTTAACAGTGTAATGTGACAGTGATATCAGTTATAACTTCATTTAAACTAAATGGTCTGAAATGTGTTAGCAGTATTGATTTTTGGGAGTCACATCATTTTCATGTGCACTTGGAGGTGGATTGAAACTGATTCGAGGAATATTTTCTGATAATTGGTGAGGACAGCTAAATTGGGTCTTGCTGCCAAATGTGACAGTATGTTAACATGAATCAGAATCAGCATTCTTCTATGGAAAGAACTGTAATATAAGCAAACGACCTGCAGGAGATGTCATGCACTGCTGATGAAATCCGTTGCAGCAATGCATACAAATGGTGTCCTCTGAAAAGAACAGTGGGCACAAAAGCCTTCAAGTAAATGATTGACCGAACTAAAGAAGTTGCAGATTGATTTAGGATTAAATACTTAAGTGCAGAAGGCCCATTACTTGTCCGAATGGGAATGTTGAAACATCACTGCAGTATTAATTCTGGTTTATTTTTAAAAAAATCCTAGCATGTGCTGAAATCCCAACCCATAGCTGTTCTAAGGAATGGTGTTCATAACCATCTAGCAGATTTATGTCATGAAATTCTTTTCAGAGATTTTATATACTGCGATACAAATATCTGGAGAGTGAAAATAAGGCAGAGCATAAAAGCTGAATGTATGTAAGGCCATGTTTGCTGTGCCTAAAGACACTAATACTATCTTGTATGAAGTTTCTAAATGTGTTATCTGCACCTCCCCCATTAAGTGACTACTATTCAGATGACAGCACATTCCCTGTGTTTAATGTGACCTTGTACCCTTTAGTCCTGCAGTCTGTACTATTAATAATTTGACAATGACCCATATTCACGCAACAAAAATCACCAGATGTGTGTTATTGTAAAAGATGAGAATACTTTGATGAGCCGCTTAATTCAGAGGCATCTGTCCTCTAACTAACATCTTATGGCAAGGTGCTGTTTAGCTGCTGAATGTGCTTTATTTCTAAAGCCATTTGTTTTGTGGATTTATTTCTTTGAACAGGCAACATTCAGCTATGTTGTTTCACAATTAGAAAAGGAAGTAATATATCATCTAAAATTGGGATTCCATTGATTTTAATATGGTTTACCAGAAATTAGCCCCCCACCGTTATCCTGTTTACTTTTAGATCAGATGCAGTGACATATCACAATTGGTGAATGGCCTGGAAAAAAAGATTGGGTAGAAAGTAAGTAGACCGCTCTACCAGCGCTCAAGATGGCAAATAACAGGAGAATCATCTCACTTAGGTTAATGAAAACATCCTTTTTAAAAACAACTCAAAATTGCAGTATTAATGACTCCACCGCAAGCAACAGCAATTGTCGCTTCCCACACATTGAAAAGCTGGTGTTGTGGGATGATTTCACACAGCAATTGAGATTCAGACCATTCAATAATGATCAAAGGTGAGACTCTGATTGCCATATTGTTCCCTTTCTGATATCTCTGTGTTGGGAAAATGTCCGCTCCTCACAGAGGTCTTCATCCTTCAGCTTACAGTTCCAGCAAAAAGAATAAATGGCTCCTTTCGTCTCTTCAAATAAAGACTGGTCCAATTTGTACAGCTAACGTAGCGGCACGTAATTTTGATCAAATTGGTTTTGTTTACCTAATTGCCCCACATACAGTGCATTTGAAAAAGTGTAGAGTCTGTATTGGGTTTGTAATTGCCATGTTTGTGTCTGTAAATGGAGCAGTATTAGTTGGGAAGAATACAGTAGGATTTGGTGCCACCTCATCGCTCCGGTTTATAAGGCAGATTTCTGGTGGACAGATTTTGCAGGCTGAGGGAACTCCAGTGAAAGAGGGAGTAAGGTACACTGGCAAGTGTCAATGAGAGCACTGCTCCAATGTGGATGTATCCAATGTGGATCATCATTCAGGTACAGGGTGGTTGAGAATCCAGTGTACCCATGAGAGTCTGAAAGAGGCAATACGTTAGAAAATCACATTGTGGCAAGTAGCATTTTTATGTTTGGGATTCTAAAAGGTAGTGGAAAGGTGGTAAGTTGAAAAGGATTACTATTTGGCGGTAGGATTTGGGGGCAAGGCGAGAAATTGAAGTAGCAACAATTTGAATATGTAGTAGCCTTTGAATTAAGAGAACTCTTCATTCTTTGTCCAACGCTAGCGGGATGCTGGAGACTTATTGGGTTGGGATTCAAAGGTGGAAGGAAGCTGCTGATCTGCAGTCTGTTTTCTCATCTGCAGTGTATTTTTAATCATTGGAAACTATTCCACATTCACATCCAGACCTGGGAGAAAATCCTATCATGAGTGGACAGAGTCAACATGGATTTGTAAAAGGGAACTTGTGTTTACCGAATGTTAGCTTTTTTTTTGAGGTTGTAAAGAGGAACTGTGGATGTAGTATATTTTGATTTTCAATGGAATATTCTCTAACATGCTTCAGAAAAGTTTATTTTTCGTCCATTCGTTGTACGTGGGCCAGCAACCCATTCCTAATTGCCTGTAAGAAAGTGGTTGATGAGCTGCTTTCTTGAATCCCTGCATTCCATGTGGTGAAGGTGCTTCCACAATATTGTTGGATAAAGATATCCAGGATTTTGACTCGGATGATGTTCAAGGTACAGCAATATATTTCCAGAACTTGGAGGGGAGCTTCAGGTGATGATATTGCCATGCGTCTGCTGCCTGAGTTTCTCAGTAGGAGAGATTGTAGATTTGGATGATGTCAGATAGTCTTGGCAGGCTGCTTCGATCTTGTAGATGGTGCACAATGAAACCATTGGGTGCTGGTGCTGGAAGGAGTGAAGGTGCTGGATAGGGTGCCAGTCCCTCAGGCTGCTTTCTGCTAGATGATGTTGAATTTCTGAATTGTGCTTTGAAAATGTTGACAGGCTTTGGGAGTTAGAAGGTGAGTTCTTCATTACAGGATACCCAGTCTTTGACTTGTAAATGCAGGGTGTATGCTTCTGATCAATGATGACTCTAGGATTCTGTAATGATAATATTAAATGTTAAGTGGGATGATGCAGGCCGTATATAGATCCTATCGCCTTGGCATTTTTCATTGTCTGGCATTTAACGTGTTAACTAGCAGCTTGTCAGCTCAAGGTAGAGCACCGACCAGTGCTTACTGCACATGTCCATAAACAACTACATTCCTAAAGGGTGAGAGTTCTCTGCAGCCATTGGTGAATATCTCCCATTTATAACTTGACAGCAGGAACGTTATTCAGAGTATTTAAAGATGCTATGATCTAAGGCAATGCCCTGAGAACGTCCTGCAGTGAAGTCCTAGGGCTGGTTTACAACACTAGTACCCACCCTCCTTGTGACTTCAGGCATTGGAGAGTTTTCCCCGATTCTGATTGAACTCCATTTTGCAAGGGTTGCTAGTGCTACATTCAGTCCTCCTATTGGTTTGATGTTGAGGATAGGCACTTTCATGCCCCCCCATCTGGGAATCAGCCCTCCGATCCAGTGTTATGATCCTGTTATGGAATTTAGAAATCCAAATACCTTGTTTGTTTTAACCAATAAACCCGTGCTCTAAGATTTAACTATAGTTTTAATTTTAAAAAAAACTGTTATTGTGTATAGAACACATTAAACAAAGCAAGGAAAATGAACATTATAGCAACCAGCTTCAGTGTGCCTAGAATTTTTGATTTCCAAACCTCAGGATTAGGTTCTTTCTGTTTAGAAACAAACAGAGCCTGTTTTCTGCTGAAGGGCTGTTGTATTATGTTGATAATTGAAAGTAGACAATATGACAGTAATTGTCTGGATTTCATTTGCCCTGCTTTTTGTGAACAGAACATTATATAAGAGCCTAAGAAATAGAAGGAGTTGACTATATAACCACTCAATCCTGAAACACTTGATTTTCTGCTTTGAATGCACTGAGCTGTCCTCTCGCCATAATCCTTGATTCCTGAAAGATGTACCTGGGCAGTTTCCCACTTTGTTGAGTGAGATTCAAGGCTGAATAAAAACCAAAAGAACTGTGGATCCTGTAAATCAGAAATCAGAAACGCCTGAGAATTCCTAGAAGCATGGCATTCCAACCGGAACTCCTCCAACAAACACATTGATTTGGAGCCAATCTACCATCCCCTGAGTAAAAGAACAGGAAGTGACATCACCAATGCAGGAAATGACATTTCCAACCCAA
This sequence comes from Stegostoma tigrinum, assembly GCF_030684315.1. NCBI lineage: Eukaryota > Metazoa > Chordata > Chondrichthyes > Orectolobiformes > Stegostomatidae > Stegostoma > Stegostoma tigrinum. The sequence goes on from NC_081362.1 coordinate 55,881,341, forward strand.
GGAAACCTAAACAGATAAATAGAAAGCGGGACATAACACCAGCGCTTCGGAGGCTCACTGATGATGTTACCTAGAATGGTGACGAAATGTCTGAAAACTAACCTTCTAGCTCAGCAAGCAAACTCACATCCAGAACCTCAACCTGAGCTACAAGTCTTCTCAAAACTCGCTGTCATTATTAGTGAATTGAGATGGGCCAAATGGCCATCTTCTGTATATATGAATCAGTGGGCTCTACATCAGAGGAGAAAAGTAAAAAATTCTCTTAAATCAAGTGATATTATTGTTCCAGTTTGTTTTCTTCACATTAAAATGTCCCTCATTACACAATAAGGCCTTATCTTTAATATTCACAGCTGAAATTAACAATTGCTGAGCATTAATAACAGTTGTATCTCCTGTTTCAGTTTAGCTCCCTATGATCAAGGAGGATTAAATTTTGACAGAAATTCTTTCTGATGTCATCAACAATCACTATTTAAATAAAACATTTATAAATAAGAAAATTGTAGTAATAGCTCTACAATAATTGATTCTTTTCATTCAGAAATGGGATTTGATAGTTTATTTAAGATTATAGGAAGTTGCCGTGAAGGAGGGGATATTCTTGGGCATTCTAAGAACAATAGATTTGTTTTTTCTCTGACATGAATAGCTGTTCTTCCTCTTATTTGAATTAGATAAAGTTGAACATTGGAGATATGTGATTGACAGTAAATAATAAAAATCTTAGTCTCTTAACTCATTTGCTTTCAGTACTTTTGGGGAAGTATTGATATCTCATTGGGAAGTGTGCAGTTTCTTCCGTTGCATGAAAATATTTTTCTTTAAGGACAGGTGGAACTCCTTCATTTGAAAACGGAACCTGCCTCACCATACTGATAGTCATGAAATGTTTTACTTCAACAACAGTCTTCCTCTTTCAGAGTTGACATTGAATTTTTTTGGCTCATATTCAAACTTACATTTATATAATACACCCACTGGCAAATTTGCTTTAGTACTTAGTCTGTGTTACTTAACTCATTCACGCCTAAGAATTTCTGGAGTTTTCTGAAGCCTCTGTGTGACTTTGATTATTGGGGTATTTTATTGTGTTTCAAGAGACTTGAGTGCAAAATATCAAAATGAATTGCTGTCAGCAAGCGCAGTGCTGATTTAGTTAATATTTTTGTTGAGAATGCAATCAGAATCCTGAGTTGATGTTTGTTGAATGGTGTTTTCTCACCAACACATTTCCAGAAATAAATGAGAAGCATTGTAATTAATGCTGCTTTGTTAAATATCAGTGATGAATTCTGATGATGCTACACAAAAGGTACCTGATTTGGTACTTATGAGCAAGGCTGTATGAAGGAACTGAATTAAAGTATAGCTGAAATTCCACATTAATATATCCTAAATTAATCTGTTATGTGAGGCAAAAAGCCTTGTACCCTATAGAGTGTAGGTATTACCTTGTGCCCAAAGCATTTGGTAATGCCACATTCTGAAAACCTCTTTTGCTGCTCAGCAACTAAAGCAAGGTGTTTCATGCTGTCTGTCCAATTTATTGTCAATAACACACAGTCAGTATGGCCTTGACTTTAACCTGTCACATCCAATCTGCCTGCTCTCAGCCACCATAATTCCAGCAGTATTCCGGTTCTGGAGTCCTTGTTAAAAGCATGCAAGGTCTACTTAAGATTCAAAAGTTGTAGAACAACAAAAATGCAATAGACACCACAGCTTGATGTTAAACACTCAGGAAGTGAATGCTCATGCTCTGTGTGTTATTTGGAAGCAGAAATATGAGAGGAGAAGCTGACCAACCAAAATTTTCAATGTAAGTTTAAAAGCTTTACCTCTTTGAATCTCTAGGGTTCCAGGAGAAACAAGTCTGTTTCTACCAGGTCCCTGAACACCCTTGAGCTCTCCCAGTTTTCACGTGAGATTCCTCAGCCTTGTCATTCCTTAATTGAACCCTACAAAGAAAGAATCCCCAGTACTTGCTGATCTCGGATTAGCCCGCAAAGATGAGTGATATATCATTTGGAAATGTTAGAATCTGCTATGACGGTTGTAATACCATAGGGCTTAGTAGCCCAAAATGTAGTGAAGCAGAGTCAGCACAGCTTAATGAGAGGGAAATTGTGCCTGACAAGTTTATTAGAATTCTTTGAGGAGGTGACAAATAGGATCAATAAAGGGGAAGCAGTAGATGTAAGATTTTTGGATTTCCAAAAAGCATTCAGAAAGGTACAACACATAATGCCAAATAAGAACCCGTGGTACCCGGTTGACGAGGGAGGAAGGTTTGATATATTAGCATGGACGGAGGATTGATTAACTCCTAAAATAGGGAGTTGGGATAAGTGGGGGGCATTTTCAGAATTGCAATCTGCAGCAAGTGAAGTGCCACAGGGCTCAGTCTAGGGCCACGATTATTTACTGTACGCATTAGTAACATGGATGAGGGAATGTATGTACTATAGCCAGATTGCAGCAAGTTATAGCATAGAGGGATTTGTAACCCACATGCATGAATTACAAGCTGTTAGCATCTGAGCTCAATGAATAGCAAGGAAGGCTAACAGAGTATTGGCCTTTAAGAGGGAATGAGTGTAAAAAGAAGGAAGGTTTTGTAAAACAATACAAGGCCCTAGTTATACAGCCCTACGGCATGGAAACAGACCCTTCAATCCAACCCGTCCATGCCAAATACAGTCCCAAACTAAACTAGTCCCACCTGCCTGCTCCTGGCCCATATCCCTTAGTGTTTCCTACTCATGTACTTTTCCAAATGTCTTTTAAACATAATTGTACCCGCACCCACTTCCTCAGGAAGTTCATTCCACACGTGAATCACACTGTGTTTAAAAAAAAAATTGCCCCTCATTGTCTTTTTTTAAGATCTCTCCTTGCCTTAAAACTGGGCTTCCCAGTTGTGAAATACCCCATCCTATGGAAAAGTCAATTTCCATTAACTCTATCTATACCTCTCATTATTTTATAAACTTCTATAAAGTCACCTTTCAACCTCCTATGCACCAGTGGAAAAATGTCCCAGCCTGTCCAGCCTCCCTTCTTAACTCATACCTTCCATACCCTGCAACATCCTGGTAAATCTCTTCTGAACCCTCTCCAATTTAATAGTATCCTTCCTATAACTGGGGAACCAGAACTAGACACAGTATTCCAGAAGAGGTTTCACCAATGTCCTGCACAACCTCAAAATGACTTCCCAACTGCTATACTCAAAGAACTGAGCAATTAACATAAGTGTGCTAAATGCCTTTTTAACCACCCTATCTACCTGTGATGCAAACTTCAAATAATTAAGTACTTGAACCCCTAGGTGTCTCTGTTCTACATTAATTGTATAACCCATATCCATACTTGTTACAGCATGCTGTAAACAGTTTTGGTCCTGTTATTTACAGAAAGATACACTGGCATTGGAGGCAGTCCAGAGAAGCCTCACTGGGTTGATTTTGGGAATGGATGGATTTTATGAAGAGAGTTTGGGTAGGTTGGGCCTGTAGCCATTGGACAAAGAAAGAACAAAAGAAAATTACAGCACAGGAACAGGCCCTTCAGCCGTCCAAGCCTGCGCTGATCGAGATCCTCTGTCTAACCTGTCATCTATTTTCTAAGGGTATGTGTCCATTTGCTCCCTGCCCATCCATGTACCTGTCCAAATATATCTTAAAAAATGCTAACGTGTCTGCGTCTACCACCTCCGCTGGCAACGCGTTCCAGGCACCCACCACCCTCTGTGTAAAGAACTTTCCACGCATATCTCCCTTAAACTTGCCTCCTCTGACTTTGACTTTGAACTCATGACCCCTAGTAATTGAGTGCCCCACTCTTGGCGGGGGTGGGGGGGGGTGGGAGCGTGGGAAGATTCTTGCTCTGCACCCTGTCTATACCCCTCATGATTTTGTAGACCTCAATCAGATCCCCCCTCAATCTTTGTCTTTCTAATGAAAATAATCCTAATCTACTCACCTCTCTTCATAGCTAGCATCCTCCACACCAGACAACATCTTGGTGAACCTCCTCTGCACCCTCTCCAAAGCATGCACATCCCTTTGGTAATGTGGCGACCAGAACTGTACACAGTGCTCCAAATGTGGCTGAACCAAAGTCCTATACAACTGCAACACAACCTGCCAACTCTTGTATGCAATACCCCGTCCAATGAAGGAAAGCATTCCATATGCTGCCTTGACCACCCTATTGACCTGCGTTGTCACCTTCAGGGAACAATGGACCTGAACACCCAGATCTCTCTGTTCGTCAATTTTCCCTAGGACTTTTCCATTTACTGTATAGTTTTCCCTTGAATTTGATCTTCCAAAATGTATCACCTCACATTTGCTTGGATTGAACTCCATCTGCGATTTATCTGCCCAACTCTCCAGTCTATCTATATTCTGCTGTAATCTCTGACAATCCTCTTCACTAACTGCTACTCCACCAATCCTAGTGTCATCTGCAAACTTGCTGATCAGACCACCTACACCTTCCTCCAGATCATTTACATATATCACAAACAATCCAAATTATTTACATATATCACAAACAAGTTTAGAAGAATGAGAGAAGACCTTACTGAAACACACCAAATAAATTTGGAAAGATTGGGTCCCTTTGTGGGAGAGTCTAGGACCGGATGGCGTAATCTTAGAAAGTGCTTGCCTATTTAAGACTAAGATTAGGAATTTCTTATGAGGGTGATGAATCTGTCGAATGCTTTACTGCAGAGCTGTCAAGGTTGGTTGTTAGGAATAGTTGAAGCTGAAAGAGATTGTTAATTGGTGAGCAGATTGAGCATGGGGAAAGGGCAAGAAAGGAGGTGAAGTTTAACAGATTGGCCATGATCTCATTAAATCGTTAAGCAGCCTTGATGGGCCAATAGCTCACTTCTGCTCCTACATCTTACAGAAACCCAATGTTGGGAGACTTTCCAGGCCACTGCTGTGCAGTATTGCTACAGCCTCTTTAAACAGGCAAATTTTAGGCAGTGATTCTACCAGGGTGTCTGGTGATAGGGCTGGAAGTTTTATTTGAATTGAATCCTCCCATAAAGGTCAGCAGAGTTCACTAACTATCTGATACCCACCTCTCTCAGCCTCAGTTTACTAGAATCTTATTCAGTGACAGAGCAGGTTTAAGGGACCTACTATTCCTATTCATTGTTTCTCTTGCCCTGACCATTAGCTGAGTTAAAAACTATAAACGAGGTATGTAAACCGAAAGGTCCAATCATAAGCAAGAGCAAAAAAAGCACTATCCCTGGATTATAGAAATAATTAAACCTAGAGACATGTTTCTGAAATCTGTTATTCCTGTCAAGATGTGTTCAGAAAATCATCCAATCAGAATATTCCATCAGTTAATGGTGAGTAGTCGCTTAACTTCAGTCTGTTAATTTTACTAGGTTGAAAATCACCAGCTAGTCCCCAAGACTGCCCCATTAGGTGTTTCTGGGTGACCACATCATCTGAACAGCTAGCTGTAAAGACTTACCAATCCTAAAACTATGATGTAATTAAACTAACATGAAGAGAAATGATTGCCAGTTCCTCGTTTCAAATAGATTATTTTGAAATCTACTGCCTCGGTGTGGTTTTCCATCTCTTCGATCAACAAGAGCTTATATTTGTAGGCTTTTTAACATGGTGAAATGTTTCACAGAAGCATTATTAAACAAAGTTTGACATTGAGCCATTGCCCATGGAATAAAAGGCACTGTGACAACATCGATATGAAGTTGGCTGAATGACACGAACCAAAGAATGGTTGTGACTGGTCACTTCCCAGACTGGAAGACAGTGGCACTTTCAAAGAGTTGATAATAGGGCCGCTGGGTTTTTTCTGGAACAAAGGATTTTGAGGGGCCATTTGATAGAGACATACAAGATTAAGTCAAGTTTGGAAAAGCGAGACAAGGAAAATCTGTTCCCGTTGATTTTGGATTGCTGCATGAAGAGCTGGCATAGTTTAGGGCTGAATGGTCTCCTTCTGTAGTGGAAGTAACTGTGGCATGCCGAGATGCATAAGAAGCATTATAAAACAAAACACAACACTGCATTGAATGAGGAGATGTTAGGTCTGATGGCCAAAACTTGGCCAGTGTTTGAGGTAATGCCCTAAAGGAAGAAATGAAAGTAGGTTTGGGTAAGAAGGGAATGCCAGAGCATTGGGCTTAAGCAACTAAAGGTATGGCTTCTTGTGGTCAAGAGATTGAAATCAGGGGTGGCAAGGAGGCTGGAATTGGGCAGATATCTTGAAGTAATATACAACTTGAGGAGAATTCTGAGGTGGGGAGAGAGGAAAAGCCATGGAGGGATTTGAAAACAAAAATACAAGTTTAAGATCAAGTCATTGCTTGGTTGGGAGCCATTGCAGGTCAGCAAGAATATAGAGGCAAGCGTTAATTCATGGACTGTGCTCATCGTGCTGTTTAGCAGCTGTTGTAGAAGCTGATAGAATTCTCTGAACCATTCCTTTGTGAAATGGAGGCTTGTTCCTGATTGAGATAAAGATTTGAGACATGTCCCTGCAAACCCTTGGGGACTAGGGTTTTCTATGAAGACTTTGTTTTTCTTCCTTTGTGTAGAGCTTATCCTGTATGAAGCCTCAACCTTACCACCACTGTTTTACTGATCAGGAGGAACTGCAGCCACAGCCCCATAACAAATATCCTTTCCACGAACAGCCACAACACTCCTCGGTCGTCCTTATCAGGATTCAGCCGCACACCCTTCCACAAGCTTTGCAAGACCGAAAGTAAATAAAAGCTCCTCAAGTAGCCCAAACTGCTATTTTAAACATTTGCTTACTGACACACTCGGCACTGGTGTCTATCATGTGTCATCTATGAGCCGTATAGCAACAACTCAACAAGGCTGCTTTTATAACACCATCCAAACTCTCAACTTTTTATGGAGAAAGGACAAAGGCAGCAGATATGTGCTAGTGTTATCATCTGCAGCTTTCCCTCAAAGTCTCTCATTGTCCCTACTTCAAAATTATATTGGTGTTCCTTCACCACCACTATCAAAATCTGGAATTTCCACCCTAATAATATTGGACTGCAGTGGTTGAGAAAGGAGGCTCTTCATCACCTTCCTAAAGTCAATTAGGAATGGGCAATAAATGCTGGCCTAGCCAGCAACTGTCTTCTCAATATCAAATAAGCAAATAGAAAAGTTGGATCATTTGACTCTTTAAGTAACACTGAGCGTGATAGCCCATGCAGCTGAACATGTCTAACTGGCACTGGTTGGGGTGCAGACCACTAGAGTTGGATGGGCCAAGTTTGCAGAAGGTATATCCAACCAACTCCAGAGGCTGTTTGACCTCTTGAATGTTTCTGATGCAAAGTCCACTTGTATTGTGCAGTCTGCCCTGGATGTGGCGAGCAGTGCCCTGCTGTCATTCTGAGGACCTTTGGCATCTGCTAGTGTGAGTGTGAGCAATATTTGGAAGCCAGGTTTTGTAAACTTCATCATTTAAGACTAATATTTCCGGGAAGTTCTTGGAGAGTCTCAGGGCAGTAAATTCCTTTTGTATGAAATTAACAAAGAAAACAGACTAAAAATACAGTAGTGTTTATTCAGTGACCACATTGCATACCTTATTCTTTTGCTTGATGTAATAGAGCAAAATTTATTCTTTCACTTCAAAGAAACGCTTCTGCTAACTAAACCAAACTAACTCGCTCAGACATATTTGAGCCTTATGTAAATAAAGTCACTATCTCACCTTTAGGGCGGTTAAACGATTTGATTTGTGCTGATGCGGAGTAGTTTTATGCCTGCGTGCGCGCTTAGATATTACTTTTCCTTGGCTAGAGTCCAGAAGAACAACCTACATTTTAGAACAGTAGTAGGCCACTCAGTCCTTCAAATCTGCTGCTCCATTCCAGTTCATGGCTATTCATCAATGTTAGCAACATTTATCCATGTTATCCCCTTATCACTTGAAACTATATACTTACCAAGGCCTGTTGTGAGATAATGGTGTGCTGGTAAAAAATGAAACCATTGCAGGATATGCTTTGATAAATTCACTTGTGAAAGAGCGGTATCGAACAAAGGCTGTCCCTTTAAACTAGGCAGTAGAGGACAGGCATTGGAAGACATTGTGGTTGACTGTCAAATGCTGTAGAGAAATTCAGGAAAATGAGCAAGAATGTATTATGGTGCACTATCATGACAAACGTCATTTGTGATTTTTGATTTGGGGCGTATTACTGTTATTAGCAGGGTCTGCTACCCATTACATAGAGTCAAATATGGAGTTGCGGGAAGGATGGACAGTTTCAGAGTCAACACGACTTTCAAGGACTTTGAGAAGGAAAGTACATTTAAGATAGTGATAATTTGCAAGAGTAGAAGAATCAGAGATGTATTTTTTGGACTGGACCGTTTATGATAGCTTTGTATGGGAGCCATTTACAATACCAGCTGGTGTGAAGGCCATGAGGAAACTTTGTTCAGCAAGTCAGGGTGGACACGAAAGCAGAAGATGGATTGCACAAAGTAGATGTGCTTGGCGATTGGGAAAGAAAAAAAAGACAGCTTTGTGATAAATGAGGTGGGAGACACTTGATGAATGTTCTCGTTTTTTGATTGGAATTATTGTGTATCTTCGTGTATGAAACAAATGAAAAGTGTTTTGCGAGCTCTACATGGAGATCATACCATACAAAGTGTATCAGGGCAGAAGAACAGAGTGCAGAATTCAGTATTGCAGCTGCAGGATAGGGGCAGAGAGAGAGTTCAACATTAATATTTGAGAGGTCTGCTCAAATATCTGATAACAGGGGGAAAAACTGTTATTGAACCTGTTTGTTTCAAGCTTTTATATCTTTTGCTGGATGGAAGAGGGTGGAAGAGAGTATAAATGGGGTGATTATGTTGGTTGCTTTCCTGAGGCAACAGAATGTATCGCTGGAGTAAATGGATGGAAGGCTGGTTTGTGTGATGGACTTACATGTGTTCATGACGTTGTAGTTTGTTATGGTTTTGGGAAAGGCATTTGCCATACCACACTACGATGCATCTAGACAGGATGCTTTCTATGGTGCATCTATCTCAAAAAACTTTGTCAAGAGTCATTGTGGACATGCCGAATTTCCTTAGCCTCTTGAGGGAGTAGAAGCATTGGTGTTCTTTCTTGATAATTACTTTGATGTGGGTTGACCAGAACACATTGGTGGTGATCATCGCTCCCAGGGACTTGACACTGTTTACCATTTCCACCTCAGCACCATTGATGCAGACAGGGGTGCACCCTCCACACAGCTTCCTGAATTCTATGACCGGCTCTTTCATTTTGCTGGCATTGATGGGGAAAGTGTTGTAATTACATCATGCTGCTCAGCACTCAGTCTCTTTGCTGCATTCTGTTTTTCATTGCTTGAGATCTGACCTCCAACGATGGTTTCATCAGCAAACTTGTGAATGGAGTTGAGGCGGAATTTGGCCACACAGCCGTGAGTGTATAGGTAGCTGATCAAACTGATTAAGCCAATCTTAATAACATAAAGAAGGTCTTTTGTTGACTGTGAAAGGACTGCGACAAGGGAGATGAGTAGCAAAATCAATGTCTGCAGAAAACTAGACAAGGCATCAACCACCCTTATGGTGCAAAGATAATTTTATTTGGGTATAAGAGTCTTGTAACAATACCTGATAAGATCTAGACAGGAACTGAATTAAAGCTACCTGTTAATGTATAACCTATTTTCCACATCTAGAGATTGGTGGGATCGCAGAAGAAACTGAAACATGTGACTGGTGGAGTCTTGGTGCAATTTTATTTGAACTCTTTACTGGAAAAGTGAGTAGAGCTGGGTTGGGGACTGCATTGAATATTTGAATTTTCAATTGTGGCTAAATAATATTCAACGATGGCGGCTGATTTTTCTTTGTTGCAGCCTCTGTTTCAGTGCCATCCAGCTGGAATAAATACGCACACAGCTCTAAACATGCCAGATCACATGTCGGAGGAAGCCAGATCAGTAGTGCAGCAGGTAATCTGCTATTATAATTAAATTCTGCAGAATAGAATTATTAAGGGCTTATACTTCAAAGCAGCAGTTCCTTTTTTTGTTCTGCATAAATGGAGTAACTGACTGGGGGAGTGAGAATGTTCCTTTCTTCCTTTGCAAATTTTTTATTTTTCATTGCATTTATTCTGTCAGGAATGTTCTCCTATCTTTTCTGTCCTGAAGGCAGAGACTGATGGTGGGTTATAATACACTGGCATCAGTAACCTTCCTGTACTTCACACAAGGGGGCATTCCTCATGCGCGAGTCTACATGTGGAATAGGAGCTGATTATCTGATGGTGAGGATATCACAGCCAAGGCTGCCTTTGCAAAGTTTCTTGGAACAGTTACTGGATAACAATCTGCTGTGACCTTTATTTCCTTCCATTCCAAACCTGGAATAATTGACCGAATTGAGATCAGGAAGAGCAGGCCAGGGATTGAATAGGAATGGCTAATTTCCACAGTACTCCATCATGGGGATCCTCCATTTTGTAAAGTGGTCTTTTTTTTTAAATGATGCGCATGTGCAAATGTAGATGGAAGACCACTGGCCAAGCTCCTCAATGTTGACAGTAGTGAAAGCAGATGCCTTTGTAAATTCAGTTGCCTCTAGTCAGTTTCCACCTAAGGGAATGAGGAGGGTTGTATAATTGGTCTTAGTTACCCTGGGACAAACATTAGCTGTGAGAAGTTAAATGTTCGTGTCTTTAATTTTGCACCTGAGATGGAGGAAAATTGTTGGATAACTTCTAACAATAACAAAAGGTGGATGATGTTTCCTTTCAGTGTGGAATAACCTGTTTAAAATGGGGTTATACCTTGACTGGGACATTTTTGTATCAAAAGAAAGATGAAAGCACCTCTCACAGCTTCAGGATCCTGAAGTGCTTTACGCCTCATTAATTAATCTGCAATGTCTTCATTGTCGTAGTGTTAAGGAAAGAGTCAGTCTGTTGACGTACTGCAAGCTCCTTTGAACAGCAATCTGAAAGTGACCAGATCAAGTGTTTTAGTTATTTTGTTTGGCTAGGAGAGAATTCCTTTATTTGCTTCAAAATTGTGCCTTGGGATATTTAGTACCCACCTAAATGGGCAGATGGAATTGACATCTCAATCAAAAAATGGCAACTCTGACAGTGCAGTGCTTCTTCAGGACTAGATTGGATTGCTGGCTTGGTTTACATGTTGAAGTCTCAGCAATGGATTAAAGTGTTATACTGTGGCCGATGCTACAACAAAACGTTTAATTTATCAACTTGAAAATCTTAGGCATGGCTGTTATAAATAAATTTCATTTTCCTCAGTATGCAATACTTCTAACTATTTAGCTCTAATTTTCTGGTTTTATTGTTCAGTTTTCAATTGGAATTGAGCATTTTTGCTAAAATGATTTTGGTATATCCTAAATGTTTCTTCATTGGCAAACTATATGATCACAAAAAAATTAAAATTGTAATTCCTGCCCAACAGTGCCATGCATTTAAACTAAATGCAGCAAAATTAGGTTAACCAGAAGTGTGCTATCCCTTCTCTATACCTCCTTAGAATAAAAAAATGTACAAATGCATTTTTTTGATAGTAGTTTCAGGTTATTGACAAATGGGGCTGCCTAAGCTAATGTGTCCTGGTGATTGAAGACTAATAAAAAAAATGACGGCATTGATTTTCCACACACTTTACAGCAAAAAAAAGCAAGTTTCACTTAACCCAGCTGCTAAAGAACACTTATAACGATACGGAAAAAAGTTGGATATGCCACCTATTTGGTTCTGGTGCTTATGTTTCTCTTTACAGGCTACTCCACTTAAAATTATCTTGTTTAATGTATGGATTTAGCACCACTAATTTCTGACTTTCATTTCCTATTCAGAATAATATGTTCTCCTTATAGCTCTTAGGTGGAAAGCACTGCTGTGGTTTTTGAATGCTTAAGTGCGTATCAGCTGATTAGCGATGTTTTCTGTTTAATGAGCAACTGGTAAGAAAAGTAAATTAATTAAGAATCATTTGCTACTATCTACACAGTTCAGCATAACAGCAAGAGTGAAATGTCTAATCCCACTGTTACTGTTAAGAGCGACCTTTGTGCTGTTGTAAATTCCTCCTTGTTCTAATTTGGAATTGGTTATAATATGATGCACAATGCATGGAAAAGCTGTAAATCTTTTAGTATATAATGCACATACTCGTGTATTGAAGGTGGACTTAATGTGGCTGGATTTGAAGTGTTGATAATTATATTAATGAAAATAGATGGTATAACTTCAGATACAGTGATGACTGACTGGATTTATCTGCACTGGAACGTGCTGCCTGGGGAAAGAATTGCTGATGAGCGTCCAGAACAAAATAATATAGAAGTAGGAAGTGCCACATTGTAGAATCTTTTGTCAAAGTGTGGATGCAAAGTTTGAATCAAATGACTGGACTTTTTAAATGGATCAGAGGCATAATATCATGCATTCTCCACTTCTTATTCTGATGTTTGCACTGAAAGCCTGTACAGAGAAAAGTGATCAAAAGCAGCACTTAGCAAGAGTAAGTGCAATTAATCCAAATCAATACCCATTTATGAAAGGCAAGTTATGCTGTAAAAAATCTATTAGATCTATCTAATGACTGAACAGAATAGGTGATGATGGTAAGCTGGTGATTATTGTTTTTCTTATCAGTCGAAAATATAGAATCTGTCATAGGAATCTTCCTGATGAGTGAAAGCCCCTGAGATCCAAAACAATAGATATCAATTGAATTAGCAGTCACTAGAGAAGAAGTGTCCTAGCTATCAGTGCAGTAATTTCATTTGGAGCAGTGACAAGCAAGGGGCCTGAAGAATTGGTTTTCAAACCTTTGCCAATCACTTATGATCATTGAATAGGACCTCAACAGCAGTATTAAAGCTGTCTATCTAGTTGTGTGAAGAAGACAATTTCAAACAGATGGATGCTGCTCATAAAGAAATCAACAGGAGAGGGCACATAAAATTTAAAATGTGAATTAATTCACCTACGTGGTAACTATTATATACAGTAGATAATGTGACGAATTGAAGTTCATTGAAAAATATTGGAGTCATTGAATTGACCAATTGTGGGAACATTTTCACTTAGATGTAGAGGACAGTATGCATAGACAGATCCTTACAGAATAAGTCCAAGCAGACAAAGTTGCTATTATAAAGCATTAAACTTGTATTGCCCACTGTTTCATCAGTGATAGAGGTAAGGATGATAGTGAGTTGTAAATCAGATTAATTTTGAAGTTATTGGAACTATTCAGCAAAAGAAAGAAAAGGGTATTATTTAACTGTTATCTCTTGCAAAGGGTGACTGGGTTCAGTATAAATATAGAATGCATATATTCAGAAGCATCTGTAACAGAATCATTTCCACTACAGGATCTGTGTGATACTTTTGTTTTCCTCATCTTCAGCTTTTGCAGTACAACCCCAGTGAGAGGCTTGGTGCTGGTGTATCAGGTTTTGAAGATATCAAATCACATCCGTTCTTCTCTACATTCGAATGGTCCAGAGTAAAGAGGTAAAGAACTCGTGAAATAAACGCCTCCATTACAGCACTAATCAGGATTGTACTTCAGGGTGCACGCTCAAAGCCAAATCCCAGGGAATGAGACTGCCTTTCCACAATTCCGTTAGTGAACTGTACAACTGCAATCGAGCAACTTGAATTTTGATGCATTATTTTGTTGTGTTTATGTCTGCCTTATAGGCACTTGAAGTACAGCATTCTAGATCATGTTGCAAAACCTGGAGTTACTCCATTCTGTGAATAAATGTATATGAGATAGGAAAGTCCAATAGGACTAGACAAAACGTTGCATTCTTTATGTACATAATTCCTATTTATTATAGAACATAGTTTGTGGTGCAATAACATATTGGATTTAGCCTGTCACTAATGAGGGTAATTTCTGTTAACCATTGTTACTAATTACTGTTCTTATTACATGAACCAATTAATTGCAGGTTATGGATTGGAACCAACTAAATAAAATGGTTTACAAATTATCTGCAATGTAAGTTTGTTTCTTTCTAAGCAATTTAATGTACTTTTTTTATAATTTGAATTCTTGATCAAAATATGTTTTTAGAAATTATCCATAGCTCACCATGACAAGACAAATGTAGTTTTCACACAGATTAGTAACCATGTTGAGAAGATATCATTATTCATGGAGTTAAAGCAGTTAATGTGAAGCTCTCAGGCCTAAATCCATTACTACCTGTGAAGGAGGAATTCATTGTAAAGTATTATCATCACTTCTCAGAAATCCTACTTCTATGAAATTACAAAGTTATAGAATGAAATGTGGAATGTTGGTTTATTCAGGTCTCTGTTCAACACTGAAGTTTATTTACTATCAAGCCTTTATCATTTTATATCAATGTACAACTTTATAGTGTCTAGAAAATGAGTTTTTTTTCTAAATTTTGTGGGAGATGTAAAACTCATTATGCTGTGATCTAAAAATGTATTTTGACACTACCTCCCGAAGTGAAACATCAGTAGCATTTTTCTGGATTCTCTATCCTGTCTGAGTAAGATTACTGATTGGTGCTATCATTATGAATTGCATGTTTTCAGCACCTTCATAGTGTAAAGGAGGGACAGACCCATCAGTCTTAGATCTGAATCTGATTTTTAAATACCTGTCTAACTTCATCCAAAACATCCCAGAACTATCTAAGTGCCTTTTGAAAAATGGTATTTGTTGGTGGTGATGTGGTGTTTCGATAATTACAATGTCTCATGCAAAATTAGAGCAAAATTGTGTACCAAAAATTGAAAATCGCAATGTTAACTGAAATGGTACTGTCATAGTACAAATGGGAGCAATTACCAGCGTAAAAGGGAATATTAGTCTTGGTTCCAGCTCCTGGTTTGGATGGTTGGAGTCCTTTACTGGAATCATCATTTCCACAGCTGCAGTTGGCGGAGCTCCAACAAACCATGGTGCTTTATGGATCAAACTTTTTTTAAGATTTGTAGCATGAGGTAGAAAAGACACAACAGAAATTAATGTTCCAATTTGATAACTTCCAAAATGGAAGTTAATCTAACAACATTCCACAAAAACAATCTTCTCTCACTGACTGACCATCACGTTTCCGTTTCAAATGTTCCACTCCTTGACATTGCCATTCACTTGCATTCTCCAGTGTACACAACCAGAGAATAATGGGCCATTTCTAAATTATCTTGAGTAGTCATTTATTTGCACAGAAGCAACATGTTCCCTTAGGAATTCTGTAGTTAAGGCTTTGATATAAAGGCATGTGCGAGAATGCATCATATTTGTGATTAACCCTTTGTTTCCTTAACATATAAAAAATTCATACATTTTTAACTGCAGTCTAAAAAGGTAAATGTTGGAGCAGATGAAGCGTCATTACTTTAGCACTTGTACATTTCAGATAACCAAATTTCCTTTAACTGAAAGATTAAGCAGATCAATTATTTGGAAAGGGAAAGGCAGTTAACTAATTTGCTATTCCAATATTTTAAATGCGTCACTAGCAGTGCTTTGCAATTTGACCAATGTTTTTGACTACCAAAAGAGCCAAATCTCCACAAAAATTTCAAAGTCCACATACAATCCTGAATTCAATTCATCACCTTTAACATCAAATTTTGTCACCGGTAGATTACTTCCTCCTTCATGTCTATGTTGTTAATTTCAGTAAACTGAAACATGCAGCTTTCTCCAATTTCATTACCCTCTGTGACCTTAGGTAGCCTCACATTTTATGTTTCCGAGCCAACATCAGTAATTACCCTATTAATGAACATAGATGACAGTCTCAGATTGGGTGAACATGTTAATTGGCCAGATATCACTTTAAAATGAGACAATGTGTAATTGTATAAAGGCGCTTCTGCCAATGAAATTATCTGACAAATGAAAATATACATCAAAATTACAAGCCAACTTAACTTTTCCAAGTTTCAGTAATTATAACCAGTCTAGTTATCAGTGATTATTCATGATGTTCACAGTTTTATTTGGAAACTCTGGAAGCTGGGCAGAACTTCAGTATTGAGCTGAGGTACCCTGACAGGGATTTGCAAAAGGAATTCGTGGACGTCCAACCATTGTTTGTCTTCTGTTAGTTGTTGTTCTTTATTTTTCACTGAATAGCATTTTTTTATTACACCGATACATAATTTACAATAATAAGTATTTATCTTCTGGAAACTGAAACTGTCTAGACCAGGTGGTTCTTGAGAGTGAGTTGCTATTTTCCAGGAGTCCCCACAGTAAGATTCCCCTTATGAAATGTTTGAAAAACACTGATAATGATGGAAGTACCAAGATTTTGTGGGCTGTCCATTTCTTCTACCTCAGCAAACTAGCTGTGGAAGATATTGAGAATATACAGTAGATTAATGCATTTTAAGGGTCTAAGTTTTAACCCAAGGCAGCATGATGGGTAAAGGTTTCCTTTCTTTTAGCCTGGGGGCTACATCTATTAGGTTGGCAGTAACAATCCTTCCCTTAGTGCAGAGCAAGGAGTTGCTCAGCAATGAACAATTGAATTCCAATGCAAAAGGGCAAAGTTTATGGTCAGCAGCAAACATAATTTGTTACGCTTACACTTGCTCACATGATCCCTAAGGGCTTTTACAGTGAGACCTAGAAACCAATTTAGCTTGGCGTCCTTTACAGATGCTTTAGGAAAAGTGTGAACACAGCAAGGAAGTTAACCAGTTAGATTGAAGGGTGATTAATGAGCAGCGCAGAGTCTGAAGTAGGACATGTCAATTAGAATAATTAATATTATTTCTAATCAAATCCAGAAAGTGAGAGAAAGAAACATGAGAGAAAAAGGTGACAAAATAAATTTGAACATTTTTTAGTGTTGTTTAAAAATCACCAAACATTAATCGTATTACCCAATAATCATATCTTAAAAATAATACTCTGAACGCCACCATCACCGTCCTTGGGCATGTCCTTTTCTCAGCAGCAGGATAGTCCAGAGTATAGTTGCTGCCTAGATGGGAGAGTGTTGCTTTGGCACCCATCAACATTGACTCTGTATCCCATGGACTCTGATAGCATCAGGTTCAGTGTGTGTAAGAAATCCACCTGCTTCCATCATTCACCCTTCCTATCTTCAGTTGATGAATTAGTACACCTCCATGTTGAACACCAATTGGGAGAAACCTGATGGCAGAGGGTATAAAATATATTCTTGGTGGAGAAGTTGCATCAGACAGCTCAAATATAACTGAAGTGAATAGGAAATGTGGGGATCAAGTGGAAGAAGATCATTGTGGTTGAAGCCAGTCAGTCATCTCATTTCAAGGACCTCAGTTTAGTGTCTTCATCCAACCATCTTCAGTGGTTCCATCAATAGCTTTCCCTCTATCATAAGGTCAGAATTGGAGACATTCACTGATTCCACATGTTAATTCCACTATTTGCAACTTCTCAGTTACTGAAGCAGTCATTGTCCACATGCAGCAAGATGTGTCCGATTTTCAGAGTTGGGCTGATGATTGGTAAACATTACCACCAAAGTGTCAGGCAGTGACCATTTCCAACAAGAGTGAATCTAACTATCTATCTGTTCAATAGTCAGTGATGTTATTGTCATCAAATCACAACTATCAACATCCTCGTGGTTTCCATTAACAAGCAACTGAATTTGAATAGCCATATAAATACGGTAGCTTCCAGAGCAAGTCAGAAGCTAGTAAGTCTATGGCAAGTGACTCGCCTCCTGTGTCCCTAGAGCCTGTCGTCCTTTGATAGGGCACAAGTCAGAAGTGTGATGGAATACTCCCACTTTACCTGGATGAATGCAGCTCCAACAACATTCAAAATGTTTAACACCATCCAATACAAAGTAACTTTCCTAATTGGCACTACATCTACAACCTTAAACATTCACTCCCTCTACCACCAATGCATAGTGGTAACTGCAGGAATTTGCAAAAGCTCTTTAGCCAGCACCTTTCAAATCCACACCTCTTATCATGTCAAAGGACATGCCTGTTGGATGCAGAGAAACGCCAGAACCTGCAAGTTGCGCTTCAAGTCACATATTACCATAACTTTGCCGTTCCTTCGTTGTCACTCCACCAATATTCTTGATCTCCCTTTCTGGGGTGTACCCACATCAGATGGTCTGCAGCAGTTCAAGAAGACATCTCAATGCTTTGTCAAAGGCAATTAGGGAGTGACAAAAAAAAATCCCCGATCCAGCTTTCGATGCCTTCTAGCTGTGCAGGAAAGTTTTAGAAAACAATATTTGAAGGAATGAGATTGCTAAGAAAAGTAAAATTCCAAAGCTAGAAGTTGTTTAGCAGTAATTCACACTTTACACATCTTTAGAAATATTAATTTTCACATGTACTATCCCTGAATTCTCCTTGTCAGTTTGGCAACTTCATACCCCTTTCGTGGGTTTCACTGCTAGATCCCTCAATGAGGATGCTGTTACTGTACAGGTTTTGGAGGAACAGGACAAGGTGGAAGCATTTCTGTATGACTATATGCAAGTTCCAGAAATTTGATGTTCAGTTTGTGTTTTAGTAATGGTGAGTGAATCTCAGTGTTACAAGGATCAGAAATGGAGGGGATGAGGGGAAATCACAAAGAATAGAAAGTACTTTTCTGTAACACTAAAGCGAGGTGCCAGGGCAAAGTAGAGGGCACACTTTGCTGCAGCATTAGCAAGCACTTTACTTAAATTACGAACACGCAATTTTAGCATTGGAAGGAGTCACGGCAAAAATAATTAATTCTCCCAAAACATCTGACACATTGAAGACAAGAACTTATAAGGCTGCAGAAATTGTAAAAGGAAATTATTTTGTTCGCAATTAATCTGATTAATTCTCATGCAATAAAAAATGTGAATTAATACAGTACATATTGTGCTGAAACATTGCAGGATGTCTTACATGAAGGACTTCTGCTTTATGGACAAAGGTCACCATTCTAAATGAGTTACCTTTCACAAATTCATGATTGTCCACAAGCCTTCATGAATAATGCAACTGCCTTTTGGTGACATTGATTGAGAGAAGATCGTTAATCAGCACAAAAATCTAAAAGAAAATTACTGCAAATGATGGAATTCAAAGAACAAGAACATGGCACTGTGGATAAAACAACTGGGCTATCATGATGAGCTCTTAAATTAGTTCTCAGTAGTTACTGCTGGTATTTCTAGCATTTTCTGGTTTTATTATGTTGATCAGAACATTAGGAAATCTCACTAGTGTCACAGAACTTGAACTGTATTCTAAACTACTGAAATGACCAGTTTCTGCTTTGCAGAAAGAAACAAGTTGTTTGGTTTGAAATTGAGCGTTTGATACCTAAAATGTGTAAATTGGTATTTCAGAAGTTTTGCTGGGCAGGGGTTGGTGTAAATGCACTCAAGACTGTTCAACAGCGGTTGTGGCCACCAACAAGAGGGGTAGGTGTTTTAAAACAAAATGCTTCTGTAGAGTTAACACAGTGTGGAGCTGGAGGAACATAGCAGGCCAGGCAGCATTAGTGGAACAGGAAAGCTGACGTTTCGGGTCAGGACCCCTGTTCAAAAATGTTTCTGTAAAGGTGTCAGGTTGCTCCAAAGCCCCTTCTTAGTACTTGCCCTACAGCCCCCTGCCCTGGGAAGTAGGTGATCTGAACTGAAAAGAGGCACAAACCAAAACACATCTGACTGTACAAGTTCAAAATTCAGTCCCAAGCCGAAATCTGAGTGTCTGAGATTTTCTGGACGTATTCTGACATTGCTTTGAATTGACAGAGCAGCGAATCTAAATCCAGTGCAATCTCAAACCTGGTTTAAAAACTGCCTGCAATTAACGTAAATGTTTAGACAGTGCCGATGCTCCCTTCAGCACTGTTTAAACATTTAATATTCAATTATTGCAAGAGAAGTTTTCTGACTCTGTGTAAGCAAGCATGTTTACAGCTGCCACCTGAGCAGAAGAATTGAGAATTGTAGGCTGTACAAATACTGGCATCCCTTAACAATTTATCAGTCTTTTTGTAGTGTACAGCCAGGATTATACATCAAGCTGGTCTGGTATATTGGATTGTTGTTTTAACTCAAATTGGTTGCTGATGAATTGTTTGGAGGTAAATACCTTTCATTCCTGACGCTTCTCCCCTGAAGTTAAATTCCCCTTCAAGAGTATTTTGTTATACCTACTAACGAGGCAAAAGTCAACAATCATTTGCATTAAACAGACACAATGCCCAAGAAGTTGATAACTGAGAAACACTGCTGATTTTAAGTTCTGAGACATAAAAACTACACAGAACACGCATGTGTCAAAGTTGGCTGCTGTATAAGTTGCAGGCATGTTCAACAATCCATTATTGATATATTTGGAGACTGTCAAAACTTGTGGGCAATTATCTTAGTTCTTGCAGAAGAATGATCATCATCACAGAATCATAGAATTGTTGCTGTGTAGAAAGATTATTCTGTGTGTGCTGGCTGTTCAAATCAGCATCTCACCTAGTGAGATCCCTCCGCCACTTCCGCCATCTACAATCCGACCCCACCACCCAAGCCATTTTTCCATCCCCACCCTTGTCTGCTTTCCGGAGAGACCACTCTCTCCGTGACTCCCTTGTTCGCTCCACACTGCCCTCCAACCCCACCACACCCGGCACCTTCCCCTGCAACCGCAGGAAATGCTACACTTGCCCCCACACCACCTCCCTCACCCCTACCCCAGGCCACAAGATGATTTTCCATATCAAGCAGATGTTCACTTGCACATCTGCCAATGTGGTATATTGTGTCCATAGTACCCGGTGTGGCTTCCTATACATTGGAGAAACCAAGTGGAGGCTTGGGGACCGCTTTGCAGAACACTTCCGCTCAGTTCGCAACAAACAACTGCACCTCCCAGTCGCGAACCATTTTAACTCCCCCTCCCATTCCTCAGACGACATGTCCATCATGGCCCTCCTGCAGTGCCACAATGATGCCACCCGAAGGTTGCAGGAACAGCAACTCATATTCCGCTTGGGAACCCTGCAGCCCAATGGTATCAATGTGGACCTCACAAGCTTCAAAATCTCCCCTCCCCCCACTGCATCACAAAACCAGCCCAGCTCGACCCCTCCCCCCACTGCATCCAAAAATCAGCCCAGCCTTGTCGCCGCTCCCCTAACCTGTTCTTCCTCTCACCCATCCCTTCCTCCCACCTCAAGCTGCACCTCCATTTCCTACCTACCACCTCATCCTGCCTCCTTGACCTGTCCGTCTTCCCTGGACTGATCTATCCCCTCCCTACCTCCTCACTTATACTCTCCTCTCTACTTATCTTTTTTCTCCATCCTCAGTCCGCCTCCCCCTCTCTCCCTATTTATTCCAGTTCCCTCTCCCCATCCCCCTCTCTGATTGAGGGTCTAGGCCTGAAACGTCAGCTTTTGTGCTCCTGAGATGCTGCTTGGCCTGCTGTGTTCATCCAGCTCCACACTTTGTTATCTCACCTAGTGTCATTCTTCTGCCTTTTCCCTGTAACCTTGAACTTTGTTCCTTCTCAAATAACCATCAAATTCTCACTCCTCCCACAAGTGGGAACATTTTCTCCCTTTTTATTTGATCTAGTCTTCTCACTGTTTTAAAACTCTCTATCAAGCCTCGTCTTAGCCTTCTCCTCTCCAATATCTCCAATTTGTCTGCACAACTGAAAATTCTCTTCCCTCAAACCATTCTCATAAAACCTCTTTTGCATACTGTCTAATGCCTTTACATTCTTCTTGAAGATGTCCAGAACTGTATGCAATCAGCAAGCTGATGTCTTAACTCATGATTCAAGTTTTGTCCTGTATGCCGCAATTAATACAATTTGGATATTGAATGCTTTATTGACTGCTTTCTTTACATGTCCTGCCATCTTTAATGATATACATATATATGCACGCACACGCACACGCACGCGCACGCTCAAAGCAAAACAAAAATGGAAGCTGCTGGATAAGCTCAGTAAGCCTGGCAGCATTTGTTTTGCGTCCGGTGACTCTTCCTAATAGCTTTTCCAGCAACTTCTGTTTTTGTTTCTGATTTACTGTATCTGCAGTTCTTTTAGTTTTTTCATGCACACCCTTTAGAGTTATAACCTTTATATTGTCCCTCCATGTTCTTCCTACCACAATCACCTCAATTTTCCACAGTGAACATAGTTTGTCACCTTTCTGCCCATTCTGCTAACTTGTATTTGCCTTTATAGTTTGCAATGCTTCCAGGTTTTGTATCATCTACCATTTCTGAAATTGTGCCCTGTATATCAAGGTCAGGATCATGAATATATTATCTGAAAAGCAACTGTCCCAACACTGACCCCTTGGGACTTACATTAAAAATTGACAAATTGCACAACATTAATTAGCAATGAAGTTGCTGGGGTTTCTTATAAGACCATAAGACATAGGAGTGGAAGTAAGGCCATTCAGCCCATTGAGTCCATTTCACCATTTAATCATGGCTGGTGGGCATTTCAACTCCACTTCCCTGCACTCTCCCCGTAGCCCTTGATTCCTTTTGAGATCAAGAATTTGTCAATCTCTGCCTTGAAGACATTTAACATCCCGGCTTCCACTGCGCTCCGTGGCAATGAGTTCCATAGGGTTCCATAGGCCCACCACTCTCTGGCTGAAGAAATTTCTCCTCATTTCCGTTTTAAATTTACCCCCTCTAATTCTAAGGCGGTGCCCATGGGTCCTAGTCTCCCTGCCTCACGGAAACAACTTCCCAGTGTCCACCCTTTTTAAGCCATACGTTATCTTGTAAGTTTCTATTAGATCTCCCCTCAACCTTCTAAACTCTAATGAATACAATCCCAGGATTCTCAGCCGTTCATCGTACGTTCTTTGCCCACGGACACTCCTACATTGTGGCCCCCAATGTTGCCTCGGAGGAGGTGGAGGCAGACTGCTCACCTTGCTTTCTGTAAGGCATTGAGGAGTATGTGGGCTGGCCTTTCAACCTGTGGACATGCACCTGAGACAGTGACCTTCTGTTGCCACCGTGGTCACTGGGACATGTCGCACAGATGAAGGCTGTGAAGGATGCGTTCAGGAAAATGAAAGGTGGAGACATGGAAATACTGAGATCACTGCAACCTCATCTTCCTCTGCAAACCTCAGATCATGGTTCACTTTCTGCAGGGTTGGATGGTGTGAGCTGCTGGGGGGTGTGGGGGCGGTGGGAGGTGGGGGGAAGCAGCAGTCATTTATTCCAGAAAACAACTGTTTCTGATGAGAATATCTGACATGGATATGTAACTTCTCAAGTATTTTATGCCCTGAATAGATTGCTCAGGGCTACTCTTTTAGCCATCGACTGCATTCAGGACATCATTCTGGTTTTACATGCAGTCTGTGTGATGCTGTATGTGTCACTCCATGTGATTGGCAGCTCTCTTATGGTTTGGAGCTCAAGAGACCCTGAGACAAGCTGGAGCTCAGGACCATAATGGACTCCTCAACTTGCACTACCTGAGCTTCAGTGACCTCTGAGAACCCTGCCAGATGTCCATACATCTGATGCTGCAAGATCTGTGCCCCATAAGGTCACTCTTGGTCCCTAACTTCAGTGGCAATTGGAGCATCATTGCTAATGCTGTCCCTCTTCTAAGGGTGTCTCTGCACAGATGACTGAGTCAGTCACAGTTCTTTATCCTTTCCAATCTACAACCAATTCTAAATGTACACTACATCTCTCTGCAGTGCCAGTATCTGGTTATGTGTTTGTAAGATGGGATTGTGCTTAATCAGACATCTCTTCCCCCTCCTGATGCCCGAGGGACTTTAAACTCTGGTTGGTGTGCATGCAGCAGTGGGATCTGTATAAGATGCAAGAAGACTTTGAATTTAAGATTTCCTTTATTCCCATGCAGTGCTCACTGCAGCTGTGATTGCCTGACCCGTACAGGCTGGGGGAATGTTCTTTCTTCGTACAGGGTACAGGGTATCCCTCAGCCTGATTCAGGTTCTAGTGCCAGACTCTCCTACTCACAGAGTCTGGGTGCTGTGTTTCCATATGAGTCACTCCCACTGCTGTTTTGGGGCACTCTACTATAACATTGAAGACAGCACATGGACAGGCAAGTGTTCCTAATTTCAGTGGCATTATTCAAACCTTCCTGCCAGCACACGCTGGAACCTTAGCCTCGAATTGTGCACAGACCGATGTTGAGGGAAATGTAAAGATTGGGTGGAATGTGCTTGACCACAAATTGAGATGTTGGTATATTCTGCAGCATGGAGGACCCTGCTGGACTGCTTCCTTGGAGTCTCACATGCCTGCAGTGGGGGTCTGTTATAGTTATGAGGGAGGCTTCTCCAAACTTAGAATCGAGACAGGTTAAAGGGCAGAATATTGAGGATTTCACCAAAAAACTACAACACTTCAAGATCACCCATCAGCATCTATTCAGGGCAACTGGGTGTAGACAATAGACGAATTTCACATCATACATTAATTTAAAGGATGGTTGGTATAAGCATTTTCTTGTTGGACAACCTTAATAGTTTTTGGGATTGTCCATCAATACAAATGGATTGCAGTATTTGTGACTGGAAGCGATGTTACCAAAAATATGTTTAAAAATCAGAATCAACTTCAAAGCTTATCCTGTCTGAAGGAGTGAAATTACTGTGTGCATGTATAGAGTTTTAATCCCACACATCTGATTGCTTGTTGTTCTGGTTTACACTCAGAGCTGGCTGCTGCCAGACTCAGCATCAGTTCAGTGAACAGGAATCCATAACAAAATCTGCACCACATGTTTGCCAATTTTGGTGCCAGATGGTCATGGTTGATAATGGAAAAAAAACTGTCATGCAGCATCAGGATGACCCTTTGTTTCGAGTTTAATATTGAGATGATTAAGAAAACACTTGGCACCATTGCCACTAAGCTTAACACTGACTTAACATTTCTAATCAATGAAATGTTCACGTTTTATTTGCCATCCGTCTCACTTCAGTGAGCACCAAAGCCCAGTTTAACCCAGAAGATAAAGGTAAAATTATCTACCAATGTGGCAATCTGAACATTTGTTTCATGACAATGTTCAGAAAATTTCAGTCCTGTAGCAACATGTACTCCAGTCTAAGATAACAAAGTGTGCTATGTAGTTTTATGTCAGGTTATCTTGCTTTACAATTCTCAACCTTATTTTTCAAATCCTTCCATGGCTCTGTATTTTTCTCCCTGTAATCTCCTCCAACACTACAACCATCCACAATAGAGCAGGTGGAAAGAATGATCACTGGACCAAAAATGTTAACTCTGTTTTCTCCTTCACAGATGCTGCCAGACCTGCTGAGCTTCTCCAGCAACTTTGTTTTTGTTCCTGATTTACAGCATCCACAGTTCTTTCAGTTTTTAATCATCACAATATCCGTATTACCCTCACTCAGGCTAGGAGTTTACTTTTTCCATCATTGGCAGTCTTGTCTTCAGGTCTCAAGCTCAGGAATACCTTCCCTACACTTTATCATCTCTTTCCCTTGCCTTTCTCATTTACGATATTCCAGAAAAACCTACGCTTTCCTCCATTCAAACTAATATTTCCATATTTGGTTCGGTGTCGCACATAGTTTTCTATTGTGTATATGAAGTGTCCTAAGTTCCATTACATTGAAGGTGCTCTATAAATATACGTTGCGAGTATAAGTGCTTGATTTGTGATGTTATTTGTCATGCATAGCTTCCATCACCAGCTTTAAAGCAATTAGAACATACTGTAGTCTGGAAAGTGAAATTGAAAACGTGAGTATTTGAGCACTCCCCAAATTAAATAGAAAATGAAACTATGATAGTATTTGTCACTTTCAGGTTCAATTTAGATACCAATCGCAGGGTATTTTCTCAAGAATTTTCTCTTGCTCTGTCAGTCTTGAATGAGGTTTCTGTTGTATTCATGCCAATGTTATGGAGATGAAGAAGAACAAATTAACTATTGAAACTTCCCAACAAATATCCATAATTGCAAAGAACATTTCAGCCAGTCCAAAGACGTGCAGGTTTGGTGAATTTGTCATGCTAAATTTCCCACAGTGTCCAGGGATGGGTAGGTTAAATGGATTAGCCATTGGATATGCAGGATTACAGGGTTAGGGTGGGTGGGGGTTCTAGGTGGGATACTCTTCAGAGGGTCGGTGTGGACTTGATGGGCCAAATGGCCTTTTTCCACATTGTAGGGGGGCCTATGATTTCATGATTTTGATCACTTCCCATGCATTCATGGGTATAGTAAATGTGTGACTTAGCCTTTTCTCAATGGAGGGTGCAGAACAAGGTGATGAAGATGATGTTCCAATAGGTAGATGTATAACACACTGGGGGATGAAGGGGAATTATTCAAGCATTGGGGAGATGTCAGTGTGGGATGAGAAATTGCGAAGGCAGTGCTGTAAAACTCAACAATCCCATTCAAGAAAAGGTTCTTTCTCACCTTGGGTGCTATAGGAATACATTACAGTGTAGGGCAGCTAAGTGATGCATATCAAGCATCAAAATCACCTTTTAATTAAAAGTTTCATTTATTTTCAATCAGAAAGTTTAAATATGTCAAAATGAAAACTGTAGCTTGTTAGTGTTACAAGTGCATTTACTATTGGTTTCCAATAAAAAGAAATGAGAATTCTTTGTTGTCCATCAATTATAATATTAAACCTGATGTAGGTTTTCAACTTTATTATACCGTGGCTGACATCTTCTAGAAAAAAATCACTGTTGGCGTATTTTAAAACATTGCCTTTGTACTTAACAAAGAGAATAGGAAGAAGTCAAATTATTAATAAAATGATTAACAAGTGAAAATGTGAAGAATATCATCCCCAATCATTCACATTCATGGGGACATTCTATGTAAAGACAAGTATTACTGCACCTTTATACTATTTTCAGTAATTAGGATAAGATTTATTGTCTTCTGTCTTATATTTTAATGTAGTGTTCTGCAATTGTGATTTTTCAAGATCTTTCCTCTTAGTTAAGCATTGATGCTGCACCTGACCACTTCTGTTATGTTTCCCCCACACGTAATTTACTACAAAACAAAAATGTTGGAAACGTTCAGTGAATCAGGCAGAGCATCTGCGGAGAAGTGACCAGTTAACATTTCAGGCATAACCCTTCATCTGGTTGCTTCTTTCCACAGATGCTCTGCCTGACAGACTGAGCATCTCCAGTTCTTTCAGTTTTGTCTTGTCATTTCCAGAATCTACAAAATTTTATTTTTAATTTCCTTCAAATTATTCTTGATTACCATTTAAGAAAGCCCTTTTTCCACTTTGCCCAATGTTGCTGTAATTGAGTAATCCTGGAAAGAGACGAATTGGCTGTTAGTGCTTTCTACCCGAAGGCTTCACTTTTTATGCCACTTACTTAGCTATTAAAATTGTCGGAGAGAGAATAGTTTAGCTCCATGCGAACATAGCTGGCTGATCCTTTTATTGACATATACCAAGATGAGATTGGCAGTTGCAATTTTTTTCACATTGCCTGCATTTCTGGTTCTTCTGAAAATATGAGAAAGTTTATTTTGTGTAGAGCTAATTTTTTATTGTGCATGATCTATTAACATCTATTTAATGTATATCATCTACTGTTTAATGTTTATCAGCTTACTGTAATAGGCACAGTGTATAATGACACCAGCATTAGAACTCAGCAATTGGTAGTCAAGGCATATTTTCTCTTTTTGATAGATTTAAAATGTATTAGGTAATCAATAATTTTTTAAAGAAAACAATATGGCTTGGTGGAGCATTCAATAGGTCAGAGGTGGAAAGAGAAAAGCAAACTGCATTTATGTAGCCGCTGTCTTGTTCTCTGGAAGTCCCAAAGCATTTTGCAGCCAATAAAGTACCTTTTTAAGTGTAGTCATTGTTAGAATAGGCTGCTGATTATTTTCCACGTAAATGGATATGAATGTGAGTTAATTTTAGCTACACAAGTTCAGGTTAGTTGATAAGCAAAAGCAAAATAATAACTGGATCCCAGGTCAACTTTATACTCACTATTGTTTTTGTGCTAACACTGAACTAGACGATTCTTTGACTCCAAAACATCTTGCTGTGAGCACTGTTCCTTTTTTTTAATTCATTCGTGGGATATTGACTTCACCGCAATTTATCATCCATTCCTGGTAGCCCTTGAGAAGGAAGTGGTGAGCTGCCTTCTTGAACTGCTGCAGTCCATGTGCTGTAGATAGACCCACAATGCCCCTAGGGAGGGAATTCCAGGGTTTTACCCAGTGAAACTGAAGGGATGCTGATGTATTTCCAAGTCGGGATGGTGAGTGGCTTGGAGGGGAACTTGTAGATGATGGTGTTCTCGTGTATTTGCTGCTTTTGTCCTTCTAGATGGAAGAGGTCATGGGTTTGGAAGATGTGTTCTAAGGACCTTTGGTGAATTTCTGCAGTGTATATTGTAGACAGTACTCACTGGATGTGAGTTAGCTCGCTGAACTGGAAGGTTAGTTTTTAGACTTTTCTTCACCATTCTAGGTAACATCATCAGTGAAGCTCCGACAAAGCACTGGTGTTATGTCCCGCTTTCTATTTATCTGGTTAGGTTTCCTTGGGTTGGTGATGTCATTTCCTGTGTTGGTGATGTCATTTCCTGTTCTTTTTCTCAGGGGATGGTAGATTGGCTCCAAATCAATGTGTTTGTTGATGGAGTTCCGGTTGGAATGCCATGCTTCTAGGAATTGTCGTGCGTGTCTCTGTTTAGCTTGTCCTAGGATGGATGTGTTGTCCCAATCAAAGTGGTGTCCTTCTCATCTGTATGTAAGGATACGAGTGATAGTGGGTCATGTCGTTTTGTGGCTAGTGGCTATGAACATCAACTAGCCACAAAACGACATGATCCACTATCACTCGTATCCTTACATACAGATGAGGAAGGACACCACTTTGATTGGGACAACACATCCATCCTAGGACAAGCCAAACAGAGACACGCACGAGAATTCCTAGAAGCATGGCATTCCAACCGGAACTCCATCATCAAACACATTGATTTGGAGCCAATCTACCATCCTCTGAGAAAAAGAACAGGAAATGACATCACCAACACAGGAAATGACATCACCAACCCAAGGAAACCTAACCAGATAAATAGAAAGCGGGACATAACACCAGCGCTTCGTCGGAGGCTCACTGATGATGTTACCTAGAATGGTGACGAAACGTCTGAAAACTAACCTTCCAGCTCAGCGAGCAAACTCACATCCAGAACCTCAACCTGAGCTACAAATCTTCTCAAAACTCACAGTACTCACTGCTGACATAAGTACCAGTGGAGGAGGAAGTGGATATTTGTGGATGCGATGCCAATCAAATAGGTTGATTTGCACTGGATGGCATCAAGCGTAATGAGTGTTGTTGGAGCTATACCCATCCAGCTAAGTATGGAGTATTCTAGCACCCTCCTGACGTGTGCCTTGTAGGTGGTGGACAGGCTTTGGAGAGACAGGAGTTAAGTTGTACATTGCAGGATTCCTAGCCTTTGAGTTGTCTCCTAGCTTCTGTACTTACATGGCTAGTACAGTTCAGTTCCTGATGTGTGGTAACCCCAGAATATTGACATCGTGGAATTTAGTGATGGTAATGTCAATGAATGTTAAGGGGCAATGGTTAGATTTTGTCTTGTTGGAGATGATCATTGCCTCATGCCTCAGTGGCATGAATGTTATTTGTCACTTATCAGCCCACGCTCGTGTATTGTCCTTGTCTTGCAGCATTTAGACATGGACCACTTCAGTACATGTGGAGTTGGGAATGGTACTGAACAATGTGCGATCATCAACAAATATCCTCAGTCTGATCTTACGATGGAGGGAAAGTTACTAATGAAGCAACTGAAGAAAACATCCAATGGACACTACCTTGAGTAACATTTTCCACATTCTGAATGGACAGAAAAATCACTGGACTCTCTCTAATCCAGAACCCTAATGCTTTAGGGAATAAGTTCTGACCCACAATGCCCTTTTTGTGGAGTTGAAATTCCATGAATAAAATTTGGAGTTAAAATTGTTGCAAAATTTCAGCTGATTTACTTATCCCCTTCAGGGCAGGAAATTTCCTGTCCTTACATGGTATGACCTGCAGGTGACCCCCAGACCCATCACAAGATGGCTGAATCTTAATTAATCTAGAAAAGTTGATAGATGATAAATGCTAGTCTTACCAGGCACACTTACAAAAGAATTTTTAAAAAGCTACGTTCCAACAAGTGGCATTTTCATGGTCTGGTCTCAGGACAAACTTACTCCCTAGCGTATTTGATCATTTGTTTCAAACTTTCCCCTATCCCATAACTAGTTATGTTTTCTTCAGCTGATCTTTAAAAGACTCCGTTTGCCATTGTATTTGTCATTTTTTGATTTAAAAATGTATATATTCCAAACATCTCTACACATTGAGGAGATTTCTCAAATTATGGCTTAACATAGGACTTGTGAGCATTGTGTTTGTTGTACTATTGCGCAGATCTCAGAAATGTCCTGAAGAAGGGTCTCGACCCGAAACGTCAGCTTTCCTGCTCCTCTGATGCTGATTGGCCTGCTGTGTTCATCCAGCTCTATACCTTGTTATCCCTGTACCCAAATGACAGCTGGATGACTTCATGACATGTGATGCCTTAGTATAGAAGACCTCCATATTAATCTCTGTACAGCCAGTCAACAATGTAGATAATATAATAGTCACGAAAGTTAGTACATAACCTTGACTGTATTTAAGTCTGAGGTGCCCTATCAATGTTCATTGTTAATTGTTAATAAACTTCAGACATCTGGTTCTCTAGCTAGTGTGAAAAACCCATTTTGCTTCTATTAAAAATGCCCTTCACTGTTTCTGTTTCTAGTCCATATTTAATCCTACAATAGTCATTTGCTATTCCTTAGCCCTTGTCCTAATCCCTTTGCCTACTACAACTTTCCATAACATCAGTCATTGGCCGTGTAAATTGCCAATGTCAAGTATATCCTTTATTTATCTTTGGATAGTGTGAGCAGTAAACACTACTTTTAGTCACCTCCTTAGTCTCAGGACAAAGCAGTTAACTCAAGATGGTGCCCCATGAGTTGTTTTACTTGTAAATCCATACATTATCATTTCTCTTTTTTTTAGTTACTTCCATGTTTAAGGTCCTTATTCCTGACATTGAGTCAGCTTCCTGAGGCTGCCCCTCTGGATTGAGGATGGTTTGTTTCCATTCCAATTTGAAGGGTTTTGAAACAAACACGGAGAATGCTAGAGAAACTCAGCAGGTCTGGAGAGAGAAACAGAGTTAGAGTTTGAGCCTGGAGTAACTCTTCTTCAGAACTGGGTATTGA
The DNA here is from genome assembly GCF_030684315.1 of Stegostoma tigrinum. Classification (NCBI taxonomy): domain Eukaryota; kingdom Metazoa; phylum Chordata; class Chondrichthyes; order Orectolobiformes; family Stegostomatidae; genus Stegostoma; species Stegostoma tigrinum. The sequence continues at coordinate 55,912,754 of NC_081362.1, forward strand.
GATGCTCAGATTGCAGCCTGTACCATGTGCAGGACAGTTGGTGTTTGAGGTGAGGGTTTTAGAGGTTTCTACTCTCCAATGTCCTGACTGTGTCTCTGCATGTTCCTGATCCATTTTGTGTATATTTTAGCTCAATCCACAATTTCAATGCAGAACACATAGCTCATCTTCCTCAACCTAGTCTATTTCGTGTTTCTGACTGTGCTCTTCACTATTGCTGGCACTCTACTCCCATTTGATTTTTGCCTCTGCCAACAGGTCAAGACTGCTCAGATGGAGGATACTGCATGCTCGGCTGCTGTGGCTCTGCTGTTCTATTCAATCTTGTCAGCTTTAACTACTAACAGCATTCAGTGCCCAACCCACCACATGTTGCCTTCTGCATTCATTGTACCTGTGCTATAATGGTTTCTCCTGCCAGGATTCTGTTCTGAATCCTGTGCAGGATTCCTGCCTTCTTCAAGGACAAATCTTGTTCCTCCACTGGTCTCTGGTGTTTTTATTCCACAATTCCATTGAGCCTGTAATCCTGGCTGTACTTCACCTATTCCGCTCTCTGGTTTGCTCTCTCTTGGATGAACAGTGATCCCTTCCTGCTCTGGATGCTGCTAAATATTTGTGGAGTTGCTGTTATCTGCTTCCCGTGGCCACTTGTGTTACATTTTTCTTCGACTGGCCAAACCACAGCTAGCTGCATCTCAACAAACAGGCAATGGCCTATGGTATTTTCACTGGACTGTTATCTAGTTCTGGGGATAATGCTCTGGGGAGATGGGTTTAAATTTCGCCATGGTAGATGGTGGAATTTGAATTCAATAAAATGAAAAGTCTGGAATTAAGAGTCTGATGATGACCACAAATTCGCTATTAGCTGTTGGAAAAACCCATCTAGTTTACTAATGTTCTCAATTTTACTCTGTGTCATTTTAATGACACATAGAATTGGATCTTATGTTTTTTTAGCCAAGTATCAGTTTCATGTTTCCTGGAAGATTTCTGACCGTGAGGCCAAGGGAGATCTCGATTCTTCTTACCCAACTTGCCTCATTTACTACCTACCTCACCCCATGCTGCTCCTCTTGCCCAATGTAAACCCCATTTCAATATCCGCTGTTCCCAGAAGGACTCGCCACTCAGCAGATATCCTCCAAAACCTTCCCTGCACTGATGCCATTTATAATAGGCCGTATGAGCCTGGACAAGTGATTGCAATCCAGTGTTGGCCTTCACATTGTAGTAGTCACAAAGCGACATGGCTCATAACTGGCAATGGCTGATACTCACTTGCATATACAGCCCCAAATTCTCACTCTTGCCTCTGTTTAATCAACGCTCCACAGAGTTCACCCTCACAGGCACCAGGACAGGATTGGCTCCCCACTCCTGCAGCCCTCCAGGCCCGCTTCAACATCCAGCTCATTCTGTCAAAGCTCCCAGGACAAAGGGGGCCTGCATTGGCACTGTGCCTCACTCAGCCCCAGGAAATGGAGTAGGGGGTGAAATGCTGGCTGGAATTTGATGTGAGAGCAGCCATAGATGCCTGTACCATTTTGGTTGTCTCTCCTCGACTATAACCATTATTTTTAATTCCCTACTTTTAGGTTCTTTTGCACAATCTGTTCTCTTATCCCCTTCCTGCAACTTAGCCATTCAAACTTTAATTTCCTCCATTTCCCTCCCCATCATAACCCAGGCCTATGCTATTGCTCTGCATTTCCTACTCTTCTCCAACTTGAATTCTCTGTGAATAAATACACAGCCTCTTGATTAGCATCTCTCTTGTTATTCTTTACAGCATCAGGACCACTTCCTTATAAGCAGCAATCTTAGCTGCTCCATCTTCCCATCTGGCCTATCGACTATAAGATATACATTAGTTTTATCCCTCACATGGTCTAGCTCAAAATGTTTCAGGCACAACATGATGTTGAACTCTTCATCCATCACCTTTATTCCATTTCTTTTGACAGGAGTTCCCACCCCATCCCACAGGCCCCTTCACCCAGCTCCAACACTGTACCTCCGCCTGAAATCCTCCCTTTAGCATTTTACCTGCACTTGGCCTATTCATAGAGAACTGCCAACATGATATTGGCAGCTTCCATTTCACTGCTGCCCTCACTCACTGAAATTATCTCCCTCTGAACTGACTGCACTACGTGCTCACAGATCCAACTCTGACTCTGTAATCAAACTTGCCAACAAAGGTGGTGCTGTTGTTGTCTGGCAGATTGACTTCTACATTGGAAGCTGAGTGCCGCCTCTCCAATATCTCCTCCTATCTCTCCCAGACATGACCCCCACCATGGAACATCAAGCCATTGTGTCCACAAGAGTCACTAATCTCATTTCATCTGGTGATTTCCCTGTGCCCCCCAGAGCCTCCAAGTTCATAGACCCTAACCCCACACAGCCTGCTTCTACCTCCTTCCCAAAATTCACAAAGGGACTGCCCAGGCTGACCCATTGTTTCTGCCTGCTCCTGCCTCACAGAACTTACTCTCTTCAAACCTTGACTGATTTTTTTTATCCCCTTGTACAGTCCCTTCCCACTTGTATCTGCAATTCTTCTGCCACGTTACACCAATTTCAGAATTTTCAGTTTGCGGGCTCCAGCCATCTCTTCTTCACCAAGAATGTGCAATCCCTTTACATGTCTGTGCCTCATCAAGATGATTTCAATCTTCTCTATTTCTTCCTGGGAAAAGGCCCTGGATCATCCCAACCCACCACCACCATTCCCCACCTGGCCTAGTTCATACTCACGTTGAACAACATCTACTTTGACTCAGGTGAAAGCTGTGGCTATGGATACCCCACGTGGGCTCCAGTTTTACCAGTCTCGATGTACAGTTCCAGCAATAGCCACTGTTAATGGAGGCGCTGCTGAGGCTGCTCTTCTGTTGGTTCGAGGATTAGTGTTAGTATTAATTGGTTGAGGGCATAGGGCAACAGCCCTTATAAGGTAGCATATCATCCATTTAATTGGAAGATGCTGGTATAATGAGGCCCCTGGTCCTGCTGCACACCTTTCATCCTCTATCTTGGGCAAGTTAAAGTTTTAACCAGCTAAATGTTGGAAAGACTGAAGCCCTGAACACAAACTTCTTCCAGCTGAGTCTGTTCCTCCTCGTCACCACTGTATCAGGCCAAACCAGATCTGTCCTATTTAATTTAGAGATCACTGTAGATTTCATATCCTGTGTCCCAAATTTTCCCCTCTATAATCTCACCCTATCTATGATAGCTCATCTTCAACTGAACATCTCAACATGCTTTTATCAGCTCCAGGTTCAATTATTCCAAAGCTCTTCTGATCAGCCTTCACCCTCCTTAAACTCCAGTTCACCCTGCTGTCCCTAATTTATCCCACAAGAATTTCTACTTATTCAACACTCTTGCCCTAACTACCTACATTGGTTCTGATTTCCCAAGTACCAAATGTAAAATTCTCATCCTTAAATACTCATATCCTCCTAATTTCGATTTTGAATTTGTTTTTGGCTTCACTCCTCACTTTCAATACAATGTCCCTTTGTTCCACAACTTCAGCTTGAACTCAATGGTCTTTGGGGTTTGCTGTTTTGTGTATCTCATCTCTGCTCATTCCACTGCTGACACTCTCATTTCAGCTGTTTACCTAGCGTGCTACCTGAAATTCTCTTCCCAACAACCTCTGCCACTCCAGCTTTCTTCCATTATGACCACCTATAAAAATCCACCTTTGTAGCAAAGGTCACACTCGCACCATTTCTTTTAATACAACATCAATTTGTTCCCTTGTTGGTTATCCAATTGGAAAGGTGTAACAAAAAAGATACAAGTACTCTGTCAAAGTATAAATAGGGATTGCCATTTTTTCTAACTCATTGTAAGCAGGTTTTTCACTACAACTGAGAAGGCTTGATAAACTACTTACAAATTCTGATGACTTGTGACAAAATATAATTATAAACCACTGAGAAAGGAAGATGCAAATTTACTAAAATCACTAAAAGAGTTGAAGGGAAGGCTGGCAAGTGGTGCAAGCTATTCTTAAAACAGGATTCCTAAGGTTCTATTAAAAGACAATTAAATAGTTACTTGCTAAAGGAGATATTAAATATCTGTGAACGAGTCAGAGTCTGGGGTCAGCCTGAAAAGTTCAAGGAGAAGGGCAGTGGTGCAGATTTGTTTGACTGAATCTTTCTGTGCAACATTCTATGATAATGTGAAATCTGTGTCAATTACTTCTTATAGTTCTGTGTGCTTTAGATCAACATCAATAGCAGCTCATAAATGTGATCTACATTAGGTTGAAATGTTCACAGCAATCATCTAAAAGAAGATGTTATTTTGTTCACTTTGCTATTCAGAAAAAGTTCTTTGTAGCTCGCAGTTTCTGTTCTGCATTGCACTGTGTGTGTCAGATATGCCTGAGGCTTCTAATGCCTTTAAAATGCTGTCACTGAGAACAGTGGATTAATTCATGTCCTCTGAGGTTTCACATTTTGGCGCAGAGAAAACATTGCAACAGCTTGCTCAAAAGGTGACATTTCACAGTATGCAAAGTAATAAAAAGTCTTTTGGGATTGGAGAACTTACAAAAAGCCTCATGCCTCTTGACTTTGTTGCCAGTGGTAAGACAGATGCAGCTTACAGACTCAATTCAGTGAAGAGTGAGAAATCTTTTAAAAGGAATATTTCATGCAAAAGCAGTGGAACCCATTTGAACGACAAACAGCAATCTGCTTAATATTTGTCCAAATTAAATCACTCATTCAGTCATGTAGAAAAAGTCTTTTGGACAGTATTAAAAGGCACGAGTGACATTAATATTACAGTTAATGTTAGGAAGCCAAAAAGAATGCATCCCTTTATCAAGTATTGGCTGCTCGTTTTCCTTTGTTCAGCTCAGATGCAAAACTGAGGACAAAGATGATGTGAGTCACTCTGGCATGCAAAGTAGCCATTTCCAAGATGGTAACTGCACTATTCAGTTTATTCATTCAGGCTGTAGCTGTGGTTTCATTGAGCTGCTGATTCTTGGTGCCAACCACACAGTTAATGCTAAAACGTTCAGCGACCTGACCTGCACCATTTTAAAAAACAATACAATTTTTCTATCCTAAGCAGAAAGACATTGTTCTGACCTATCTTGAATGTTAACTCTACAAATTGAACTGTAGCTCCTAGGATGCTGCTGGGCCTGCTGTGTTCATCCAGCCTCACATTCTATTGTCTTGGATTCTCCAGCATCTGCGGTCCCCATTATCACTGTAGACACCTGTTTTTTGATTTTGTGAATAATACGAGACAAAACTGACAATGCTCACCTGCCCTGACTTCAACAGCATTCATTTAGCTCACACCTTTAAGGTAGTAGAATATCCCAAGGAAGCATTACATTCCCTGATCTATAAAGTTTCTCCACACTAATAATGTTAACATTGAGAAAGTACCTTTGCATAGGCAAATTCTGGGTTGGAAATGGGTCCAGCTCTTGAGTCTGTTTGCAAGTCAATTTGAACACAAGTCAGTACACAATGCAGGACGATATAAAGCAGCCATTTGTAAGTATGAGGAAACATTTGTATGTGGGATCTTTAAAAGTTACTATTAATACACCCCCATATCGATTATGTTTGTAAGTGCGAGTGTTTGTAAATCAGATATCTGTAATTCAGGGACCTCATCTATTAATACTTTGCACGAGTATGGCATTTTAACAAATGTCCTTTTCCTGGGATCAGGTAAAGCCAGGACCAATTTATGTGGAATATGTCAATTCAAATTATTTAAATTGATCCTTCATTGTTTGAGTTACCCTCTTCCTGTCTTTTTATGAGTAATCCTATTTATATATTTTGCTCTATAGTTTGTAAGCAGGGAGTGGTTTGTAGACAGATATTATGGCTATAACTTCAATATTAGCTCTGACTTCAGAGTTTGTCTAAGATTTCTGGCATTAATTCTCTATGGTGAAATATTCAATTTGGCCCCATTTGAACAAGAGCTTATCACTTAATTGGCTTGTGGATCTACGTTGCAACACTCCAAAACCAAAGGGTAAGCCCTCGTCAATTGCACCATGTATACTTTTTTGAAGACAGGCGCATTTTCTAATTGACAGATCTTAAAGTTTGTTCCTGAGATTAGTTAAGGCCTTTGTCAGAGGAATTTTCTAATTTCTGATAAGATGCAAGTTATTATTTACAATTCTTTCTGATTTCGTTTAGTAAGTTGATATTTGAAAAATTAAGAATTTTAAGATTGAGAAACATTGCCTTACCAAACTACTTTCCTGTTGATTGACACTGTCCTTGTGTGCCTAATCATCTTTTCACAAACTGTTGCCACCAAAGTCCAGGTTTTTGCCTCCTGAGCTTGGTTTTTCATTCTTTTCAAGAGGCTCCCCTTATAATTTTGTCTACACGTCTATTTTGTTGCAGAAGAGTCCATAAGACTATTAGAGCTGAGTTAGGCCAGTTGGCCCGTTGTGTCTCCTCCACCAATTTGATCATGTCAGATATGTTTTTCAATCCCATTCAGGTAGGGGTAGAGGTTAGATAGACCTTAGGATTAGGGTAAAAGTTCGACACAACATTGTGGGCCGAAGGGCCTGTCCTTTGCTGTACTATTCTATGCTGTCTTGCAATCTCCCTGTAACCTTTGATCCCCTTACTAAGCATTTTCCAGTGGTGCAATATCCACTCTCTCCTCTCTCTTACCTTGTATATATCTAAAAATTTCTTGAAATTTTCTTTTACATTACTAGCTAGCTAACACTCATATTTCATCTTCTCCCCATTATTGTTTTTTTTAGTTATCCTCTGCTGGATTTTAAAGCCTTCCCACTAAGTTTCACCAAATTGTTGCTTTTTCTTTTGCTTTTATGCTGTCCCTGACTTCCCTTGTCAGACCTGGTTGCCTTGTCCTCCCCTTAGTATGTTTCTTCTTCCTTGGGATGAATTTCTGTTGTGCCTCCTGAATTACCCCAAGAAACTGATGCTCCACCATCTTCCCTGCCAGGTTCCCCTTCCAATCAACTCTAGCCAGCTTGCTCATGTCTTCATAGTTACCTTCACTCAATTATAATACATTTAGAAAGCTGATTCCAGCTTCTCTTTCTCAAACTGCGGAGTGAATTCTATCATATTATGGTCACTGCCCCCCCAAGCTGTTCCTCCACCCTAAACTTCCAAATCAAATCTGCCTCAACACACAATACCAAATCCAGAATTGCCAATTTCCTTGTGGGTTCTATCAGAAGCTGCTCCAAAAATACCATCTCGTGCATATCCAATGAATTATTTTCCTCGGGGTCTGCTACGACCTGATTTTCACTATCCACCTGCATATTGAAGACCCCATGATTATTTTAATACTGACTTTCATACATCCTTTTCCATCTCCTGAATTATTTTCTGCCTTACATCCTGACTGCAGTTGGGAGGCCTCTGCATAACTCCCAGCAGTTTTTCTTTGCATTTCCTCAACTCTACCGATGCAGATTCCCTTCTGATTCCTAAGAGGGGTGAAATTCAAATTTGGCAAGGGCACAAAATGTTAATTTGAATGGAATGTAAATTAGGAGAGATGTTCAATGGGCAGCTGATTTGGTGATGTCTGCTTTACACAATCACAACTCAAAATTACTCCCTATTGATGGGTGCTGAAGTCTCTAGCTTGTCTGTCACTGACTGCATGTTGCATATTTCAGTCAGAGTGTTGGGGGATCAGTGTAATATTATACTCCTATTTGCCTGGTAGATCTCCTCACTACAGGACACAGTTATTACCATATTCAGTGCATCAGTGCTCTCCAACAGGGACCCCAAAAATAATAATGATACCAGCACTAACTGTTCAATTCAATTAATATGTCTGGAGAAGGTTCAGTTCTATAGTTCCCATTGTGTTTACAGACGGGAAATGACAGAATGTGCTGGGTGTTGGATTTGACACTTTTACCTGGCTGTTTGCCAGGAAGGAGAGGTGCTCCATCATGGTGACAAAGGTGGAATACTCTAACATCAGCTATCTTCTCCCCAAACATGGCATCTACCACTTTTGAAAGGAACAGGATGGGATTGGGTCACAGGCAGAGGAAGCTGCACGTAGAAATCAGCAGCTGCTTTGATTCCTTTATGATTTTGGTGACCTGAATGTCTGAATCACACAATGTACAGATTTGACCAGGTAAGAACATGTCGAATGTTGTGATTCATTTGGATAGCCAAGTACCTTTTTGGAGAAGTAAGGTAGCACGTGAGACACGCTTGGGAAAGATAAGCCACCCTTTGGGAGAGGTAAGGTGCCTTTTGGAATTGTTAAAAGTAGCCATGAATCTTTGTAAAAGCTGTGCCAACCCATTAACTTTCACACCCACTGGAAGTGTCAACCGATCTATCAAAGGCAATTTGTCAAAAGGACCTGTGTGCAGTGTTATACATTGAATAGCTCTGTATTTAAATCTTTGAAAAAAAATGTCTGGTGCATTAAAAAGAATTATTACTTACTATTTCATTCTAGCATTGACATAAGTCTGAACATTTCCATTACTGACTTGTTTCTGCATGACACATTTCACAACAACCATTGTCATAGCAGACTGTCTGCAATTACAGTTTGATTGACAGCTACAAATAGTTATAGATTCTTTGAAATGGGACTATGAATTTCAGTGCAGTTGTTATAAAGGATTATGCGCTGGAATGAAATGCTTGTTGCTATAAGTTAAAAGAAAATTAATGTCGTAAATTTAAATTTATGACGGAGAGTATTTTAATTCAATTGACTGAATGCTGCAGTAGGCACTTAGAATCTTGTTTGATCAATATCTGCATGGGTCCTGTGGCCCATCGATGGTGAATACTAGGCAAAATCGCATGGTAGGTTTAAAGGGAAAAGGTGGTGGGTGGGATAGGCTGGCATGCGTGGGACTTGGGGAATGTGTGAAGGGATGAAGGTTGCTTTTGAAAAAACTACAATATAGTACCAGTGCTTGGAAGCAGCACACTGCTCAGTTCTTTTACACATCTGGCAACTCTGTTTTTGTTTCAAGGTTCCCCAGTCTGACTTCTAAGGAATCCCACCACTGTGGAATGAGAATCTGATGTTCAGATTGTTTTACAAGTCATATCCAGGGAGCCAGGAATTCCCTCAATTCTGTGCACCCGATGTGGTAACACAAATCCAGGCCACTGTACTAGGACAAACCACACAAACTGTTGAAAAAAAAATCAGATGATGTAATAATGAACCAAAATGACTCACTGAGTCATATCTTATTCACCATAAACAACAATTATGGTATGCTTAAACCAGAGAGTGGAACTAAGTCTCAGAATTACTGAGGTCTAGTGGTATTAAAGTTGAAATTTCACCACTGAAATCCATTTGAATTCCTCTTAAATTCTGAATTCCTTTCTCCTGCTCACTGCCATTTTTATTCAAAAGATGGCTAAAGCCTTGAGACTTTACTGTCCTTCAGTAACAAGTCTTGAATATTCAGAGCTCTGCTTCATTCTGCCCTCAGCAAAACTATTAATAAATATCTCCCTTCTTGTCTGTCTTTCTGTGAGCATGTTAATTAGGTAACAATGTGCATCTCATTACTTATCACTGTTTACATGTGATATGTCATCTGAGAAGTACAAAATTCTTCCACATTAACCATTTATTAGATCTATGTAAGTGATTACAATTTGATAAATCTCATGTTATTTATGTATTTATAGGAAATAAATAAAACTGGGTGGAATTATAACAATTGCTAATTCTGTTTTAGGACTGTTTAGAAGAAGAAGCAAATGAGTTTTGTGTCTTCTAGACTTCTCCAGATTTTAAGCAAGTATTATTGCTAATGATAAGTAAGTTCCATATTTTGGTTCAAACTGTACCTTCATCTATTGTTCGTTATGTACTTACACTTCCTTTTTATCGTATGAAAGATACTGTATTCATGAAAAAGTGGGAAGGAAGATGAATCAAAGAGGATGCACAGAATTACACGACATTATGTTATTTCTGTAACAATAAGATCATACATAACTGACACAAGAAAGAAAGAAATAACTTTGAGTTTCTATTGCACCTTTAATGACCACAGTCCCTTCCAAAGCGTGTTAGAGACGAGATTGTAAATTAGGAAAGGGCACCAGAGGACTTGGGCTCAGTGAATTGCCACAAAAGTTAATCAGATAAAATGACACAAAGTGAAGAAAATGAACTTGCACCCAAAAATGAGGGTCAAGTCAGCAAACCGATTCCTACATCTGCTGATCTATGCCATCTGAGACCTTAAGCAAACTTGGGACCAGGGCTTATTTGAATAAATCCGCCAATTGATGGGAACTAATTGTGCATTGGACTGAAGCTTGCTGGTTAGAGCTCGATGGATTTTGACAAAGCCAACCTGTGGGAAGGGAGAGATAATGGGAACTGCAGATGCTGGAGATTCCAAGATAATAAAATGTGAGGCTGGATGAACACAGCAGGCCAAGCAGCATCTCAGGAGCACAAAAGCTGACATTTCGGGCCTAGACCCTTCATCAGAGAGCTCTCTGATGAAGGGTCTAGGCCCGAAACGTCGGCTTTTGTGCTCCTGAGATGCTGCTTGGCCTGCTGTGTTCATCCAGCCTCACATTTTATTATCTGTGGGAAGGGAGGCAAGTTTAAGCGAAGCCTATGTTTCTCCTGGCCCCTCAAAAATGTAACTTTTTAAAAAAGGTTTTATTACCTTTTCACCTGTCCCTTTAACAGCCGATTCTGTAAAATTCTCCAAGACACTCTCTAAGCCAAGATCTCAACCAGCTGCAAAAGGGTTTACTTCTGAACTGAAACTACAAGCATTTTTTTCTGTAATAAGTACGTGTCCTTCTATGTTACTTTTTAAAAGTCATGTCAATCTTAAAGTATTTTTTCTCAAAGCTTTCAGTTGAATTGACTGCAGGTTGTGTCTTTGCCACTGCCAAAACAACCCTGGGCCCAGTACATTAGAGAATTTTAAAGAATAGGGGTAGAATCAAGGAAGAGATGGCAGTTGAGAAAGCACACACGTTGTTCTGGCCTGAGTTCAATCATTGCAAGTGTGCAGCTGTCATCTAGACAGCTGCTATCAGGCCTTGGTTTCACTGAACAGTTCGAAAGCTATCAGAATGCTAAGGCTTGAAACCTTTTTCTGGGTTTGTGTGTCACTCGACCAATAATTGTTGCTCATCTCCAAATGCTTTGACAAGATGATGGTGAGCTGACCTCATCACTGCTGCAACCCACACAGTGCAGTTACACCCACGGTGCTGTATGGAAGTGGGTGGAGGAAGTTGGGGGGTGGTTTGGGCTTTTGACCCACAGACTAAGAGCGGAATGGTGGAATAGTCAGGATGACGACTGCAAGGGGACTTCAGAATTAGTGATGTTCCTGCTTTTACCCTTACAGGTGAGAATGGTTGTAGATTTGGATGGTGTTGTCAAAGAAAGTTCACTGAGTTGCTGCAGTGTATCTTGTATGTTGTACGCACTGTTACCGCTATACACTGATGATAGAGGGAATGAAATTTTAATGTCATGGATAGGATGCCAATCCAACAAGCTGCTTTGGTTTGAATGGTTTGCACTTCTTGATTGTTATTCAAGTTTCTTTCTGTTGTTTATGTTTCATGGCTACTTTGTGGTATATCTTTTAAAAATCACGCTCATGATGTCATCAGCATGTCATGGCATATGACTTGAAGGATAATGGTCTTGGACTCCATCATAACTGGGGTCACTTGAAACATGACATGCTGATGAAAGCATGCTCCTGTTTATAGCCAAATACCTTAGTATCAGGAACTGTAATATATGCCCATTAAATCTTTTGATATTACTTTGTTCATATCTAGTTAATATGTTACTGGATCCAGCATAAGTATTACCTATTCAGGCACAAATACCTTGCTGAAGGCAAAAACCCACAACTTGGGCGACAGATCATGATGACAGCATGATGGAAAGAAGCAGTAGCTGCTTTTATAACAATTTCTCAGTGGCAGATACATCAAGACCTCACTGAAGATCAGCTAGATGACAGTCCTGCAATTCTAAGCATCCAGAAAAATAACAATACCAATTTCTATGAGTAGAGATCTGTAGATTTATCAGTTAGGGGGCAAATGTACCAACTTTCTGTGTGAAGTTTAACAGGCTTAAATCCTGTCTCTATTTTTAGCAAAAAAAGTGTTATCAGACTGCTTTATAATTTAAATGTAAAGAACAACAGTCAATACTAGTCTCAGTATAAATACAGCGCCCTTCTAAACGAACCCTAAGTTCAGGATACATTGCAAAGCATAATACAGCTTACCTGTGTGCAGAGGTTAGTTGGCTCTGCCATTTCTTCTCTCTAATTTGACTCGACAACATAGGGAAGCATAAGCATATCTGATGGCTAAGCCCTTTTATTTAGTCCTGTATTTTTTAAAGGAATAGGTTAAATTTTGTGAAAACACAGTAAAGAGGACACAACAGTGAAAACAGTGAACAGAAAAGAAAGAGATGGAAAGTTAAGCAAAACCAAGTAAAGAAAGAAGGAAACAATTTCTTCCCTCTAATTCTTATCAAAAATCTTCAATGACAAATGAAAGGTAAATGGTTATGGATTGGGTAGCAAATTATATCTTTTCTGAATTACAGCTGTTCAAGCAACATATGAAGTTCTATTTTGCAGATCAAGCAATGAATATTTTTAAGTAGAGGTCTCTGAAAATCTTGCTTCTACTTAGCAAGAAGGGGTTTCACAGAATTAATAAATCTAGTCCTACTGTGGATCTGGCAAGGACTTAAAGATCAGCTCAAGATATGAATTAATTTCAGGATTAACAGACTCCAAATCATGTCATACAGCCAGAAACCCAAGAGTCTACTGATGAGTTTGTTGCAAGATGTGACACAAAGAGCAGGAGTGCAATTTCTCTGAAGAACTAGAGTTGTTGAATTTATTGTTACATCTATGCCAATTAAAGACTTTAGGAAGGATCACCTGGACAAGAATAAGAGGCATGGCATTGGTGCCTTGTCTACAGATGGACGCTATCATAAAGTCATAGCAGCAAGACATCAACAAATATGCTTTATGTGCTATTGCTATAGTTAGCAAAATGTACCTAACCAAAAGAATCGGTCATGGATGCAGTTTGTCAGCCCCATCCAAAAGCTGTCGAACATTTCTTCACATCTGGAAAGCAGGTGGTATCAAAAGCCATAAAATAAAGTCTGCTTCCAAATCTTTCAAACCCATGTCCACTTCCAAAGAAGACGACAAGGGCAGCAGATGCATAAGAGCACTACCACCTGCAAGTACTCACCTTCCTGACATAGAAATATATTTCCATTCCTTCACTGTTTCTGGGTCAAAATCCTGGAATACCCTCTATGAGGGCATTGTGCATCTACCTATTAGGCTTACTGCAACGGCTCAAGAAAGCAGCTCACTGGTACCTTCTCAAGGGCAAACAGGGATTGGCAGTAGGTATTGGCCAGCCAGCAATGACCATGTCCCATGAGTGAATTATAAGAAACAATCCAGATCTAGAACAGAACAAAAGTGAACAAACATGACATAGCATCACATACAGGTGTGAAGGAAAGTCTTAATAATACACAGGCATCCAAACATATTGATGAAGTAGCCATTCAACCGTGTGAAAGATAAACTTTGGAAGATGACCAAGCTTTCCATATTGTTAACTTCAGACACCATGTCAACAGAATAAGGGGATTCAAAACTTTTATAACTATCCATATTGCATGTTCTGAAAAAGACAGGTTGACATACCTAAAGCTAAAATTGACACAGGAGCTAATGTCAACATATTACCATTATACATTCTGGAAGACTGCAGCAAGTGCTGTTCAATGGTGGAATATGCAAGGAACAGCCTCACAATATATAATTGATTAGTCACAACCACACCGCAGTGTTAGTATACAAGATCATCGTGGCTTCCCAAACTTTGTTAGCTGGTAGGAAATAATAGTCCAGCAATAATATAATGTGAGGCTGGATGAACACTGCAGGCCAAGCAGCATCTCAGGAGCACAAAAGCTGACGTTTCGGGCCTAGACCCTTCATCAGAGAGGGGGATGGGGTGAGGGCTCTGGAATAAATAGGGAGAGAGGGGGAGGCGGACCGAAGATGGAGAGAAAAGTAGATAGGTGGAGAGAGTATAGGTGGGGAGGTAGGGAGGGGATAGGTCAGTCCAGGGAAGACGGACAGGTCAAGGAGGTGGGATGAGGTTAGTAGGTAGGAGATGGGGGTGCGGCTTGGGGTGGGAGGAAGGGATGGGTGAGAGGAAGAACAGGTTAGGGAGGCAGAGACAGGTTGGACTGGTTTTGGGATGCAGTGGATCCACCTCCTTGACCTGTCCATCTTCCCTGGACTGACCTATCCCCTCCCTACTTCCCCACCTATACTCTCTCCACCTATCTTCTTTTCTCTCCATCTTCGGTCCGCCTCCCCCTCTCTCCCTATTTATTCCAGAACCCTCACCCCATCCCCCTCTCTGATGAAGGTTCTAGGCCCGAAACGTCAGCTTTTGTGCTCCTGAGATGCTGCTTGGCCTGCTGTGTTCATCCAGCCTCACATTTTATTATCTTGGATTCTCCAGCATCTGCAGTTCCCATTATCTCTAATAGTCCAGCAATGACAGGATCACCAGTGTGTACAGATCTCTATTATTACAATTCATGAGATTCAAATCACACCTACTGTGGCACAACAGACCATGCATAACACATTGAATGAATTGAAATTGAAGACATTCTCAAGGATGATCCGTTATATTTTGGCCAGAGCAAATGTGAATAACCAGAACTGACACATTTAAGCAGCTACAAGAGTTGCAAAAGGTTTTTATATAGGGATGGCCTGATAGTATTAAGGAAATACCTGAGTGCTAGCATATGTTTATTTTGACCATACATAAGCAAACTTGGCATAACGTTTTCAAGGGCAAACAAGCCCTAATACCAAGCACGTGACAGTAAGGCATCCTGTCCATGTTACACGAGGGATACATGAGCATTGAATACACAAGAAAGTTAACACATGAATCTGTGCATAGGTCAAGGATGAATCAGGACATTTAATGACATAATGTATGTGTGGTAAATCCAAAATACCAACCTCCGCAACAGGGGAAACATTTACATCCACATGATGTTCCATCCTGTCTGTGGATGAAAACAGCAACTGACCTATTTACAGTGAACAAGGAAGATTACATAGAACATAGGACATTACAGCACAGTACAAGCCTTTCGGCCCTCGATGTTATGCTGACATGTGAAACCAATCTGAAGCCCATCTAACCTACACTATTCCATTATCATCCATATGTTTATCCAATGACCATTTAAATGACCTTAAAGTTGGCGACTCTACTATGGGCATTCCATGCCCTGACGACTCTCTGAGTAAAGAACCTATCTCTGATATCTGTCCTATATCTATCACCCCTCAATTTAAAACTATGTTCTCTTGTGCTAGCCATCACCATCCGAGGAAAAAGGCTTTCACTATCCACCCTATCTAATCCTCTGATCATCTTGTATGCCTCTATTAAGTCACCTCTTAACCTTCTTCTCTCTAATGAAAACAGCCTCGGCCTTTCCTCATAAGACCTTCCCTCAATACAAGGCAACATCCTGGTAAATCTCCTCTGCACCCTTTCCAATGCTTCCACATCCTTCCTACCTATTATGCAGCGATGACAACTGTACGCAATACTCCAAGTGCGGCCGCACCAGAGCTTTGTACAGCTGCAACATGACTTCATGGCACCAAAACTCAGTCCTTCTACCAATAAAACCTAATATATCGTACGCCTTCCTAACAACCCTATCAACCTGGGTGGCAACTTTCAGGGATCTACGCACATGGACACCGAGATCTTTCTGCTCATCCACACTACCAAGAATCTTACCATTAGCCCAGTACTCTGTATTCCTGTTACTCCTTTTAAAGTGAATCACCTCGCACTTTTCTGCATTGAACTCCATTTGCCACCACTCAGCCCAGCTCTGCAGCTTATCTATGTCCCTCTGTAACCTGCAACATCCTTCCGCACTATCCACAACTCCACTGACTTTAGTGTCATCCGCAAATTTATTAACCCATCCTTCTACATACTCATCCATGTCATTTATAAAAATGACAAACAGCAGTGGCCCCAAAACAGATCCTTGCAGTACACCACTTGTAACTGAACTCCAGGATGAACATTTCCCGTCAACCACCACCCTCTGTCTTCTTACAGCTAGCCAATTTCTGATCCAAACCGCTAAATCACCCTCAATTCCATGCCTCCATATTTTCTGCACTAGCCTACCATGGGGAACCTTATCAAACACTTTACTGAAATCCATATACACCACATCAACTGTTTCACCCTCATCCACCTGTTTGGCCACCTTCTCAAAGAACTCAATAAGGTTTGTGAGGCACAACCTACCCTTCACAAAACCATGTTGACTATTCCTAATCAAATTATTCCTTTCTAGATAATTATAAATCCTAACTCTTATAATCCCTTCCAACACTTTACCCATAACTGAAGTAAGGCTCACAGGTCAATGATTACCAGGGTTGTCTCTACTCACCTTCTTGAACAAGGGGACAACATTTGCTGTCCTCCAGTCTTCTGGCACCATTCCTGTAGACAATGACGACATAACGATCAAAGCCAAAGGCCCTGCAATCTCTTCCCTAGCTTCCTAGAGAATCCTAGGATAAATCCCATCTGGCCCAGGGGACTAATCTATTTTCACACTTCCCAGAATTGTTAACACCTCCTCCTTATAAACCTTAATCCTGTCTAGTCTAATAGCCTGTATCTCAGTCTGCTCCTCGAGAACATTGTCTTTTTCCTGTGTGAATACTGATGAAAAATATTCATTTAGCGCCTCTTCTATCTCTTCAGACTCCACGCACAACCTCCCACTACTGTCCTTGACTGGCCCTAATCTTACTCCAGTCACTCTTTTATTCCTGACATACCTATAAAAAGCTTTAGGGTTTTCCTTGATCCTACCTGCCAAAGACTTCTCATGTCCCCTCCTGGCTCTTCTTAGCTCTCTCTTTAGGTCCTTCCTGGCTAACTTGTAACTCTAAAGCGCCCTAACTGAGCCTTCACGCCTCATCATTACATAAGCCTCCTTTTTCCTCTTGACAAGAGATTCAACTTCTTTAGTAAACCACGGTTCCCTCACTTGACCACTTCCTCCCTGCCTGACAGGTACATCCTTATCAAGGACACGCAGTAACTGTTCCTTGAACAAAGTCCACCGCATGCTCGTCCTGTAGAACGTGGGAGGCAAGGGTCACCACTAGCGTCCCCGCTGACTTCATCTGCGGGAAGTGCACTCAACTCCAGCTTCTCTGAAACCGTGTTAGGGAACTAGAGCTGGAGCTGGATGAACTTCAGATCATTCAGGGGGCCGAGAGGGTAATTCAGAGGAATTACAGGGAGGTAGTCACACCTCAGATACAGGAAAAAGGTAGATGGGTTACACTCGGGGGACGGAAAGGGAACAGGCAGACAGTGCAGTGGAGTTTGTTCAAGGAACAGTTACTGCGTGTCCTTGATAAGGATGTACCTGTTAGGCACTTCAAACCACTTTCAATTGTACCCAGCCCCTGCAGTTTCTTTCCCCATCCTATGCATCCTCAATCTTGCCTAATCACCTCATAATTGCCTTTCCCCCAGCTATAACTCTTGCCCTGCGATATATACTTATCCCCTTCCATCATGAAAGTAAACGGAACTGAATTGTGGTCACCTACCTCCAATTCTAATGCCTGGCCTGTTTCATTACCCAGTACCAAATCCAATGTTGCCTCACCTCGTGTTGGCCTACCTACATACTGTGTCAGGAAACCCTCCTGCACACATTGGACAAAAACTGAGCAATCTAAATTACTTGAACTTTGGCATTTCCAGTCAATATTTGGAAAGTTAAAGACCCCCATAACAACTACCCAGTTATTTTTGCTCCCATCCAGAATCATCTTTCTCCCAACAAGGTGACCTCTCCTTTCCTGTTTCTAACCTCAGCCCATACTACCTCAGTAGACGAGTCCTCATCAAACTTCTGCCACCGTAATACAAACAGTGCCACACCTCCACCTCTTTTACCGCCTTCCCTGATCTTACTGATACATCTAAATCCCGGAACCTACAACAACCATTCCTGTCCCAGCTCTATCCATGTCTCCAAAATGGCCACAACATCGAAGTCCCAGGTACCAACCCATGCTACAAGTTCACCCACCTTATTCCGGATGCTCCTGGCATTGAAGTAGACACACTTCAAACCACCTTCCTGCCTGCCAGTACACTCCTGCGACCATGAAACCTTATTCATGACCTCACTACTCTCAACGTTCTGTACACTGGAGCTACAATTCAGGTTTCCCACCCCCCTGCTGAATTAGTTTAAATCCTCCCGAAGAGCATTAGCAAATTTTCCCCCCAGGATATTGGCACCCCTCTGGTTCAGGTACAGACCATCCCTTTTCTAGAGGTCCCACCTACCCCAGAATGAGCCCCAATAATCCAGGTATCTGAATCCCTCCCTCCTGCACCATCCCTGTAGCTCTCTCTCCCTATTCCTCGCCTCACTAGCACGTGGCACTGGTAACAAACCAGAGATAATAACTCTGTTTGTTCTAGCTCTAAGCTTCCACCCTAGCTCCTTGAATTTCTGCCTTGCATCCCCATCCCTTTTTCTACCTATGTTGTTGGTGCCTGTGTGGATCACGACTTGGGGCTGTTCCCCCCCTCCTTTAAGGATCCCGAAAACACTATCTGAGACATCACGGACCCTGGCACCTGACAGGCAACACACCAACTGTGAGTCTCTCTCGTTCCCACAGAATCGCCTAACTGTCCCCCTAGCTATGGAGTCCCCAATGAAAAATGCTCTTCCCCTCTCCTCCCTTCCCTTCTGAGCAACAGGGACAGACTCTGTGCCAGAGACCTGTACCGCATGGCTTACCCCTGGTAAGTCATCCCCCCCCCAACAGTATCAAAAGTGATATACTTGTTATTGAGGGGAGCAGCCACAGGGGATCCCTGCACTGTCTGTCTTTTCTCTTTCCGTCCCCTGAGTGTAACCCATCTACCTTTTTCCTGTATCTGAGGTGTGACTACCTCCCTGTAACTTCTCTGAATTACTCTCTCGGCCTCCTGAATGATACGAAGTTCATCCAGCTCCAACTCTAGTTCCCTAACACAGTTTCTGAGGAGCTGGAGTTGGGTGCACTTCCCGCAGATGAAGTCAGCAGGGATGCTAGTGGTGACCCTTACCTCCCACATTCTGCAGGACGAGCATGCGACTGCCCTAACATCCATTCCCACTATTCTGAGTTCCCAAACAGACCATTGAGAAAAAAAATCTAGTAGCCTTACCAAATCGGCGCTCAGAACCTTTTTTTTAGTTAAAGGAGGAGGATGGGTGGGAGACATTACATATGTAGTGTTTCGGGCAAAGCAACTGCCCAAATATATTACCTCATTTACTCAGCCGTCCCATTTCTGCTCCTAATAAACCCTTCAAGCAGTCTGCTCGTACTCTCTCCCGACTCCTGCCGCTGAACAAACAGAGGACGCTGACTCCACGGGGCCAGTCCCTCAAAGTGAAAAAGCAGCAGTCCCCTTGCACTCTCTCATCTCCTGCCGCTGATCAAATGGAGCATCCTTAAGATAGATTTCTTCTCCAAATTTTCCATTCTTGTTAACTTAGTGATTCAACAAGTGCAGCCTTTGCTGACACGATGATTGATTTTCCACTTAATTTGGTACACTGGATTAGTTTTGGTCTGACAATGGATTATAATTCACTGGGAAACCAATTCAGCTGTGGGCTAAGTGGGGCTGTAACCCATATCACCTTGCTCAAAAGATCTAGCAGAGGGTGTGGTACCTCCAATCAAATCACTGATCCTCAAGCATCAGGCCTCAAAATGAGATTTTCACATTGTACTGTGGTGAACACCAATGGAGAAGAGATAACCATCTCCAGGACAACTTAAGATTGCAGGACAAATATGAATGACCTTGCCAAACAATCAATTGTCTAACCATTGTGAGTCATAGGATCATTCTTTTTCAACGATGGAATGAAAGAGTTGAATGACCAATGAGGAGGTGGAGAACTGTGCATTCGTCAGAAATACAAATACATATACTTAGATGCCAGAAACAACAAATGTTGGAGATCACAGCGGATCACAGAGCATCCATAGAGAGAGAGCAAGCTAACGTTTTGACTCAAATGACTCTTTATTGTGGAGGGGGCTGCGTTATTATTGTTTGGGTGGGGGTGCTAGTGGGTATAGGGTGTTGATGGAGAAAAGATATAGATAGCTCAAATTAAGTGATCAGAATGTGAACAGCTTCTTTTCCCCACCAGCACCCTACACGCACCAACCCCTACATTCTCCCCCACCCAAACTATAGCACAAATGCTTTCCCTTGCACATTTCACTTCAGCCCTGATAAAGATTCATTTTGACTCAAAGTGTTAGCTTGCTCTCCCTCCCTCCATGGTTGCAGTCTGATCCACTGCGATCCCCAGCATTTGCTGTTCTGAGTACAGATTCCAGCATCTGCAGTAATTTGTTCCTACTTGGAAATTAGCAAGGGCTTCAAAAAAATGCAATCATGGAGCAACATTGCAAAGCAACAGAAGTCAGCTCAGACCAATGTACAACAAACTAATTAGAGAGGGAAGAAGAATACTCTGACAATGAAGGTTGTCACTCAACGTCATGGCCGAGCAACTAGCAGCAAGAGCCAATGATAAGAACATGTACCTCTCCAGATGACTTTACAGTCACAAGATCAGAGTGAGTTGTCAAACCTCCGATCTCTTACATTGATATTTGAACTGATAATCTTGTTAACTCTGTTTTTACCTGTTTGTATTCAGTAATTATCAAATTGACAACATGTGCCTATGTACAGCATGTGTATCTGTTTGTGATTATATTTTCCTTTGGGGAAAAATAGTTGTTTTGCTATTTCTCACAGTGTGTATGCGGTATATTTTTCAGAGAGATGCTCATGATATCATCAAATGTCACAGCATGGAACCAGAGGGTATGAAGGCCTCAGTCTCAGGGGCCACTTGAAGCATGGCCTCTGATGCAATTGTGCTGCTGTTTGCAATTGGTTTGTTTGCTTGTGACTAATCTATGTAAATAACTGGCATTGCAATAAGCTTCTATTGAATCTTTTGGTACTACTTTGCCCATGTCTAGTTCGTACATCACAGCATCTCAATGAAATATTGACACGTCAAGGTACAAATACTCTGCTGAGGTAAAAGTTCACAACATGGTGGCAGATCATATTTATCTAGGCAAGTAGAGGGAATTCCATCATATTCCTGACTTGTACCATGATTACATTCCTGATTTAGTCACTTTGAAGTCAGAGGGGACAGTCCTCTGAACATATCAGTCTGATTATTCTTTTAAATGCAGGACTCTCAAGATCCGACTCCTGAGGATCCTGAACTAAGAGTAGATGTCTTTCTCCTGATTCCATTAAATCTATTGGGACTGGTAAGAGCTTCCGGGCCAATGTACTGCTTGTTTACTGTGTGTTTCTTGTTGTGCATTCATCCTGTTCATTGACTCTTGCTTCCACTAGGGGGAGAGAGTGTTTCAATGGATGCTCGGTTTGGGCAGAGGAGCTTGATATTCCAGTAGCAGCAAAGCCAGGACTGTATACCCGCTTATTGCTGAGGCATATCTGAGAGGGTAGATAAAAAAAAAGCTGGGTGAGTTAAACACTAAAATAGTCACAGCACTTTCAGTCTAGATTTTCATTTCAAGCATCAATAGAGTGTTGCAATGAGCAATACATCTGCACTATGGAACCAGAAGGGGCGTGAGACTTGAGCTTTGGAGCAAGAGATCTTGATCAATTGGGTCAATGGGGTAAGGCGTGGCAGATGGAGATTAGTTTGAATAATCGTGAGGTATTGCATTTTGTTTTACTGTAGGGCAGGACAAGGGCAACACTTATAAAATTAATGTTAGGGCGCTGGATAGCGTGGTGGAACAGAGAGACCTAGGGGTTCAAATAATGCTTTGAAATTTGCATCACGGTAGTCAGGGTAGTTAAGAAGGCACTTTGCACACTTGTCTTCATTGCTCAGACCTTCGACTATAAGAGTCTGGACATCATGGTGAAGTTGCACAAGATGTTGGTGAGGCCTCTTCTGGAGTACTGTATGTATTTCTGGTTGCCCTGTTATAAGAAGGTAGTATTAAAAAGGAGAGGGTTCGGAAAAGATTGACCAGGCTGTTACTGGGAATGGAGGCTTTGAGCTATAAAAATAAGCTGCGGCTTTTTTCACTGGTGCGTAGGATGTTCAGGGGTGACCTTCCAGAGGTTTATAAAGTCATGTGGGACATAGATTAGGTGAATAGCAATGGTTTTTTCCCATACATGGGGGCATTTTTGTTTAGGTGAGAAGAGAAAGATTTAAAAAGGACATGGGCAACTTTCTTTGTACGGAGACTGTTTTGTGCATGGAGGAAGTGGTGGATGCAGGCACAGTTACCACATTTAAGAGACATTTGGATAAGTACATGAATTGGAAAGGTTTGGAGGGATGTGGCCTAAACAGAGGAAAGTGGTACTAGTTTAGTTTGGGAACACAATCAGCAAGAACTGGTTGGACAGAAGGGTCTATTTCCATGCTGTATGACTCTATGACTGTAAATGGGCAGCTGATATCTTCTTGTCCATTTCCCCACTTCACATTTCTTCAATCTTCCAGTTGAAGAAGGAGACCCACCTTTTCTTTGGCTGTTTGAAAATAGAGTAATTCCTTATTGAGAATAAAGTAGAGAGACTGAAGACTTTCTGTTGAAACCCAGTGTTTTTTTTAGTGTATATGTGAACAACACAGAAAATGAGCAACGAGATAAGGTGGCCTCTGAATTCCAAATGATAAGTTGTACTGTTTTTACAAAATGAGTCACCCTGGTTGTATTGAGAAGTAGTTGCACTGGAATCTGTGAGGCAGGTAATTTACACATTCACGGAGAAGCGTAATCAGGAAAATTCTGCTGAAGATCTTGAGAATCAGTTTTTAAGAGCTGTCTGGCTGGAGAAGCAGCAGAAAAGTGAGGAATGGTGTTTGGCTTACTCCCCTGACTGTGGGCCAGATGGATGACGTGGTCCAAGACCCCATTTTTGTGTATCTACAGGAAAGACTCACAGACAAGAATCTGGCAGGGACAGGCAATAAAAGCAGCAGGGCACGACACAGAGTCAAAAAGAAGGTGCCGTGATCTTAATGACTGACCTGAATGATGAACTGCCACACGGAAGAAATGATGTCTGTATGTCTATGGTAGGAAACTTGCCAAAGGAAGGTCACTCATGGCACGCAGAGAGAGGTGAATGTAAGAATGCTGAGATTAATACCCTGACATGAATATTGATCAGAGCCACCACATGAATCCATTGCCCCTTCACCTTGACTCCTTGTCAAAGAACTGTCCAGGGTTTACTTGTGAATCCTCAGGAGTTGGTGATAGCTAAAATTGGCTCGCTGAACTGTCTTACATGAAACAGAGTCACATTAGATTAGCATTTACAATACCAATCTCCCTTTCGGTTCTGCACATGCAGTGACAGCATTAATTAACTTATTGTTACCAGTTATCAAAAAGGTCAGAGTAAGTTATGAATTAGCAAAATAATATTACCTCACGAATCATAGTTAGTAGCACTTAAATGTGAACATTGACAAATGCAAATGATTAATGACATAAACATCAGAGAGGACTTCACGTACATTTCAATAATTCAGTATAAACCACTTGCTGATTTTAGATATGCAGCACAGATTAGTGTGTCAGATTAATGAGGTTAAGTTAGGGTTATATTCCTCAGAAGCTGACAAGTTAACAGTAGAAGAGTAGCGCTGAGATCAATAGTGGAAATGTTAAATTTGCTGACCTGGACAAATGAGATAACGTGTAAGCCGTCTCTTTCCTTCCTTGGCATCTTAGGCACAAAAATACTGACAAAATGATGCTGTTTTACTAATTTCCTTACATCAATTAATTTTGTGCACAACCTTAATTGCCCAAGGAGCTGCCATCTTGAACCACAACAGCCCATGATGTGTAAATATACACACAGTGTCGTTATGGAGACAGTTCTAGAATTTTGACCCAGTGATAACAAAGGAATCGGCACAACATTGTGGGCTGAAGGGCCTGTTCTGTGCTGTACTGTTCTATGAATGACAGTGCAGTGCCTAGTCAGAATACAGTTGGGCTTGGAGAGGAGCCTTGCAGGTGCCCATGTCTGCTGCCCTTTTCTTTTGATGTTCTCAAGGTCATGGGCTGGGAACGTGCTGTCTAGGGAGCTTGATGAGTTGCTGCAGTGCATCATGTAGATGGTACACATTGCTGCCACTGTTCATCAGTGGTGGAGGGAGTGACCGTTGATGCTATTTTGGGTGCCAATCAAGTGAACTGCTTTGCCCTGGATAGTGCCAAGCTTCTTAAGTGTTGTTGGAGCTGGACACATCCAGGTAGGTGGGGAGTATTCCATCACACTCTTGATATGTGCACTCTTGATATGTGCATGTAAATGGTGGATAGGTCTTGAGGAAACACGAGGTGAATTACTCACCGTAGAATTCCTAGCCACTTAATAAAGTCTAGACTGCCATATGCTTTATGAACCACTCTCTCAATGATTTCTGTACATACTCGCCCAGATCTCTGTGCTCCTGCACTGCATTAAGAATTACATTGCTATTTTATGTCATCTCTCCATGTTTTTCCAACCAAAATGAATCAACTTATTGCATGAGAAAATGGCTCACAAGGCTGGCTTGAGACAGGGCACTGTAGAGAGCATCAGTATACGTGAAGACTTTATTCCATACTAAGAACTGGCCAAGGAATGAATAGGAAGGTACTCTGTTCTTACTTTGGGAGACAGTGAGATTAGGAGTGTAGTGCCTGAACCATGTTGATGTCAAAGTACCTACTTTGTCATCATGACATTCTTCTAATGAGGCTGCTAGCCATCAACTCCCATTCCCTCAGTGATAATGGGAACTGCAGATGCTTTTGTGCTCCTGAGATGCTGCTTGGCCTGCTGTGTTCATCCAGCTTCACACTTTGTTATCTTGAACTCCCATTCCCCTATCTCTTTCCTTAAACCCAAAATGGAAGATACTCACTAATTTTAGTTTGCATTCTTGTCTCCTGCAGATCCTCCACAGGTGAGGTACAGGGGAAGACAAATGAAATAGATGAAGCAAAACAGAGGCATCACTTCCTAGTGAATTATAAGTAGGAAGAAGAAGAGGATGGTTGTGGAGTGCAGTATGCTACTGAGCATGCACAGACTGCAGGGAAATCTGGGAAAGAGAATTATGTCGTGAGAAGATCATTGAGGCATAAGACACAAGGAAGCTCAGCAAGGTTGGATGGCACTTATTTTAGTGCAAGGAGTCTTACGAGTAAGGCTCATAGATGGGTTGCGGGTGCTGATTAACACATGGAGATTTGTAATCATTGCTATCACAGAGACAAGGTTAACGGATATTCAAGGGTATAAAATCTTCAGGCAAGGAAGAGAGGGGTGTAAAAAAGGAGGTGGATTTTCAATAATGATCAAGGAGTCAATTACTGCAAAAAGGAAGGATGATATCTTAGAAAGCTCTTCAGTGAAGACAACATGGGTAAAACTGAAGAAAGAAATGGTGCCTGTGACATTGCTGGGAGTGTACTGTTGGCTCTCAAACAGTCAGGGAGCAATAAAAGGAAAAATATATGGACAAATTTCTGAGAGGTATAAAATATTGCAGTCATAATAGTAGGAAATTAAGTATCAACTGGGATAAATAAAGTGTGAAAGGTTTTGTAGGGATGGAATTCTTAAAAAAGTTCCTGGGAAAGCTTTGTTAAACCAGCAGGTAGAAAGTCCTCAAAGTGGGCTGCAGGTACTTTTGGGAACAAAGCCAGGAAATAGATAGAAGTGACAGTGGGCAAAAATTTTGGTGATAGTGACTAAATCACAGAAAGAGTTAAAGTAGTCATGGAAATGGACAAAAATGGGCCAGAAATAAAGGTTTTGAATTCTGGAAAGCCAATTTTAATAAGACAAGATCTGGTCAAAGTGGATTGTGAGCAGTTACTTATAGGAATATATAAACCAAGCAGTGGGACTCTGCAAAAATAGTGGAAGTGCTGGGCCAACATGTTCCAGTAAAGATGAAGAGTGTGATCAAAATTTCCAGAGAACCCTTGGCATCGAGCAATATACAAGTTTAAATACAGAGAAAAAGGGAGTTTATGGTCATTACTAGGCCTCAGGGCACCAAAAACCCTAGAGGAATGTAGAAAATTTAGAAGTAATAAATTAAGAAAGCAAAGAGGGGGCATGAGAAAACAACGACAGCTAAAATGAAACAAAATCCAAAGACATTTTATATTATGGGCAAGAGGATAACTAGGGAAAAAGGCAAGGCCCATAAGGGTCCAAAGTGGGAATCTGTACGAGACATTGGAAGACATAGATGAAGTTTTAAATTATTGTCTCGTATACATATTCACAATAGAGAAGAAGGTCATAAATATAGAAATCATAGTAGAAAACTGTGATAAACTTGAACAAATTATACTTGAGAGCAAATGGGTATTAATAGTTGAAGAGGACTTACATTTAGAAAAGTTCTCAGGCACAGATGAAATGGCTGCTGTGGGAGGCAAGGGAAAAGATTGTTGGGACCCTGACAATTTTCGACTCCTCCCTGGACACTAGAGAGGTGCAAGGGGGCTTCAGGATGGCTAATGTGGGATCATTATTCAAAGAAGTAATGATAACCCAAGAACTCCAGGAAAAAGCTTCAGAGGAATAGAATTAATCTCCTAGAGTCGTAGAGCTGTACAGCACGGAAACAGATCTTTCAGTCCAACTCATCCATGCTGACCAGACATCATCAATTAATCTAGCCCCATTTGCCAGCATTTGGCCCAAATCTCTCTAAACGCTTCCAATTCATCCACCCAGATGCCTTCATCCCTCATCCAAGTAACCATTCAAATATAAATCTTGGTATGGAATGCCAATCAGCTATTCAATATGGATGCATTATCACAGCACAGGCTGAAGGTTCACAACAGATGCTTAGCCACAAACTTACAACTTGTGTCACAGATGTTGCTTGAGTGAAATAACCATGCCTGGCCTTACTCTACTGAAATTCTCATATATGAAGACACCTTTATACCTCATTTTAGGTTCATATTATTATCTATGCAAGTTATTTCCTCTTCTGAGAATTGAAAGGTCAGGATCACTGCCCCCATTACAGTCCAGCTGGCTCCTACCGGTATAAGACAGCCCAAAGATTGCTCATATAATCCGCTGTTCTGAATAGTGCTACATTGCATTGAGCTGCATTTTTAGTGAATGTTATCAAGGAATCCCACCACTTTAGAATCCTAAAATTTACAATCAAAGCTACCTACTGCTCCTGTGATGACCCAGTTTTTTTGTGCCATAAATATAGATGCCCTCATAGGCTGGTGACACATTTCAAATGTCTTCACAAGAGTTTGGGATTTGTGGTTCTCTTGGAGAGACGAGGATTAATCAAGAATAGTCAGCTTAGCATTGCTGAGGGGAGATCATGCCTGATACATTTGATTGAGATTTTCAAGGAGGTGATTACATGTGTAAATGAGAGAAGTAGCAGTGGATCTAGCCAACAGAGACTTCAATAAGTGTGAATGAGGGTTGTGCAGTGGAGCTAATCTACATAGACTTCAGTAAGGCTTTTACTAAGTCTTGCATTGGAGACTGATCAAGAAGGCAAGACCCTATCAAATCCAGGACAGTTTGGCAAATTGGTTTCAAAATTAGCTTAGTGGCAGGAGGCAGAGACTGATGGCCAAAGGCTTTTTTTGTGACTGGAAATCTGTGTCCACTGACATACCAGAGAGCTTAGTGCTGGATCCCTCACTGTTTGTAATGTATGTTAATGATCTTGATATGAATGCAGGAAGTTTGATCGATAAATTCACAGATGTCATGAAAATTGGTGGTGTGGTAAGTAGTGCGAAGGAGAGTTTTAGGTTATAAGTGGGCTGGTCAGATGGGCATAAAATTGGAAGTGGACTTTAATCCTGAAAAGTGTGATGTGACACATTGTGGGAGAACTAACAAGGCAAGGGAAGAATGGTAGGACCTGAATAAATACAAAGGATCAGAAGGACCTTGGTATGCATGTCCTTGAAGGTAACAGAATGTATGCTTTAGGTGGTTAAGAAGTATTGCGATAATTGCTTTTATTATTTGAGGCATTTATAGCCACCAGGCCTGGAGCAATACAGCTATGAAGACAGGCTAGCGAGGCTAGGGCTACTTTCCTTAGAACAGAGAAAGCTGAAGAGGAGCTGAGTAAGATGGACAAAATTATGAGGGCCACAGATGGTGTCTTGTACCCTCTTGTCTCATGTCCGGTAAGGGCTCGCAAATGGTCCACAGCATGAGCAAAGAGACCTCCAAATAAAGTGGTTGGACAGAGGAGCTAGCCATCCTGAGTCTGCATCTTGTATTCATTGATCAGGAAGACACAAACAAGAGATTGACATTTTGTAAACTACCAGCTGCTGGAGATAAAGTATGAAGTGAGTGCTCAGGGATAGGGGGCTGTGCTCACCAGGCAGCTGCTTTCTTCAGATGGAATATGGATCTGGCAGGATGGAGTAAACCCAGTTGAAGAGTTTGGCTAGAGAGCAGAATGTTGCCACCACAAATTGTTAAGATTAACACACTCTGTGCCAACGGTCTGTTTGCTTTCTGGGATCAGTGAACTGCTCTCTACTGGCTTGGTTATATATATATACTTTTTCTTTCTATTTAGCTGCTGCTAAATATCTAATATGTAATCTGTTGCTTTTAATAAACTTAGTAAGCAATCTTAAAATTGCTTGTAAACATTCTATTTTAGATATCTATGGCTCCTGAAGTCAAATCATTCAAACAGCAGTATTGTATCACATCAGGTTTATAAAGCATTCATAGTGCCAATATGATACTTTAGAAGCAATTTTATGAACTGGCAATGGGCTTTGCCCAACAGGAGTATATATCAAGAAGTCAAGCTGTGCCAGGGAAGCAAATTCCTAAAATTTATCCTTTTAAAATCTTACATAGAGCTGACTCAAATATATTCAGTGCAGATGCTCCTGCCAAGTGTCAATACATTTAAATTTTTAAACAGTTGGGAGTTGAGCTCCGCACATATGTATAAAGATGCTTGTGTAGAATTCCACTCTGGATCTGACAGTCAGAATTGTAGCCAAGCAGTGCAATTAAGGGTCTGCTGGTTGTAAAAGAAAATTGTATCTCTCTCCCACTGCAATCCACTGGTGATCTCCTTTGCCCTGAAACACTTTGGCCACATCCTGAACTCAACCTGTTATTATCTCCACAATTTCCTACCTGCATCCGCCATTCACCATCCCACTTACCTACATAGAACATAGAACAATACAGCGCAGAACAGGCCCTCCGGCCCTCGATGTTGCGCCACACTCCCAGCCCCACCCCTCTATTTATTTCCGAGCTCCCTTCCCCTTCCCCAGTCCTGGTGAAAGGTGTAAACTTGAAATGACAACCCTCCTGCTCCTCTGATGCTGCCTGATCTGCTGTGTTCCTCCATCTCCACATTGTGTTGACCCTGACTCCAGCATCTGCACTTCTTGCTATCTCCGAAAATTGAAGCTACAGAGAAAAACAACAGCCTCGTTCTTTCGCTGTCCTCTCTCTTTCACAATGTGGTTCCAATATCATCTCTGAAGGTTAGGAACTTTTCCTGGAGTTTTTGGTCAGCGGTGAAGTTTGTGAGCTTACTGCTGACCTTGAAGAAGGTATTGCTGAGAGTTCTATCAGCATGCTGAGAATGTTAACTCGCTCAAGTACTTTATTGTCACGCTATTTAATGGCAATTCCCAGCATTGAGCGGCAGTGATGTTGTTATGCTATCTAAACAGCCAATTACATCATAAAATTCCCACAGACAGCCAACGAAAGAATGGAAAGTCCTAATTATTAAATAACATGAAACTATCCTGTTGAGAGTAAAATAACGTTCGGGGCATACAAATGAAGTTAGATTTCTTCTTTCTTACTAGCGGATTTGAGCGTGAGGTTAGGAACTTGTACAATCTAGAATATGGCCTTCCCACTGCTGGCCCTCCTGGATTGACCTGGAATGTAAGAATTATGAGCAGGAATAGACAGTTCAGGCCTAGAAACCTGCTCCGCTATTCAACATAATCATGGATGATCTCATCTCAGCCACAACTCCACTTTCCTGTCCACTCCCCTCAACCTTTTACTAATTTAAAACCTATCTCTTCCTTACATTTACTCAATGTCCCAGTATCCACTCTACTCTGGGGTAGTAAATTCCATAGATTCATGATCCTTTGGAGAAGTAATTTCACCTTACTTCTGTTTTAAATCTGCTATCCCTTATCCTAAATCTATGACCTCTCATTCCAGATTGCCCCACATGAGGAAACAACCTTTTTATATCTACTGTGTCAATCCTCTTTAGCATCTTCTATATCTCAATTAGATCTCTGCTCGTTCTATTAAATGCCAGACAGTATAGGCCTAAACTGCTCAATCTTTCATTATAAGACAAATCTTTGGAATCAGTCTAATGAATCTCTTCTGAACAGTCCCCAAGACAACTACATCTCTTCAAGTAAGGGGGCCATAATTGTACATAATACTCCTGATGCAATCTCAAAATGCTTTGTACATATGTAGCAACATGTCCCTACTTTTATACTCTATTCATTTAGCAACAAAATGTCAAAATTCCACTTGCCTTCCTTACTACTAGTTCTATCTGTATATTAGCTTTCCATAATCCGTATCTGAGGTCTCCCCAGTCCCTCTGCACTGAAGCATTCTGAAATTTCTCTTCATTTAGACACTAAATTCCCTTTCTATTCCTTCAAACAAAATGGATAACCTCACACTTATTCATACTTAACCACCAGATTTTTGCCCATTCACATAACCTGTCCATACCCATTTGTAAAATTATTTATTTATTATAATTTACTTTCCCACCTATTTTAGTGGCATCTGCAATTTTGGCTGTAGCACCTATTATTGCTGCATCTGAGTCATTAATACAGATTGTAAAATAACTGAGGCCTGAGGACTGAATTCTGTGGCACCACATGAGGTGCAGCTTGCTGACCAGAAGAAAGTCCCACTTATCCTGACTGTATGCTTTCTGTTGGTTAGCCAATCCTCAATCTAAGCTGATAAATTCCCTTAAGCCCATTTGGTCTTACCATATATTTTAGCCTTTTGTACAGCACTTTATCAAATGCGTTCTGAAAGTCCAGGTATACTACAGGGAAAGTGTACTACTGGTCAGGTACATTACTGGAGTACAAGTGTAATACTGGCCAGATATACTACTGGAGTCCAGGCATGCTACTGGCCTGGTCTATTACTGGAGTCGAGGTATACTACTGGCCAGGTATAGTAGAGTCCAGGTATACAACTGACTAACAAATTACCCCTAACACATGTGATCTTATTTTGTGTTTTAATCTATTGTGCAGCATTTTATCAAATGCCTTCTGAAAGTCCATGTATACTACTGGAGTTCGGGAATAATATTGGCCTGATATAGTACTGGAGTCCGGGCATAGCACTGAAAGGTATACAATGGGCCAAATACAATATTAGAGTACAGGATCACCCTGCAATAGGAAGAATATTACTAAATTGAAGAGGGTGCAGAGAAGATTTATAAGGATGTCACTGGGACAGGAAGGTTTGAGTTATAAGGAGAGGCTGGAGAGGCTAAGGCTTTTTTCCCTGGAGCATCAGAGGCTGAGGGGTGACCTTATAGAGGTTTATAAAATCATGAGGGCCATGGCTAAGGTGAATAAGAACGATCCTTTCCCTGAGGCGGAAATTCAAAACCAGAGGGCATAAATGCGAGGTGGGAGGAGAGGATTTAAAAGGGGCCTGAGGGATAACTTTCTCACACATTGTGTGGTTTGTATGTGAAATGAACTGCCGGTGGAAGTGTTGGATGTGGTAGAGTTACAAGATTTAAAAAAGATTTGAATAGGTACATGAATAGGAAAGGTTTAGAGGGATATGGGCAATATGCAAGCAAATGGGACTAGTTTAGTTTGGTAAACTTGATCGGCATAGATGAATTAGACGGAATGGTCTGTTTCCATGCTGAATGGCTCCATTATGCTGTGACTCCATGACTGCTGACCAGGTATACCTCTGACCAGGTATAATACTGGCCAAGTATACCTCTGACCAGGTATACCTCTGACCAGGTATAATACTGGCCAAGTATACCTCTGACCAGGTATTATACTGACCAAGTGTACCTCTGACCAGGTATACCTCTGACCAGGTATACCATTTCAGCTGACGAAGGAGCAGTCCTCTGAAAGCTTGTGATTTCAAATAAACCTGTTGGACTATAACCTGGTGTGGCATCACTTCTAATTTTGTCCACCCCAGTCCAACACCGGCACCACCGTGTCACCGGAATAATATTGATCAAGTATAATTCTGACCAGGTTTACCACTGACCAGATATAATGTTGTCATGGATGAAATTTTGCAAAGGATGGTGGAGACTTGCACTCCCTTAGGCCTATGAAGGCCAATGAAGGCTATGTGGCCAATTAAAATATGTTTGTGACGTTCTCTATAGTATTATAAATCATTGAATGCTAAAGCATTAGAGGTCATTTGGTCCTCCCGATTTATGCTGGCTGTTTGGAAAAGATCTCCAATTAATCGCATGACCCTCTTCAATATCCCTGCAAATATAGTATCCTTAAAAAATTTAAGTATCAAGTCTGCCTTCACTGCCACTTAGAATGATTGAATATTCCAGATCCCAACTTGCTATGGCCATATAATAATCAATGAATAAGCTCATCCTACCCCCATCACTATTTTACATACAGCAGCTGGAAGCTAAGAGGGGAGCTGGCAGATTCAGATGGACGGGCTAGTGTCAACTTTTTTTGGCTGCCTGTTCCCATTGGAGGCAAGTCCCACCAAGATCATACTTCTCTATTTACCACCTCAACCTGTAAAATCCAACTTCTACTGCCCTTGCCAGGGAATGCCAGCCTGCCCGCAGCAAACAAACCATCTTTAGCCTATTTAACTTGGTGTCCAGTAACCAGCTCCAATAGGGATTGTGTCTGATCCCAGCAGTGACTGCCTGGTGCCTGTAACTGCAGGGACCACAGAATTGCCAGCCATCTAATCAGCTGGCAGTTTTCTGAGGCAGCTTCCGGTCACCAAGGGGCAGAAATCCTGTTTCCAGTCTGCTGTGACATTACATTGGGGTACCCTTTCTTCTCATGGGCCGCTTTGCATGGGTTTTTTTTGCTTGGCTCCTCAGTGACTTTATAAATCCAGCCTATGGAATTAAGTGAAAAGCTGCAATATCATGGACAAACTTTATTTTTAAATTCTATAAGGAATTCATTTTTAATGAAAAGAATGTGACAAATAATCAGAATGGAGACAGTGTAACCTGTGGTGAAGCAGTGAATATCAGACAGCAGCCTCAGATTCCTGCACTTGTGCTCAATCTTGATAATGTGGTCTGACTCAGAGAGGGAATGATGGGAAACGCTGACTGTTCAATGTCAAAAGCCCTGCTTATTCTGCATCTTTGTTTTATCCATACAGAAGCGAAAATCCCAGATTTTGTGACATTAGAAGATTGCTGCTGAGAAAGAAGCAATTAGAATTTCAATTCTGTCCAATCTCTTTACTCTGTATACTTCTAGGTTACCAACTTCCATTGTATTCTTACTTTCCCGCGGATGCACATTTTGGGTAGAGTTTAATAGAGTTCTGAACAACGTGGTGAGAAATGTAGCAGAATCTTGTGAGAAATCCATCGAGGCCTACCTCAACATCAGCGACAACTCACTGCATCTTTTAACTGAGCTCGAGGTGAGATTCTCATCAGAAATCAGCAAGTTGTCTGTTAAGTGGGAATTAATGCTTGTTAATGACCTTAATAACTGGAGCCCCACCTTATTAATATCATAGGATCACAGAATCATAGAATCCCCACAATGTATGTTCATACAGCATCCTCATAGAGGTTTATAACATTATGAGAGGCATGGATAGGGTTAATAGCCAAGGTCTTATTCCCAGGTGGGTCTCCAAAAATTGGAGGATGTAGGTTTAAGATGAGAGGGGAAAGATTTAAAAGGGATCTATGGGGTAACTTTTTCATGCAGAAGGTGATGAGTGTATGGAATGAGCTGTCAAAGGAAGTGGTGGAACTGGTACAATTACAACATTTAAAAGACACCTGAATGGTAATATGTGACAAATGCTGGCAGATGGGATTAGGTCTGATGGATGTCTGGTCGGCATGGACAAGTGGTACTGAAGGTTCCGTTTCCATGCAGTATGACTCCACAGTTGAATGGGTGAAAGCAGCATGTATTGCACTCTTTACACTGCTTTTCACAAATAGACATTTTCAATTTCTGAGCATTGGACTGTACCTCTATGGTACACAAGTACAAACTTAAAATTTTATCTCATTGCAAATGGATCAGATATGCAGACTTCATCAATCCTAATAATAAACTTGAAAATGATTGAAATTTTAATATCAGTATAATTCAGGGTTTTAGTGTCATACTGTTACACAAAGTTAGGAAATGGAACAGTCAGCAAGGAACTTGAATGCTTTGTTGCTTTATCTTGATACAAGAAGAACTTCCAGTGGGGAAAAGGAAATATTTTGGCTGGCAAATTCGAATACAGTCCACTGACTGCAGGCCCCTGCTCACAAAGTGAGGCACTAATTTTAAATGTTACTTGTCGCATATGCAAACAGTTTTTATTTCATTTAGCCCTTATCAAACTTCAACAACCAGGTTCAGATAAAGTCTAAACCTGGGGCCAAGAGTGAAAGAGACAAGTTGCAACCACAATTGGTTGAAAGAAGCAATTGTGAAGGCTCAAAACATATTCTGTGCTGAAATAAAGGAATGATACAATCCTGGCCAACTGTTTATGAACTTGTTAAATACACAAGCAGCTGTGTGAGTTGGGTGTGAAACATATTGCAAGGTATCCTCCAGAGAGGAGAACAGTTTACTCTCCTTTGTTGACATACAACCTAGTTAGTTCTCTGTCTGAATGATGAGTAGTGATCTAATCACTGCAACAAATGTATTGGACAGCAAGCAGAAAATAAAGTAGCACCTTTTGTGCTGGTAAGACTAAGGCAATGATTTTATTAATACAATATTGATATTTCTTAGTTGGCTTTGTAGTTGGGCCATTGAATAATGAAGCTGGCTGATAAGGATTGGTAGACATTGGCAGTGTTGGAGGTAGTCTAGACTCACTTACCTCAGTCAGTAACCAGTGTTCCACAAGACCTGGAAAAAACTCCAATTCCAGACTCAGTAAATTATAAAGTCTTGCAAACTCACGGTCTTAATGAAGAAGATTACAATTCAGACTGACACTCTCTTCTGTATTATTAGAGAGATGTACTTATGCTGTCAGGCTTGTGCAAGAATATGGCTAAAATAGTGAAAATTGAAGGCAGACTTCCATGCTTATGTCAAAGTGATCTCCTGTGACTGTAACCTCAGCACTCAGACAATCCAGGCTTTCAGTCCAAATTTTTGACAATGCAAGTCCTCATACCATATATGCTGTCCGTGGAGATTACCACTTTCCACATAGTTATTTGACAGAAACTTTATCCCTTCTTGCAAACATTCAAATGTAGACTGAACCTTCATTTGTTGGACTAGAAATACTGGAGGACAGAGCAGGATATAGAAAATCTGCAACTTGTGAAGGAATGAAAAGAAATGCATTTCCAGCAATTAGAACACGTCAATTTACGAAGCAGCAATATTTGCGACAGTTGCCTACAATTAAACAACAAGGCCCAATTAATAAAACAAAAGTCTAAACTCAGCATAGTACACAGAAAATAAAATGGAAATGATCTTGATTAGAATCAATGTGTCATACAGCCCAGGAACAGACCGTTGGGACCAACCTGTCCGAGCTGACCTGACATCCCAAGCTGATCTAGTCCCATTTGCCAACATTAGCCCATATCCCTCTAAACCCTTCCTATTCATATACTCATCCAAAATGTTGTAATTGTGTCCACCTCCACTACTTCCTCTGGCAGCTTTTGGGAAGCTTGGGAAGAGATTGCTTGGCCCGTTGTTGAGATATTTGTATCATTGATTGCCACACGTGAGGTGCCAGAAGATTGGATGTTTTAAGGGAAAACCAGGGAACTACAGACTGATGATGTTGACAACAGTGGTGGGTAAGTTGTTGGAGGAGATTTTGAGGCAAAGGACTTGCAGGCATTTGTAAAGGCAAGGACTGGTTAGAAATAGTCAGCATGGCTTTGTACATAGGAAATCATGTCTCATTAGTCTGATTAAATTTTTGAAGAGCTGACAAAGAAGATTGATGAAGGTAGAGAGGTTGGAATTATTTATATGGACTTCAGCAAAGAGTTACACAAGGTTCTGCATGGTAGACTGGTTAGTAAGGTTAGACCTCATGGAATTCAGGGGGAGCTAGCCAACCGGATACACAATAGGCTTGAAGGTAGGAAACAGAGGTTGGTGGTGGAGAGTTGTTTTTCAGGCTGGAGGCCTGTAACGAGTGGTGTACCACAAGGGTCAGTACTGGGTCCTCTGTTGCCCGTCATTTATACGAATGACTTGGATGTGAAAATAGGAGTTATGTCAGTAAGTTTACAGATGACACAAAAACTGGTGGTGCAGTGGGCAGTGAAGAAGATTATCTCAGAGTACAGAGCGACCTTGATCAGATGGGCTGATGGGCCGAGGAATGGCAGATAGAGTTTAACTTAGATAAATGTGAGGTATTGCATTTTGGTAAGGTACATCAGGGCAGGATTTATACACCTAATGGTAGTGCCCTGGGGAGTGTTGCAGAATGAAGGGATGCAGGTGCATAATTCCTTGAATCTAGAGTTGCAAGTAGACAAGGAGGTGAAGGAGGGATTTGGCATACTTGCCTTCATTGGTCAGTTCATTGAGTATTGGAGTTGGGAGGTCATGTCATAGCTCTACAGGACATTGGTGAGGTCACTTTTGGAATACTGTAAACAATTATGGTTGCCCTTCTATTGAAAGTTGTTAAATTTGTGAGGGTGCAGGAAAGATTTACTAGGATATTGATGGGACTGGAGGGTTTGAGTTATAGGGAGAGGTTGAATAGGTTGGGCTTTTCTCCCTGGAGCATCAGAGACTGAGAGTGGTAGGAATAGAATAAACCAAATAAAATAGAATAAACCAAATCATCCTATTACACAATTTCAAAGATATATAAACACATAGTAAAATATCTCAAAGAACTCCCTTTTAAGTTGAAAATAAATGAGGAGCTTTTGTATAGTACCCAGACAATACCCTTGGTACAGTATCCAGAATAACACCTATACATCACTCACACCAGGGTGCTGTATCTAACACCTTGGTAGATTGGAGTCACTTGGGACTTCAACTTTTAAACTGGAACTATTGATAGCTTCTTCCTGGAGCTATCATATGTGAGAGACTCAAATCCCTAAGCCTTAAGACCTAATACTTTTGGATGAACACACCCACCTGACCCTAAGGTAACCTAGTTCACTCTGTGTACTTTCTTTATCAGGAACATGGGTCCAAATAGCCATCCTATTCCAAGCATATTGTAAGACTGCTCTACTGAAAGTAAAATCTGAAACACAAAAAAATCCTCCCTGTCTTATCTCAGGGGTATCCCTTAACATAAAATGAAGGGTTCCATGAAACTCTTACAAACAGTGAGGCTCCATTAGTTATCTTGCTCAGAAATAAAACAATCTAAATATCCAAAGTGCACCGGTGGTACACAAAACCAATTCACTCTTAGCCCTCAAAAAGCCTTTTTAAAATATCCCTCTGGATACAAAAATATTTCCAATTTAATTGTTAATTCAGAACCACAGAAAACCAAAAGCCAAAACTTGCAATAAATAATATTACAAAAAAAGCCCTACAGTTTACATCACAACTAGTTCTAACCTAACAGTATGACTCTAGGAATTCACATTTAAATTTTGTATACTAATTCAGCCAGTTTAATATAAATTATTTTTCCAACATCATTCCATTTTAAACTTTTTTTTTCATATAGATATTTTATTAACACAGATTATTTACAATCCAAGTTAACCTATGAATTAACTGCTCAATCTTTGTTTCGTAGCATTTTTTAAGCTGATGCTTTTCACTTATTTTTCATGTATTAATGACATTTCCTTTTATCAATCACTTTTAAGTTTTACTATTGGAAGGTCATTTGATGTTGCAGCTAGATCAAAAATGGCTGTCAAATTGTGTCACTACATGCCCAGGCTTCAAAGTGTATGTAATAAAAATTTTGTTAGTATTCAGATTTGTTTTTGAAGTAAGGTGTTTCATTGGACCTTGGATAGGTGATCATTTTTATCCTGTAGTGACATGTTGTCAATATTTACAGCAAGAATGTAAGAAGACATTCATGTGGCTGCAATAAGAGTAAAGAAATTGGTTTGGGACCAA